>NC_047099.1:600000-1200000 GCF_902459505.1 Geotrypetes seraphini | reverse complement strand
ATGAGCAGACTGAAGCACCAGATTTTGTGGGTTTCCCTTGCCAATAACAGTGCACACCCTTATTGACATTAGCCCCCAAATGAAAATGAAGACTAACCAGAGCTTCGGAAAATGAACAGTGCTACACGTGACAAGAGAAGTTCGGGGCTGCTGAGCCCTACAATCCACCTGGCTTGGAGACGAGATTATAAAAGCGCGATACAACTACTCCCCCCACCCCTGTGATTTGGCTGCCCTTCGCTTCCCTTTGAAAAGAGCAAAAGGGAAGAATTCCAATGACGCCCAGAGACAATTGCTGGGTTCTGCTGCTGGTCCAATCCGGTTCTTTTTCTTAGATTTTCTGTCTCTTTCTTTACAGCGGAGGTTGTCGCACTACCCAGCACTGGAGAATGTGGAGAGGCGATCCCCAGCCCCTAAGAAATCCCTCAAGACTGGAGACAAGCAAGAGACTGGGACACTGGAAAAGAACTGCCAGTAACCTCTTCTGCACAGGCACTTAAGAGTCCGATCTCTACCCTACTGGCCTCTTTCTTACCTATGTAATAAAGACAAGAGAGGGCAGGAACCTTTATTGTATAGGAGTTTAATAATATATTTTTGATAGAATATATATTGTTTAATTAAAATAAAAGTCTGAAATATTTAAATTGCCTTTTCTTGATTCACTTAATGTTTCTGGTCATTTTCTTTCCTCACTTCTTGACTCCCTCTAACCTGCTCATGGTTCTAGTCGTCTTCGTTTTTTACTCCTTGACTCCCTCTAACCTGCTTATAGAAACATAGAAACATAGAAAATGACGGCAGAAAAGGGCCACGCCCCATCAAGTCTGCACACTCTAATGACCCACCCCCCTAACTTCTTCCCCTAAGAGATCCCATATGCCTATCCCATTTTTTCTTAAAGTCTGGCACGCTGCTGGCCTCAATTACCTGCAGTGGAAGATCATTCCAATGATCAACCACCCTTTCGGTGAAGAAATACTTCCTGGTGTCGCCATGAAATTTCCCGCCCCTGATTTTCAGCGGATGCCCTCTTGTGGCCATGGGTCCTTTAAGAAAAAAGAGATCATCTTCCACCTTGATACGGCCATTGATATATTTGAACGTCTCAATCATGTCTCCCCTCTCTCTACGTTCCTCGAGTGAGTATAGCTGCAATTTACTCAGCCTTTCCTCATACGGTAGATCCTTGAGTCCTGAGACCATCCTGGTGACCATTCGCTGAACCGATTCAGCTCTCAGCACATCTTTTTGGTAATGTGGCCTCCAGAATTATACACAATATTCCAGATGAGGTCTCACCATGGATCTGTACAACGGCATTATGATTTCGAGCTTCCAGCTGACGAAACTTCTACGGACACAACCCATCATTTGTCTAGCCTTGGATGAAGCTTTCTCCACTTGATTGGCAGTTTTCATGTCTTCACTAATGATCACTCCTAAGTCTCGTTCTGCTGCAGTCCTAGCTAAGGTCTCACCATTTAGTGTGTAAGATCTGCATGGATTTCTGCTGCCAAGGTGCATGACCTTACACTTTTTGGCATTGAAGCTTAGTTGCCAAGTTGAAGACCAATGTTCCAGTAAGAGTAGGTCCCGCGTCATTGTCAGGCAATGTGCTTTTTGCATACTATGTTGCATAGTTTGGCGTCATCGGCGAATAATGTTATTTTACCTTGAAGCCCCTGAGTCAAGTCTCTTACGAAAATGTTAAATAGGATCAGGCCCAAGACCAAGCCCTGCAGCACTCCACTGATCGCCTCCGATGTTTCGGAGAGAGTACCGTTAACCACCACCCTCTGAAGTCTACCGCTTAGCCAGTCTTTGACCCATGCAGTTAATGTTTCACCTAATCCCATCGAACTCATCTTGCTCAATAACCTGCAGTGTGGGACGCTATCAAAAGCTTTACTGAAGTCCAAGTACACAATATCCAGGGACTCCCCCATATCCAGCTTTCTGGTCATCTTCTTTCCTCACTCCTTGACTTCCTCTAATCTGCTCATGGTTTTAGTTGTCTTCGTTTTTTATTCCTTGACTCCCTCTAACCTGCTCATGGTTCTGGTTGTCTTTGTTTTTCACTCCTTGACTCCCTCTAACCTGCTCATGGTTCTGGTCGTCTTCTTTCCTCACTCCTTGACTTTCTCTAACCTGCTCATGGTTCTAACATAAGAACATAACATAAGAACATAAGAATTGCTCATGGTCGTCTTTCCTCACTCCTTGACTTCCTCTAATCTGCTCATGGTTCTGGTTGTCTTTGTTTTTCACTCCTTGACTCCCTCTAACCTGCTCATGGTTCTGGTCGTCTTCTTTCCTCACTCCTTGACTTTCTCTAACCTGCTCATGGTTCTAACATAAGAACATAAGAATTGCCTCTGCTGGGTCAGACCAGGGGTCCATTGTGCCCGACAGTCCATTCCCGCGGCAGCCCCCCCAGGTCCATGACCTGTAAGTGTTCCCTACCTAACCTAAACGTCCATACCCTGTTCGCTTAATGTCCTGTAAGGTAAACCTCTATCTGTACCCTGTTATCCCCTTCGCTTCCAGGAAGTCATCCAGTCCCTGGTTGTCGTTTTTCACTCCTTGACTCCCTCTAACCTGCTCATGGTTCTGGTCATCTTCTTTCCTCACTCCTTGACTTCCTCTAACCTACTCATGGTTCTGGTCGTCTTTGTTTTTCATTCCTTGACTCTCTCTAAACTGCTCATGGTTCTTGTCTTCTTCTTTCCTCACTCCTTGACTCCCTTTAATCTGCTCATGGTTCTGGTCGTCTTCTTTCCTCCCTCCTTGACTCCCACTAACCTGCTCATGGTTCTGGTCGTCTTCTTTCCTCACTCCTTGACTCCCACTAACCTGCTCATGGTTCTGGTCATCTTCTTTCCTCACTCCTTGACTCCCTGTAACCTGCTCATGGTTCTGGTCGTCTTCTTTCCTCACTCCTTACCATACTATACCATACAGTACTTACAGTATACTCTGCGAGTTATCAGAAGAATACTAAATTTGAGGGTTAGAAGAGCACTGGAATATTTTAAATATTTTCCTGAAATGGTGAATAGGAAGTGATCTGGTGGAGACATAATAGTAGGTCATTCCATATTTTAGAACCCCAATATTTGAAGGTGGATTTGACTAACTTTTTCCGTTGAACTTGGTGGTGGGATGGAAAGGTCAGTTTTAAGCATTGGGTAGTTCTTGACTTACTTAAAGAGCTTGTAACCTTTATATCAATTAGTTGTCTCCAGGCAGACAATCTTGAACTGCATCCTTCTTTTAATTGGTAGACAATGCGGCTCCCTCAGTAGTGGACTAGTTTTCTCAAATTCACTTTGTTTTCCTTTAGAAATACGAGAAGCCTGAATCCTTATATTATTTTTCGTAAAGTTTTTTAGATCTACCTTTTTTATAAATGTTGTTCTTGATGTTTTATCTCTTTGTGCAATAATTTTTAAGTATATGTGTTGTTGCGTTCATATAACAATTAAAGGGGAGGGTAGCCACACAAAACTCAAAGTCCTAGATTTCAAACGTACAAGCTTTAGTACAATGGGAGAGTACCTGAAGGAAGAACTTTTAGGCATGGAGGACATAAGAGACGTGGAAAATCAGAGGTCTAAGCTGAAAGGGAGCAATAAAAATGGCTACTGACCTTTATGTGAAGAAAATACATAAAAACAAGAGAAAATAAAGGCAAAAGAGTTGGTGATTGTGAAATATAAAAAAAACTCAAGAAGACGTGTACCAGGTGAAACTGAAAGAAGCCAAGAGAGATATACAACTGGCAAAAGCACAAGCGGAAGCGTAAATGGCTAAAAGCATAACAAAAGGAGTTTTCTTTACAGAGAGGGTGGTTGATGCCTGGAATGTGCTCCCGAGAGAGGTGGTGGAGATGAAAACGGTGACAAGAGTTCAAAAAAGCGTGGGATGAACACAGAGGATCTCAAATCGGAAAATGATGGTATATATTGAAAAGCTAAGGCCAGTACTAGGCAGACTTGCATGGTCTGTGTTCGACAGAGACTCCAGTACCGGGCAGAGCTCTGGGTTTCTGGCCCAGAAATATCTAAGAAAAAGAACAATTTAAATCATTAAATTATAGAGAGTGTATGTTTGGGCAGACTGGATGGACTATTCAGGTCTTTTCTGCCGTCACTTACTATGTGTTCCTCTTAATGTTGTAATCTGCTCTGAATCTTAATTGAAAAAAAGCAGAATATAAAACTATGGATTAGATTAGTCTATATATTAACTTCCTCTAACCTGTTCATGGTTTTGGTCAACTTCTTACTTTACTCCTGGACTCACACTCACATGTTTGCATTTCTAGAATGATTAGGAAAGGGGTGACACATAAGACCACAAATATTATAATGCTTCTGTATTGCTCCTTGAGTATTGCACACAGTTTTGGTCAGGGTACCTCAAAAAAGATATAGTGGAATTTAAAAAGGTTCAAGGAAGAGCATGGAAGTCCTCTCGCATGAGGAAAGACTAAAGAGGTTAAGGTTCTTCAGCTTGGAAAGAGACAATTAAGGGGACTAGGACTGACTAGTGTAGAACAGGTAAGAATTAATCGGGTTTTCACCCTTTCAAACCAGAGGACACTCAATGAAATTATATGGGACTTCTTTTCAAACAAGTAGGAGGAAATATTTCTTTACTCAATGAACAGTTAAGCTCTGGAATTCTTTGCCAGAGGAGGTGGTTACAGCAGTTGGCATAGCTAGTTTTAAGAAAGGTTTGGATAAGTTCTTGGAGGAAAGGTCCATAGTCTGCTGTTGAGACAGACATGGTGAAACCACCATTTGCTTTGGGGGGTGGCCAGTGTTGGAAGCAGGAGACTGGGCGAAATGGATCATTGATCTGTTCTTATGTTTCCTCATGGCCTGTCACCCTTCCACCTGGTCCTGGTCCTGGTCCTCCTGCGTGCTCACTTCCTGACCCATTCCTGCTTCGGGTTCTTCACATTCCTCCTTCCTCACAGGTGTGATGTTTCTTGCATTCCTTTAACTTATAAAAACCTGTTTTCTGCTGTGGGCTGATCAGGAAACTTCTTAACCCAAAAACCTGCTGCAGGTGTGAGAACCAGTACGAGTAGCGGAGGCTGTTTGACCTCAAACTCTTCATGTTTCACAATACCTCTCCCTCGGTATATGTGGATGGTTGATGTCTGCATTCAGATGACTTATATGTCCAGAAGAGATATCATATTAGGGATTTGGTTTAGTCTAAAATAGTCAGAATAAAATAGACTCTGGCCCAGATTCTTTATAGGACCCCCAGTCTCGGAAGCCGCCTAAGCTGCTTTTGAGAATTACACACAGGCGTCCTATAGAGAATCGCGCCTAAGCCTGCCTAAGAACGGAATTCTCTAACCGACATCCATCTCATAGGTACTGGTTAGAGAATCAGGGAAGCTTAGTGGCAACCTGTCCCCACCCCCTACGAAGACTAGCAGCAGGAGGGATACCCAGTCCCTCCTGCTGACGCCTTCCCCACCACCCCACCACCCGGACCTCCCCAACCTGTTTTCGTTGGCTGGACGGATGGCTCCTGCCTGCGTCCAGCCGGCAGGCCTGCCTTTGAATAAATGACAGGCCTGCCCCTTCCCGGTGCATCTTGGCAATAACCGGAATGTTAGGCCCATCTCCCAGTGCATTCTGTCCCAGGCTTTAGCCCTCTCTCCCCCACCACTGAGGGTCCTCTGTACAAATGAATATATGTCTGCATCTATCAGATATGAGTTTTGATATCAGGATTGTTGTGGCAAGACCCAGGCAACAGCAATGATTTAGATCTATTACTTGTCCAATCTGAATTGTACTTCTCTTTTTCTCCCTCTCTCTCTCTTTCTCTATCCCTCTCTCTCTCTGTGCTGTCTGAGGCGGATATGGATATGTGTCACATTCTCTAAGTTGTCTGAAGGGAACATGGATATGTGTGGGTTGTCTGAGGGGATGTTTCTCTCTCTCTCTCTTTCTGTAAATTGTCTGAAGGGGATGTGTGTGTGTTTGTCTGAGGGGGATGTGGATGTTTGTGTGTCTCTCTGTCGGCTGTCTGAGGAGAATATGTGGTATTAAATCTCTGCATTGGATGGGGTTTGTGGTTTTCTTGCTCTGTTGAGGAGGTAGGTTTTGGATGGTAAGAGACGGAGAAGTGGCTGAGGGGGTGTGCAAACCCCACCTAGGGGAAGAGAAATCAGACAAAGGAAATTCAGACATGAAAAAGCCGTCAGAGTTGTATTTTCTTTCGATAAGGACATTTTCAGACTAGCTCTGGAGATCAGAGTCCAGTAGTAGATGTATGAACAGGTATCGGGATAGGGGGTCCAGCTCCTTAATCCAAGGGGGAAGAAACTTCTCTCTCTTTTCTAATTATATAGTCTGTCTGTAGTCCTCTGATGGCCTGGACTCTTCTCTTTGATGATATTTCTTGAATAAGTCCCAATCCCCTTATTAAAAATATTCCAGAAGGAAAAACTGTGATTCGGATATAGAAAGTCTTCAGTGAAAGCTGCACTGATCTTTCTTAACGAGCAAGTGAATCATTCCCAATCTCTTGCAATAATCAAGAGACTGGATTGGCACAAATCCCACGTGTACTGAATGCAGGACTGGAAAGGAAATTAAAGATGAAACAGACACACTGTAGTTCCCAGGTCCTGTCAAAGTCACATAAGGAATGACACTGTTCCTCCGGAACTAGACAGATAAATGGAGGGATTAGAGGCAATAGGGTCCATTTTCAAAACCCAGATTTTCAGTGGCACCTACTGGCTGGTTAATACCAAGGAGATCTGAGGGCAAATCTGAGACCTCTCCAGGCAACTCTGATATAGAGCAATACCCAAATAGCTATCTAGATAAATTAGGACAGGAAAAGGTCATCTCTCTCTGAACATCAGCAGTTCCTAGGTAACTGTGGAAACTCAATGTTCTTGGACCTTCGACTGTAATTTATTCAAAATGTTCTGGATAAAAACAATAAAGACTCAGTCCTGTTCTCAGTACTGAAATTTTGCACTTAGCGTTTTGGCTTTAACATTCGGATTCTCAAGACTTTTTTCCACATGTGTCAAAGACTGTATCATTACATCTTGGATCCCTGAGGAAGGCGTGTATAGCTGAAATAAGGCCCGTGTTGGGTCCTCTTATGATAAATGTGGACAGAGCCTTTATTGTTTTTATCAACACTGTATTTCTGACTGTGTGGTGTGCCCTCAGGGTACAGGTTGTACTTGCTGTGCGGTGTTTAAATAAAGAATTACAAAAAAAAAAAAGAATATTTTAAGAACATAAGAACTGCCGCTGCTGGGTCAGACCAGTGGTCCATCGTGCCCAGCAGCCGCTCCCGCGGCAGCCCTTAGGTCAAAGACCAGTGCCCTAATTGAGTCTAGCCCCACCTGCGTACGTTCTGGTTCAGCAGGAACTTGTCTAACTTTGTCTTGAATCCCTGGAAGGTGTTTCCCCCTATAACAGCCGAAGGTCTGAGAACATTGAGTGTCCATCGTCTGTTCTTCTTTTCCTGTGGAAATTTGGGTCTTCTTGTTTTTGCTGTGCCCGGGTAATTCCCAGGGCTGTCCCAGCACCAAATATTCAGCCTGGTCCCTGGATGGAGATCAGCACTGAATGTCTAGATCTAATTAGGTACTGGTGGCCAGTGTGTTAAAAAAAAACCCCACCCTCTTCAGCTGAATGTTGTCTCAATATTTTCTTCAGAGACAATGGCCTAGATTCTCAAAAATTTGCATTATAAACTGGCAGGCCACTGTTGCAGCCATTAGAGTAGCGATTTTAAAAAAGTGAGTCATTCTCCCCAAAATGCTCATGCATTTGAAGTTGGTGGAGAGTAGCGAAGATTCGCTAAATTTGCATGTGCCCATCGCTGGTGATAGTGATGGGCACATGCACAAAATAAATGCAAAACCAAACCAAACCCCAACAACATATCGAGCCACCAAAGTCAAGCAACCCTCCACCTGACAGTGGGAGAGATGCCCACTCTCTCCTGCCGCCAAGCAACACCCCCCCCAACACCCCCTCAACAGCTGGAGAGAGGCCCACTCTCGCCTGCTGCAAACAACCCCCCTGGCATTGGGAGAGATGCTCACTCTCCCCCCCAAGAAACACCCCCCCAACACCCCCTCGGCAGAGGGAGAGATGCCCACTCTCTCCCGCCACCATACAACCTCCCCGTGCTTCCAACAACTCCTGCCTTCTCTCCCTTACCTTACTTATATGGCTGGCCGGAGGGATGCCTACTCCCTCTGGCCAGCAAGCCCACCTCTTCAAAATGGCAGGCCTTCCCCTCCTCGGTGCATCCTGGGGAAGGGCCTGAGGCTCTGATTGGTCCAGGTTGTTTAAGGCCCCTTCTATGGGAGGAGTTGTATGTTTCTGGGCCAATCAGAGTCCTAGGTCCCTCCCTAGATGCTTAGATTGTCTGACTGGGGGATATTAAATTACGTTACATCTTGAACCTTGAATAATGTTTTCTCTAGAAGCAAAGAGATTAGAGACATTGACTCTCGAGGCTGTATTCAAAACAGTTGTTCATGTGATTCTTTTTTTTATAATAGCTGGACAACCTAAGTGTACTACAAACTCCTTTGAATTGGTTTAGATCATTGTTGATCTGATAAATGCTGTAGGTGAGATAATCAGTGGCGTGTGAGGTGCATCAAAGGACTAGTTTCATGCTGGTATTGTCTAATGTATATTTGCAGCCCTTGGTGAATATAATAAGGAGTTGGGGTTTATCCTATGACCTATATGTGGATAATCTCTACATTTTGGTAAGATCTTCAATGCAGGGTATAGTGAACAGCATCTATTCCACATTATTTTGGGAACTCCCTTTTTACTGTGGAATTACTGGGGGGGGGTGAGGGTGTTCTGTAATATTGAGTGAAACATGGACACGTGACTTTTCATGTGCGGAAGAAGTTTCATGAAGAATTACGGGATGTCAGGATATTCTCCACATTATAACACTGTAAGGCCTGGTTATTTGTGATATGATGACTGGTAAGGACTGAAGTTGGGTTGGGTTGGGGATAAAAATGAATGATGACTAGAGAGTAGATGGGGTTTGTGTTGATCCTCTTCTTTGTATTGAATTATATTTGATTCTAAACCAGATTACAAATATAAGTGCACAAATGTTTCTTGCAGAAGCAGAGGGATGGTCACGTTTTTCCTGGAGAACTGCTGACGACTCCACTAGTTCTACATGGCACTCACTCTGGTGTTTCTTCCAGGCACCCACCTAGGAACCCTGGATTTTCACCTATCACCTCTTAATAGGCTATGGGATTCCGAAAGGGGACAGATTTCATTTCAGGTAACATTTTATGGCAAGAGTCGCTTTGTTCAGTCTAGTTTCTGCTATTTCAAGCAGAGTTTTGTTCAACTAAGATGCCTCCGGTTTCTGGATGAAACGCAGATGGTGAGAATAAATCATGTCTTCTGTTGATGGACTTCCTGCGCTTTCTAAAGGTGACAAGATGGCCCCTGCCCTGCTAATGCTGATTGGTAGGACAATTGAAATACGCCACTAGCAAAGCAAAGACTACCAAAAAATTGAAAAAAAAAAAGCCCCAGCCTAGCTGAAGATTTCCTGTTTCTCATGTGGTGCTGTGGAGGAAAACGCAGTGTTCCCATATAGTGCAGGTTTCTCGCTTCAGGTGGGTAAAGAGCAGATGCAACTTGAAGCTGAGAAGCGAGAAGGTAAGAAAATCTTTCTCTAGAGATCTTCATTTCTCTCTGTGCCAAGACTTAGCTGCATGGTTTTATTTTGCATCTTTGTGAAACAGATTTATTACTAAATGGATTTATTTACTTGATATTCTGCTTAACATATAAAGTTTTAAAGTAATTTACAATAAAAATAGGTTAAAACAATTTAGAATAAACATAAAAAAGTACAACTTAACATAATATGCAGTAATCTAAAAGAAAAGAATCTCATAATTCTATCTGGAGCTGAAAATTACATCATCTTCCACAAGGACCAACTTTGGCAAAAACTGGTGGGGTCGATCACAAAGAAAACTACACAAAAACAAGTTTTTAGCTTGGAAACTTATTTAGAAATGAACCTACCATAGCAGAAATTTGGCCTTTTTTCAGAATTGAGAAAATTGTGTGATGTCCGAAGGGAACAAGGAAGGAGATGGGTTGGAGGTAAGAGCGGCCAGTCCAAATCTCAGAACCCAAATGATTCCTCTGGTATTGATACCGACTTGTGCGGACGTGAACAGGAATCCCACTTGGCCAATACAACTAATCGGTTTTATCCCTCTTAAAAGAAAGATTTACTTTTTGGAAATAAAAAGGTTACAGTTTTAACAATCAGATTATAACATTGACTTAAATGGGTCAGCCAGTTTTCCCCCAGCTAAAGCTGGAGTAACTTCAAACTAGCTAAGATGTCTCCAAAGTCCACCGTTGTCACCTCTGGCTTTCTCAGTGTTAGATCAGAAACTTTACTGATCTAACATTGTACTTATGTTACCTGAAAAAGTGTTTCACTATCGTTCAGTCCTGAAGCTGGACATATTCCGTCTTTGCTTCTGAATCAGATAAATGCTGGTTTATTACACTTATGCATGGTGTTTGATAAAGGACAAGATGATCACTCTGAGGGCCGGAGAGATGATATGATGGTTCCGAAAATGTTTTCTAAGTGGCTCAGCTGCAGGAAATATGGACACTTTACAAATCACTTACTGGTTTATTTAATCGAAATATTTGAGTGAAAAATGATATAATAAACAAAACTGCAGAGTAAGGTAGACATTGCAGAGACACTTCCTGGGTTTTGGTGCTGGCCCAGGTTCTCGGCTCAGATTCTGCTCCTAACCTGAGTTCAGGATCGCACAAACGCTGCCGCTTCATCTTTCCCCAGAAAGTTTTTGATTTTCTCTCTCTGCTCTTTGGATTTGGCGCAGTACAGGAGAAAATCGAGTTTCAAGTTTTATTTAAAATTTGATTAAAACGCTTATAAATATTTCTAACGGGGGTACACGTTAAAAAAAGTACAAGTTTGGACATTTACTAAAACTTGACTAACTAGAGACATGAGGGAAGAACTACAATTTTATAGGATAGGAGACATTTAAAGGGTGACCAAAAGGAGGACAAAAATGAAGAAACTCTGCAGAGTTTGACTTCTTTGGGTTTCCAGTTCAATTTCTGGGAAGGGGTTTGAGTTGAGGTATTCAGCTAGCCTCAGTCTCCTTCTCTTTTCTCCTAGGAGGAGTATTGGTTTTGTAGGTCAGCTCAATATTTGCAGTGTTGCCTTTTCCTAGGTAGGTTTGTTGCTGTGGAGATTCCTGGTAGTTGCTGCTCTCACTCTTTCTGTCTGCATTTCTCTTTCTAATGTTTAAACACTGTTCGTCTTCTCCACTGCCACCTGCTCTGTGCCCCACTTCTTGTGAAAAGCAGGAAACACAGCTCTGGGTTCTAAAGCACACTGTGTGTTGTTCATCCAGAATGTCACCTCCAATATGCCGCCATCCTTGAGATATAGAGCCTGACAGTAGATCCTGTCAGTCTACCTCCACTGTAGAAGGCGGTGGACTGGGCTCTTCCTTTGGAGATTCACCCAAATAGAATTGCATAGCTCAGAGCATGGCAGCCAGGGTGACATCGCGCCCCCAGGTCAAAGCCCAGTGCCCTAACCGAGACCAGCCCTACCTGCGATCGTCCTGGTTCAGCAGGAACATGTCCAACCTTGTCTTGAATCCCTGGAGGATGTTTTTTCCCCTATAACAGATTCCGGAAGAGCAATTTTATTTTTGTATTTATTTTATCCATGAGGAAACTGGTGAGGAGTTCCTCCTCTTGGTGACATCACAGAATTGATCTGAGATTGCTAACTGGTGGATGAAGTGATAGTTTCTTAACCTGTGGCCCCTTATTGTATGAAAACAGCAAAGAGTGGGGAAATCTCCTGCTTAGCCACCTTCAACAGAGCTTCAGTATCACCACCTCCCTCTCAGGCTGGGCCAATCCATCCCTGACACGCCAACACGATCCTTCATCGGGAACGGGATCTACATACACTTGTGGTCTGTGAGAACCGGGAGGTCCAGCCCCACATGTTGCTTCCACTGGGGTTTGTCGCTTTGCTTTATGGGGGTGGTAATCTGCCTCATACAATGCTTTCACAATTAATAGCAGATAACGGCAATACTCTTCCAACTTAACGCAACATACTTCCAACTGAAGGAAAATCATACACCAGTTACCAAATGGAGGAACAGCAAAAAGAAAGTTGCCTCAAGGTTTCAGCTTGCTTCCTTGGGTTTACCTATGATAGGGCGCTCCATGAGAATCTCTTTCACTACAGAGAAATAACATGGGCTTTTACGTTTCATCTTACCCCTAACTCCCCCTTCCCTATTAAAATCTCCCTTTATAATTTACAACATCCTCAGCTTGAGGGCTTCGGCTCACATCTCTCAGTCTCTTTGCCACCCTTCTTTGCAGTACCAACCCAACAGTAAACAGTCATAATAATATTGGCATCAATCTAGAACACCTTCAAAGATAAAACCATGCAACAATATTTGTCATAGTAGAAGAAAGATCATCAGCAAAGGTTGTTACAGGTTCTGAGCTGTTTTCTCCAAATATGATAGCTGTCAGCTCGGTGAGTTTCCTGCGGCGTGGGCTGTACGATTTAAGGTCATGCAGACTGTAAGAACCAGCAAGTGCTTAGCAAGTCAGAATTTGAAATCTGATGGACACTCAAGATCTCTTTTTTCTAAATGAAGATCTCTTAGACATGTTGAGTTTCAAGTTTCAAGTTTTATTAGTTCTTGATAAATCGCTTATTAAATATCTAAGCAATGTACAATTCAAGTAAAATAAAAATACAAATACACTGACTTTAAATAAAAACATACTGGGGTAACATACATGAACCGTGAGGATTAGGGAATGAAACTTCTTTTCATTCCATCCTTAAAAGAATCCTATTATACTCGTAAAACCAACTTTGCAATAACTGCACCCACATTATGGAATTCTCTTCCTCAATTTCTCCGTGATGAACTTCAATTACCCAAATTCAAGACTAAGCTTAAAACTTTCCTATTTCAAGATGCCTTTGATAAATCATAATCTAAACTTTTTTTTTTTTTAATATATTTTTCTCAGCCTTATCCTCATCAATCATGCACCCTTACCCTTCTCGTTCTATCCTTCCCCCTCTATCTCATTTCTTCTAAATTATGTAACTTTTCCCTTCCTCTCCATTTATCCTCACTTTCCAGTTTGTCAGTTTACGTCATTTACGTTCACTTCATTTACTTTTGTGCACTTACTATTATTTCTTTCTAATTTTTTCTCTCTTTTAAATTTTATTGTTAACTGGTCAGATATTTGTTTTATGATCGGGATATTAAAAACTAATAAACTTGGAAACTTGGGAGAGTTACAATAAGTTGAACCAATGATTTTAACGGTTGGGGCCTCTTTGGTTCTGTCCTTGCAAGTTCTTGGTGTGTTGAGTCTCGGCATTTACTGCTAGTATGGTGTGGTGGATTAGTGTTTTTGCAGAGTCACCCTTTGTCTAGTAGAGAAGCTTTTACTGAGCTGCAGTCTCCAATGACTCTTTGGGCTCAAACCTCAAGTAAGTCTATCTAAATGTAAGACCATATGCTTACAGTCCTGGGGATTAAAATGGATTCAGGCTTATCTTTCTTTATGCAATGCTTAGAAGACTTCGATCCATTAGGTCTTTTCTGGAAGTGCAGAATTTGAAAGTCATTACCAAAACATTAGTGATCAGCCGCTTAAGACAATTTCAGTGCCTTCTCGGAAGGAAATGTCTCTAAACAGGTCAGTTTTGTGCCTGCTAGTAACTCAAACAGGATTGAAAGAGAAGATAGTTCTAAAACTCAACACAACATCAGAGGAGGCTCCAAAAACTCCAATTAATTATCCACATTAACCCCAATTGAATGAGCTTACAGAGAAGTGGGTCAACGCCATTTTCACATCTATTGCGATATGAAGATTTTTCTAAAACTGTTGATGATTCAAAGCAGTTTGGGTGATGACTTACCCTACTTAAGGTATACAAATATCCCATACAACCACAGTGTTTGTGTGTGAATTCTAGGAAATATTAGCAGAAGTGAGGCAAAATTGAGGGTTAGCCCAATTAACTTTAGCTTCATCTTTATTGGAAGCTTCTGTACTGCGACTAATGACTGGGGAGTCAATTCAGAGCGGTTTACGAAGACATCTGTAATGGATTTAAAATACAGATTCAGATGACAAGATTGACGAGGAGAAAAGAACTTCCAAATTCACACTCAACCAGAAGGAATCTTGAAGAAATCTACTACCCCTAGTAATTATTTCTAGAGCTCTACCAGACATACACAGCGCTGTACAGAGTCACAAAGGAGACAGTCCCTGCTCGAATGAACGTGCAATCTAAAAAATCAAGACCGACAAAGAGGATGCCAGGGTACAATGACTCTTTCATTGATCCAAAAATCTCCTCAGAACAACTACTTGTACTTAAAACTCTTTCTGGACATTAGAAGTATTCTTGTTCTTTACAATAACTACATAGCTTTCAACACTCAATAGAGGCCTTTGTTTCACAAATTCTGCTGCATAGGGGCACTGTTGCAATCCTTCACTATTTCCAGAGTTCCAAGGAGGCTACTTCCTGTTTTTTTCATATTTTTCATCCAATCCTTTGATCCTTTGTGAAAACTAAGACGGCAGAAGTGATTTAATGCAAACACCCAAAGCAGAAATCAAGAGCTCGGCACTGCCAAAATTGTAAGCAGTGAACTCTTCCACTCTTTTCCCGTCCTCTATAGGCACCTTCTGGTGATGTTTCCAGCTTGGCTGTTGCGGTTTGGCATAGTTGATCTGCCTTGAGCATTTGTACTAAATCACTTCTGCCATCTTAGGTTTTACAAAGGATCAAAGGATTGGAAGAGGTTCTGGGTTTGATCCCAGTACTGCATGAGTTGCTTCTTCTATTCAGGCATTATGGACCTCTGTTTATTAGCAACCTGGATGAGACAGATGAACCTCTCATTGTAATCTCCTACCTGGAAAAAGCTTTGACTGACTGGTTGGGGGGGGTGACAGGAGAGAAAAAGAACAGTGAAAGAGTGACTGTAGCTTTGTAGGGGGGAAGGGACCCCATTCTGTACTTTTGTCTAGGGTCCAATTTACTTTTAAGATGGAGAGTTCTGGCTCTATGTGTTTCTCTCACCCCGTCTCACATTCTTGGAGGATGTGGGCTGCGTTTTGCTGCTGAGCCTCTGAGGTGTTGATAACCAGAAAACATGAAGTCTTTGTTCTGACTTGGGGCCCTGCGAATGGCAGTGTCCACTTTGTGGGTTCACTTGCTCCCCCTCACCAGGTCACATCAGGATGGGGGCTTCCTGATGTCTGTATGCTCCCCTCGCACCTTGCTAAAAATGGAGACAACCCATCACTGGTGAGAACACATTTAAAATAGCTTTTTACACAGAAGCCAGGAAGGAAATGTGGAAGGGGGCAAGAGGAAAACATGAGAGAGGCAGGAAGGAAGGAGAGCGAGAGTGAGAGGCTTCAGAGAAACTGGAGGGTGACTCAATCTCATTTGTGCTCTGTGACAAGCCATGTCTCCCTCATATGTCTCTGTTCCTCTGCTAAAGTATCCTTTGGAGTGTATCGCTCTTTATATCTGTGGAGATGTCTCTGTATAGACGTATCACTTGATCAAACCCTTTCTTAGCCTCACCTCCATTTCTGTCACCTTTCCTGCATTCGTCTCCAGTACACCCAGCATCCTATCATCCAAATCACCCCTCGCAAGAATCACACTGCTATACACACTCTATCGCCCAAATGATTACCCCTCACAAACACACACACAAACTCCAGAATCATTTCCTTCATGCACATTCCCTGTCACTCACATCATTACACACACACTCACCAAATTCATCACAACACACTCACTAGAATCCTCTTCTTCATGCAGATACCCTCTCATAAGAACATAAGACGAGCCTTACTGGATCAGACCAATGGTCTATTAAGCCCAGTAGCTCGTTCTCACAGTAGCCAATCCAGGCCCCCATCCCCACTAGTACCTGGCCAAAACTGAAGGAGTAGCAACATTCCATCTAGGGCAAGTAGTGGCTTCCCCCATGTCTTTCTCAATAACAGACTATGGACTTTTCCTCTCAATAGAAGCATCCCTCATACATACTGCCGTCACTCAGATCATCCCCTCATTGGTTTTATTTCTTCTTCTTCTAATATCAAATAGCAGAAATTATTCCAGAGATATTTATGACCTATGTTTGCTCTGTCCTCAGAGTCTTTTCTGGATTTTTCTGTCCATTCCACCTTTTCTTTCACTATTTTATGGGATGGAATGATTCCACAGTGTACGGAGAGCTGGACTAGATGACTCCCAATCTAAGCATGTAAGCTTGGGGGGGGGGGATCCAAGAGTGCATTGGAGCAGTTTTGAGGATGGGGGAGCACTAGCTTTGTTCTGGAAGTTCCTCACACTTTGTTTGACTCTTAGATCTCCAGGGAGGGAAGAAATTGGATGGAGAAGATGCAGTCACCGAGAGGCCAGAGCACCGTATTACGTTCTGCTGTTGGTTGCCTTCTGGGCCTACAGATCTGTGAGTGCAACATGCATGTCTGTCTGTCTCTCTCTCTTTCATATTTTGCTTACTATAAAAAATGTAAAAAACCTGGATCTGGATTTTGGATTTCATTACTCCACTTTTCCAAATGCAAAGAAATTAGAAGTGAGTCACAGTCAGTAAGTCTTAAGTGCAATCTAAGAGTCACCATTGGCATCAGAGTGGATCTGGCCTACACCTGATTTAGACAGCTCGGGGGTGGGGCTAGGAATTAGTTGGCTTGGCTTGCTCTCTACCCCATGTGGCACAGCAGGGCAAAATAACTCGCTGAAGGTGACCAGGGGGATCGGTGGCAGCCTCGGGGCATTGTTAGTCTCAGAATAGATTATGGTGATGCTTGCTTTGAGCTTACAACCAAATTAATTTGTATATTTATTACCTTTGTGAGGAAATTCACTCTAGGCAATGTACAGCGAGAATGAGTTGAATATGGGCAAATGACAGATATGGCAGAGTTGCTATATTAAAATGTCAACACAATACACAGGGCAGAATTAACCAATAGGCCAAGTAGGCACGTGCCTAGGGCCCAAAATGGTCAGGGGGGGCCCAATGAAGGAGGGCATCAACATTGTTTTTTCCAAACAGCGATGGACCCCTCCAGCATCGATCGGCAGCTCGGCCCCCCCCCCCAATCAGCAACGCGGCCCCCCCCCCCATCGATGGAAAGTAAGACAAGCAAGCAACACAGGTAAGAAAGGCAACGGGAACTGTAATTGTGCAAGCGGTGCTGCTTGCCCAAAGCTTCCCTCTGACGCAGCTTCCTGTTTCCGCCTGGGCGCATGGTGGGGTGGGGGCGGGGCAGGGGGCCCAGTGTACTTGTGTGCCTAGGGGCCCTTGACGAATTAATCCTGCCCTGACCGCATGGGGGGAGGGGGAGGTAAGCAAAGGTGGGACATAACGACAGAGAAGATAGAGGGACAGGAGTTCGATGGAGAATCAGGGGAGTAACTTAAGGAAAGTTGCAAGCAAAGACAGAAAAGAGCAGGAAGATGATCTCAGCAAGTCAACAGAAGCTCTGACACAATCTTTTTCTTTTTCGGTTGTCGGGGCACAGTTGCTGCTCTGTTTCCTGTGGTTTTCGGAGAAAAGGTGGTGCTTGGAAAGGAAGGAAGTAAAATCTACTTACCCTGCCTACTAGAGAAAAACATGAAGGTGGAAAACCTGAAATGGTTTAAAAAGGAAACTCTATTCCTGAATTGGGATGGGAAACAGGTTTTCAAAGGTGAGGACCAGCTACAAGCCAACTGAGGGGCAGCTTTGGATAGCAGGCCAAATGTCCATCCCCCTGTGTGACTCGGGAACCCCCGCGAATCTTGAAAAACCGCGAATACGTTTTTTCATGGGGGAGACTGGAGAGGGCAGTGGGAGAGGCAGGAGAGAGCAACCGGAGTGCCGGCAAGTGAAGGAAATCACTCGCTGTATGCTCTGATTGCCTCTTCCTGCACACCACTGGCAACATCCCTTTCCACAGAGCGATCTCCATTGATCACTACCCTCTGTCATCCTCCACTCAACCAGTTTCTGATCCAGCCCGTCACTTTGGGGCCCAACCCAAGGGCACTCAGTTTATTTGTTAGACATCTGTGTGGAACACTGTCAAAAGCTTTGCTAAAATCTAAATACACCACATCTAGTGCACATCCTCTATCCACTTCTCTGGTCACCCAGTCAAAGAAATTGATCAGATTTGTCTGACAAGACCTACTTCTAGTGAATCCATGTTGCCTCCGGTCATGTAATCCACAGGATTCCAGAAACTTGACCATTCTCTGTTTTAAAAGTGTTTCCATTAATTTGCTTACCACAGAAGTCAAACTTACCGGCCTATAATTCTCTACTTCTTCCTTACTTCCACTTTTGTGGAGAGGGACCACCTCTGCCCTTCTCCACTCCTCCGGTACCACTCCCGACTCTAGAGACTCATTGAAAATGTCAGTCAGAACTTCTCTAAGTTTCTTCAGCATCCTCGCATGTACACCAACTGGCCCCATCGCTTTGTCTAATCCTAGGTTAGGGTTAGACATCCAGGTTTTACTTCCGTTGCTTTCAAAGGAAGTAAAACCCGGATATCTCAATCCGTCCTCCTTTTTCTGGAGCCATATGGTACCCTATCAATAGAGTCCTGGAATTGGCCCCCTGATCTGGCTTCATGTGCTGATCTGGGATGGAGAAATTCTATGGCCTGGCACTGGGGGAGGATCTGGAAGAAATCTGTGTATGAGCACTGCTGGATGTGTCTGAGCTCTAGGAGGGGAAAGTCTGAATTATTTCACTCTTCAACATTAAATAATTTTCTTATCTGCTTATATTCAGGAAGTTCAATAAACAACGATCTCCGCTTTGACCTAGACAAGCGGACTATGGATAATGGAAATTTCTCTATGATTGTGGATTCACTGAAGATATCGGATGCTGGTGATTATAAGTGCACATTCCAAAACAAGATACCGTTTGTAGTTCATCTCTTTGTTTTCCAATGTAAGTGGAGAAGGAATGAGAGATTCTGAATTTCATTTCTGCTGTCTCTGACTCCCTGTGTGTTACCTCAAGGTAACTCCCCTGTGTCCAAGGCCAGCTTAATCATTGGACCAGGGCACCAAAATACCCAGCTTCTGACCTCACCTGGTCTACAGGTTAAGCCTTTTCTCCTCCCCCCCCCCCTCCCCAATCCAGTCTCTCCTTCACCTCTCTCACTCCTGCCGTCAGCGTGATAGGCTGCTTTTGGGAGCCCATGAGAAGGAGAGATGCTGATCCCTTTCCAGGGAGAGCCCAGGGGCGCTGGCCCTGCCTGAATCTCAGTTCCAATCCCCAGCTCTGTCACTCATTCTCTGGGCTCAATATTCAAACCCCTCCAATATTCAAAGCTATTTAACCAGTCAGAATTGTCCGCTGACTGTTTAAGTAGCGTTTAACTGGATAAACAATGCAGACACAAATCCACAAAATCATCCAAAAAGCTTTCTTCACCATGCGAAACTTAAGAAAAATAAGAAAATTCTTTAACAAAGATCAATACAGAATCATTGTCCAATCCCTTGTGCTTAGTATTGTAGACTACTGCAACAGCCTCTACCTACCATGCCCAAACAACATGATAAAACAACTACAGACCGTTCAGAACACAGCCCTCAGACTCATCTACTCGCTTAGCAAATTTGACCACATCACCAATGCATACTCAGACTCTCACTGGCTACCGATAAAAGCAAGAACCCAATTCAAATTCTACTGTCTACTATTCAAAGTAACCCATGGAGATGCACCAAGTTACCTTAACAACCGTCTATACCGCAACCTTACACACAGAATAAGGAAAACTCAAAGCCTATTCACCTCCCCACCTCGATGCAAGAAACTTTACGACAACCTTCTGGCGACACAGGCAGCGAAAATTGACCCTACCGTCTCCAAACTGCTGACCAAAACAACAGACAATAAAGTGTTCCGAAAAGAAATCAAAACTCTTCCATTCAAAAAACACCTCCCATCATTCTAACCTCCATCCTACTCGCACATGCATATTCCTTCATGAATGCCTCCCCTATAGTATCTCCTAGCCAATTCTTCAAACCATATCCCCAAAATATATTCAGGAACCTAAACAAACATCCTCTATTTGTAACCAGAATATTTCTTCCCTCAACGTTATGTAATAATCTTCTATAACCTGAATGTGTTGTTATTCTTACTTGATATGTAAACTTCCTGGAAATGTCCAGATTTCTTCTAATTTTGTAATCCGCTTAGAACCGCAAGGCACAGGCGGAATAGAAATCACTAATGTAATGTAATGTAATAATTGTGACTATTCGGCACAAGAGAGCCGGTTGCCTCCACTGAAAATGTGCAGTTACCAGCTGAAACCTAGACAGTTAAATTGCATGATAAATGCCAAATTCAGAGGTCAAATCGGGTGCGTAGATAACAGACCTATTGGTGGCCACTGCTGAATATAGACTTAGCCAGTTAACATTGGCTCACGGCCAACCGTAGGACTTGGTCATGCTGCCTCCCGTGGCCTGAATTTCAGCCCCAAAATGAGTTCCTGACTGTTTAAACTGCTTGTCCAGTAGCACTTAATAATAATAACTTTATTCTTTTATACTGCCATAACCAGATAATGTCACTGAAAACACCCACTTAGTGCCCAAGCTGAAATCACCTGTTTTGGGGGACCCTAGGGGTGGAGTCAGCACTTAACCATTTAAGGTAACTAGGTTCGTGCAGTTATTCATTGCATATAACTGGTTATCTTTTGGCCAGTTCCTGGAAATTCAAGGGGAGTGGAAGAATAATGATTAATGCAGCGGCTTGAGAACCAGGAGGTAGAGAATAACAGGGTGGCAAAATTTGTCACCATTCCCGTGCCCGCGGATAAGAAGAGAGAGAGGAATCAGAGTATGAATGGGCCCAGCCACTGACCCTCAAGCCTTGCATTGAAGAACATTGGTGTAGACCAGTGGTCTCAAACTCACGATCTGGGGGCCACATGCAGCCCGCCAGGTACTATTTTGAGGCCCTCGGTATGTTTATCATAATCACAAAAGTAAAATAAAACAGTTTCTTGATCTCTCTAGCTATAAATGACAATATTATTATTAAGACTTAGCTAAAAGGAAAGATTTATAAACTATAAAGAGTTTTACCTCATGCAAAATTGTTATTTCTTTAAGACAATAACTATTTTCTTCTGAGGCCCTCCAAGGACCTACAAATCCAAAATGTGGTCCTGCAAAGGGTTTGAGTTTGAGACCACAGGTGTAGAAGGACACAAGATGGTTTCCTGCGGTTATCCGCGGGGACAGGAACAGTGATGAATTTTGTCACCGTGTCATTCTTTACCAGGAGGGTCGGGTTCAGTTCCCACTCTGGGCAAGTCACTTAACCCTCTCTTGCTTCAGGTGCAAAATAAGTACCTGTATTATATAAACCACAGAAAGGAGGAATATGAAATCCTATCCTTCTAATGCCGTAGTCCAGGAATGACCCAGCTCTGTCTTTCCAGGTATAATACAACACAAGGGATTTTCTTGACGTCCCTACTAGGATTTCTAGATCCTGGTTTGAGCCGATGAGGTCACCTCCCTTTCTAGTATGTCTGTTCAGTCTTGCACAGGGATCTGAGGCTCTTCCCTCCTTTAATTGAGATTGAATCGTTTGAAGCATTTAACAGTGTAAGGAAGATTTTTCACACTTTAAAGCTGGTTTACAGACTTTAACGATAGGAGAGAAGTATTAGTGGTGAATATATTTGTTTCTCTCTTAATTCTGTATATATTATTGGATGACATGAAGTGGGTTTATCTCCCTGTGTCCCAGTTCTGTTCCCCGGCTCTGCCACTGACTCTCTGTGTTTGACTGGGGGAGTCATTTTTATCTCCCTTGCCTGAGCTCTAATCCCCAGCTCTGTTAATTGATTAGGAGTTCACGCAAGGCAGTCAAACCCAGGCAATAGACAGATTATAAAACAAGTATGACATAGCATGTTATATTACGATGCGTGATCAAACGTTTTCATAAACTGCATAGGGTGTAAGCGAGGAAGAGAGAGAGTGTCAGAGATTAGAAAATAAGGGGCCAGTTTGAAAAAAGTTGCCCATGAGTTCAGTCTGGACCTTGAGCATGATCTCAGCTAGGCTAGGAGCGGAGAAACGTGTCCTGCTTTAGTATATGATGCTCTGCTGTATCTGTGACCTTGGCCAGAGTTCAAATCCCCAGCCGAACTAATTTCTCTCCCTCTGAATCTATTCTGCACTGGGGCCCCTCACCCTAGAGGTGGCTGCATACCTGAGTCTGAAAGGCCTCACTACACAGTACCTTTCAGCAGTGGCACAGTGAGGGGGGCGGTCCTTCCCGGGCGCCATCTTCCTGTGTGGCCCTTCCCTTCCCCCTAGCCACCAATTTACTACCTAGGAAGTGACAGAGCGCCGAAGCCAACGTGGCTGCTCGCGTCACACTTAAAAAGGGACAAGGAAGGGGCGTGCGTGCATGGCGGGGGAAGGGAGGAGTGAGTGCTGCTGACCCTCGCTATGCCACTGCCTTTGAGTCCATGTACTGAAATATTGTGGGGGTCTTTGTGTTTTGCAGTGCACGCCAGTCCTGGGAATCCTCTTCTTCTCTCTGAGAACCTAAACCTCACATTGCAGACCTACCCCCAAGGGCACTTAGACCTGAAAGTGACATGGAAGGACCCCAACAACCAAGACTTGAATATCACTAACAAGACCCTCCAGATAAATAATCTGAGTGAAGCGCACAAGGGGGACTGGAGATGTTGGATCCACCATCCCAAGAGTGCCCAGGACCTGGAGATCACACACAAAGTGCGGACAACAGGTACCGGCGTCTCTCTCTCAATTGTGCACCTCCCTGACTTCAGTGGGGGTGAAAGAGTTTCACAGCTGCAAAAGGGCAGAGGCACTTCTCTTACAGCCTTCGTACACCATCGGCTCAGCAACACAAAACTTAGGCGAGGTCTTTGACGAGTATGCCCTGGGGTATAACCTCAAAAGAAATCCCCAAAACTGCTGTAGGTACTTTAAAGATTCAACAAAAGAGCAGTAGTAGCCAATCACTCAAAACATACTTAGCTTGTAATGTGACACTCAACAGAAAATTAATAGTGAATATGACGTGCCCTCGGTGTGAGGAGGTGAGCAATCGGGAGCGCAAAATACCACTCACTTCCACCTGCCTAAGTCAAAACGTGACAGTAATAAACTGTCAAATTTAATAATTTAGAAAACTCAGTGTGATTCGTCATGGGAACAGTAAGGCTCTCTGTGATAACCAAACCTTCCCGATAAGTAAAGTAATGTTAGCGCTTAGCTTAAATCTGCAACCAGATTAGAAAACCTTGATGAAAGGTTCAACCAAGCCTGGTTTCAGATTCTCAATGCTAACCAAGTGTGATGAAAGCTGAGAGGGGGAGGGCTTACAAATAAGTGCGTTACACTGGGCTCTCTGTTTTGACCGATTGACTACTGTCGTGCTATAACCTGGCATGACCTCTTTACTCTCTGACCTGCACATAATTAGTTAAAAATTTGTATCCTGTATATCCAACAATTCTATGCGGGGAACAAGCGACATATATAATACGTATTATACAAAAAAATACAATTTACAATAGATCCAAGACTTGAGTGCTAAGCAAGTGTTCTACAACATCAAAATCGGGCGCTGAAGCCATTTGAGAAGATTAGCACGAGTCGGTATTGTCACTTAACCACCTTTATGAGGAGATTCATTTACGCCATGTCAAACGCTGCCGTAAAAGCTCGCACCTAAATATTGTCAGGTTCGTGCATAAGTGCCTGATCCTCGCCCACGCCTTTTCCAAGCTAACATCCCCCTTGCAGTTGCGCCTGTAGAACGTAACTGCAAATTAATGGCAATTAACACAAATTAAGGGTCATAACTTTTATTGATTATGACAGGAGTCGCCATGCAACATATCACCAGTAATTGGAAAAATTACAGTAGACCTTCTGGTGGAATTTGTTATGCCACATTTACAAAATGGAAAGAACAATTGCCATGCAAAAAGGGAATTATAATAATTTTTAAAAGATTTGGGGGCCATTGACAAGTTATTGCAATGATTAGACACCATTTTCCTCTGAAAGTACATTTATACATAGGGGGGAGGGAGATGGTATAAAGTTCTATTAAAGGTTTAATCAATAGATAAGAATATAATATTTATACAATATTTTTTGATTAAAATATTTGAGGGAAGGGGGTGGGGGTATAAATTTATGTATTTACAATGATATTCAAGTGATGTATACAAGTTTTAAGTTTTATTGTGCACTTGATGTAAGATGGAAAAATGAATAAAGAATTTTTTTTTAAAAAAAAGGGTCATTACTGGCAGTTACAGCCAATAGTGTCCACGTAAACGATTAAGTTAGGTGTTATTTTATATCTTGCATGAACAAATTATATGCTAATCGCAAAATTGTGGCATTTATAGAATTAGGGACATAATACATTTCAAGCAAGCTTGCATGCAATGCAACGTCCAAGTGACAGTGCATGAGCTGTGTAAAATCTTTAATAACTCGCCCGTTATTCTGGAAGGCCTAAAGTCTTCGGTATCTCTGAATCTCTTCTTCATTTGCTCAATTTTCGTCAATAAATGTAGGTTTCATAGTTGATTCTGGATCCGGGAATATCTTCTCTAAGGTCAATGGGAGCGTGGTGATTGCCTGCAAGCTCTTGTTTGAAATCAAAAGTCAGATTGAGAGTCTCCAGGTTCGGGCTGCTGGAGTTTACAAATCTGACAACCAAGAAACATTAGGGCAATTAATGAAGGAGGTGAACATCAGTGAAAGAGGGAGCTGCTGGAAAGGAAAATGTGGAGATAATTCACCCCAACACCGTGTCAAAGACCTCTCGGAAAGCCTGACCAATGTGCAGTTCAGTGACGCTGGTTGGTACACGTGTCTGGTGAAGTTCAACCGTTCTGACATCCAGATGAAAATCCAGCTGGTCATAGTAAGAGGTAAGAGGGACCCCCAGTCACCGTTGGGCTGGATCCTTGCACATCTCACTAACAGAGGCAACTTCCCAACCAATGTAGCGATATGGGACAGAGGCTGATAGTGATCCACAGAGCACAGAATGAACATCTGAATTCTCACATGCCAACCATCGCCTGCTCCCCTCCGTTTCCCTCTGACAGTGCTGAGGTTGGGGTGGACTCTGAGGATGGCCAGGCGTGCACTAGTGGTGGCAATACTGGGCCCGTGAGGCTGCCATTTTGGGTGATTCTGAGGGAGGGGTGGTAAGAGAATGCCATTTGATAAGCATGCACTAACTTCCTTCTGTCTGTCTCCTTAGTCTCTGTCATGCCTCAAGGTCTCCTCACTATAAACAGTGAAGTGAACCTCACATGTGAGGTATCTGCCAGACTCCCCAATGCAGTCGTGAGGTGGACTCATGTCAATGGGTCCAGTGCAAACTCCAAGGAGGGGACCAACCGCAGACTTCTGACCCTGACCCTGAGGGTTAATGCCAGTCACTTTGGACTGTGGAGGTGCAGCATTTTAGTGGATGGCCAAGTGTTGCTCAGTATGGATCAGAAACTAGGTATGCGGACGCTTCTTCCTCTCTCTATCTTGTAAGGAAGTCCCTCACATCCCCAGCAGGACCAATTTTTCTTTCTATGATCTGTGATTAAGAGAATGAGACTCATCAGTTCTTTGCTCTGCAGAAGGAACACCAGACCGTATGGACTTGTGGTTCTGGGTTGCTGTTGTAGCTGGGAGCTTCGCCATTCTCCTTCTCACCATCTGTACAGTGATCTGCATAGCAAGAGAACGCCGGAGGGTGAGTCAGCAGTCCCACACTTCTGAAATACCTCCCCAGCCTAACACACATCATCCTTCTTCCACAAAGCAGATATGGAAGAGGCTTAGGACTCACTGCAAATGCACATAGTCACTCAAATACACACACACAAACATACATTTTCTTACTTTGTCAACAGTTCTTATTTAAACTTCAATATATATTGCATATAAATATTTCTAAATTCTATGTGAATTTTCGTGAAGGGCTCAGACCAGACAGGGGCAGCATATTCAAGTTGCCATAACAAACTACAAATCCGGCAACAAGATACAGATAAGTGGTATTGGAATAAGGATGTTCTTTGATGTACGATATCTGGGCGGTTAAGACTGTGAAGCTATGATGGTCTGATTGGCAACCAGTGCGGTGTTTTATCATTAAGCATTATTTGGTTGTGGGTCTGAGCACGTCACGAAAATTCACCTAGAAGAGGAGACTGCGAGGGGAGCTGATCGAGACTTTCAAAATACTGAAAGGATTCGACAAAATAGAGCAGGGGAAGCAGTTATTTACAAT
The DNA here is from genome assembly GCF_902459505.1 of Geotrypetes seraphini. Classification (NCBI taxonomy): domain Eukaryota; kingdom Metazoa; phylum Chordata; class Amphibia; order Gymnophiona; family Dermophiidae; genus Geotrypetes; species Geotrypetes seraphini. The sequence goes on along the minus strand of NC_047099.1, from coordinate 1,173,428 downwards.
GTCCGATGTGACACGGACAAGAGGACATAGACTGAAGCTGGGGGGGACATCAGGAAGTTCTGTTTCACGCAGCGAGTGGTGGACACCTGGAATGCTCTCCCAGAGGAAGTAATTGCAGAATCCACCCTTCTAGGATTTAAGGGTAAATTAGATGCACATCTCCCTTGAGAAGCATTCAGGGATATGGGGACTAAAACTAGGCCAGGGTAGACCTGGCGGGGCCTCCGCGTGTGCGGATCACCGGACTTGATGGACCCAGGTTCTGATCCGGAGATGGCAATTCTTATGTTCTTATGTTTAAATAAGAAATGGTGAAAAAGTAACAAAACATATCATCTTCATCACCAAATTGAAGATAAAATTTTCCCTAAGTTATTAGTTACACAAAAAATACAAACACACATGTACACAGACAAATCACTGACACACAAACACACATGTACACAGACAAATCACTGACACACAAACACACATGTACACAGACAAATCACTGACACACAAACACACATGTACACAGACAAATCACTGACACACAAACACACATGTACACAGACAAATCACTGACACACAAACACACATGTATACACAGACAAACAAGATACAGATGCACACACACATATATACAAATCAGACACAAAAAGCAACAGTAACACAAATACGCTTGTACACACAGACACACACACGTTCAAATAAAAATACAGTGCATACGCCTGTGCACACGCAAACACATTCCCACACACAACACAAATGCACTCATGCACATGGATTGAGAAATAATTTCCCCCCTGAACCCCACCCACAGCTTAACCTCGCTAGGCTGATTCATTGTCTTGGTTGTATATTCTAGTCCTAGTAATGATTATGGTGCAGCGGTTAGAGGTTGTGGGTTCAAATCCCACGCTGCTCCTTGTGACCCTGGGCAAGTCACTTAATCGCCCCAAGTACATGAACCTACCAGGACAGAGTGCTTGAGTAACTGAATGTAAACCACTTAGATTATAAGTTACACCCAGTGACTGAACCACGTAGTTTGCGATCAGTCGTTAGATGTCTTGCCACCTGGTTAGGGCGCTGGTCTTTGACCTGGGGTCTGCCACGTGAGCGGACTGCTGGGCAGGATGGACCTCTGGTCTGACCCAGCAGCGGTAATTCTTATGTTCTTATGATATTTATTGCCATGGGACAGAGATAAACTGTAAAGTCCATCCTTTCAAATTTGGTGACAGTGACATCTAATACTTAGATATATTACTCATTTTATTGCTTCCAAACTAACGAAATGTTTGGAAATGACTTTGGTCAAACCATCTAACTCCCTCCCCTACAGGTTGAGTACACACACCACACACACACACACACACGACACACACACACACACACACACACACACACGACACACACGACACACACACACACACGACACACACACACGACACACACGACACACACACACACACACACACGACACACACACACGACACACACACACGACACACACGACACACGACACACACGACATACACGACACACACACACACGACACACACACACACGACACACACACACGACACACACACACACGACATACACGACACACACACGACACACACACACACGACACACACACACATGACACACACACACACGACACACACACACACACACGACACACACACACACACACACGACAAACACGACACACACACACGACACACACACACACAACACACACACACACGACACACACGACACACACACACACACGACACACACACACACACACGACACACACACACACGACACACACACACGACACACACACACACACGACACACACACACGACACACACACACACACGACACACAGGACAGACACACGACACACACACACACGACACACACACACGACACACACCACACACACACACGACACACACACACACACACGACACACACACACACGACACACACACACACACGACACACACGACACAAACACACACACACACGACACACACACACACACACACACGACACACACGACACAAACACACACGACACAAACACACACACACACACACGACACACACACACACGACACACACACACACGACACACACACACACGACACACACACACACGACACACACACACACACAACACACACACACGACACACACACACGAGACACACACACATGACACACACACACACGACACACACACACGACACACACACACGACAATCACACACACACGACACACACACACACGACACACACACACACACGACACACACACACACGACACACACACACACGACACACACACACACGACACACACACACACACAACACACACACACACAACACACACACACGACACACACGACACACACGATACACACACACACACGACACACACACACGACACACACATACACACGACACACATGACACACATGACACACATGACACACACACACACGACACACACGACACACACACACACACGACACACACACACACACACGACACACACACACACACACACACGACACACATGACACACACGACACACACACGACACACACACACACGACACACACACACGACACACACGACACACACGACACACGACACACACGACATACACGACACACACACACACACGACACACACACACGACACACACACACACGACATACACGACACACACACACACGACACACACACACATGACACACACACACACGACACACACACACACACACGACACACACACACACACGACAAACACACACACACACGACAAACACCACACACACACACGACAAACACACACACACACGACAAACACGACACACACACACGACACACACACACACAACACACACACACACGACACACACGACACACACACACACACGACACACACACACACACACGACACACACACACACGACACACACACACACACACGACACACACACACGACACACACACACACACGACACACACACACGACACACACACACACACACGACACACACACACACGACACACACACACACACGACACACACGACACAAACACATACACACACAACACACACACACACACACGACACACACGACACAAACACACACGACACACACACACACGACACACACGACACAAACACACACGACACAAACACACACACACACACAACACACACACACACGACACACACACACACGACACACACACACACGACACACACGACACACACACACGACACACACGACACACACACACACGACACACACGCACACACGACACACACACACGAGACACACACACACGACACACACACACACGACACACACACACGACACACACACACGACAATCACACACACACGACACACACACACACGACACACACACACACACGACACACACACACACGACACACACACACACGACACACACACACACACGACACACACACACGACACACACACACACGACACACACACACACGACACACACGACACACACACACACGACACACACGATACACACACACACACACGACACACACACACACACACGACACACACATACACACGACACACATGACACACATGACACACACACACACGACACACACGACACACACACACACACGACACACACACACACACACGACACACACACACACACACGACACACATGACACACACGACACACACACGACACACACACACACGACACACACACACACACGACACACACACACACGACACACACAACACACACACACATGGCACACACACGACACACACACACACGACACACACACGACACACACACACACCACACACACACACCACACACACACACCACACACACGACACACACACAGAAGCACACGACACACACGACACACACACGACACACACACACACGACACACACACACACGACACACACGACACACACACACGACACACACACACGACACACACACACACACACGACACACACACACACACGACACACACACACACACGACACACACATACACACACATGACACACACACACGACACACATGACACACACACACACACGACACACACACACACGACACACACACACGACACACACGACACACACACACACGACACACATAACACACACACACACATGACACACACACACACACACGACACACACGACACACACACACACGACACACACGACACACACACACACACACACGACACACACACACACGACACACACACACACGACACACACACACACACGACACACACACACACGACACACACACACACACGACACACACCACACACACACACAACACACACACACACACACACACGACACACACACACACACGACACACACACACACACGACACACACACACACACGACACACACCACACACACACACAACACACACACACACACACACACGACACACACACACACACGACACACACACACACGACACACACGACAGACACACACGACACACACGACACACACGACACACACACACGACACACACACATGACACACACGACACACACATGACACACACGACACACACACACACATGACACACACGACACACACACACACATATGACACACACGACACACACACACACGACACACACACACACACGACACACACACACACACGACACACACACACACGACACACACGACACACACACACACGACACAGACACACACACACGACACACACGACAGAAACACACGACACACACACACACACGACACACACGACACACACACACACGACACAGACACACACACGACACACACGACAGAAACACACGACACACACACACACAACACAGACACACACACACGACACACACACACACAACACAGACACACACACACATACACACAACACACACACACACACGACACACACGACACACACACACACACGACACATACACACACACGACACACACACACGACACACACGACACACACACACACCACACACACACACACCACACACACGACACACACACACATGACACACACACGACACACACACACATGACACACACACACGACACACACACACACGACACACACACACACACGACACACACACACACGACACACACGACACACACACACACACGACACTCTCACACACACACATGACACACATGACACACACACACACACGACACACACACGACACACACACACACGACACACACACACACACGACACACACACACACGACACACACACGACACACACGACACACACACGACACACACACGACACACACACGACACACACACACGACACACACGATACACACAACACACACACACACGACACACACACACACACACGACACACACGACACACACACACACGACACACGACACACACACACACGACACACACACACACACACGACACACACACACCACACACACACACACACGACACACACACACACACACACGACACACACACACACGACACACACACACACACACGACACACACGACAGACACACACACACACACGACACACACACACGACACACACACACACGACACACACACACGACACACACGACAGACACACACACGACACACACACACGACACACACACACGACACACACACACACGACACACACACACGACACACACGACAGACACACACACACGACACACACACACGACACACACACACGACACACACACACACGACACACACACACGACACACACACACACGACACACACGACAGACACACACACACGACACACACACACGACACACACACACACGACACACACACACACGACACACACACACACGACACACACATGACACACACACACACGACACACACACACACACGACACACACACGACACACACGACAGACACACACGACACACACACACGACACACACACACACACATGACACACACGACACACACACACACATATGACACACACGACACACACACACACACACGACACACACACACACGACACACACACACACACACGACACACACACACACGACACACACGACACACACACACACGACACACACACACGACACACACACACACCACACACACACCACACACACACCACACACACGACACACACACACAAGCACACGACACACACGACACACACACGACACACACGACACACACACACACGACACACACACGACACACACGACACACACACACGACACACACACACGACACACACACACACACACGACACACACACACACACACGACACACACACACACACGACACACACACACACACGACACACACACACGACACACATGACACACACACACACACGACACAAACACACGACACACACACACGACACACACGACACACACACACACGACACACATAATACACACACACACATGACACACACACACACACGATACACACGACACACACACACACGACACACACGACACACACACACGACACACGACACACACACACACACACGACACACACACACACGACACACACACACACACGACACACACCACACACACACACGACACACACACACGACACACACACACACACACGACACACACACACACGACACACACGACACACACGACACACACATACACACGACACACACACGACACACACACACACGACACACACGACACACACGACACACACACGACACACACACACACACACGACACACACACGACACACACACACACACAACACACACACACACGACACACACACACACACCACACACACACGACACACACACACAAGCACACGACACACACACACACACGACACACACACACACGACACACACACACACACCACACACACACGACACACACACACAAGCACACGACACACACACACACACGACACACACACACACGACACACACACACACACCACACACACACGACACACACACACAAGCACACGACACACACACACACACGACACACACACACACGACACACACACACACACGAAACACACACACACGACACACACACACGACACACACACACACGACACACACACACACGACACACACACACACGACACACACGACACACACACACACGACACACACACGACACACACGACACACACACACACACGATACACACACACACACGACACACACGACACACACACACACACGACACACACACACACACGACACACACACACACGACACACATGACACACACACACGACACACACACACACGACACACACACACGACACACACGACACACACACACACGACACACACACACACGACACACACACACACGACACACACACACGACACACACACCACACACACATCACACACACACACACACGACACACACACGCACACGACACATATGACACACACACGACACACACGACACACACACACGACACACACACACACACCACACACACACCACACACACACACACACACACGACACACACACACACACCACACACACACACCACACACACACACACACAAACGACACACACACACGACACACACACACACGACACACACACAACATGACACACACACACACGACACACACACACACACACGACACACACACACACGACACACACACGACACACACACACACACACGACACACACGACAGACACACACACACACACACACGACACACACACGACACACACACACACGACACACACACACGACACACACGACAGACACACACACACACGACACACACACACACGACACACACACACGACACACACACACACGACACACACGACACACACACACACGACACACACACACACGACACACACACACACACGACACACACACACACGACACACACACACACACGACACACACACACACGACACACACGACAGACACACACGACACACACGACAGACACACACGACACACACACACACATGACACACACGACACACACACACACATATGACACACACGACACACACACACACACGACACACACACACACACGACACACACACACACCACACACACACACACGACACACACGACACACACACACGACACAGACACACACGACACACACACATGACACACACACACACAACACAGACACACACACACCACACACACCACACACACACACACGACACACACACACGACACACACGACACACACACACATACACACAACACACACACACACACGACACACACGACACACACACACACGACACACACACACACACACGACACACACACACGACACATACACACACACACACGACACACACACGACACACACGACACACACACACACCACACACACACACACCACACACACGACACACGACACACACACACACACGACACTCTCACACACACACATGACACACATGACACACACACACACACACACGACACACACACACACACACGACACACACACACGACACACACACACGACACACACACACGACACACACACGACACACACGACACACACACGACACACACGACACACACACACGACACACACGATACACACAACACACACACACACGACACACACGACACACACACACACGACACACACACACACGACACACACACACACGACACACACGACACACACACACACACACGACACACACACACGACACACACACACCACACACACACACACACGACACACACACACGACACACACACACACGACACACACACACACACACGACACACACACACACACACGACACACACACACACGACACACACGACACACACACACACACGACACACACACATACACACGACACACACGACAGACACACACACACACACGACACACACACACGACACACACACACACGACACACACACACGACAGACACACACACACACACGACACACACACACGACACACACACACGACACACACACACACGACACACACACACGACACACACACACGACACACACACACACGACACACACACACACGACACACACACGACACACACACACACGACACACACACACGACACACACACACACGACACACACACACACGACACACACACGACACACACACACACGACAGACACACACGACACACACACACGACACACACACACACACATGACACACACGACACACACACACATATGACACACACGACACACACACACACATATGACACACACGACACACACACACACGACACACACACACACACGACACACACACACACGACACACACACACACACACACACACACACGACACACACACACACGACACACACACACACACACGACACACACACACACGACACACACACGACACACACGACACACACACGACACACACACACGACACACACGACACACACACACACACACGACACACACACACGACACACACGACACACACACGACACACACACACACACGACACACACACACACGACACACACACACACACGACACACACACACACGACACACACACACACGACACACACACACACGACACACACACACACATGACACACACACACACATGACACACACGACACACACACGACACACACACACGACACACACACGACACACACACGACACACACACATGACACACACACACACACACACACGACACACACACACACGACACACACACACGCACACACGACACACACACACACGACACACACGCACGCACACACGACACACACGACACACACACGACACACACACGACACACACGCACACACGACACACACACGACACACACGACACACACACACACGACACACACGACACACACACACACGACACACACACACACACACACGACACACACACGACACACACAACACACACACACGACACACACACACGACACACACACACACGACACACACAACACACACACACACACGACACACACACACACACATGACATACACACACATACGACACACACGACACACACACACACACACACGACACACACACACACACGACACACACGACAGACACACACGACACACACACACACATATGACACACACGACACACACACACACACGACACACACGACAGACACACACGACACACACACACACACATATGACACACACGACACACACACACACACGACACACACGACACACACACACACACGACACACACACACGACACACACGACACACATACACACACGACACACACACACGACACACATACACACACGACACACACACACGACACACACGACACACATACACACACGACACACACACACGACACACATACACACACGACACACACACACGACACACACACACACACATGACACACACACACATACGACACACACGACACACACACACACGACACTCACACACACGACACACACACACACGACACACACACACACACATACACACACACATGACACACGACACACACACACGCACACACGACACACACACACACGACACACACACACACACGACACACACGACAGACACACACGACACACACACACACACATACGACACACACACACACACACGACACACACACACACGACACACACGACACACACACACGACACACACACACACACGACACACACACACACACGACACACACACACACATGACACACACACACACACGACACACACGACACCCACACACACACACGACACACACGACACACCCACACACGACACACACACACACACACGACACCCACACCCACACACGACACACACACACGACACATACACACACACACGACACCCACACACACACACGACACACACACACGACACACACACACACACACGACACACACACACACGACACACACACACGACACACACGACACACACACACGACACACACACACGACACACACGACACCCACACACACACACGACACACACACACACACACGACACACACGACACACACACACACGACACACACACACACGACACACACACACACACGACACACACGACACACGACACACACACACACGACACACACACACACACGACACACGACACACACACACACGACACACACACACACGACACACACACACACGACACACACACACACACGACACACACACACACACACACACACGACACACACACACACACACACGACACACACGACACACACACACACACGACACACACACACACGACACACACACACACGACACACACACACACACGACACACACACACACGACACACACACACACGACACACACACACACACGACACACACACACACGACACACGACACACACACACACACACGACACATACACACACACACGACACACACATACACACACGACACACTCATACACACACACACGACACACACACACACGACACACACACACGACACACTCATACACACACACACACGACACACACACACACGACACACACACACACGACACACACCACACACACACACACACACGACACACACGACACACACGACACACACACACACGGAGGGGAGCTGGAAGTCTGAATGAATTACCTGCTCTTGCAGGAATCTGTGCACTTCATCAGCTCATGCCAAACTGAGATTTTTCTGGATGGCGACACCTTTGAATCATATTTCTAAGTTTCATATTATCCCCAAAACATGTCTAATTTTACCCCCCCCCCTCCCCCAATCCCTTTCCATTGCAGCACCGGGCTCGGAGAATGGCTACGATGAGGAAAAAGCTCTATGGGCAGAAAACTTGTCAATGCAAGAAGTAAGTTCTGGATATGTGGATATCGGCAGCAAAGGCGCATAACTTGATCTGTTGCATCTAGGTGTCTCTGAACTAAAGCTTTCAGGGAGGCTGGTTTATACAGTTAAGTCTGCTTTGAAGCTGTGCGGATGCCTGCATATTATATGGCTCCAGCCCAACTCTATCCCCACATGCTTTTACTGTAATTATGCACCAGGAACCAGCAGTATATGCATTTATGCCATGCCAACAGCTTCCAAAAGAAGAATCCTATAGATGCCTGCTCATAACCCAGCCATCTAAGGCAAGGCAGATATTGGGTTGTATCAATAGAAGTTTCGTCAGCCGAAAGCCTGAAGTCATAATGCCGTTGTACAGGGCCATGGTGAGACCTCATCTGGAGTACTGTGTGCAATTCTGGAGGCCACATTACAGTAAAGATGTGCGCAGAATTGAATCGGTTCAACGGACGGCCACCAGGATGATCTCGGGGCTCAAGGGTCTCTCGTACGAAGAGAGACTGAACAAATTGCAGCTCTACACTCTCGAGGAACGTAGGGAGAGGGGAGACATGATCGAAACATTTAAGTACCTCACGGGACGTGTCGAAGTGGAAGATGATATTTTCTTTCTCAAGGGACCCTCGGCCACAAGAGGGCACCCGCTCAAACTCAGGGGCGGGAAATTTCATGGCGACACCATTAAGTATTTCTTCACGGAAAGAGTGGTTGACCATTGGAACAAGGCCAGCAGTGTCCCAGACTTTAAGAATAAATGGGATACCCATGTGGGATCCCTAAGAGGGTCAAGATAAGGAAATTGGGTCATTAGGGCATAGACAGGGGGTGGGTAAGCAGAGTGGGCAGACTTGATGGGCTGTAGCCCTTTTCTGCCGTCATCTTCTATGTTTCTATGTTTTAAAACAATTTTTAAAGAGGAGAAAAAGACCTCAGTGCAACTTCATGGTCTAAAAAAATGTGTTCAGTCCAACCAAACAGCTCCAGAAGAGGGTTTAACCATGTCCATTCATTGACAAAAAAATATCAACAGTCCAATAAACATGAAGAAAATCCACAAAAGTACTTAGCTGTGATCCAAACTCAGATTCCACGACATGTGGTACCATCCAACACGTGTCTTCATCTTCATCCCCAAATTGGAATCCTCAGCTCTAGGTCCACAGCTTAAGAAGCTTCTTAGCCCCTGCTCCTGTGCCAAATAGGTCAAAATATCTTCTACAACTGGACAACTCCACAGCGCAGGGCAGCTGAAGACCACAGACCGTCATTTTTATTGATCTTAAATTTTAGAACTTTGTAACTCACTCTGCTTGCTTCCACCTGGCATTTTCCTCTCTCCCTGTCTCTGGAATGCTTTCCTGCCTCACAACCCATCTGTTTTCAAGAGCATTTCCTGAAGGCTCAGCCCACTGTGGTAGTGATTTTCCCCTTTCCCCCTTCTAATTCCCTCCCTCCAGAATGTCTCCTTTCTCTTCCTGCTCTTTGAATGAATTTTATTTCCTTTCTGAGTTTCATTGTAGTCTGTAAACCACCTTGATTGTTATGCACAGAAGAAGTGCGTTATAACAAGAATTTTAATAAACATTTATAAAGTTCCTCTCCAAGCAAAGGTCCAAACCAGTTCATTGCATAGAAAAAAATACTAAAAAATAATCTAAACAAAGCATACAAATTATTCAAATATCAATAAATGGATTATAATATCAGGAGAGTGACCTTTTCTGCTCTATTGGTTCTGGAAGTTCCCTCGTCTGAGCCTGACAGTTTAACTCCAGAGATCTTCTAGAATCACGTACTAGTCCTGGGATTGGATGCAGGATAAGATTTCTCAGGTGTCTGAAATAAGGTGAGACTTTGAAACCATCTTGTCTATCCTTACAGGTGGCAGCACACAGAATATTATCAATCCTGATCCTCCTACCCTCTCTGCACTCCTGAGATCTCAGCTGATGGCTTGAATATCAGAGGATGAGATACCACTGCTGGAGATAACGATACGTCCACTGTTTGATTAAATTGATTTTAGAACACATCCTGAGCTTCACATTCCATTCTCCTTCTGCAGGATCTGAACATATAAAAGCTAGGAGAGGGGGAAATATGCTGCACCAGTAGTCGGTCACCAGAGTTTGCCTTATCTTTGTTGATTCCTCAGCCATGAACTGGAAATGAGGCAGCTGTAAATAGTTGTTGGGTCTTTCTCCCTCAGAGTTGGCTTCTAATTTCATATCTGCTTTAAATCAAGGAATGCAATGTAAACATTTTTCTCTGAGCTGTAAAATCCTACCTATCTTTCTTCTGTAGTGATCCCTTAAGCTGCCACTAGAGCACTATTCTCACTTGAAGACTGACCTTCTGTCTTTGCTGTGTAACTTAATAGTTCCTGTATAGTTCATTTTTTTTATTGAGACTTTATATACTGCATATAATAGAAATGTATATCTACGAGGGTCATTTCATCAATAATGCACACTATTTATTTTTTTTTTAATTTACATGTTTTATGTTTTTTCTGTACAATCCTTCAATCTAAGCTTCATTATTCCATCCAAGACACCGTTTTTGTTCAGTTGCCGAATGGCTCGGGTACCGGCGGAAGAAAACTCTTCCAGAGATGCAAAACAATGTCCATGCATAGGTTGTTTCAACTTTGGGTAAAGGTCGAAGTCTGGTGGACTCATGTCTGGACTGTAGGGAGCAGGAGGTAACACCTCCCAGCCATATTCGAATAGTTTTTAATGACGACATTCCCTATGTGCAAGCGAGTGTTGTCGTGAAGAATGAGTGGCCCAGCCAAGAGCAACTGAGGTCGGGTTTTGTGCATTTTTCTGCACATGTTTTGCAAAAAATCACGATAATGCACTGCTGTGACACTTCTTCATAAGAACATAAGAATTGTCATCTCCCTGGGTCCATCAAGTCTGGTGATCCGCACACGCGGAGGCCCCGCCACGTATCACGTGAGTACAGTGATCCTGGGTTCGGCTCTATTTAATTTCAGCAGAAGACGCCACCGCCATCTCTGAGGACATGGTGGTCTTATGTGCTGGCGGTTTATTATTTGGGTGAGATATGAAATGCTGTCTAGGTTACTTGGAGAGCAATAGTAAGGTATATACATTAATGTCTACTTTTGCTGTTTCCTTAGGGGTTATCCTTGATAAAGCTATTCATAGCGAAACATGTCGGTATGACAATGATAAAGCTAAGTAACAGCTTTTTAAACACTATTTAAGTCTAAACTAAAACGAAACATTTCTAAAATATGCAAAAGTAAAGAATATTATTGAATATCAAATATTATAATAGGACCCGATGACGAGTAGACATGTAAAGCTTGGAGCAATGAAATTGTATTGAGCTCCAAGTGGTGCCGCTGAGGATCCTTGAAACTGGTGATAATGGTGGTTAAGTTTGTGCTACCATTTGAATTACACTCTTAAGGAGATGTGCATCTAGTTTACCCTTAAATCCTAGAAGGGTGGATTCTGCAATTACTTCCTCTGGGAGAGCATTCCAGGTGTCCACCACTCGCTGCGTGAAACAGAACTTCCTGATGTCCCCCCCAGCTTCAGTCTATGTCCTCTTGTCCGTGTCACATTGGACATTGTAAATAACTGCTTTCCCTGCTCCATTTTGTCGAATCCTTTTAGTATTTTGAAAGTCTCGATCAGATCCCCTCGCAGTCTCCTCTTCTCAAGGGAGAACAACCCCAGTCTCCTAAGTCGTTCCTCGTAATCCAGGTTTTCCATACCTTTCACTAGCTTTGTTGCTCATCTCTGCACCTCTCTAACAGTTTTATATCCTTCTTTAGGTACGGAGACCAATGCTGGACGCAGTATTCCAGGTGCGATCTGACCATGGCTCTGTAGAGCGGTACTATAACTTTCTCTGATCTACTCGTAATTCCCTTCTTTATCATGCCTAGCATTCTATTTGCTTTCTTCGCTGCTGCCGCACATTGCGCCAACGGTTTCAGGGTCCTATCTATCAGTACACCCAGGTCCTTTTCCTGTTTGGTCTTTCCCAGAGTTACACCTGACATACTCTACTTGTGATCTTTATTTTTTCTGCCTAAATGCATCACTTTGCATTTTTCCACATTAAAATTCATCTGCCATTTATCTGCCCACTTCTCCAATTGATTCAAGTCGCTCTGGAGTTCCTCGCTGTCCTTCTGCAATCTGATTGCCCGGCATAGCTTTGTGTCATCTGCAAACTTGATGATTTCACTGGATGTTCCTTCTTCCAGGTCATTTATGAAAATATGAAATAAGATGGGTCCAAGTACCGAGTCCTGAGGTACACCGCTAGTCACTTTTTCCCATTCTGAGAACTTCCCATTTATGCCCTACTCTCTGTTTTCTGTTCTCTAGCCATTTGCCTATCCATCTTAGTATATCTCCCTCCATTTCCTGAGAAGTCTCACATGTGGAACCTTGTTGAACGCTTTCTGAAAGTCCAAGTATACAATATCCACCGGTTCTCCACTATCAATTTGTCTGTTCACTGTCTCAAAAAACTGAAGTAGGTTCGTCAAACATGATTTCCCTTTCATGAAGCCATGTTGACTGACTCTCATCAGGTCGTGTGTGTCTAGGTGCCGGACCATGCTATCTTTGATCAGCGCCTCAACCATCTTTCCAGGGACAGATGTGAGACTCACAGGTCTGTAGTTTCCTGGCTCTCCTCTCGATCCTTTTTTAAATATCGGCATGATATTCGCTATTTTCCAGTCATCCGGTATCTGTCCTGTTTTGATTGACAGGTTGGCAAGTTTTTGCAATATTTCTCTGATTTCAAATTTCAGTTCTTTTAGGACTCTCAAATGAATTCCGTCCGGCCCAGGAGATTTATCACTTTTAAGTTTGTCAATCTGGTGGTAAATCTGGTCCAAGTCCACTTCTACTGTGGTGAGGCTGTCCTGTACGACTCCCTTGAACACTTTCACTGTGTCAGGTATTGCTGCGGTGTCTTTCTTTATAAAGACAGACGCAAAGAAGGAATTCAGTCTGTCTGCAATTTGTTTGTCATCTTTGACGCACCCTTTTCCTCCCAGGTCGTCCAGCGGTCCCACCGCCTCCCATGCGGGTTTTTTCCCTTTTAAGTATCTACAAAAGGGCTTGAAATTTTTGGCCTCTTGCGCTATTTTCTCCTCGTAGACCTTTTTGGCAACCGCCTTGTGACATTTTTTTCTGATCATCTCTGTTTGTTCCAAGCTTTGGATGTTTTCGTGCGTATCCACGTCTTAAAGGAGTCCTTCTTTTCATTTATGGCTTCCTTCACCTCTTTGGTAAGCCACGCTGGCTCTCTTTTGCCTTTGGTTTTCAACACAACTGCAAAGAGGGGCCACTCTAAGGCTGTCCTCTAGTGCCAAGTCACTTGAGAAAAAGCACCCTAGGTTCTGAGCATAGACAGACCACTCTAAGGCTGTCCATTGGTGCCAAGTCACTTGAGAAAAAGCACCCCAGGTTCTGAGGGAACTGTGTTTTCTTTCGTCTCTCCCAACTGCTGCTCTTCATGGGGATTCTATCAGCTGGTTCAACACAGCTTTCTCTGTCCCTATATAACCTGTATAGCTTGTATAGCCTGCTTATTTAACTTGTACAAACTGTATGTACAGAATGTCATAGATTGTTATAAACCGCACCTATAGCCTGTTACCGCATGTAAAACCATATGTATAGCCAATATATATAGCCAGTCACCGCATGTACAATCTGTTACCGCATGTATAGCCTGTACTGCATGTGTTACCACCGTTCCCCAGCTAAGCACCAGCTCTGTTCCTATCTTACTAATTAACAATTGCTAAGCTCCACCTCAGTCTGTATCTCACTATTAGCAATTGTTAAGTTCCACCCCCGTTTGTATCTCACTAGAAACAACTAGGTGCGTATTCTCCTTCAGTTCTTAGTCCTTCTCCTGTTTCACTCAGTCCTTACCTATACTCAATTCTCCTCCCTCCTGCCTGGCAAGCTCTGCCTCAACCCCTCTCATTAGTTCTCCTTGATCCCACAATGAAGCCACCTTCCTGGCTCCTCCTTCTTCTTCTCTGCTCTTTCACCAACACTTCCCACTGCCAAAAACCTCTCCCCCACAACCTTCCCGACTCCATAAACTCCAACAACGTCTGCCCTGGTCTCAGAATCCCCGCACTAGTACGCACTAGAACCCACCCTTTCAAAAAACACCGAGGAGTCAATCACACCTCTTTAAAGCCTGTTCCTCCAGCCAACCTACCCAACCTTACCTCCGACTCTCTCACCCCAGTCCCAACACTCTACTGTAACTCCAGATCTGTCCCCCTGGCTACTAAGGCCTCTTCTCATTTAGAATCAACCGGAAAGGAGGAGTCCTGGCTCTGCTTTACAAATCATTCTTCGATGTCCAGCTCCTTGAAAAGGGCAGCCATACCTCTTTAGAATTCATGTTAGCTTCAGTCAAAGATGAACTTCATCCCTACCCATTAGGTATCCTGTTACTTTACTGCCCACCAACCCCCTGGAACAAATCCTCTGAACTCGTTCTCGAGACCATTACAAGGGCCTTCCTAAAATTCCAGAGACTACTGATCATTGGAGATATTAATCTCCACCTAAATGATAACACCAGCAAGGATGCAACCGAATTCAAAGACTTCCTCACCTCCCTAGGCTTCACCGCTCCTTCACCCACCCCTACCCACGATAAGGGGCATACACTAGACATCATCAGCTTCCTTGACCTGACCGAGCACAAAACCTGCCGAAGAGGCCCGTTGAGAACATGTCCCCTGGTCTGATCACCTTCTAGGCTCTTTCTGCCTTCCCATTTTCATGTCTCATCTTGGCACTCCACCCAGACCCACAAACTCTATCACCTACCGCAAAAAAATCACGAGTGAACTGTTCTGGACCCAATTTCTCAACCAACTCCCCACTTTTCCTAAACATGCCGACCCAGATTCCAACTGGCATAATTGGTAGTGATCTTGGGGCTTGAGCAGCCTATCAAGACAGGCGGTCACATCTTGGATTCTGACTCCAGGTAGACAGCAGACCTCCCTCGATTGCAGACCAGACATGCAATCGAGGGAGGTCTGCTGTCTACCTGGAGCCAGAATCCGAGATGTGACCGCCTGTCTTGATAGGCTGCTCAAGCCCCAAGATCACTACCCCATGCTGCTCATCCATGTCGGAACAAATGACACTGCCAGGAACACACCGGAGGACACCACCAGAGACTTCAGAGCTCTGGGGGACAGACTCAAGCGGACAGGAGCGCAGGTGGTCTTCTCTTCGATCCTTCCAGTTAAAGGTAAGGGAAGGGCCAGAGACGAGCGTATCCTGAGGACAAACGAGTGGCTACATGAATGGTGCCGGGAAATGAACTTCGGATTTCTAAATCATGGAGAGACGCTGCAGGGACTTCAGGGACAAGACGGACTCCACCTGACCAGTAGAGGTAAGAATGTTTTTGGACACCGACTAGCCCGCCTGCTTCGCAGGGCTTTAAACTAGGTAAGTTGGGGGAGGGTACCCACTCATACCATACCAGAGCAGTAAGTAATAATCCTGATGAGGTGAGTCGAAACTCCGCTTCTAGGTCCGAGGTAAGTACACTCACTACAAACGATTCTCTAGGAGTCACATTGACTAAGATGGGAAATTCTCTACAGGGACTTATCAAACACAAGGTGTGGAGGGCTATGTATGTTAATGCACACAGTTTAGGCAATAAAATTCTAGAATTGGAGACCGAAATAATAAATGCCGACTTGGACATAATGGCAATATCCGAAATCTGGTTCACGGACTCTCATGGGTGGGACATGGCTATACCAGGCTACAACTTACTTCGTCAAGACGGAGAGGGTAAGTTAGGGGGAGGGGTAGCACTATTCATTAAAGAGGACATCAAAACGACCAGGATCACAGATGTCAAGTACACCGGGGAATCCCTCTGGGTGAACCTGGCCAGAGGTAGAGAAAAATGCTTGTATCTTGGTGTGGTATATAGACCTCCAAAACAACTGGAAGACAAAGACACGGAACTAATTGAAGACGTTGAGAATATCACTCTACGGGGGGATGCTGTTCTGCTAGGGGACTTCAACATGCCTGATGTGGACTGGAACACACTTTCAGCGACAACTAGCAGCAGCAGGAGGCTATTGACGTCCATGAAGGGAGCACGACTTAAACAAATGGTATTGGAGCCCACTAGGACCCAGGTGATCCTGGACCTGGTACTCACCAACAGGGAAAGCGTCTCGGAGGTCTCAGTAGGAGCCTCCAGTGACCACAACATGGTACGGTTTAACCTTAGGAAAGGTTTCCCTAGATCAAACACAAAAACAAAGGTACTCCACTTCCGAGGCACTGACTTCGAACGCATGGGAGATTTTGCCAATCAGGCACTGCAGAAACAAGCAGAGACGGATGATGTTGAAGCATCATTGTGTCTGGGAATCCTGATCTAGAGGGATTCCAGCTTCTCTTTCTCTTCCACCATAGTCTCTCTCACGGATTCCAATCCTTCCCGAACATTGTGACAAACCCAGCACCAGCACTAGTCCGGTCCCTGATAGGATCGGATGCAGAAGAGCAGACCAGATTGATTCTGGCACTCACCTTGAGGCTGACCTCCCTTGCCCCCATAACCAAGGAGATAGTGAACTGAAACAGAGACAGGCAGATTGGCAACAGCAGCCTCCTGGCTTTAGAGCAGCTAGAGAAGCCACGAGGAAGGTAGCTGCAGTAGAAAAACCTAGGCAGAGAACAACTGTTGTAGAGCCAAAACCCATCCCCCGCTTCAGGCTGAAGGGGATTGGCTCTGATCTGTTTAAAAGCAGGCTGAGTCAAGCAGGAGGAGGAGGAGCGAGTGACCAGGGCGAGTCACTCCCACAGCTCAAGGCAGGTGAAGAGCTGTGGAACAGAGCAGGAGAGGAAAACGTGCTGGATTATCCCATGCAGGATTTGGAGGAAATCCTGCCTACTTCAAACTACCAGGTTCTAGATCGTGTGGAAGGCATGGAGATAGAACTGGCTGGCCCTATGTTAGAAAGCCAGACGGAAGGTATGGAAGTTGCATGAAAGAATGCAGCAACTGGGAAACCATTAGTGGTCTGTGTTTTTTTCTTTCTTTTGCTGATGTTTGGTTTGTTTCTGCTGTGCAAACTATGCCTGCAGAAGTTAGGATATGTTTGAACTTTATAAGTATTTTGAGAGTAAGAATAATACTTGCTTCAAACTGAGGAATGGATTTAAAAGCAAGTTTGTGAACCTGAAGCTCAAACTGACATAGTTAAGTTTGGTTTTTGGAACTTTAGAAATCCTGCTGTGACTCCCGTTCTTGAAGCTAATTAGATTATCTGTCTCAGCTGTGTGATTTTGCCTGCATGTGGGAGCTGAGAGAAAAGCTGAACTGTTACCAGAGTTTACTATGGCTACTTTTGCCTAAGGAGTTTTGATTTAGTTTGAATTTGCAGTAAAGCTTTATTTTTGCAAAATTTACTATTTTTGTTGAATGACCTGCAAAAGTGATGTTTGTTTTCTGTGGCATACTTTTGGCCTGTGGGTCAGAATAAACAACTTATTCTTTCCTAAAGAACTTGTTTTGGCTGGTGATATGGTGAAACCTTTTTACTTACCTTGCATCTCTTAGGCCCAGGCAAATTGCCCAGGGCCACCTGAAAAAGTCCTGAAGGTACCCCTGGTTGGAGGGGACACGCCAGAATCCCTGTGTTTGTCACCCGGCAGCCCTACTCTGCGGAGGGTTGGTGACAACATATAGGGCAATGCCTCCACCTTTCTGCCCCACTCTATCTTTTCTGTACAGTTTGTATCCCTGTAGTACTGTGTCTCATTTGTTTTCGTCATTCCACCATGTTTCTGTTATGCCAATGATTTCCAGTTTGTCGTTTTTTGCTATTGCTTCTAACTCTCCCATTTTGTTTCCCAAACTTCTAGCATTCGTATACATACATTTGAGTTCCCTTTGTGTTACCTTCTTGGACTTTTTAAGCTTAGCAGTATCTACTGTTTCTTCCACGGTATCCTTTTCTGTTGCTGTGTTGTCTTCCTCATTTGCTTTGTGGTCGACCCCTCTCGTGTCTGAGTGTCTTCCACATGGAACTTTGTCTGTAATGATGATGCCTCCATGATCATAAGCAAAAATCATCATTTGTTTGACTTTTGATTGAGCTCGTCAAAATTTCTTGGACCGTGGGGAAGATGGAACTCTCGTCACTAAAAACTACGCAAATATGGCTGCGAGGTGTTACCTCCTGCTCCCTACAGTCCAGACATGAGTCCACCAGACTTTGACCTTTTTCCAAAGTTGAAACAACCTATTCATGAACATCTCAGGAAGAGCTTTCTACTGCTGGTATCCAAGCCATTCAGTAACTGAACTAAAACGGTGTCTTGGTGTAAAGATATGAGTTTATATCATAAAGGATGGGAAAAAGACTTGCAGATACCTTTACAGGAGTGGGATTATTGTTGCGCAAATAGGGGGAGTTCCTGCCTTGACCCGCAGTGCGACCCTGCAGGAATGCTATTATCGGATGGTTTTTAGGGAATATCTTACGCCTCAGCAGTATTATTATTGCGGGGGTGCTGAGTCTAAGTTGTGTACTAAATGTGGGTTGGGGGAAGGGACCTTTGAACATATGTTTTGGTGGTGCCCGGTTATACAATCCTATTGGCGGGAGGTTTTACATTTTATGCGTACTGGGCTGGGTTTAGCATTGGAGGGCACGCCGGACCAGCTGGTGTTGGACTTAGCTGGGGCTTATGGGTCGATGGGTGGGATGTGTAAATTTTATGCCGGAAGCTAGCCTTGGTGGCTCGGAAGGGTATTTTGAAATTTTTTGATTTCTTCTGAGCCTCCAGGGTTTTGGCTTTGGAGAGGTGTCGTACATCAGTTGGCCTGTTGGGAAGCCAGAGATGCGAAGGGTTCCAGGAAAGGGAGTCACCGCTATTTGCGGCTCTGGGATCCCTATCTTCAGATTCTCCATCCCAAAGGGCGCAGTCTGCTCTTGAATGAATTGTGATGTCCGTAGCTCCTTGGGTTTGTCTTTGGTTTTGGGTGGTATGTGGGTGGTTTAAAAAAAATATATTTTTTTTTCTCTCTCTTCTAGAAGCGGATGTTGAAGGGGGAACCAGGGGGATGGGGGGGGGGTTACTTTGGGTTAAAGAAGAGTATGGGGGGGAAGGCCCGTGCAGTTTGTGGGCCCTTACTGTCTTTTAGTAGCATGTTGTCGGGGGAGGGGTTGGGGTTGTGGGAGGAGTGTTTTTGTTTGTTTTTGGCTATTGTCATCCTTTGTATGGCACTAACTCAATAAAATTGTTTTGACACTAAAACGGTGTCTTGGATGGAATAATGAAGCTTTCCGAACGTTGTGACTTGGCCATTGTAAAGAAATACTTGAAAAAAAAACAAAAAATAAAACATGTAAATTTAAAAAAAATTAGGGCGCATTATTTATGAAATGACCCTCGTATATTTGCATTGTACAAGATTATATATAAAACATATAGAAGGAACTAAAAGTCATAGTGGACCATTCATATAATGAATTTTTTTCTACCGGGCTAATAGGTTGGTGCTCAATGTTAACAAATCGAACGTAATGCTCGTTCCCTGGAAAGACGGCCTTAAACTCAACGTTCCTATCACTCTTAAGGGTATCACACTCCAGACGACCAGCAGTATCAAGATTCTAGGGGTTACTTTTGTTCACAAACCAACTTATCATGACCATATTAGTAGCATTGTCAAATCAAATTTCTTCAGACTACGTCAAATTCGTTCCGTATCAAAATTCTTATGTCATAAGTCACTTAACATACTAATACATTCTCTAGTGATTTCTAAAATCGACTACGGTAAACATCTATTCAAGGGAATAGCCCAAAAGGAAATAAGATGACTACAAATTATCCGAAATGTCTCAATTAAACTTATCGTGAAAGCCAAGAAATTTGACCATGTGTCGCCTCCCCTCCCCATGTGGCTTCCAGTAGCTCATCGCATAACATATAAAAAATGTTCGCTAACCCTCAAGTCTCTCCTTCATAAAACCCCCACTTTCATCGATAAACTCTCGATTCCTTATGCCCTAGCAAGAATACTTAGATCAAATGATCAACATTGATTAATTTTTTAATCAATTGATTAATTGATTGATTAATTGATTAATTAAAAAGATTAACACACGTCGACCATTTATTTTCTCTGTCACAGCGCCTCAAATATGGAATTCCCTCCCCATTTATAAGGGAAGAGCGTCTTCTCAACAGATGGAAGAGCAAGTTAAAATTCTGTCTTTTTAAAGATGCATTTGACTGTTAGTAAGCTAGATTAGGATCCTTTTTTGCTTTATCTCAAGCCTTCTGCTTTCACCTTATTTGTCTTACTTACTTTAACAATTGTATTTCTTCCCTTTTCTGTTTTCTATGTATAGTCTAAGTTGTTTATTTTGTACATCGCTTAGAATTTTGAATAAACTTGAAACTTGTCACTCGCTCGTCCGTTATGAAAGAATAAAAGAAGGACTTGTTCGAAATGCTTTAAATTTAGGAAAGGATAATTCAGTGTTTTTCAACTCGTTCCGGGAGTCCCCCCCTTGCCACAATGAATATGCATGAAAGAAATTTGCATACCATAGAGGCAGTGTATGCAAATCAATTTTGTGCATATTCATTGTGGATGTCCTGGAAACCTGACTGGCGAAGGGAGACTCCAAGACCGAGTTGAGAAACCCTGGATTGGAGGAGGAAGTTGTTCCATCATTTTGGAGCCAGAAAATATAGTAAGACTCCGAGTTTCAGGTTGATTTGTGGGATTTGGCAGGACCAATCGGTCAGAATCCAGAGAAGTCATTCATTTAGTTCTCCCAGAGGAGCTCGGAATGGTTTACCTAGATTTATCCAGGTATTGAAGCATTAAAACACAAACAGGTGTAATCAATTATGATAAATATAAAGGTTTGTCTGAATAGAAAACTTTAAACTGGGTCACCACTGGCGGCAAATGAATAGTGGAGTGATTCCCCTTGTCTATCTTAATAACAGATTATGGACTTTCTATAGGGGAGCATATATGTGGCAATTATAGAATACTCTCAGCATTGTATTGGCATAACTGCTTCTAGCTAAAGTTTGGAGCACCTACGCTGGCATCCTAGAATGGCTTCAGTGCACCCCAATGGCACGCAGATTGCCCCATTCTGCAGCCCGCTCTCCCATTTCTGCGACCCGGCTATTATTAGTCACGGCAACTCTCCCTCTGTCAGACTTTGCCCCAAAAGACATCAGAAGACTCCACCTGCTCTGAACACTGTGGCAGGAAGAGAGCCACGTGTATGTTCTCCACACTGCCCACCCGTCTTCAGAAGTCCTACAGGCTCTTTCCTCTGCCAGCTTTCTCCGGGAGGTGACTAGATGCAGAATGGCTTCTGGTGACTCTGCTGTCGTGTGCTTCCCTCTTGCTCTGGGTTTTTATGCTGCTTTAATGCTGCTTGTCACCTGCAGGAGATCGAGTGTCACAGGCGAGGGATTCTTTCCTGCCCCTAATATCAGAATCCAGCTGTTGGGGCTAAGGGGAGAGTCTGTCCTTTCATGTACTCGGAATGAAAGGGGTTAAACTGTGTCCTGATTTTATTCAACCCCAGCTAAGGCAGGCCACAGGTGTCTTGCGCACACATGTGTGGGTGGGCGTGTGTAGGGGGGAAGGGGTTGCATCTGTGTGTCTGTCTGCTAGTGCATCTGTGTGCTTTTGTGCATGGTTTTATGTCTCTCGCTCCCTCCTATCACTCCCTCCAGGGGTGCATGCACGGGGAGGAGACTATTCTCATCCTCCAACCACCCCACCTCCCCACCCCCATCCTCTAGGCCAGAGGGAGAGGCAGGAGGAGAGACCGAGAGAACCAAAGGGAGCAGTGCGCAGAGAGAGATGCTCTGGTCTCCATGGCAGCTGTAACCAGGAGGAAGGTACCTCTTCTCTCTTTCTTCACCTCTCATCATCTCTCCCGTTTATTGCATGAATCTTTACATCTTTTCTGTCTGTCGCCTTTCCATTTTTCTCTCAGCTTTTGTCCACCATTGAATATCCTCATAGAAGGCCAGGTCTCAGCATCTATCCTGTCATCTGTCCCCTTCCTCTTCCTCCTCCGCCCTGCTTCCCCCTTATGTCCCTGTAAGGGAAGGGTGGAACTGAAGCTCTTTCTTCTGTCTCTGCCTGAAGGGCCATGAACAGACGAAGAGTGGGTGGAGAAAGGGAAAGAGGGATGGAGAAGGGAGAAGGACAGGTGGAGGGTGGTACAGGGGGGTATGAAGTGAGGAAGAGGAAGAGAGAGGAGGGGGCGGGTGAGAGTCAGGGAAGGATGGTGGTAGGGACATATCAGGCACCAGAGGGTGGGAAGATGGGTCTTGGTATATATAGAGAAGGAACGTAAACTGAAAGGACTGGAATGGGTGCAGAAAAGTGGGGAAAGAGATGTGTTGGGAGGTGGGGAAAGGCATAACTTATGGGAGAAGATTAGGTGGAGGAAAGGGAGGGAGGGAGAAAGTGGCAGGAATGAGGAAAGTCATACAGATAGAAGGGAGGATGTCGGAGGAGTGGGGAGGAATTTGAGAAAAGGAAGAGAGTGAGAGAGTGGTGAGATGGGATAGAGAGGGAAGGGGAGAGGGATGGGAAGAACTGTGGGTGTACAGAGGGGAGAGAAATGAAGATAGAAATGGGGTGGGGAAGAATCGGAGAGAAATAAGGAGGAAAGACTGGTGGAGATAGTCAAGGTGAGAGAAGGAGTGGGCAGGAGTAAAGGAGGGAGAATTATGATGAACAATGGATGGAGGGGGTAGTGAAGGATGGGAAAGTGGTGATGAGTCTGGAATTAGGTAATACATTTCTCTAGACCCCCTTCTAGGGTTGTTTTTTTTGCTGCCTCCATCCTGGGATCAGGAGATGGTAAGCCTGTAACTCCCTGGAGAAGAGACACAGTTCCCCCCCCAAAAAAAAAAAATAAATTCCTGTACTCTTCATCTGCAGAACAGCCTGTTTCAAGATGTATGTATTGCAATGATGATGTCAGGAACCAGCATTGTGAAAAACTTCTGCCCCCCCCCCCCCCACACACACACATTACTCCTTCACTGTATCCCTCACGTTTTCACTCCCTCTCTATTTCTCTGCCTCCCTATCACTCCTTCTCTTTCTCTCTGCCTCTCCACATTGCTCTCTCTAGGTCTCTCTCCATCATTTCTTCTCTGTCTCTCTTCACCTATCCCCTCCCTCCTCTCCCTCTCTCCTTACCTCTAAAATATGTAAACTGATTTGATTGTAACCACACTGAAAAGAGACAGTAAGGGAGAGGCAGAGACAGAGAGAGCAATGGGGAGAAGCAGAGAGAGTGAGGAGAGACAGAGAGGAATTGATGGAGAGAGGAAGAGAGAGAGAGTTGGGGATGGGACTTGAAAAAGTGATATATCAAGTCCCATCCCCAACTCTCTCTCTTTCCTCCTCCCCATCAATTCCTCTCTGTCTCTCCTCACTCTCTTTGCTTCTCCCCATTGCTCTCTCTGTCTCTGCCTCTCCCTTACTGTCTCTCTGTCCCCATCACTCCTTCTCTGCCTCTCCTACTCCTTTTCCCCCCATTAATCCCTCTGTCTTTCCCCCTCCTATTGACCTAATTTTCCATCTACTTTCTCTGCTTATCCCATGCTGTCTCTCAGACAGACAGACTGGGATGAGAGACATCTAATATAATGACGCTCTTCATTCTGAATGTTCCTGTTTTCTAGGGAGGTGATGTGTTTTCATTCAGAGCTCTCAAAGGTACAGATGTGACTTACGGAGCTCAGGATCTGTGTGTTTCTTCTTGCACCCTTCAAGAGGTCTCCAGAAGATCTAGAGTCAACAGAGGCTGCAGAGGATCCCCTTGAAGCAGCTCTTAAATGCAGTCACTTCCTACACCTCCCATATCTTGCCCCCCAGTCACAGCCTCCTGAAACACCTCCATCAACCTACCAGCCATCACCTCTTCCGACACTTCTTCCATCCTCAGCTTCAGTCACCTTCTCCTCACACTCCTTATGGTGTCCCTAGTGTGGAGTACAGAAGACTTGAAGTGATCATGATGTCTGAGCCTCCCCTGCTATGATGCCACTCACAGGACCCCAGAACCATTCTAGTGGCTTCAGCCGGGGGGTAGACAAGCCCAGGGTGGCAGATGTAAGAGTGGGCTGGTGCCGGGAGTTGCCCCAGAACTTCTGCTCGCTCTAGGGATCCCTGAAGTGGTAGCCACCACCCCTACTCCTTGGCCTTGGATAAAATGCAGCAGAGTAACCTAGAGAACCCCTTTCACAATAACTCCCTCTCCTGGCTGGCCTGTGGGGCTCTCTCTCTCCTGGCCAACGCCTGGATCATCCTCAGTATCTGTGCCAAGCAGCAGAAGCGCAAACCGCTGGAACTACTTCTCTGCTTCCTTTCGGGTACCCACATCCTCATGGCCGCCATTCCCCTCACCATGTTTTCAGTAATTCAGCTGCGGAAGGAGGCCTCAGACTATGACTGGAATGAGGGCATCTGCAAGGTCTTTGTGTCCACCTACTACACCCTGGCCCTGGCTACCTGCTTCACTGTGGCCTCTCTCTCCTACCACCGCATGTGGATGGTCCGCTGGCCTGTCAACTACCGCCTAAGCAACACCAAAAAGCAGGCTTTGCACGCCATCATGGGCATCTGGATGGTGTCCTTCATCCTGTCCACACTGCCGTCCATTGGCTGGCACGACAACAGCGAGCGCTATTACGCCCGCGGCTGTCAGTTCATTGTCAGTAAGATCGGACTGGGTTTCGGCGTTTGCTTCAGTCTTCTGCTTCTGGGTGGTATCGTCATGGGCCTGGTTTGTATGACCATCACCTTCTACCATGCCCTCTGTGCCCGGGGCAGGGGCCGGCGGGCCACCCACAATGCCTTCACCGTGCCCACAATCGTGGTGGAGGATGCCTATGGCAAGAGAAGGTCATCACTCGATGGTTCCGAGTCTCTTAAGATGTCCATGCAGACAACGAACCTTATCGGGGCCATTGTCTTCCTCTATGACACCCTGACGGGACTCCCCATCCTGGTGAGCACTCATGTCCTCTGCATCTCCCCTGCCGTCTTTCTCACTCATTCTGTCTTTGCACCTCTCTATATATCCATTTCTGTATTTCTCCATCTCTCTCTCTCTCTATCATGTTCTGTCTAGAAGTCTGTCAGTGTCTCTCTGTCCGCCAGATTCAGAAAACTTTATTGACAAGACAATTTTACATGTACTGCCAAATACATTTACTACACGATAAAGAGGGGAAAAAATGGAGATAATTTTCAAAATTATAGTAATAATGGTGACATAGATAAATACAGAGGGAAGAGTAACAAGAGCAATTCCCAGGTCCAGGTGCTGGTCTGTATTCTCTGATCGGATTCTGGTCCTGCTGCTGTTTCTCCTCTTTCCCTAGGATTAGACACAGCTTTCCCTGCCCATTCTTTGAGGGGAAGTCTTTGATTTTCTCTTTGCTCTGTGGGAAATATGCAGCTCTCCTCTCGTCCGATTTTGCACAGGACAAGAGGGAGTGCATTTCTGCTTCCATTTTTCTGTTCAAAAATCACTCTCCAGGGGATGGATGCAGGGATACAGACTCGGTCACCTCTAGGACTGTGTGTAATGCATTCAGACATTCTCAAGGCTGATAGATTAGGTGATGAGAAATAGGTAAGTAGGGAATAGTTATTTATGCTTTCAAGGACTAGAGGACACTCTGTGAAACTGACAAGTAGCAGATTTATAACAAATGGAAGGAAGTCTTTTTTTCACTCAATAAACAATTGAGATGCGCCCTGTGTTGCCAGAAGATGTGGTAAAGGCATCTAACACAGCTGGTTGTATAATTTCCTAGAAGTGAGGTCTATAAATAATTATGAGCTTGGAAAGCTATTGCTCATCCCAGGGAGGAGTCTGCCACGTCATGGCTTGTTATATGTTCTTGTCTCAGGTGGTAAGTTTTGTTAGCCTCAAGTACAACAGCGCCCCCACCTGGATGGTCCTCTCCGTTCTCTGGTGCTCCATGGTGCAGACCCTGCTACTGCCATCCTTCATCTGGTCTTGCGAGAGATACCGAGCCGACGTGCGGACTGTGTGGGAACAGTGCGTGGCCATCCTGTCAGAGGACGACGCAGATGAAGGTGAGTGAAGGAGAGGCTTTGGCGTTGGCCGTTGGAGACTCTGGAAAGCCCTGGGGGGGAACAGTTTGCAGGAAAGATGACTTGCGTGGGTGCCCACTGGGTTATATTGATGTGCTTGAAGATGTGTGGGGGTGGTAAATTTGTTTACATTAATAAGGTACGTTTTTGAAGAATTACACTCAAGGTAGCTCTCGGTGAAAAAGCACAAATTCTCCCTTACATAATGAAAACGATAAAGCAACACAGCATAGCACATATGTGATGGGGGATGGGACGGTGGATTTTATAAGTGGGCAACAAGGTGACACATTCTCAGAACCAGCCCCAGCTCTGAAAGGTGTTCATATGGGCATATTAATCTTATTGTAAGCCGCAATGAATCCTTGTTGATAATTGCGGGGTATGGTAGGGTTGGGTATGAATCCGATTATCTAATTCAGATGCCAACTAAAACCCTGGGGAAGTTTTGTGAAACTTTCTTTGCTAAAGCCAGAATTTCCTTCTGTACAGAACTGCAGAGTGTCGGGCCGAAGCAGGATATTTTATTTTTTAATCCCATTTTTTTATACCTTTCTCCCAGGAGCCTGCCATGACTTTATTCAGATACTCATGGCAGGCTCACCATCTATCTAATGTCCCTGGGACAGTGAGGGGATTAAGTGACTTGTCCAAGGTTACAAGGAGCAGCATGGGTTTGAACCCACAACCTGTCTCTTTAACCACTGTGCCACACTCTCCCCTCTGAAGCAGATGGAAAGCACAGATGATAATCTCATGAAGCTCTTAATATTCCACTTGGAACATAACAGACCAATCTGCTTCCTTAAATGGTGCCTTAAAAATGAATGTGAGAGCCAGTGAATCTTATCCAAATAGGAAAAACCCCATGATCCCAGAGCAATTGTGAGGGGCTGGGAAAGTTCTGCAGGACTCCCAGCGGACCTGGACTTGTTGCACCACCTCCGATGGTAGAAACGGAAGTGGGCCGAAAGCAGCCCTCTGTATAGGCAGAACCAGAAGTTTCATCGCGTTGGCCCTTTATTATGACGTTTATACTTCAGGTGTGTTTTCTTTTTTCTGGGCTCTTTCATTCGTTTATCGTTTTACTTCATGAATGGTTTTCATGTTATTTATTATTAAGTTTTCAAATCCATTCACTTGAGAAAATCTTGTTACATGAAACACAGAGACCAGTACATTTAAGGGAAATATAACTAAAAAAGGGGAAAAAAATACCTTTAACCCTTCCTTAGAACTCAAGATTGCAAACTTTGAGGAAACCTTACAAAGGAAAGGCAATAATGTGAACCACTTTGTTAATTTTTATATCCCAAAAGTCATTCTTTGATAATCTTCTTAACTTCCAGAAACTCGTTCAAATGATCGGGATAAAAACAGGTATATTTGGGTCCCAAATACCGGCCCAAGAATTTCCAGGGAAGGTAGCTCCCAATTTAATGGTCTCTTGTCTTAATGAAAGAAACATTTTTCTTCATTCTTGTGAAGATCTTGAAACATCCGGATAACCCCAGATTCTTTGACCACCAAACAAACTTTGAGAATTTTTGAAATACAATCTTAAAACCATATTCCTGTCCTGCTCAAATACATGAGCGTAGCTTTCTCAGCAATTTCAGTTATGGTTTGTCCCAAAAGAGCAGAAACATTCTCAACGTCTATCTGGATACCTTTTCCATTTGCCCTCTCAGGATCACTTTGAGATTTTATTTACTGGAAGAATCTTTAGGTTCTCAATGTCTTCTGTGTGGAATATTTGTTTATATCGGAATTTATTAACTGCCTTTATGACGGTGTACCACAGATAGATTTCAACATAAACAAGTTAACAGCATTGTCAATAGTAAAATGACCACATTGAGTATAAAACAGATTTTAAAAATAAAACGAGGAAGCCTTGGAGACAGGCAAATTAAATTCTCGTGATAGCAATGACATGGCAGCAAGATGGAGCAGGTCAGATACAGAAGTTTGGTGCTTTGGGAGGTGTAAGAAATCTAACGTCAGACAAGCCTAACACTGGCCATGTCTCAGGGATAGATCATTCCAAGTGGTGTGCGGAAATCACCTTGGTCAAAGCAAGTCCTTCGTCACACAGCAATCCCGCTCCACTGGTACAGTATCAGAACCACCCATTCGTAGACCAGAAATATGATACATGTCAAAAAAATATAAGGAATAGCATGGAAGAACTTTCATCTTATACGATGAAACACTTTAAGAGCAGGACAGTAGAACATTCATGATGGTCACAACGTCAAGACAATGAAACTTTGTAATATGTAGCAAAGGGGATAACTTCACTGAAATCAAGAAAAATGGGGACTAGATCGAGGGTGAATTATATGGACATAAGAACATAAAAATAGCCCTACTGGGTCAGACCAATGGTCCATCAAGCCCAGTAGCCTCTTCTCACGGTGGCCAATCCAGGTCCCTAGTACCTGGCCAAAACCCAAGGAGTAGCAATATTCCATGCTACCGATCCAGGGCAAGCAGTGGCTTCCCCCTTGTTTTTCTCAATAACAGACTATGGAATTTTCCTCCAAGAATTTGTCCAAACCTTTCTTAAAACCAGCTACGCTATCTGCTCTTACCACAACCTCTGGCAATGTGTTCCAGAGCTTAACGATTCTCTGAGTGAAAAAGAATTTCCTCTAATTGGTTTTAAAAGTATTTCCCTGTAACTTCGAGTGTCCCCCTAGTCTTTGTCATTTTTGACGAAGTGAAAAATCGATCCACTTGTTCCCATTCTACTCCACTCAGGGTTTTGTAGATTTCAATCCTATCTCCCCTCAGCCGTCCCTTTTCCAAGCTGAAGAGCCCTAACCGTTTTAGTCTTTCCTCATACGAGAGGAGTTCCATCCCCTTTACCATCTTGGTCGCTCTTCTTTGAACCTTTTCTAGCACCACTATATCTTTCTTGAGATAAGGAGACCAGAATTGAACGCAATACTCCAGATGAGATCGCACCATGGAGTGATACAGGGGCATTATGACATTCTTAATCTTGTTAACCATCCCTTTTTTAATAATTCCTAGCATCTTGTTTGCTTTTTGGCCACTGCCACACATTGGGCGGAAGGTTTCATCGTTTTGTGTACAATGAAACTCCGATCCTTTCATGGCCGCTAACCCCTGAGGTGGACCCTAGCATCCGGTAACTGTGATTCAGGTTATTCTTCCCAAAGTGCGTCACTTTGCATTTGTCCACATCTGCAAATTTAATCACCTCACTCGTCGTTCCAATTTCCAGATTATTTATAAATAAGTTAAATAGCACCAGTCCCAGTACAGACCCCTGAGGCACTCCACTGTTTACTCTCCTCCATTAAGAAAAATTACCATTTAACCCTACCCTCTGTTTTCTATCTGATAACCAATTCCTAATCCACAACTGAACTTTGCCACCTATCCCATGACTCTTTAATTTTCTCAGGAGCTTCTCATGAGGAACTTTGTCAAAAGCTTCCTGAAAATCTAGATACACTACATCAACCAGCTCACCTCTATCCACATGTTTATTCACACCTTCAAAGAAATCAAGCAAATTGGTGAGGCAAGATCTCCCTATGCTGAACTCAGGCTGACTTTGTCTCTTTAAATCATGTTATTTTATAGGTGATGTGATGGGGAATGGGCAACCAGTGTGCTTTGACCATCAGAGGCGTAACATAGTCACATTTTTTTGCGTTAAAGATAATTTTATCTGAAGGCGTCAAATTTCCTTTTTTGTAATTCCTTTCATCAGGCAACTACACTGGCTCCCAATATCATCGCGAATAATTTTCAAAACCTCATGTATCCTACACCAGATTCTACACGGAAACTCAGCAGTCCCTCTCATCCAACTATTTCTCCGCTGTTTGGTCGACATCAAGAAGAATCCTTAACAGAATTCAACTAAACCTGCCATCCACAAAATACAAGCGAATTTTCCACTCTATACTAACTTATCTGGGTGTAAAAACCTGGAATGACCTCCCAGAAGCAATCAGGAAAGAGACAAACTACACTGAATTTAGGAAAAACCTAAAGACCCACCTCTTTGACATTTAACTGTTTCAGCTTCTGCATTGCACCTCCTACTTCTGGGCCCCTCCCCTTGCTTCTCCATGGCCCCCATGGCTCTAATTTCCTCTTTGATCTGTCACCTTGAGCTTGTATAGGTTTGTGCGACTCACAAATGGAAGATTAGATTAGATAATCTAAGCAAGAGATTACTAAAGAATGAGTGAGAATGTTAAGCGAGGCTTGGTCTAGATAGTTTGCAAGAGAGCGAATCATGCGGAGATGGTGATCATGAAATGTAAGTTTCTCATCTAGAGTAATTCCCAAAAGCTTCATGGTTTTAACTGACTGAACTGGAATAGGCCTAAATTCAATGGGTGAGAGTAACGATTGACCTTGCCTGAGTGGGAAGATCATTGATTTGAACTTGTGTACATTGAGAGAGAGCTTATTTTTTCCAATTTTTTGTTGATAGTAAGAATGTCATCAATGTTAGTGAGATCGATCGGGTGTGTTAATTGTATGTCATCGGCGTATGCAAAGACGGAGAAGCCAACAGACTGCCCAAGAGTGATCAGAGGGGCCAGGAAAATGTTGAAAAGAAGAGGGGTCTACGTCTTCCACAATATTATTTTTTTTAAATTGTTTCTACCATTTTGACAGATTCACCAAGATTTCTTTCAGTTCCTCCACATCATCACCCTTGAAAACCATTTCCAGTTCAGGTAGATATCTTACATCTTCTTCTGTAAAGGCCAAAGCAAAGAATTCATAGTCTTTCTGCTATGGCCTTATCCTCCCTGAGGCCCCCCTTTCGCTCCTTGGTTATCCAACGGTCCCACAGATTCCCTCACAGGTTTTCTGCTTCTGATGTACCTTAAAAAAATTGCTATGAGTTTTTGCCTCTTTTTCAAGTTTCTCTTCATATTCAGTCTTAGTTACAAGCTGTGTGGTTAGAGAGTCCAGGTGTGGAATGAGTGGATAGTCAGTTGCCACAGAGTTAAAAGTTTTGGAGAAGAGCCAGGCTTTCACCTGCTTCCTGAAGTAGAGACCAGCAGTTGGGGTAAGAGCGGATAGAAGGTTTTAGACAATTTCCTGGAGGAAAAGTCCATAGTCTGTTATTGAGAAAGACATGGAAGAAGCCACTGCTTGCCCTGGATCGGTAGCATGGAATGTTCCTACTCTTTGGGGTTCTGGAATCTTGTTATTCCTTGGGATTCTGTATGGAATTTGCTACTGCTTGGGTTTTGGCCAGATACTAGAGACCTAGATTGGCCACAGTGAGAACGGGTTGCTGGGCTTGATGGACCCAGTAAGGCTATTCTTATGTTCTTAGAGACCAGTTCAAGCTGGGGGGAACAGGGAATGCAGCTTCCTCCTGTCTTCAGTGACAGCTCTTGCATTAATGATATTTAGGGATGCGGCCACTGCGTAAGGTATGGATGAATCTCCATGTTATGTCAGGCTGAAAACTCAGAATTGTAAGACCTTAAGAGAAGCTCTGAATTGACTCCCCAGTCATAGTAGTGGATAGAAGCTTTTAATAAACAAATTTCAGTGGTTCTCGCTGTTTTGCATCCTAATCTGATGTAAAGAGCTTATCTATTACGGCAACCAATAAATCCATAAATCCAGATTCTTGGAATTGGGATCAATTTTGACCCTTCATTTTCTTTCACGGATACATCAGCCCTCTCCCCATCAAGCCTCAAACTAGTCCTCAGAACACACCCGGCAGTCACAATGAATATGCATAAGATATTTTCATACAACAGAGATAATGCTTGCAAATTTAACTCATGCATATTTATTGTGGATATCCTGAGCGTGTCCCGAGGGCTGGGTTAGGAAGCACTGATCTAAGAGTATGAGTGGCTTCTCCGCCCAGGCCACAGCCAGCCAGTCAGACTTTCAGGATATCCACAAAAAATGAGCATGAGTTAGAGATTTAGATACCAAGAAGGCAGTGCATGCAAATCAGTCATTGTGGATATCCCGAAAAACAGACCCTAGGACTGTGTTGAGAATCCCTGCCTTAGAGGGATACATTTTGCCGTTCCTGTAAATCTTTTAGATGGATCCATTTTGGCTGGCCATCAAGTCATCTTTTTTTGGCAAGCCCAATTTTTCTGAAATAAAGGATTCCTGCAGTCTCCAGCTGATGCACTTTGAAGCTCTGCTGGATATAGAACTGGTAATAGCAAATGTGAATAGGAAATGTACTTCAGGCTTGGCAGATTGTGTGGGTGTGTAGGTGGAAGTAGGGGGGGTTGTCTATATTCATGACCATATATGGTTATTAGGACTGTTTGTGCATTATGGGGGGAGATCTCAGGGAAGCTCTTAGGGATTGGATCAGCACCTGCCTTATTTTGTCTCTTCTCCCCTCTGTCAGAGATGGTCCCTGGGGATTACGCCGAACGTCGGCTGTGTGAGGTACGCTTTGACTCCAATGGAACAACCAGCGGGAACCGCATCCCACCATTCGCTGACGGCCACGACAGCAAGTTCTTGCTGCCTCTGAAGGGTACAATGGTGCCAGGAGAGCGGGGCCACTACCTACAAGTTCAACGGCACCAGGTGAGTGCTAAAAGTCACCACAGTCCCCCCCCAAAACACTCAGTCTACATTGCTGCATCGCAGGACTGATGCCCCAAAGTGGGAGAGTGACAGGATCCTTTGCAGGTTGGGACTTTCACAAATCCAGAGATGGCCAAAGTCAGGTTTCCAGGCCAACCCAGGACCTTCTTCAGATGTCAGAGTGCATGTCTGGGTCGTTTCTGATGGCATAAGCAATGCCACTACTATTTATCATTTCTAAAGCACTGAAAAGCGTACGCAGCGCTATGCAATCAAGATGCAATAGATGGTCCCTGCTCAGAAGAGCTTACAACCTAATTGCAAAGACAAACAGAGCATATAGGGGTTGGGGAGTTTCTTGCAGAGAGAATGATAAGACAGACTTAGGTAATTTTATGGTGAGTGGGAGTTAGGAATTGAAGTCGGCATCGAAAAAGTGGGCTTTTAGCTTGGATTTGAGACGGCGTCTGACGTAATGACTCAGGCCGTTTGTTCCATGCATACAGCGCAGCAAGATAGAAGGGTCGGAGTCTGGAGGAGTCACTTCACCAAACACTTTATTGCTACAGTTGTCATTTTTGTGTCAAAACAGTGTCAAGAAAATACACCATATAAGAAAACCAGTAATGCCATACAATTGGCTCAGTAAAATCCCCACAAACCATCCATAGTAAAGTATAGAGTTACACAGCATCCAGCCAAAGATACCATCAAATTAATTCTTAAAGTTACCCTTGAAAAACCACTTGAGAGGTTCAGATGCAGTAGGAAACAGTCCTTGCTCTGGGGAGCTTACTTTCTAGTCCGAGATGAAGATCAGGAAGTCGCAGGGTTTGGGGAGCAAATTTCAAAGTGTGTGCACTGAATCTGCAGGTACTTTTTCCATAACAAGTAATGCTGAAAGGACAATATATGAGCAAAGGTTTCTGTAGCTGACCTAAATGCATGCTGGGGGTTGCCTTCTTGCCATGTGGTTATGTTCATGCTCTAGGAAAGAGGCTGAGCGAGCTCCAAATGTCTCATTTACACAGGTAAAATGCTTCAGGTCTGTGTCAGCTTCAGTATCTCTCAGCCCCATCCTGTCCTCCATTGTCCCTCCGTGTTCATTTCCCTTGCCCCCACCCCCAAGAGTGTCATAGGAGCGAGTCCAGTCTTGCCCAGCTCCACTCCATATTTATTTTACTTTCATTGGGTTTCAGGTACCACTGTCTCGTCGGATGTCCCACGATGAGAGTGACATGTTCTCCTCCAATCGGACACTTCCCTTCATTCAGAAGTGGCCCTCATCAGATGACATCCGCAGGGGGGGTCCTCACCGGAACCCCGGCTCCACTTTGGACCTCCTGGACTTGCAGCGACCTCGTCGGCACAAGGCAGACGACAATCTCACAAGCCTGCGCCAGTTCTTGGAGGCAGGACTTCGAGGCAACCCGGGGGATGCCTTCTTCTTTCGGGATGAGATCACCACCTTCATTGATGAAACCCCACTGCCTTCTCCTGTGGGAAGCCCGCGTCGGTCCCGGCCCCAGTCTGTGCCTCACGACGAACGCCGGTTGTCACTAAGTGCTGGCATGGAGAAAGATCACAGCGCCGTTCAACATTGCTCGCTCACAGATGCTATCACAGAATTTCAGACCCTTAGAAAATCCCATGAAGCGTCCCAAGGCAGGACCCGACCCCAATACAGATATCCCCAAGGATCGCCCTACCGGGGTCCCAGAGCAGACCCCCGGGATATCTCTCCCAGAAGGACTCGCCGGGAC
The DNA here is from genome assembly GCF_902459505.1 of Geotrypetes seraphini. Lineage (NCBI taxonomy): Eukaryota > Metazoa > Chordata > Amphibia > Gymnophiona > Dermophiidae > Geotrypetes > Geotrypetes seraphini. The sequence goes on along the minus strand of NC_047099.1, from coordinate 1,134,917 downwards.
AGCGAGAACCCTGTGAGCCTGCAAGAAACTTCAAGGATCCGAACTGTTATCCTCCAGGAAATTTGAAAACTGAACATTTTCAGAACAAGTGGGTTACAGGGGTGGGACGATGGCCTTGCAGGGCAGGGCCCGCAGGCAAACAGAAAGGGAAGGGCCCTATTTTCAGGCAAGAGGATGCACCCAGGGATTAAGCTCTCAGTTATCCCCTCCAGCTCATACACAGAATCCAATCCATCACCTCATAAAATTCCAGAAAGAGCAAAGATGAAAATGTGTGAATAAAATCTAAGTAGGACAGTGCATTGAGCTCCTGTAAGATTCATCAGTGTCTTGATAAAGTTATTGTGCTGAAATTAATCAGTTAACAGAGAATCAAAAAACCAGACCTGGTATAAGATAATCAGAAAAAAGAGTCCCTACGTTCCCTGCATGTTACCAGAGTCTCCCCAGGTATTTCCAGCCCCTACGCTCTCTGAATGTTACCAGAGTTCTCCTAGGACAAGCAGGATGAGTCAGCCACATATGGGTGTTGTCCCAACACCTCCCAATTTGCGGATAAGCTCTCCAATAGCTCAGAGAGAGTTTTTTGTTTTTGTTTTTTTTCTCTGAGCACGTGCAGTGCCCGGGCCCCACTGGGCATGCCCGAGCCCTACCCATTTCCCCCTGCTTCCACCTAATCCCCAGTCTTTAGTTTCCGCCCATTCCCATTGGTCGGATTTTCTACAGCTCTCCATTACAACTTTTCTACTCATCAACTTGAAGATGCCTGAATCATCTAAAGAAACGACTGGGATGCAGGAGAAGGATGAATACACTGGATCCTCATGAATTGTGCGCCCACTGATTGGATCCGGCGCTCAAGGTTTCCGTGTTGATTGAATTTTGCGCACATGTCACCACGTGCACGCAAGCTAAGGAAGAGGGCACTGAGAGACTTCATAAAGAGAAGTGAGGCCCGAGAATCTTCCTCCAGCAGACATCCTCATCGGAATGCAGCAGCGGAGGATCCACAAGCTACAGCGGCAAGGAGCCTCCAGGATGCCCTGGCTCAGCTAATCCCCCCGCCTGCACTCGGCCTGGTAGAGAAATATCTCCCGGAGTCCCTGCATGTTGCCGCTTACAGCCAGCCTCTGCAGGGCAGCCGATAGGAGTCTCACCAGACCGAGAGATCTCTCCAGGAGTCACTGCATGCTGCTGCGTAAAGCCAGCCTCTGCGGTCAGCAGATAGGGGATTTCGCCATCCAGACTGAGAGATCTCCTCCGGAGTTTTTGCATGCTGCTGCGTAAAGCCAGCCTCTGCAATCAGCAGATTGGGGTTTTCGCCCTCCAGATTGCATGCTGCCGCGTACAGCCAGCCTCTGCAGGGAGCCAATCAGGGTTCCCCCTCCAGCCCCAAAGGTAAGTCCTATCTGCTTGTTTTTGGGAAAACCTCTGATAATCTTTTGCAGCCCCGAGGGCTCTGCCCCGCCCTCCTCCCAATCTGAATTTAAGGAGAAAGAAACTCCCATGCTTCTTTCCCTCGGAGGGGACCTGCAGACCTCTCCCACCAGCAGGAGACATGCTGCCCCAGAGTTCAGCTTGTAAAGGACATGCTGAAAAAAACCCCAAAAAAAAACCCCAACTCGATGCTTCTTTCCCTCTTGGGGTCCTGCAGAGTCTGCAGTTCACACCTCTCCCACCCCATCCCCCTCTCATGTTGGGAACGAGGAGTCTGCCTTTCACAGCATGGTGCTGATATTATCAGTGATGTGGCATGTCAGACCATGCCTCTCCAAAGGTGGGGGTTTGAAACTCCTCAGCCTAAAGAGCAGTTCACTGCACTTCAGATGCCTAGGCAGACAGTGCTTTTCCAGCCAGCATGTGGGACTCTGCTACTATTTATGATTACTATAACACTGAAAGGCATATGCAGCGCTGTACAGTTTAATATACAATAGGCAGTACAGCAGGAGAAGCCCACTTAAGAGGCATTATCACTCCTTTTTCTCTGCCTCCAGGCACAGTGGGAAACGCAGCCAGGAGCACTAGCACAGATGAAGGGGTGCATCCTGCCCCCTCTCTGCAGGCTCTCCCCACCTCTCAAGAAGGAGAGAGAATGTCGGTGGGGTACATGGAGCCACCCAACCAGTCAAGTGGAGCAGCACATGAACCCGCGAACCACCAGGGGTGGGACCAGCAGCAACAGTTAATCCTCCTGCTGACCCACTCTTCTCTCAGCGGGCAACACTCCCCCCAATGCCCCCCTTTAGAGGGAGCCACGCACAACAACATGGCGCGTTCCAGCGGCATGCCATGCACCCAAGCAACAGAGGAACAAGCAACACACCAGCCTCCAGCCACGCCCCGAGTCACCACCCACAAAAATAAATAAATAAATAAATAATTAACCAAAAAGAAAACCCACAAACAAGGACTGAACCCAAGTCCCTCCAGAAACTCACAGCCTTTCTCAAGATCCACGTGGGTGGACAACAAGTACCCAAGACAGAGTACTACAAGGCCTGAACTACCAGTACCAGTACTTCACGCAGGCAGTGGCGATTCCAGTCCACAAGAACCTCCTGGACTGCAGAGACGAGATTTGGCTGACTCCCTCCTCAGGGCAACCAACATCAAGGAGACTGGGATTGAAGTACCAGATCTTTCCAGCCCAGGGATTCGACAACCCGCAGCAGCCATACATGGACAGTGCGGTAGCTTAAGAGAAACAGGGCAGCACGACACCCCCCCTCCAACCCCCGTCAGGGAAGGACCTGAAAAACCCTGGTTTCCACGGGGAAAAAGACCTTCGAGGGCGCAATGCTGAGCGCACGAATTGCTGCGCTCCAGTTCCAGATGCGGCTTTATCAGGAGGCCAGTGAGAGGAAATAAATAAATTAAATAAAATAGAGACTCCAGCTCACAACTGAGCCAGTCCACACTGGCAGCAGTCTGTGCCCCAGCAATCGCAACAGTAACATAACTGCTACGCAAACAAGCACCGCCCGAGGGGCAGGGGCATCCAAGGGCAGCCCTCTCCCCAAAACAAAAGCAGAACCTTGACCACCCTCCGGCCCATCAGGATCAGATTGTCTGCGAAGGCTTGGCCCAGGATCACCATCGACCAGTGGGCCCTCAGCATCATCAAGCAGGGATTCCGAATTCGTCTCCACTCCCGCCCCCCCCCCCCCCCCGAGTGGGCAGGGCACCCTCCATTTGACGACCCAATTTTCCTGCAGCTAGGAGAGGACCTGCTTCGGCAGAATCAATAGAGGCGGTGACAAACAGAGGAGATCACTAAGGGGTTTCTACTCCAGGAACCCTTGCATCCCCATGGACAAGGACAACGCTCGATCCTGGATCTCTGCAAGCTCAACAGGTGCATACACAAGGTCTAGATGCACTCTCTGGGTACAGTCTTGGCCCTGTTACAGCCCGAGTATTGGCTAGTATCCCTGAACTTACATGATGCATACACTCATGTGCCCATGCACCCAGCCCACAGGAGGCATCGTCGCTTCTAAAGCCAAAACAGACGCCTCCAGTACAAGGTCCTACCTCTTGGACTCTCAACGGCTCCAAGAGCGTTCACAAAGTGCGTGGCAGTGGCACATCCTTGCCTTCAAGGGGTGTGCATCCTATCTTATCAAGTTTCAAGTTTCAAGTTTATTAGGTGACTTGATAAATCGCTTATTCAAATATTCTAAGCGATGTACATTTAAAATTCACAATTACAATAATTATCTCGACAGCTGGCAGCCCCGTCAACCACCATAACCCTCCTCCAAGAACTGTGGTTCCTCATCAACTACATGAAATCCCACCTGATACCCCCCCCAGGGGATATCGTTCATCTGGGCAGTCATCGACACCACACAGACCAAGGCCGTCCTACGGGACTACCAGATCGACGCCATGACATCCCTGGCCCAGTGCATCCCTGCCAGCAGCTCATCGTCAGCACGCTCCCTCCTGTGTCTCAGCTGCGGTCTTTGTTGTCCAGCACACCAGACTACACATGAGATCCCTGAAAGGGCACCTCAGACGTCACTGGGACCAGTGTACCCAACCTCTGACCACCCAGATACCCATTCGCCAGCCCATACACAAGATGCTTCACTGGTGAACGGCCCGAGATAACTTAGCAAAAGGGAAACCAGACCACCACCTCACCAGCTGGTTGCCACCATGGATGCCTCCAAACATGGAGGGGGGACACACCTTCTCGATCCTCGCACAGGCGTCCTCACTCCATATCTACCTACTGGAGCTCAGGGCCATAGGGAATGCCCTTGAAACCTTCAAACAATGGGTGACAGGCAGGGCAGTCCTCACCCAAACAGAAAACCAGGTGGCCATGCACTATATCAACAAGCAGGGAGGGTCAGGGTCAGCCTCGCTATGCAAGGAAGCTTGCCGCATGTGGGAGTTCAGCCTCAGCCACCAGCTGGATCCCGATGAGTGGTGTCTCAACCCAGCGGCGACAAAGAAGATCTTCAGCACCTGGGGAACACCGAGCATCGACCTGTTTGCAACCGAACCGAACTCAAACCTTCTGCGCAAAGAGATCAACCCATCGCTGTCTCAGCTCCAACGGTCTGTCTGTGAGTTGGAACCACGGACTCTTATACGCCTACCCGCCATACCAAGTCCTGCAGAAGATCCTTCAGGACAGAGCAACGGTGATCATGATTGCCCTGTCCGGGCCCCTGCAACCATGGTTCCCGTTCCGGCAAGGGATAGCGGTTCACCCACCTCTCCCCCCTCCCGATCAGTGCAGTTCTCATAACACAACGCGGGAACCTTACCCTCCACCACGACCTGCGTTCCTTAGCCCTGACCACATGGATGATGAGAGGATGAACCTACCACAAGACGTGGAGCACACACTTATGGCAGCCAGAAGACCTTCAACCAGAAAACGCTATGGGATTGAAATGGAGAAGGTTCCGCTACCGGTGCACACGCAGCGAGACCCCTACAACTGCCCCATACCGGACATCCTGCAGTACATACTGAGCTTATCTCAGGGGGACCTAAAACCCACTTCCATCAAGGTCCACCTAAGTGCAATCGCGGCATACCACATTGGCCTAGACAACAAACCAGTGTCGAGGCATCCAGTAATCACAAAATTTCATGAAGGGACTGTCCAATCCGCACCCATCGGTCAGACCACCACCGCCCGGATGGGACCTCAACTTGGTGTTGCATCAGCTCACCTCGACCCCTTCAAACCTTTGGGGGAGGCAGATCCCGTATTCCTGGCTGGGAAAACCTTGACCATTGTGTCGGCCGATACACTCCTCCATGAGAACAGGGTGGTACGCAGAACCCACCCCTGATTCTTGCCGAAGGTGGCTTCAGCATGTCTCCCGGCACTCTACATCTCCCCACAGGGAGGCACACAGCCACCTCAGCAACGTAATGTGTGCGGGCCCTGACTATACATCAGATTAGACAAGCCTCAATTGTTCGTCTCCTACGACCAAAACAGACCAGGACTTCTGGCCACCAAACGCAGGCGCTCGCGCTGGATATACAAGTGCATCCCCTTCATCTATAGAAAAGCGCAGCGTCAACCGCAGGTGGGAGCCCACGCCCACCAGCGCAGAGCCATAGCCACCACAACGGCTCATCTGCACCACACACCAATAGGGGACATCTGCGATGCAGCCACTTGGTCCTCCATGCACACCTTCACCAAGCACTACTGCCTCGACATAACATTCCACGCTCCAAATGCATTCTGCCGAGCAGTCTTGGAAGTGGCTCTTCCCTCCCGGGAGGGACAGCAACCACTAGCACAGCCTTGACAAACACTGATCAAGTAGGGTGTTATAAATATCGACAAACACTGATCAAGTAGGGTGTTATAGATATTGATTAAGTAGGTCTTTCAGCACTCCTTCCTAGACTGAATGTGGAATAGGCAAGTATGAATTCTCACATGCAAGTACGATTTGTCACTGTTGACCAGTTGGTTTCTCACTGTTCATTGATTGTCATTGACCAATTTCACTGTTCTGTGAGTTAAGTAGGTCTTCCAGCAATCCTGTCTAGTCTGAATGTGGAATAGGCAAGTATGAATTCTCATATGCAAGTACGAATGGTCACTATTGACCAGTTATGAATTGTCACCGTTGACCAGTTGGTTTTCTCACTGTTCATTGATTGTCATTGACCAATTTCACTGTTCTGTGAGTTAAGTAGGTCTTCCAGCACTCCTGTCTAGACTGAATGTGGAATAGGCAAGTATGAATTCTCACATGCAAGTACGAATGGTCATGTTGACCAGTTGGTTTCTCACTGTTCATTGATTGTCATTGACCAGTTCACTGTTCTGTGAGTATTATTGCTCAGTTAACACAGCACTTTATCTAAAAACTTGTTTCCACAACTTCACCTGCTTTGCCTGATTACCCTGCCCGGCTCGGCCTCCACAGCCAGGCGAGGGATGCACAAAGCGCTAAGGCGCAGGTCCAGTCGGTACATCCCTCGGCTAGGGAGTCACCCATATGTGGCTGACTTATCCTGCTTGTCCTAGGAGAAAGTGTAGTTACTTACCTGTAACGTAGGTTCTCCGTGGACAGCAGGATAGTCAGCCACACAACCCACCCGCCTCCCCATACGGCCGACCCGGCCACAACTAGGAACATCCTGGGGATTAGGGGGAAGCAGGGGAAAATGGGTAGGGCTCAGGCATGCCCAGTGGGGCCCGGGCACTGCACGTGTTCAGAGAGAAAAAAAAAAAAAAATCTCTCTGAGCTATTGGAGAGCTTATCCGCAAATTGGGAGCTGTTGGGACAACACCCATATGTGGCTGACTATCCTGCTGTCCACGGAGAACCTACATTACAGGTAAGTAACTACACTTTCCCCTCGTATTTTCAGACCCTGCACTCTCTATATGTTACCAGAGTTTCCCCTCATATTTTCAGCCCTGCACTCTGTATTTTATCAGAGTCTCCCTGAGTATTTTCAGCCCCTGCTCTAGCAGCATTTTAGTAGTTTCTTCTAGTATTTTCAGCCCCTGCTCTAGCTGCATTTTACAGGTCTCTTCTAATATTTTCAGCCCCTGCTCTAGCTGCATTTTACTGGTCTCCTCTAGTATTTTCAGCCCCTGCTCTAGCTGCATTTTACTAGTTTCTTCTAGTATTTTCAGCCCCTGCTCTAGCTGCATTTTACAGGTCTCTTCTAATATTTTCAGCCCCTGCTCTAGCTGCATTTTACTGGTCTCCTCTAGTATTTTCAGCCCCTGCTCTAGCTGCATTTTACTAGTCTCTTCTAGTATTTTCAGCCCCTGCTCTAGCTGCATTTTACAGGTCTCTTCTAATATTTTCAGCCCCTGCTCTAGCTGCATTTTACTAGTTTCTTCTAGTATTTTCAGCCCCTGCTCTAGCTGCATTTTACTGGTCTCTTCTAGTATTTTCAGCCCCTGCTCTAGCTGCATTTTACTAGTCTCTTCTAGTATTTTCAGCCCCTGCTCTAGCTGCATTTTACTAGTCTCCTCTAGTATTTTCAGCCCCTGCTCTAGCTGCATTTTACTAGTCTCTTCTAGTATTTTCAGCCCCTGCTCTAGCAGCATTTTACTAGTCTCTTCTAGTATTTTCAGCCCCTGCTCTAGCAGCATTTTACTAGTCTCTTCTAGTATTTTCAGCCCCTGCTCTAGCAGCATTTTACTAGTCTCTTCTAGTATTTTCAGCCCCTGCTCTAGCAGCATTTTACTAGTCTCTTCTAGTATTTTCAGCCCCTGCTCTAGCTGCATTTTACTGGTCTCCTCTAGTATTTTCAGCCCCTGCTCTAGCTGCATTTTACTAGTCTCTTCTAGTATTTTTAGCCCCTGCTCTAGCTGCATTTTACTGGTCTCCTCTAGTATTTTCAGCCCCTGCTCTAGCTGCATTTTACTAGTCTCTTCTAGTATTTTCAGCCCCTGCTCTAGCTGCATTTTACTAGTCTCTTCTAGTATTTTCAGCCCCTGCTCTAGCTGCATTTTACTGGTCTCCTCTAGTATTTTCAGCCCCTGCTCTAGCAGCATTTTACTAGTCTCTTCTAGTATTTTCAGACCCTGCACTCTCTGCATGTTGCCAGAGTTTCCCCTCGTATTTTCAGCTCCTGCGCTCTCTGCATGTTACCAGAATTTTCCCTTGTATTTTCAGACCCTGCGCTCTATATTTTACCAGAGTCTCCCTGAGTATTTTTAGCCCCTGCTCTAGGTGCATTTTACTAGTCTCTTCTAGTATTTTCAGCCCCTGCTCTAGCTGCATTTTACTGGTCTCCTCTAGTATTTTCAGCCCCTGCTCTAGCTGCATTTTACTAGTCTCTTCTAGTATTTTCAGCCCCTGCTCTAGCTGCATTTTACTAGTCTCTTCTAGTATTTTCAGCCCCTGCTCTAGCAGCATTTTACTAGTCTCTTCTAGTATTTTCAGCCCCTGCTCTAGCAGCATTTTACTAGTCTCTTCTAGTATTTTTAGCCCCTGCTCTAGCTGCATTTTACTGGTCTCCTCTAGTATTTTCAGCCCCTGCTCTAGCTGCATTTTACTAGTCTCTTCTAGTATTTTCAACCCCTGCTCTAGCTGCATTTTACTAGTCTCTTCTAGTATTTTCAGCCCCTGCTCTAGCTGCATTTTACTGGTCTCCTCTAGTATTTTCAGCCCCTGCTCTAGCAGCATTTTACTAGTCTCTTCTAGTATTTTCAGCCCCTGCTCTAGCAGCATTTTACTAGTCTCTTCTAGTATTTTCAGCCCCTGCTCTAGCTGCATTTTACTGGTCTCCTCTAGTATTTTCAGCCCCTGCTCTAGCTGCATTTTACTAGTCTCTTCTAGTATTTTTAGCCCCTGCTCTAGCTGCATTTTACTGGTCTCCTCTAGTATTTTCAGCCCCTGCTCTAGCTGCATTTTACTAGTCTCTTCTAGTATTTTCAGCCCCTGCTCTAGCTGCATTTTACTAGTCTCTTCTAGTATTTTCAGCCCCTGCTCTAGCTGCATTTTACTGGTCTCCTCTAGTATTTTCAGCCCCTGCTCTAGCAGCATTTTACTAGTCTCTTCTAGTATTTTCAGACCCTGCACTCTCTGCATGTTGCCAGAGTTTCCCCTCGTATTTTCAGCTCCTGCGCTCTCTGCATGTTACCAGAATTTTCCCTCGTATTTTCAGACCCTGCGCTCTATATTTTACTTGAGTCTCCCTGAGTATTTTTAGCCCCTGCTCTAGGTGCATTTTACTAGTCTCTTCTAGTATTTTCAGCCCCTGCTCTAGCAGCATTTTACTAGTCTCTTCTAGTATTTTCAGCCCCTGCTCTAGCTGCATTTTACTAGTCTCTTCTAGTATTTTCAGCCCCTGCTCTAGCTGCATTTTACTGGTCTCCTCTAGTATTTTCAGCCCCTGCTCTAGCAGGATTTTACTAGTCTCTTCTATTATTTTTAGCCCCTGCTCTAGCTGCATTTTACTGGTCTCCTCTAGTATTTTCAGCCCCTGCTCTAGCTGCATTTTCTAGTCTCTTCTAGTATTTTCAGCCCCTGCTCTAGCTACATTTTACTAGTCTCTTCTAGTATTTTCAGCCCCTGCTCTAGCTGCATTTTACTGGTCTCCTCTAGTATTTTCAGCCCCTGCTCTAGCAGCATTTTACTAGTCTCTTCTAGTATTTTCAGACCCTGCACTCTCTGCATGTTGCCAGAGTTTCCCCTCGTATTTTCAGCTCCTGCGCTCTCTGCATGTTACCAGAATTTTCCCTCGTATTTTCAGACCCTGCGCTCTATATTTTACCAGAGTCTCCCTGAGTATTTTTAGCCCCTGCTCTAGCTGCATTTTACTGGTCTCCTCTAGTATTTTCAGCCCCTGCTCTAGCAGCATTTTACTAGTCTCTTCTAGTATTTTCAGCCCCTGCTCTAGCAGCATTTTACTAGTCTCTTCTAGTATTTTCAGCCCCTGCTCTAGCAGCATTTTACTAGTCTCTTCTAGTATTTTCAGCCCCTGCTCTAGCTGCATTTTACTGGTCTCCTCTAGTATTTTCAGCCCCTGCTCTAGCTGCATTTTACTAGTCTCTTCTAGTATTTTTAGCCCCTGCTCTAGCTGCATTTTACTGGTCTCCTCTAGTATTTTCAGCCCCTGCTCTAGCAGCATTTTACTAGTCTCTTCTAGTATTTTCAGCCCCTGCTCTAGCTGCATTTTACTGGTCTCCTCTAGTATTTTCAGCCCCTGCTCTAGCTGCATTTTACTAGTCTCTTCTAGTATTTTTAGCCCCTGCTCTAGCAGCATTTTACTAGTCTCTTCTAGTATTTTCAGACCCTGCACTCTCTGCATGTTGCCAGAGTTTCCCCTCGTATTTTCAGCTCCTGCGCTCTCTGCATGTTACCAGAATTTTCCCTCGTATTTTCAGACCCTGCGCTCTATATTTTACTAGAGTCTCCCTGAGTATTTTTAGCCCCTGCTCTAGGTGCATTTTACTAGTCTCTTCTAGTATTTTCAGCCCCTGCTCTAGCAGCATTTTACTAGTCTCTTCTAGTATTTTCAGCCCCTGCTCTAGCTGCATTTTACTAGTCTCTTCTAGTATTTTCAGCCCCTGCTCTAGCTGCATTTTACTGGTCTCCTCTAGTATTTTCAGCCCCTGCTCTAGCAGCATTTTACTAGTCTCTTCTATTATTTTTAGCCCCTGCTCTAGCTGCATTTTACTGGTCTCCTCTAGTATTTTCAGCCCCTGCTCTAGCTGCATTTTACTAGTCTCTTCTAGTATTTTCAGCCCCTGCTCTAGCTACATTTTACTAGTCTCTTCTAGTATTTTCAGCCCCTGCTCTAGCTGCATTTTACTGGTCTCCTCTAGTATTTTCAGCCCCTGCTCTAGCTGCATTTTACTGGTCTCCTCTAGTATTTTCAGCCCCTGCTCTAGCAGCATTTTACTAGTCTCTTCTAGTATTTTCAGACCCTGCACTCTCTGCATGTTGCCAGAGTTTCCCCTCGTATTTTCAGCTCCTGCGCTCTCTGCATGTTACCAGAATTTTCCCTCGTATTTTCAGACCCTGCGCTCTATATTTTACCAGAGTCTCCCTGAGTATTTTTAGCCCCTGCTCTAGCTGCATTTTACTGGTCTCCTCTAGTATTTTCAGCCCCTGCTCTAGCTGCATTTTACTAGTCTCTTCTAGTATTTTCAGCCCCTGCTCTAGCTGCATTTTACTAGTCTCTTCTAGTATTTTCAGCCCCTGCTCTAGCTGCATTTTACTGGTCTCCTCTAGTATTTTCAGCCCCTGCTCTAGCAGCATTTTACTAGTCTCTTCTAGTATTTTCAGACCCTGCACTCTCTGCATGTTGCCAGAGTTTCCCCTCGTATTTTCAGCTCCTGCGCTCTCTGCATGTTACCAGAATTTTCCCTCGTATTTTCAGACCCTGCGCTCTATATTTTACCAGAGTCTCCCTGAGTATTTTTAGCCCCTGCTCTAGCTGCATTTTACTGGTCTCCTCTAGTATTTTCAGCCCCTGCTCTAGCTGCATTTTACTAGTCTCTTCTAGTATTTTCAGCCCCTGCTCTAGCTGCATTTTACTAGTCTCTTCTAGTATTTTCAGCCCCTGCTCTAGCTGCATTTTACTGGTCTCCTCTAGTATTTTCAGCCCCTGCTCTAGCAGCATTTTACTAGTCTCTTCTAGTATTTTCAGACCCTGCACTCTCTGCATGTTGCCAGAGTTTCCCCTCGTATTTTCAGCTCCTGCGCTCTCTGCATGTTACCAGAATTTTCCCTCGTATTTTCAGACCCTGCGCTCTATATTTTACCAGAGTCTCCCTGAGTATTTTTAGCCCCTGCTCTAGCTGCATTTTACTGGTCTCCTCTAGTATTTTCAGCCCCTGCTCTAGCTGCATTTTACTAGTCTCTTCTAGTATTTTCAGCCCCTGCTCTAGCTGCATTTTACTAGACTCTTCTAGTATTTTCAGCCCCTGCTCTAGCTGCATTTTACTGGTCTCCTCTAGTATTTTCAGCCCCTGCTCTAGCTGCATTTTACTAGTCTCTTCTAGTATTTTCAGACCCTGCACTCTGCATGTTACCAGAGTTTCCCCTGGTATTTTCAGATCCTGCGCTCTCTGCATGTTACCAGAGTTTCCCAGGTATTTTCAGCCCTTGCACTCTGTATTTTACTAGAGTCTCCCCGAGTATTTTTAGCCCCTGCTCTAGCTGCATTTTACTAGTCTCTTCTAGTATTTTCAGACCCTGCACTCTCTGCATGTTACCAGAGTTTCCCCTGGTATTTTTATGTTTAAATGATTTTTATTATTCCAGCAGTAAGAAGCAAATACAAACAGTAGTACCATTCAGGAAATAACATTTTCAACAATATAATCAGTTCCCCTCCCATCCCCCCTCCCCTCCCCTCCCCAAGAATCCATGGCCAGTCCAACAGTTGAGAGTGGGAATAAAATCTTAAAGATTCAAAAGTCTACTGCGAGCACGCGGTGTGAGGTCCTGCCAGAAGTGCTCCCACACCTGACAAAATTTGCGACCCGGGCCAAGAGTCAAGTCTCCCATCATATGTCTCTCCAGTGTTGTGTGCACTATCATTAGGGATCTCCATTGTGCATATGACGGGGGATCACGGGAGAGCCAGTTGGTGAGGATGGCTTTTTTTCCCATCAAAAGGGCTCTGGAGATAAATGCTGACATTCCCCTGGGTTTGGAAGAGGCTATATTATAAAATCCAAATAACGCCCTCGGTTGCGGAAGCCATCGCCGTCCCCAAAGCAATGTGGTATATAGGCCAAGATGTCTCCAAAACTGTTGGATTGCGGGGCAGGCCCAAAACATGTGACTCAAAGATGCGTGAGCCTGATTGCATTTCGGGCAAGAATGTGACGCAGTCATCCCCATCCAGGCTGCACATTCCGGTGGAATGTAAAGTCTAAGAACAATTTTCAATTGCATTTCCCAGTGAGTAATATTGGGTGACCCCTTCTGAATGTTCTTCAGGACCCGTTGTAACTGTTGAGCAGTCAACTGGCAATGCAAGTCCTCAGCCCACGCTGTCGCTAATATGTCGTACTTGGTTGGCAATCCCGGATCCTCACAATATGAAATCGTAGAGGAATCCTCTGTTGGGCTGAAAGGCTGAAGAGTTCCGAAAGTGCCTCCCTGCAGACTTCAGTAAGGGCAGCCACTGGGAGGGACTGAACATAGTGACGGATCTGGTAATAGGCGAAGAGATCATTAGTCTGTAGGTCAAAAGTCCGTTGCAGCTCGGCAAATGTGACCAGGCTCCCCTCCTCCGAAAACAGGTGAAAAAGATATTGTAGACCTTGTGCTTGCCACCTAAGAAAGGTGGCATTTTGCATGCCCGGCTGGAAAGCTCCATTGCCCTGTATAGGCAAATATAAAGACACCCTAGAAGACAATTTGGCTGTTTTATAGACCCATCTCCATGTCCTTCTGGCCGGCGTAAAAATGGGGTAGTGAGACACCAAAGGACGCATCCTCGGATCCGCCACATGTAGAAAATAGCTCACATGGAACAGAGCCAGCAAAGATAACTCCAGTGGTGTAGCAGAAAAATCAGATGTTCCTCTAAACCAATCATTAATATGTCTCATCTGACAAGCCATAGCATACCAACGTACATTTAATAAACCAAAGCCCCCCCTATCCCTGGGCAGACACATCTGTAGCAAGGGCATACGTGGTCGCTTACCCCCCCCCCCCCCATAGAAAACGCTGTAGCTCTTTCGTTAAACAAATGTTATGGGCATGGGACAGCAGCAGAGGTAAAACCTGAAAGCGATATAACCATTTGGGAAAGAGCACCATATGAAAAAGGGCTACCCGGCCCGCCACCGATAAGGGAAAAGTGGACCAATTCTGTAGATGTTGTGAGGTGTCTTGAAGCAATGGGGTGATATTGCTGGAGTACAGGGTCGTAAGGTCTCGGGGGATCTGTACCCCCAAATAGCGAATTGAAGTCTGAGCCCACGTAAATGGGAAGTGACCGTTCCATGTCTATTATAGTGTCATGGGGCTAGCTAGGGCCATAGATTTCTGGTAGTTCAATGTAAATCCCGAATAAAATTTGAATTTGTCAAGCGCTTGCAATAAATATCGAACAGAGTGAGCGGGGTCAGTTAGCAAAAATAATAGGTCATCTGCAAAGCCCAACACTTTGAGTGAATGAGTCCCGAAGTCCACACCCACTATGTCGGGGTCCTGAGACACTGTGCGAAGAAAGGGTTCGAGGTACAATAGAAATAAGAAGGGTGACAGGGGACAGCCCTGTCGAGTTCCCCTCTCAATAGGTATTGGGTCAGTAATAATGTCATTGACAAGTAGTTTTGCTGTTGGAGTGGAATATAAAGTGTGTAATGCCGAGGCGAACCAGCCAGATATCCCCATACAATTTAGCACTTCAAAGAGGTACGTCCAATTGACCTGGTCGAACGCCTGTGCCGCATCCAAACTGAGTAGAAGCATAGGAGTGTGATGGAGTTGCGTGTGCACTAAGGCTATCAATGCTTTACGTACGTTGTGTACTGCTTGTCTACTCTGTACAAAGCCGACTTGTGTGGATGCAATCACATCGGGGAGAAGGGTCGCTAATCTATCAGCTAAGATTTTGGACAGAATTTTGATGTCTACATTCAGCAAAGAAATTGGGCGATAGGACTCAGGAGCAGAACTGTCTTTGCCAGGCTTCAATATCAACGTGATTAAAGCCTCATTCGCTTCTCCTGGGAAATGTTACCTGGGAGTAATAGTCCCTTAAAAAAGGACTAAGCTGTCCTGAGAGCAGTTTATAAAATTCTGCCGTAAAGCCATCCGGCCCTGGAGCCAAAAAATTTTGTTGATTGTGGATAGCTTTATGTAGTTCTTTAGGGGTGTTGGGTGCATTAAGAAACCTAACATCCGAGTCAGAGAGCGGCTGTAACCACTGGTATTTTTCGATCCTGTGCTCTCTGCATGTTGCCAGAGTTTCCCCTCGTATTTTCAGCTCCAACGCTCTCTGCATGTTGCCAGAGTTTCCCCTCGTATTTTCAGCTCCAACGCTCTCTGCATGTTACCAGAGTTTCCCCTCATATTTTCAGCCCTGCACTCTGTATTTTTCCAGAGTCTCCCTGAGTATTTTTAACCCCTGCTCTAGCTGCATTTTACTGGTCTCCTCTAGTATTTTCAGCCCCTGCACTCTGTATTTTTCCAGAGTCTCCCTGAGTATTTTTAACCCCTGCTCTAGCTGCATTTTACTGGTCTCCTCTAGTATTTTCAGCCCCTGCACTCTGTATTTTTCCAGAGTCTCCCTGAGTATTTTTAACCCCTGCTCTAGCTGCATTTTACTGGTCTCCTCTAGTATTTTCAGCCCCTGCGCTCTCTGCATTTTGCTGGAGTCCCCTTATCCTCCTGCTTAGGTAAGGATGTGAAGTACATTTCTGCTTCCAGAGCAACCTGTGAATCTCAGGGGTGACTTCTGTCGTGGAAGGCGGAGCAAGGCTCTGAGAGCCTTTGCCTCTTCCGTGTTCCTGTATAGCCTGATAAGTTTTGTTTTTGTGCTGGAGGAAGAAAGAGAAAATACAACAGAGAAATCAACACATAGAAGAAACACACAAATATAGAAAGATAGCAAAGGTGAGAAAGACAGACACGAGAGAAGGAGACAGAATAAAGGGAACAAAGAAGAAACAGACAGACCCGGTAGGTACAAAAAAAGAGAGAAGAATATATAAGATAGGAGAGGAGACAAAAAGACACAAAGACAGCAAGAGCGATGCAGGAGATCCGGACTGTGTGTGGGGAGATGCAGATCCTACCTAGGTCCAAAGAAGAAGAGGGTGAGCCCCAATTCCCCCTTCAAGCCACAAATCCAAGCAAGGAGAATCCAGGACCATCGGACACTTCCCACCTTTATCCCAAGGAACCGAGGCTGGGGTACAGCCCAACCTGTCTGCCACTGAGTCATGGCCAAGAGAAGACACTTGGCAAGGAGAAATATTTTATCCTCAGGGTAAGAGACTGCATGGAAAATGGGCACGTGAAAGGCTCTGGGGTATTGCTTAATCCAAAGATTAAACTGAGGTAAGAGCTAGGCCTCAATGTTAGTACTTATTATCTAATATTTGTGAGTCACACAAAACCTAAATCATACTTGGTCACTAGAGTAAGAAATAGGTCTCTGGTCAGACCATCAAGTCCAGTAGCCCGTTCTCACGGTGGCCAATCCAGGTCACTAATACCTGGCCAAAACCCAAGGAGTAGCAACATTCCATACTACCAATCCAGGACAAGTAGTGGCTTCCCCCATGACTTTGTCAATAACAGACTATGGACTTTTCCTCCAGGAACTTGTCCAAACCTTTCTTAAAACCAGCAACGCTATCCGCTCTTACCACATCCTCTGGCAACGTGTTCCAGAGCTTAACTTTTCACTGAGTGAAAAAAAATTTCCTTCTATTGGTTTTAAAAGTATTTCCCTGTAACTTAATCGAGTGTCCCCTAGTCTTTGTAATTTATAACAGAGTGAAAAATCGATCCACTTATACCCGTTCTACTCCACTCAGGATTTTGTAGACTTTGATTATATCTCCTCTCAGCTGTCTCTTTTCCAAGTTGAAGAGCCCTAACCGTTTTAGTCTTTCCTTATATGAGAGGAGTTCCATTCCCTGTCTTCAGGATAAAAGGCAAGCTTCAAATACATGATCATCAGGGTAAGAGACGGGGATCAGGATTGTTGTATGTGTTGGGTTAGTATTCCATCCTTGGGGTTTGAGAAAGGCCTCAGAGTAAGTAGTCAATCATCGGGATAAGAGACAGGTCTCAGGGTTGTTGGTGGGTTGGGTTGGCTCTTTATCATCAGGGTAAGACACAGATCTCAGGGTTATTGGTGTGTTGGGTTAGCACTTGATCATCAGGATAAGGGACAGGTCTCAGGGCTGTTGGTGTGTTGGGTTAGCACTTGATCATCAGGATAAGTGACAGGTCTCAGGGTTGTTGGTGGGTTGGGTTGGCTCTTGATCATCAGGATAAGGGACAGGTCTCAGGGTTGTTGGTGGGTTGGGTTGGCTCTTGATCATCAGGATAAGGGACAGGTCTCAGGGTTGTTGGTGGGTTGGGTTGGCTCTTGATCATCAGGATAAGGGACAGGTCTCAGGGTTGTTGGTGGGTTGGGTTGGCTCTTGATCATCAGGGTAAGACACAGGTCTCAGGGTTGTTGGTGGGTTGGGTTGGCTCTTGATCATCAGGATAAGGGACAGGTCTCAGGGTTGTTGGTGTGTTGGGTTGGTTACTCCATCCTTAGGCCTCAGGGCTAGTGTACTCTTTCTCTTGCAGAATGGGACTCTGGAACAGGCCATTGCAGATATCAAGTCAGTTCTATCACCAGCTGAGGATGGAGAGGTGCAGAGTATTTGGATATTCTCTGAGTGAGTAGAACCTCAGCAAAATACAACCTTGTGTTGCAAACTTGTACTGCAATTATGTCAAATTATAACCTGTTATATTTATAATATGTAAGTTTAACCTGTAACCCATTCCAAGCTCTTTGGGGAGAATGGGATAGAAAATGAATTAACAACATAAATAAAATTAGGGAGAAAGTCTGGTGTTCTGAAAGTGTCTGTCCCGTCGGACTGGAGGACGGCTAACGTCATTCCACTCCACAAGAAAGGCTCCAAGATGGAGACAGCAAACTACAGACCAGTGAGTCTAACATCGATAGTGAGCAAACTAATGGAAACTCTAATAAAACACCAATTGGATAAGATCCTGGATGAGGAGAATCTACGGGATCCCCGTCAACATGGATTTACAAAAGGGAGATCGTGCCAATCCAACCTGATCAGCTTCTTTGACTGGGTGACGGGGAAGCTAGATATTGGGGAGTCCCTGGACATCGTGTACCTGGACTTTAGCAAAGCATTCGATAGCGTACCACACCGCAGGTTGCTGAGCAAGATGAGTTCTATAGGATTAGGTGACACATTGACGAAATGGGTTGGGAACTGGCTTGGAGGTAGGCTTCAAAGGGTGGTGGTGAACGGCACACCCTCTGAAATGATCAGTGAAATGATCACCCTCTGAGGTGATCAGTGGAGTGCCACAGGGCTCGGTCTTGGGCCCAATCCTATTCAACATCTTTATAAGGGATTTGGCAGAAGGGCTTCGGGGTAAAATAACATTATTCGCCGATGACGCCAAACTAAGTAATGTAGTGGGCAAATGCACAATAGATGATGTTTCAATGCCCGACAACATGATGCACGACCTACTCCTACTGGAGCGCTGGTCTAGGTCCTGGCAACTCAGCTTCAATGCAAAAAAATGCAAAGTTATGCACCTGGGTAGCCAAAATCCATGCAAGACTTACACCCTAAATGGCGAGATCCTTACAAGAACTGAAGCAGAACGTGACCTAGGGGTGTTCGTCAGTGAGGACATGAAGGCTGCCAATCAAGTGGAGCAAGCTTCATCCAAAGCAAGACAAGTCATAGGTTGCATACGCAGGGGTTTCGTCAGCCGAAAGCCGGAAGTCATTATGCCATTGTATAGATCCATGGTGAGGCCCCATCTGGAATACTGTGTGCAATTCTGGAGGCCGCATTATCGCAAAGATGTGCTGAGACTGGAGTTGGTTCAGAGAATGGCCTCAGGACTCAAGGATCTCCCTTACGAGGAACGGCTAAACAAATTGCAGCTATACTCACTCGAGGAGCGCAGAGAGAGGGGGGACATGATTGAGACGTTCAAGTATCTCTCGGGCCGCATAGAGACGGAGGAAGATATCTTCCTTTTCAAGGGTCCCACGACAACAAGAGGGCATCCATGGAAAATTAAGGGAGGGAAACTACGAGCTGACACCAGGAAATTCTTTTTCACAGAAAGGGTGGTTGATCGCTGGAATAGTCTTCCAATGTATGTGATCGAGGCCAGCAGCGTGCCTGATTTTAAGGCCAAATGGGATCGTCACATGGGATCTATTCACAGGGCGAAGGTAGGGGAGGGATCTATTCATAGGGCGAAGGTAGGGGAGGGACATTAAGGTGGGCAGACTAGATGGGCCTTGGCCCTTATCTGCCGTCTATTTCTATGTTTCTATGTTTCTATGTTCTCCTCAGGGTGGATCACTGGAACAATGAGCAGGAGCGCCTGATCTTCCTCACTCACCACTCTCTTCTGCTCTGCCGCTATGATTTTGTGGGTCTCTGCAATTCGCGTCTCTTCCGTATCCCTCTGAACCTCATTGATGCTGTGCACTGGGGAGAACTCCACTACCCAAACACATCCCTCAACAAGTGAGTCCCAACTCGAGCCAAAAGAGCAGGACAGGATTGGGGGGGGGGGGAGAGCTGGCAGGCCAGAAGAATCGCCAGGAGAGACATGTAGATAAAATCCAGCCATCGTTCTATGTTATAGTCTGGCAGAAATTGACCTGGAGAGAGGGGAGGGGGAACGAGAACAGCCTGGGGTGGCTTGGGGGTGAGGGAGGTGCCTGGGCATGCCTGACGGGGGCTTCAGGAGTGACTTTCCGGGAGTGGCTGAGAGAGGGACTGGCTAATTCTTAAAAGCATAAGACATAACGTGACATCGTACTTCTTAACCACGTAACCATAAGTTCTATGCAGTTTACAAAATATTATTATTATTTTTTTTTAATTTAGAACAATTTAAGGATGACGAGAGAGAAATTGTTTGATTAAGTGTTTTCAGTTGAGTTCTGCAATGTTTGTAAGAATGGGCTTCAAGCAATAATAATAAAAATTCTTTGTCATGTGAAGCCGCTTAGAATGCTAGAAAATGGTCATGAAATTTCTTACTTTTACAGCCCTGTATTGACGGAAAGGTAAACAGGGCATGCGATTTCCTACTGTAATTATAAGATGCTAAAGAAAATCTGTAATCATGTAAGACGGAGCGGTTTCATACATAAACTGATCAAAACACCAGCCTCCATTGCAGTTCCATGATCCTACTTTTTAAGACCATAGATCATTCTAACCGCTGTATTTTGGATCAGTTTAAGTCTAGTCATGTCTTTCTTTGGGATTGTTAAGTAACAATATTGCAATAATCGAAAAGACTCAGTAACAGAGACTGTACGCACAGTTTAAAATCGTCAAACTCGTGATGTGCAATTTCCATAGTGTACAGTAACCCTTGCGTCTCACAGCATCTAAGACTGAGCCTAGAATCCTGACATTGGCGATTCCCAGTGACAAGTATCTAACGGGATCCTACAGAGCAGATTCGTTTCTCATTGCTCACTAGAGATAAGCAGTGGCTTTCCCAAGATTTCCTCCATGAACTTGTCTAAACCCTTATTAAATCCAGCTTGCCACCTCTTGCTCTCTTCCCCACCCTCCTTCTCTTTTTGCAGGAGACAAGGGCATGCTTTACGTATCTGCTGGGATAAGCTTCGGCCCCCTTCCTTCCTGGCCCGCTGGAACCCCTGGTCCTCTGAACTGCCCTATGTCACCCTGATGCAGCATCCTGTGGCCGGGATGGAGGAGACAATCTCACACATGTGCCAGGTAATCAACTGTGTCTCAGCAGTAACTGACAAGAGACCTCTTATTATAATAGGGAATAAAATATAGAATATGTTAATTTGGGGAATAGCCTGCATATAACTTAGCTATGTGTACATATATTTAAAACATTAAGGAAGAACTAAGATCTGATTTTACAGAGCAAATTTATTTACAATATTATATAGGCAGTGCAATAAATTTAGCTTGGGAAATTTGGGATCTTTATACAAGGCATAAGTGTCGAAAGGGGCCATGGTCTCCCCCAAAATTTGCACTGGCTCTGTAGGTGATTGCGCACTCCCCTCTCTGCGTGGCAAGGTGGTAGGTTCCCACCAGGACAGAAGAGGAACCCCGCCCCCCTGCGGCAGTCTTTTCATTGATGATTTTGTCGCAGGCACCTGGTGGTCTGTTGGTGGATCAGGGTTGGGCTGCTGAGCTCTACGCCGCAGAACCTTTCATTCGCGGGCGGCCATGGCTCTGTGCGAAGACGCAAGCTTATCATGCACATCTCCTTCCTGCCCGCCCCAGACTAGCTGCGGGCCTCAGATGATGCGAGCGCCTCTTCTACCAGGTGCGAGCTGCGGCTCAACGTGCATGTGTCTGGGAGCTGTGGAACTACCTAAGCACGTGGCGGCTGCGGGGACACGAGGCGGCGACACAGAGCCCTTCTCACGCTGGCTGGATGACCTGTGCACTTCCCCATAACAGGTGAGGAGGGCTCGGGCCTGGTTTTCGGGAGAAATGGGGATTCCTTGCTGCCATCGTGGGCAAGAGTTCCTGTTGTCCCTGGAGTTTTCTTAGAGTCAAATTTGGGCTGCTTTAACGGAAAACGGATTTAGGGTTCATGCTCGAGCTTTAAATGGGCCAGTGATGAAGCTTTCGGGTCTGTATCCCTGTACTACTGGATGGCATCTGAGCTCCTGTCCTGTTATCACCTCTCAAGACCAAAAGTGTCCAACTGCAATCCAGTCAGATTTTCAGGATTTTCCTCATGACTATGCATGACTTTCATATAAGATCTATTTACCTACAATGGAGACCGCATGCAAATAAGATCTTATGCATAGTCATAGAAATCTTGAAAACCTGACCTGGTTTAGAGGAACTGTTCTGTTTGCTTTTGATCTGGAATAACTTATCTTATGAATTAAGATAGTGTGACTCTTACTATTTCTTTCATAAAATGACAGAGATGTCTGACCATGGGAGAGAGATGAGATAGTGCAGAGGGATGGAGGAGAAGGAAAGACTGAGGGAGGAGATGGTGCACAGCAATGGGTGCGGCAGGGAAGAGATATGAAGAAATGCTTCTTATAGATAGATGGGAGTAGGGGAGAAGAAAGAGGGAGGAGATGGTACACATGGATAGATGGGAAGGGAAGGCATGGAAAAGTAGATTTTGAGAAGAAAGCAGAAATATGCTAAAGATGGATGTATTACTGAATTACGTTCAGGGATATTATTTGACAAACACTAGGTCAAAAAGAGTCAAAATCCAAAAGACATATAACTGACCATGTAAATAAGGCAAGCCTTTGAAGGGTGATCGAGAAATATTGTATAAAATTACTCAGAGATGAGAAACTCTGAAAGGAAGGCTACAAAACCTCCCTTGGGTAAAGAGTTTACCTTCCAGTCATTGTTACTCTATAAAAATCTTTTTTGATCACGACCTGGAAAGGCTAAAAAGTTCAAACTGTTTCAAAAGTTCAAAATAACTGGTTTGTTCTTGTTGTTAATATCATGCAAACGTCACTGCATACTTGATGAAAAAAATCCACTTAGCTGTTAAACAGGAGTGAGGGGGTCCCAACGTGGCCCCGTTTCGTTCCCTGCTTCAGGGGACCCGATGTAAGCTGGTTCAGATTAAATCCTAGTCGATACTAGTGCTGGAATGGCATAACTGCGTGGACTATAAATTAAGCCAGGTGTACACCTGGCAGGGCCTCCGCGTGTGTGGATCGCCGGACTTGATGGACCGAAGGTCTGAGCCGGAGAAGGCAGTTCTTATGTTCTTATGTTTACTTGCAAACAAACGCATCATAGCTGGGGAGTCAAAAAGATAACTTCTTGCGATTCAGACCACCCTTCAAAGGCTTGTCTTATTTACATGGTCAGTTATATGTCTTTTGGTTTTTGAAAGATGGATGTATGGCAGAAAGAGAAGGAGAGAAAACCAGCAAATGGATAAGGTGGCCCTGGATACACAGTTAAAAGCACAGACAGAAGGAAGTGCAGCCAGAGACTGGGAAAGATGGTTTGAAAACCAAAATCACCTGGCAACAAAGGTAGGAGAAATGATTTTATTTTCAATTTAGTGATTGAATTGTGTCAGTTATGAGAAATTATACCTGCTGTCTATATTTTGCACTTTTCAGGAAGAAATGCATTTGTTTCTATTTCTCTGGGGTTGTACTGAATGCAGAGACTTGTATCTTTGGGTTTCGTTTATATATATATATATTAGTACTTTTAGTTTGTGGTCCCAAATTTGCATAGGGCTTATCTGTGTTCTGGTAGGAATGAATGTTGAGTGTGCCTTAGTAAAAGGACCCCTAAGTGACTTACCCAGGGTCACAAGGAGCAGTGCCAGGGTTTGAACCCACAACCTCAGGTTACCCAAAAAGTTCACCCTCGTGCTGACTGTACAGAGTCATGAGTGAGAGGATAGAGTTCACTTGACAAGAACTGGAGCAAAGCTCTAAATCATTAAAAGTCCACTGAGTGGAAATGCAGCTTAGTCTGAAGGGGCAGATCAATGTCCTTTCACTGGTTGGGCAAAGTAACTCCAGGTGCTGGGCAAGACCATCTTGGTGGGTTGGGCATTGTAGGCCCATGGGCCAGAGGTGTGTATTCTGGTAACTCATGCACTGTGACTCTGAGGATGAGATGAGTGTTCACTCTCTGGATGCTCTTTGAAGCTCTAGGGATTGAACAAGTCCCATCAGTAGTATAGTTTTGAGGGGTTGATATAACAATCAGAGACTGACTCCCTGTTCAGAGAGCAGATAGGAGAGGACTATACTCCAGTCCCATCTTAACAGAATCTGTTCCTATGTAAATGAACTCATTTTCCTTACAAAATCTTGGCTCCCCAAAAATCTTCGTGAACCATGAACAGCAAAACAATGCATCTGAGCGATACATGTGATTCCTCAAAACTGCGGAAAGTGAATATAGAAAAAAACAGGGTTAGGTTCCTGCATGCAGGTTTCTTTCTGTTTGGAGTTGTTGCTTGGTGGCCATTTTCAGAAGCAAAAGTGAAAGTGAAGAAGGGAGAGGCTTCACAGCTAGCTAGGGGTAGGGAAGAAATTGGGCATTGTGTTCTTACCTTAAATGTTCCTTTTTTTTTTTTTTTTAATTAAATTGTAGTCCCTCCCATTATCCATTTGTACCAGTTTGTATCAGTTTGTAATAGAACAAAAATGATCTGTATGTAATGTCTTATTTTATCTTATTTTGTCCACCCTGTTTTCTTTTTATGTAACGGAAACATGTTATGCGCATTGAAATATATGACATTGCGTAAAAATCAAATTCTATTAAACTTGAAACTTGAAGGGAATGGAAGGGAAGAAGAGGGAAGATACTAGACTTGGGATGTAGGAAAGGGAAGAGGAGATGCTGAACACATGTGGAGGGTAGGGATCAGAAAGAAAGATGCTGGATTTGGAGGGTAAGAAAGATGCTAATCACTTGGGTTAGGAAAGAGGAGATGATGGACACCTGTGGGGAGTGGGGAATAGAAGGGAAGATGCTGGACATGAAGGGTTAGGAAAGGGAAGGAAAGATGGTAGGTACCAGTGAATGGGAATGTAGGGAAGGTGCTGGACACTTGGGAGAATAGAAACGGGAAGGAGAGGTGGCAGATATGCTGTATGAGGGACAGGGAATGGACAAAAAAAGAAGATGCTAGTGAGAAAGGGCTCTTCCTGTCCCCCATGCAATGGAACTCTTGTGAACTACTGATGTATTTCAGCTTGGATTTTAAGCTGCTTAAAGTCTCATATACTAAAGGCAGGCCAAGGGGTTCTGCTGGAGAAACATGCAGGCCTGCATAATTTTCAAGGTCCCTCTGGATGCTCAGACTTTGATGGAAAAATACTGAACTTGGACCATGTGATCAAGAATGTGTGGAAGCTACAGGTGCATGTAGGCCTTGGTACAGACTAGTGCTGCCCGATTCAGGAAAAAAAAATTGATTCGATTCAACCTATTGAATTGGTTTTTCGATTCGATTCGATTTTCCTGCCCAATTGGGTGTTTTTTTCAAACATCCTGGTGGGTTTATTTTATAGTCTCTTCACCCCCTTTGCCTTCTCCTAACCACACTGGCGCTTTGGTGTAAACAAAATAAACAAACAAAAAAGACTTTTCCTCTTTCTCTTAAATCCTAGCTCACATTTGCAGTCTAACACCAGCTCTGGCAGGTACACATTTCAAATCTGACACATTGTAATCACAACACAGAAAATAAAAATTTTTTTTTACCTTTTGTTGTCTGGTCATTATTCAAATCTTGTTGGTCCCAGGCTCTGGTTGTCTTCTGATAACTTGCTTGCCAGGGTCTCCTTCTTCTTTCTCCGTGCTAACCATCCATCTGCCATCTCTGTCCTCCCCTTCCGTTTCCCTCCCCTTCCACAGAGGTCTGGCATCTTTCTTTTATTTTTCATCTCCATCCACAGATCCACCTTTTCTTAACTACCCTTTCATCCAGCATCTCTCCCTTCTTCCCCACCACCCCAGGGTCCACCATCTCTCCCTTTCTTTTCCTAACTACCCTACTATCCAGTATCTCTATCCCCCCCTCCACACCATCCCTTGTGTCCAACTTCTCTCCCTTTCTGTTCCTTCCCTCCCTAAATCCCATTGTCCATCATCTCTCTCCCTCTCCTCTATTTTTAGACCCATTATTTCTTCCCCCCCCCAAAGTCTGGCATATGCACGTCTCTTTGAACCCCCTTCCCTTCCTCCCTCCATGTACTTCTACACCAGGGCACCCCTACCCTGAAGGTCTGTAACCCCCTGAAGGCCTGTCATCCCATCCTTGACGGCCTGCCCCCCCACATGAAGGCCTATGCCACCATCCCTGGCCTGTCCCCCCCCTTGAAGGCCTGTCCCCCCCCTTGAAGGCCTGTCCCCTCTAAAGGCCTATGCCACCATCCCTGACCTATCCCCGCTTTGAAGGTCTGTCCCCCTTGAAGGTCTGTCCCCCCCTTGAAGACTTGTCCCCCCTTAAAAGCCTGTCCCCCCTGAAGGCCTATGCCATCGTCCCCCCTTAAAGGCCTGTTCCCCCCTTGAAGGCCTGCAACCCCTAAGGCCTGTCCCACCCCCGCACTCCGAAGGACTGCATACCCCCCCTCCCCACCCGGGAAGGCCTCCATGTTCCCCCTGGCCTCCTCGCACCCTTTACCTTCTAGTTAAAGCCTGCACAAAAGATCGCAGTTATAGTGTCTTTGCAAACTGCTTTGAGCTGTTTCCTCTGCTGCGGTCCCGCCCCTCCTCTGACATCAGAGGCAGGATCGCGGTGGAGGAAACAGCTAAAAGCAGTTTGCAAAGACGCTATAATTGCGATCTTCTGTGCAGGCTTCAACTAGAAGGTAAACGGTACAGGGAGGCCAGGGGGGAAGCGGGAGGCCAGGGTGGGAAGCCGGACGCCAGGGTGGGAAACCAGACGCCAGGGGGGGAAGCCAGACAGCAGCACTGACCCTCCCTCCTCGCTCTCTAAAGCAGGTGCGGTAGCGGACGGCCAGCAAGAGTAGCGCTGCCACTCCTGCTTTAGGGGGCGAGGGGGGAGGGTCCGAATCGGGAAGCTGATTTTTTTTTTTTTTAATCGATTCACCTGAAGTGAATCGGTGAACCGATTCGAATCGTGAATCGGGCAGCACTAGTACAGACTAGCACAGTATAACAAAGTCTATATCCAAAATACAGGTGTCAGTCAGGAATGTGCTCATTAACTTCAACCTAAGATTCAACCTGACACTGAAGCACACAGAAAAACAAGTGACTGTGCTGCCAACAACTTGCCAAATAAGGAACGTGGGAATTACAGAAGAAACTAGGGAATTGGGTAAAAGCTGGCCATTTATGGATCAGTGCAGCTATGGTAACCAGGATATGATAAGACTGGGCAAATAAAAGCATCTTTGCAATATGACAGGATGGGCCTTGATTGGCACAGGAGGGAAAGATGTAACCATGAGACGTTATAAAAATTGATGTATGCCTTTGTTTAATTAGAGATATACTTTTTCACATCTAGATATTTTTTGCCTGGCACCCACCTGTCTGTGATATCTCTCCAATGTAATTCCATTGAGACAATATATTTTGCTGTTATTTATTTATTTTTTTTTCCTTGAAAATTTATTGAAAGTTTTACAAAATACAAATGCAAAAGGGAAAATGGTACACAAGAAAAGTACAATAGTCAATAATGTACAGACAAAGTGTTGGTGTCATACGAAAGGTACATCAATGTAAGTGAGGCCTTTATACTGCAACAATCTAGCAGATGGTTCTCTCCTGCCTTAGGCTATAGTCCTCTTTGGCTGCGCCTCGAACACGCCCTTTGTGCCTTCTCTCCCTCATTAATTGCTTTGCTAACATCTCACACATCCATACATGAGACCAATCCCATCATTTCCCAATCAGTTTCGTGCTTACTTGAATTGGATAAATTGTTAGATGTTTCTATCCGCAGCTCCTCTATGACCTCGCTGTGGCATAATCCACAATTTCTAATCGACAAAAAGCCAATATACTGATCAAACTGGTCTAAATTGGGGATCTGGTCACTTGCTGATCTTTGTACACCAGCCGTACAGCTTTTGACTTTTGTGGAATTACGCAACAAATTCGCTCTGCCTACCTCGGCTTTTTATCAATGGTTACAACTTACTACGGTAATTTCAAAATAAAAAATACTACGTTCTCTTGTAAGGAACCTCCTTCTTTGATCCCTCACTGTTCTAGGCTTCTCGAAGTGGGACATGTAGCATCCCAACTTTATAAATTGCTCATCACACCCTTTATGAATACAGATGCTTCCCTTCGTGCAGTCTGGGACTTGATGTGGGACACCCTATCCGTGACAGACAATGGTCAACTCTCTGGTCTAAAAGTATTAGAACCATTTCCTCTGCAAATTCGATACAATCAATGTTCCTCTTCCATCATAGGATGACTTGGGCACCCCAAAAGCTTAATACAGCTGGTTTACTCCCCACTAATAAATGTTGGAATTGTAAGACCCTCCCTGGCACCTTCCTTCATATTTTGCTGTTATAATTTTATATTCTGACCG
The DNA here is from genome assembly GCF_902459505.1 of Geotrypetes seraphini. Lineage (NCBI taxonomy): Eukaryota > Metazoa > Chordata > Amphibia > Gymnophiona > Dermophiidae > Geotrypetes > Geotrypetes seraphini. The sequence goes on along the minus strand of NC_047099.1, from coordinate 1,107,156 downwards.
AATAAATATTGTCTGTCTTTTTTTACTGTTTCCACCAGATGGCGCCATTTACCACCTTATTTGAAATATCTATTACTTTGCAGCCCATTCACATTCATTCTTTTTTTTACTGTTTCTACCATATGGCACCATTAGCTCATTATTAATGTAAATCATATTTATTAAATTTCAAACACAAATAAAATAGTAAAAAAAATCATTCAAATAGAAGAAGAAAACCAAAATTTGCAGAGTTAATATATAAGAAACAATATCACTAAAAACAAATATACCCAATTCCCTCCCCTTTCCCCCCATTTTAGAACTGTAATTACATATTAAATAATATGCGACTGCGAGTGTGTGATGTTAATGTATCTAAATAAAGTTGCCAAATAGTAAAAAGTTGTCTTCCCTGTCTAGTGTCCCATTCTGATAATTGCATACTTCCATTGTTAAAATGTGTAACATTCTAGAAGCCAATGACTATATGTTGGTCTTAAAGATAAAGTATGACTTTCAAACCTGATAAGATTGTTCTTTGGAGAAAGCCTTTTAGGCCTCTTGGAATAGGACGCTTAACATCAAAAATCCAAAATATGTTGGAACTATTGCAATGCCAATCAATTCCCCACATTTGCTCAACTTTAGGAAAAACAACATTCCAAAATTGATCTGGGGAAAGCCACTGCATGCCCTAGATCGGTAGCATGGAATGTTGCTACCGTTTGGGTTTTGGCCAGGTGGCCACCGTGAGAACGGGCTACTGGGCTTGATGCCCCGTTGGTCTGACCCAGGAAGGCTATTCTTATGTTTTTATGCATTCCTTGCAGCCAGGCTGGGGCGCATTGAAAGGGTACAGTGAAAGTGGAATAGTTTCTCTTTTTCATTGAACTTAATTCTCTTTCTCTTCTCCACAGCTGAAAAAGTTTAAGGAGCACTTGGTAGAGTGTGTGAGGGGGGCCCACATGATGAAGCCCCTGCCAGGAAGAGCCAACGGACCTTTGGTACTGGAAAAGCCCATCCCGATGGAGACATATGTGGGACTTGTATCTCTCCTGAGCAGTAAAACTGAGATGGGGTATGCTAAGTCCCGCGGGATCTTTGGATTCTGAGCCCCCAGCCAGGAAATAAGGGGTTCCATACTTCTGTGACTCTAGAATTGTTAAGGAAAATCATGATGCCGCTGCTTCTGGCTTGTTTAAAATTCCCTCTCACCCTGTGCTATGAGGAGACTTGTAGGAAGCGCTCAAGGCAGAATGCATTGTAACTCCTTTTCTGAGAATTCCTCTTGTTAGATCTATGTTCCGTGTTGATCCCATGATCTCATAAGTGCTTATATTTAAAAAAAAAAAGTTATCTGTTCCTTACTATCCAAATATTGGCCCAAATTCAATAAACCTCCAAACCGTGCACGATCCGTTTCCGTTTGCATGGCGGCCAACAAATTCAGTAAAGGCCGGCATGCAAATAGGGATGATCGTTAGCACGCCCCCTACCCATGGCCAGAGCGATCTCCGCTCATGCGCACACCCTGACAGTAGTGACAGGACAAGCAGTCTCCTGTCACTGCTGTCAGGGCTCAGCCCAGCCCAGATCTCTCTTGCCTGCTCCCGGACTCTCCTGCCCTCTGCTGCTGTTCCCTGCAGTGCAAGCCCGTGGTATTAAAGCGGGCCTGCACTGCAGAGAACGGCGGCAGAGAACAGGAGAGTCCGGCGAGCAGGGAAGAGAGACCGGGCACCGGCCTGACACACCAGCCCTACTCAACACCGGCCTTTGCCCCCCCCTCCTGGCACAGTCCACCCACACCCGGCACCAAAAAAGTTGGAAGCAGGAGAGGTGCTCAGTTCTTCCTGCTCCTAGGCCTCTCACCCCCCCCCCCCCGGCCCACCCCTGGTTGGCCCAGGTGGTCGGGCCCGGCTCACCCACCCTGGTACTTTTGAAATAGTTGGGAACAGGAGGGGTGCCCTATCCCTCCTGCTCCTTCCGACAAGGAGCTCCATCATCTTTGGGAGCAGGAGGGGTGCCCGGACCCTCCTGCTCCTACGCCAATCTTCGGAAGCAGGAATAAAGTCTTCCTGCTCCTGCTCCCTGGGCTGCCGCTGCGCAATAGCGGCCTTAGGCCCCGCCCTGGCACATGATCTGATGCACAGGGAGGGGCCTAAGGCACTGATTGGCTGAGTCGCCTTGGGTGGGGACTAAGGCCACTATTGTGCAGCTGTGGCCCAAGGAGCAGGAGTAGGAAGACTGTACTCCTGCTCCCAACTTTTTTGATGCCGGGGGTGGGTGGGCCATGCCGTGCTGGTCGCGGGAAGGGAGGGAGGGATGGAGGGCAAGGGCCGTGTCAGTATGGGGTGGGAGGCAGCCGTGCTTGGGGGGCGTATTTATGTGTGGGGGTACTTTTGACAGGCCTGCCTGTCTTTTTTATTCATTTTTTTTATGGGTTTGTCAGTAATAAATAGCCAAGCAATTGTTAGTGAATCAATCGCTTGGCTATTTTGCATGGGACGATCGAGACCGGATCGCTACAGGCGTTAGTGAATAGTGCAGGAGGAAAATCTGGTCGTACACGATTGGTTTGCTTAGTGAATTTGGGCCATTGTAGTTCCTCCCTATCTCCTCTCGTTCCAGTAAGCCAAGTCTATTCGTTTGTCTTTGTCTTAATGGCCATTGTCTTGTATTTTATCATTTAAAATTCTGTAAAACCGCTTTAAATTATGATAAGGTGCTTTATCAAATTTTTAATAAACTTTGAAACGGCTCATATGAGCATCTGAGCTGTTACAGCCGCGGCTGGTGCTAAAAACCATGCTACAGTTTTGTAAAAAGGGGGCTAAATAAGTAAGCCTTGATCTGCTAGGACAGACAGACGATCCGTCAAGCCCAGTATCCTGAAACCATTAGCACAGACTGCATTGAAATGAGTTCATTTAATGAGGGAAGGGGGGGTCTAATGAGGACACGTCTGGGGGTCCGGATGGCTTTTCAAAACCCGACACCGTCTGGCAGGGAGAAAGTCCAGCCGTCATACGATGACATCACGTGCACGTGTCCATGACATCACGTAACATCTGCGCACGTGTGGACTTCCTGCCCAAGAAGAGCAGGCAGCGGGGGGTGGGCGTAATCTAATTAGATTAGATATAAGAGCATTCAAATAACATAGATATGACGCTAATTCTTTTCTGCAATACAGTTTATCATAAAGCCAAGGGGCAAAGTTCAGATATTAGATGAAAGGTACAAGCGAGTCAAAAATGACAAAGACTAGGGGACAGGCGATGAAGTTAATGGGAGGAGGAAACGCTCCTTTTTTCAAAGAGGAAATCTGGCAGCGCTGGACTGCTGCTACTATTTGGGTTTTTGCCAGGTCCTTATGACCTGGATTGGCCTCCGTGGGTCGCTGGCCTGAGCCACTAAGGCAGTTCTTATGCTCTTGTGCAGTGAACTTCACATCAAAAGGCCCAGAACCCCCTTCTAATGTATGGATTCAGCTGTACACCATGCCAAGAACCCTTATGCCTGCAGGTGGGATTTGGAAGGCTCACAGATTCCACCATAGGTGGAGTAGTCAGAGTGGGGTCCGGTCCTGACTACAGCACCCACTAGACTCCTCCAGGAACATTCTGGGACTGGCCATAACACCTGAAGCTATCATACAGGCAGGTATGTACTGTTTCATTCACATTGGGGGGAGGGGGGCAGGGAGGGAGGGGGAGTATGTGTGGGGCCTTCATTCCTCCAGTGCCTTAAATGTCCAAACTGCCCTGGACTTTTTCTAAAATGTTCAATTATTGCAGAAACACCCTAGTCCCACCCAAAACAGGCCCCCTTGAGATTTAGATGCACTGTGGATCAGTACCAAAATACATTTTGAAAATAGCGAGAAAAACGTCCGTCTGTCTCTTTAAGCCATATTTTGGACGTTTTTCTTTTATGATGAGCCCCAAGAGGATAGTGTGTGTCGCAAGTAGTCTTTGGGCAGAATGAGTGTGTACTCAAGTCACCCTTTGTGTTAAAGACTTGAGAGACGCGCCAGGCTTTCAGCTGCATCCTACCAGGTTTATCTTTTCTTTAGCGCTGAAATGCGTACGCGGCACTGTACATGAATGAAATAGATGGTCCCTGCTCAGAAGAGCTTACAATCAGATAGACCAACGGGACAGTAACCATAGTGTCAAGTTAGACGTAGCCCCTTTGGGAAAAAGAACAGCCCCCCTTGGTCAGACTAACGGTCCTCACAGTGGCCAATCCAGGTCCCTAGTACCTGGCCAAAACCCAAAGAGTGGCAACATTCCATGCTACTGATCCAGGGCAAGCAGTGGGGGCTATACCTGCAAAGACTTTTTCTGCCAATCCACTGGCGTAACTGCTGAAACTTTTCTAGAACTACCCCAAACTTGTCAAAGGAAACATTTACATAAGTGCAGAAAAGAAATCCCAGATAAACTTCCTGGGCTCTGATGCTGATCGAAATTCTTCTTCTAAGCCCGGATTTGGGGGGAAGTCTTTGATTTTCTCTCTCTGCTCTTTGAGAAATGTGCAGTGCCTTGCTTCTCTCGCTGTATTTTGGCACAGGACAGGAGAAAATTGTCCTGTGTGCATGCTCTGGTTTCTTAGGTTTCAACCGGCCAGACCCCTCTCCTCCACAGATCCATCCCCTTCCTTCTCCTCTTACACTCCTCCTCTTTCTTTGGTTATGGCTTCTCCGGCTGACTGGCGCTTCTTTCCTTTGCTTTTACTCTTTGGCTATGTCCCCTGTTGCATTCCAGCAGAGAAGAGCTGGCTGCAGCCCTTTGATCTGCTCTATAGTGCAGGGATCCATGCCTTCTTCCAGGGAAGCTGGTCCCAGAGCCGGGATTACCTTCAGCAGGCCCTACACAGCTACTCCCTGCTGAAGAAAGTGAAGGTATCCTGCCAGGCTCAGTGCCAGCGGGAAACCCCTTTCCATGTCTCGCTGAAGGATCTGGGCTTCATGGATGTGGTGCTGCAGAGGTCTGAGTGTCTGGAGCACTGTGAAAGGCTGCAGTTGGGACCCCCGACCCGGCACAAAGTTTCCAGCCTGGTCCACAAGGAATTCCAGCGCAGAGAGCCCTATAATTTCCTGCAGGCAGCTTACTTCAAGGTGAGAGCTAAACGGTGGACACAGAGGAGGAGGAAGGAGGAGACTGGGGGGTACCAGGTTATCAGCTTCAGAGCATCAGAAGAGACATGGGGTGCAAGGGTATCATTGGGAGGTGTAGGGGGACATGGTGGGTGCTGCAGAATTCCTTCTTCCAAATATGATCCAAAGATTTTGCTCAGTCCGGGAGGAAATGTGTTTCTGCTTCTAATTCTCCGGGATTGCAGTGCAGCCAACGTGGCATCTGTTTGGAGTTTTCGTAGGCAAATCCCCCCCCCCCCCTCCCCAAGTGACATCCAGGATCCTGGTGCTTCCTTCCAAGTCTGGTAGAGATTTTCTTTGGTCACCTTTACCATCCGCCAGGGCACTTCAGAGAAGGATAAGATTGTCCCCTGTATCATGACACTTAATTAAAAAGGAACTTATTGAACCACTAATACTTGCAAGCTTCAGGTTCAAATTCAACATAACATTGGCACTTGTATATGTCACGTTGCTGAATCCAAACCATTTTGTATACTTAGCATAGGTAAAACCAAACACAAGCTCTCAGTACACTGGAATTATTGTAAATCAAAATAAATGTTATTTAGCCCGTCCTCCCAAAGGAGCTCAGAGTGGGTTACAAACCAGGTACTTGAGCATTTTCCCCCTCCGTCCTGGTGGGCTCACAGTCTATCTTATGCACAATAAGTGAGTTGCCCAGGGTCACAAGGAGCAGCCCAGGGTTTGAACCCACAACCTCTAGGACACACTCTCCTATGTCAAAGAAGTGGAACGCTATTTGACATTCTCAGCAATGAACCTCCACGGTAGGGATTGGGTCAAAACCCACAGATTGCTACCTGGTAAAAAATAAAAGCCCATAAGGACGCTAGGAATTATAAGAAAAGGAATGGAAAACAAAGATGAAAATGTATCTTTCTATGGTAGGCCACACCTTCAATACTGGGTGCAATTCTGGTTGCCATATCTCAAAAAAGATATAGTGGAATTAGAAAAGGTACAGAGAAGGGCGACAATATAATGATAAAAGAGATGGGGATGCCTTCCCTGTGTGGAAAGGCTAAGGCAGCTAGGGCTCTTCAGCTTGGAGAAGAGACGGCTCAGGGGTGATATGATAGAGGTCTATAAAATACTGAGTGAAGTGGAAAGGGTAGATGTGAATCACTTGTTCACTCGTTCCAAAAATATTAGGACTAGGGGGCATGTGATGAAGCTACTATGTAGTAGATTTAAAACAGACCGGAGAAACTATTTCTTCACACAGTCTGGAATTTGTTGCCGGAGAATGTGCTGAAATCAGTTAGCTTAGCAGGGTTTAAAAAAAGGCTTGGATAATTTCCTAAAAGAGAAATCCATAGCCCATTATTGAGATGGCTTGAATTTTACTACTTGGGACCTAGGTTGGCCACTGTTGGAAACAGGATATTCGGTTTGATGGATCTAACCCAGTATGGCAACTCTTATGTTCTTATGTCAATCGAGCCATTGTGACATCACTGCTGAGGTTGGCTCTTAGGCATTGGTGGAATGAGGCATTATGACATCACAATTTGACTCTGGAATGTTGCTGCTCTGTGGGTTTCTGCCTGGTAGTTGGGACCTGGATTTGCCATTGTTGGCAACAGGATGAGAAATAGTGAGGTAGCCTTGTCCCCCCCCTCTGAGTCCTGCACTAGTGATTACACATTCTACCATTTGGAAGTTTTTCTGAAGAAAGTCCTAGATTCTTTCTCTTCCCTCCCAGTCCTTGAAGGCCACCAAATGCTCGACATTAGGAATATCCTGAAAAGCTGGCTAATTGGCGGCCTTCGTGAAATAGTCCAGACGCCTGAGAAGCTGCCTTCATGTAGGACCAGTGCAAACTCTTTCACTATAGCAAGATACATAGAAACATAGAAATAGACGGCAGATAAGGGCCACGGCCCATCCAGTCTGCCCACCCCAATGACCCTCCCCTACCTTTCTCTGTGAATAGATCCCACGTGTCTATCCCATTTGGCCTTAAAATCAGGCACGCTGCTGGCCTCAATAACCTGAAGTGGAAGACTATTCCAGCGATCAACCACCCTTTCAGTGAAAAAGAATTTCCTGGTCGTCCCCGTGCAGTTTCCTGCCCCTGATTTTAAACGGATGCCCCCTTATTGCCGCGGGACCCTTGAAAAAGAAGATATCTTCTTCCACCTCGATGCGGCCCGTGAGATACTTGAATGTCTCGATCATGTCACCCCTCTCTCTGCTTTCCTCGAGTGAGTACAGCTGCAACTTATCCAGCCGTTCCTCGTATGGGAGATCCTTGAGTCCCGAGACCATCCGGGTGGCCATTCTCTGGACCGACTCCAGTCTCAGCACATCCTTACGGTAATGCGGCCTCCAGAATTGCACAAAGTATTCCAGGTGGGGCCTCACCATGGATCTATACAATGGCATAATGTCTTCCTGCTAACTGCAGCAACCTCAAATAATATTGGGCATCGATAGTCTACTCTGTAGGACCCCAACTGTGGAGCTGGCGAGAGAGAGCAAACTTTGGAGAGCTGTTATTTGTACAAGAATACGAAGCGATATAACACAGTCCCTCTCGCAGTAAGATTATAAAGGCTAAGGACACTTTAGTGCGAATTGAAGAGTCAAGGAATGGTTCTTGTAATGTTAGATTTTATGTGTTGGTCGGGCCTATGTTGGATTTGATTCTGTATATAGTCAAGCGTAATCTGCATACAATTTGTGGTGACATGTGGACTAGACATTAGTTTAATAAGTAAATAAACCCGCCTCTCCCTCACCACCAGCTCCTAAAGAATGCAGAATTGAGAAGAAAAACCTCCAAAATCACACAAAGTTTCTCCCCTGGGAGCTGGGAGGAGCAGATGATGCTCAAATTTTGCAAAAGAACAAATTCAGCCCCAAACTCATCTTGCTGACATTAGCTACACAGCCAAAGGCAGTCAGGAAATGGAGTGCCTTCCTCTGGCCGTCTCTCGTTCTGTCTGTCTGTCTGTCTGACTGTCTCTCTCGGAGTCTGGAATTAGCTACGCAGCCCCTCCAAGTGTCCTCCCCTCCCCCCCCCCCCCCACCACCACAAACAACCTTTTCCTCACCTTGATGTCCCTTCTATAATTTCTACCTCTCTGGTCCCCTCTGTACACTTGTCTCAACTTCAACAATGACTCTTAGGGGCAGATTCTCAAAACTTAAATCTGCCTTTAACGTGCTCGCGAAACCGCATGTATTTTAGCGGCGGATTATCAAAACAGCTTACCGAGGTCTTTTCCGAGTTTTCTAGCAGTTTCTGATGCTGCCATGCAAATGTAGTACAACGAGATCATTGATATTAAAATGATCACTCCAAACGATTCTCTTTAATCAATGATTGATTCTCTAACCTCATTGTGCCACATTTGAGGCCAAAATTTGCCAACAGGTCTGAGCTGTCATAGTCTTACTTTCTGATCAGTGCCTTACTGCTGATTGGCTCAAACACTGACAGGAAAGTAAGGTTTGACAGCTCAGACGCCCCCCCCCCACACACACACACACACACACTAATAACACAAAAAAAAGAAAAAATCGAAGATTGGCAGGAAAGATGCCCACTCACTTGCATAACCCCCCCCCCGACACATCCCCCCCATCAACAAAAGAGATGCCAACTCCCACTGCCATCTCACAACCTCCTAACACCCATCCCTAACAGCAGGAGAGATGCCCACTCCCTCCCACCACATCGCACAATCCCCCGACACTCCGCAGCAGGACAGATGCCCACTCTCTCCTGCCAGCGCCCAACCCCCTCTCCAACAACTCCCTCGATGACCCCCCATTGCCCCTCCCTACCTTATTGATGAAGTACAGCCTCTTACAAAATGGCTGACTTGCTCCTTCCTGGGATGCACCAGGGAGGGGCCTAAGGCTTTGATTGGTCCAGACACTTAAGGTCCTTCCTAGGAGTAGGCATCTCTCCAGCTGGACTTCATCTATAAGGTAGGGAGGGGCGGGGGGTCATCTGGAGCATGAAGGGAGTTGGGGGGGCTGGGCAATGGCAGGAGGGAGTGAGCACCTCTCCCACTGGCAGGGGTAGGTAGTGGAAGGTTGTGTGATGGTGGCGGAAGGGAGTGGGTATCCCTTCTGCTGCCAGGGAGGAGGGGGGTTGTGTGACATGGCGAGAGGGAGTGGGCATCCTCCCGCTGCCAGGGGTGGGTGTCCGGAGGTTGTGCGAGTGTTGCAGGAGAGAGTGGGCATCTCTCCTGCCGATCTTAAGAACATAACATAAGAACATAAGCAGTGCCTCTGCCGGGTCAGACCAGAGGTCCATCCCGCCCAGCAGTCCGCCCCCGCGGCGGCCCAACAGGTCATGACCTGCCTTAATCACCAGAAGGGGCCCCCTTGCCCCCTAGGTTTCTCATCGAAGTCCTATCTTCCCATCAATGTCCTAACCCTCCGGCCTTTTCATATGTGGTTGTATTCTGCACATGTGCTGATTGCTACCACCAGCGAGCCTACGTGAACATCCATGAACCTCATTTGCATGCAGGGTCGTTTGAGAATGGTTCGCCTGGCGACCTCAGTAGCAGCCTGTTGGATTTTACCTTTAAGTTTTGAGAATCTTCCCCTATGAATTCAGCCCCAGTCATGTGTTAGTGACCTCAGTATCATTTACTCCCAGTCATACAGACTCACCCCTTCTTTTCCACAGCTGGGGCAGATGGATGCAGCACTAACGGCTGCTCACACCTTCTTTGTGGCTAATCCACAACATGCACAGATCCGTGAGGACCTGGGAAAGTACCGCAACATACAAGGGGTTCGCTGGGACAACGCACGAGACCTGGAGACCCCGCCCCACTGGGTGAGCCCGCAATCCGTCCTTCTCATACCCAGAGTGATGAGAAAGAGTTGTGACACTAGTGAAAAGCTGGGTGTGAAAGTGGCTGCGTGGCTGCGTGACTCTCACAAAATTGGATGTGTATTTCCTCCAGGGTGTAACTGGGAAGCAGGGCCGGATTTAGATGAAAAGAGGCCCTAGGCTATTCCACTTATGAGGCCCTTTCACCTCCCATTTTTAAGTTTGTAAATTACATGAGAGATAATAAAATACATTATTACTGTGATATATATCAATATGTTAAATGAAACATGTTTTTATCGGTACTAACCTTTATAAAAAATGTGACACGGATCTTGAGGCCCTAGGCTGAAGCCTAGTTAGTCTAGATAGCCTATAGGAAAATCCGGCCCTGCTGGGAGGGGTATGTGTTTCTCACCGGATAGATGTGACTAGCCAGGGGGTGTTATAGACGGGTAAAGTGTTGCATTTTAACAAACGAGTCTTCTGCATTCTGTGGCCTTACATTACAGGAAGCATTTGAGGAGGGTGTGAGTCATTACAATGTCCAAAACTACACACAGGCAATCCTGAGGCTGGAGACCTCCTTGAAGGAAGCATTTATGAGTTTGGATGAGTGCCGAGCACTGTGCGAGGGGACACAGGAGGAAAAGTCACACGCAGAGGAGATACAACGGCAAGTCTACGAAATCATAGCAGGTAATGGTGTCTGAAGCACTCAATGATTGTCTTTAATAGCCAGAAAATGCTCCATCTCTCAGCACCCTAGTGTGGTGTTAGAGGTTTTGTCCTTAATACAGTAGACTTTCTGTTAACCGGAATTCAAGCAGCCAGAAAAAAGAAATACTGCAATACTTGAAATGAAATCAATTTCTAGCGGAAATTTAAGTGTAAACTTGGCACGCCATACCTTTGCTTACCATATTTCAGGTAGTTTGTCTGGAAGAGTTTATGGTATGGCACAGTATTAGTTAGGCCTATTTTTAATAGTAACTCTCAGGAACTACATTTATCTGGCATCGATCGATCCCCCTGGGTGCTGGTTAACTGAGAGTCTACTATACTCCAGTCCCATCCCCTTTGTTCCAGGTCTCCCTCTCTCTCCCTCCTCTGTTATGTTCTTCCTCAGGGTCTCTCCTGCTCTATCTGCACCTCCCATAGTCCATCATCTGCCTCCTGTCTTTCCCCTTTGGTCCAGGCCCCTCTCTCTCTCTCAACTTCCTTCCTCCCTCCCTACTTCCTATGTCCCCCTCACTGCCTTCCAGCCTTTGTCCCACCCCATCCCCCAAAGTCAGGCTGCCTGCCTGCCTGTCTCCCTCCCTCCTTGCTGAGCCGGCGATTCTTCCTCCCTTCCCCACCCCGCCGCTTACCGCCCGCTGCTGCAGCAAATCCAAGAAGGGAAGGGCCAGGCACGTGGCCCACAAGCCTTACCCCAACGTCAATTCTGACGTCGGAGAGAAGGTCTGGGCCAGCCAAGCGGTGATTGGCTGGCCTGAACCTTCTCTCCATTGTGGCCTTGCGTCTGGCCCTTCCCTTCCTGAAGTTGCGGCCGTGAGCCTGTACACCCCTCGTGAGCGGCTTGCGCGTTGAGGAACCCTGACCTACAGGATGGGCAATTGTTGGGGAGGCCGACAGAAGGTCATTAGTTCGTGTTCTATGTTTCCCATTTCTGCCCTTGTCTGTCTTTCTCAGATTGGTATGTGGAAGTTCTGAAGTGCCGACAGGCCTGTGCGATCGAAATTGCCAGAAAGCCAGGGCAGAAGCTTCCAGTCCATGATTTCATCCCAACTCACTTCCACTTGCTGCATTCTGCCTATGCAGAGGGTAAGATTGGTGGGGATGAGCTCTGCGGCCTGGGGATAAGGGAAGGGCTGGAACTGGGATCCAGAATCAGGAGTGAGGGGAAATCCAGGGGCAGAAATGCTGGTGGCAGGGGGACTGGAACCCTAAATTGGGGGCAGTTCTGGGACTGGAGAGCTGCATGGGAATGGGGATCGCAGGAATCCCACAGGTATGGTTTACGGAAATCCCATGGTTGGAGATTTCCATGGGGATGGAAGAAGCTGCTGTGGGTTTCCTGTGGGAGTGTAGCCAAAATCTCTGGCAATGACAGAGCGAGGATTGGAACCCCAGACCGAGGTGTGGAGCACTCAGTGCCCCTGCGAGACTTAAGAAATAACTACTGAGCTTTCACTTAAGAAATGTTGGACCGATAGGCACTGATTTGTAAATGCATTTTTTTTAGAAATTGATTTTCGGGATTGTTTCTTCATATTTGTTTGATCTTATTTGTTTTATTGAACTATGTATGTAAGCTGTTTAGATTTTTTAAATAACTGGTTAAATGGCTTGATCAGAGCTAGCCATTGAATTCCACTGAATTTCCCGCTTAACACCCAACTCAAAGTTCAGCTATGTTGTGGGCGTTCCGAGGGCGGAGTCAGGACTTGACCGCCTAAGTGCCGATATTTAGCTCTTAAGGAGCCAGATTTAGCGCATGACTAGGATGTATTTTTATGCAATAACCCATGACCGATTAAGTGTTATATTAATCAGGCTTTCTATTCTGCCTTTACCTATTCAGTTCAAGGTCGGATTACATTACAAGAGGCTGGATCAGTTACCCAGAAAGTTACAATGGACAGACTGACACGGATATTCAATAGGGTTACTACTACAGGTAGATCAGTACAACTATTAATCAGGGGTCTCAAAGTCCCTCCTTGAGGGCCGCAATCCAGTTGGGTTTTCAGGATTTCCCCAATGAATATGCATGAGATCTATGTGCATGCACTGCTTTCAATGCATATTCATTGGAGAAATCCTGAAAGCCCGACTGGATTGCGGCCCTCAAGGAGGGACTCTGAGATCCCTGAGTTAGATCATAGTTACATAGTTCCAAGTTCAAGAAGGTCATCGTTGGCTCATCGTTATGTCCCAGGAGTTGCAATAGACAGTTCAGAAATGGGCTTTTACAATTGTTATTCGGTTACTTCAGGGATGGCTCCCTGTCTTGGTATAGAAATGCTTTTAAAAGTTTTCTGAACCTGAGATGGTGGTCACAAGATTGTAGTGTTAAGTAAATGGTAGTTAGTTCCAGCATTTTGCTAATTGATATTGGACAGATAAGGTGATTTGCCTGGTAGACTTTATATTGTTGCATGCTGGGAATTTTTAAGTGGAAACGATTTCTGGTAGAATATGTGTTGGAGGTGCCCTGGAGTAGGATGGCCATCTCTGTTTGGGAGTTGGGGACATTTTCTCTTAGCCTAGGCAGCGGAATGCTTTTTTTTTTTTTTTTTTTGGGGGGGGGGAGTGGCCCAAAAGCTTCAGCCGTAGCCCCAGCAGAATCCAGCGGCATGACCTCTCTTTCTCTCCAGATCCTGACTTCCCCACCTACCTTCCCTGGTCGCTGTAATTTTAAATCATTAGGCAGCCACCAAGCAGTGTCAATGAGCAAGCCTGCCCCAGAAGTAGAGAATGACACGGTGGCTGTTACCCGCGGCTAGCTGCAGGTAACCTGCCAAAATGGTGGTGTGAAAAATGGTCACCGCGGGTACAGGGAGACCATTCACTGCTCCATGAAAGGGAGGGAGGGAGATGCTCAGACGGTGCGAAGGATGCAGAAGGGGATGGAGAGAGGAAGGGGGAGTGGAGAGGAACAGACGCTGAATGGAAATGAGGAAGAGAGAGTGGGGAGAAGATGGAAATGTGGAAGAGAGAGTGGGGAGAAGACGGAAATGGGGAGAAGATGAAATGGGGAAGAGAGAGTGGGGAGAAGACGCTGAAGGGGAATGGTAGAAAAAAAATTTCTATTTCTTTTCTTTTTTTGCTTTAGGATAAAGAAGTATATTGGTTGTGTTAAACATTTATAAACAAAGCCCTGCCAGCTGAACATCTCTTTCTCTAGTTCAGCAGCCAGAACTTTGATTTATAAAATGACAATTGTACAGAATATTGTTTCTTTTTATACTTTAATAAAATAAGTTCAGTATAAAACTATTCGAAGCTTGTGTGGATGGGATCAGATGGTTTGCGGGGACGGGAACCAAGCTTGCAGGGACAGGACGGTGACAGGGACTGAGCTTGCGGGGACAGGACAGTGACGGTGACAAGCTCGCAGGAACAGGGTGGAGATGGGGACAGATTTTTTCCCCATGTCAGCCTTTACCTGGAAATGTTCATTCTGCAGTGACTTCCTGTTCCCACATAGGCGGGATGCTGCAGAATGAAGAGTTCTGGAGCAGGCCTGCTCATTAATGCTGCAAGGCAGCTGCCCAAAGATTTAAAATTACAGCAGCTGGGAGGAAGTAGGTGGGAAAATAGAGCCATAACAAATTTTGGGGGAGACCAGGCCCCTGTGGCCTCCCCTTTCAGGATCTTAAAGGGAGTGATGCCTAATTTGAACTTGATCCTTGCGGTTACGGACAACCAATGCAGTTTCATATGGTAGGGCTGTAGGTGTTCTGATTTCCATAGTCCCTATATGAGTCTAACTGCTACATTTTGAACTAGTTGTAGATGCGATAGCAACGTTTTAGAACAAAGAACTAGTGTTACATTACAGTAGTCTAATCGAGATAGGATTAAGGATTGCACTAAGATTCAGAAAGCCTCTGTTTCGAAGTGCGAAAAATATGGTGAATCTTCTGCCGAGCACCATCCAACAGAAAGACAGGGACCTTCAATACAGGAAACGACACGTCCAACCTTAGTAACAGTGTGTGACGAGTTTCAACTTGTTCGGTGTGAGAGAAGGTGTGTTTGAAGGTATGCCTTAAATCATGGATCACGAACAATGCATTATCATGAAATTTTGTTTCAAACTGCAAAAAAGAGCGATTGAAACAGACAAAATGTTAAAATTAGTTGATGGTGATGCTGCAGTGACCATGAAAATGGTTTACACGTGGTTCGAGCAATTTCGTAATGGATGTGAATCAGTTGAAGATAAGGAGAGATCAGGATGTCCTTCATGAAAAACCAAAGAGAACGTTGAAAGAGTAAACAAAATGATTCAATCAAGTAGGCGATTGACCATTAGGGAAATTTCTGAGAATCTGAACATCTCTTATGGTTCCGTTCAAAACATTTAAACTAAAGATTTGAAGATGGAAACAACCTGAGAAGTGGATAAACGGTGACAATGCTCCATGTCACACATCACTTTGTGTCAAATTCACCAGATCTGGCACCTTGTGACTTCTGGCTTTTCCCCAAAGTCAAAAGTTTTGAATAGATTCCGGACATCGAAGCAGCCACCTCAGCGCAACTAAAGACACAAAAGAGAACTTCCAGAACGATGGGATAAGTGTGTTGGAAGTGGGGGCAGGGGGGGATTAATGGCTATGTGTCTTTTACTGTAATATATATTTTTTAATGTTTATGTTTATTTTATTAATTTGATGAATCGCCTATCCATAATTTACTAAATGATTTACAATAAGATACATAAGCATTTTAAAAAACATACAAATAATATTAAGTAAAAGGTAAAAAAACAGACTCTTGAACAGACGAAAACAAAAACACATAATGATAAGAGGGGAAAAGTTACATAATAAATGTTTTAAAAAGAAGAAAGGGAAAAACATAAGGAGGGATGACAACTTCAATAATTAAAAGTATTTGTATTAAAGACTAAAAGCATCTTTAAAAAGAAAAGTTTTAATTTATTTTTAAAGAGACTGAGTTCCTTTTCATCTCTTATGTATTGTGGCAAAAAGTTCCAAGTCTGGGGGGCCACAATTGAGAACATGTCATGACGTCTGGTACCCACCACTTTTAAAGAAGGGACTGCCAGTAATCCTTGTGCTAAAGATCGAAGAGAGCGTGATAAATTATATGGGATAAGCATCCGATTTATAAATGATGGTTCATTTGTGGATAGAGTTTTAAATACCAGCAACAAAATTTTATACGTAATGCGATGAGTAACGGGGAGCCAATGCGACTCGATCAAGTAAGGAGTCACATGGTCGTACTTTTTACCATTGTGTAAAAGTTTGACTGCAATAATTTAAACATTCACCGTATTTTTTGAACACACCTCGTATTTTCGGATGGTTCTTAGCTTTCTCATCACAAAAAAAAGATTGTGGCTCTTCTCAGAAGTGCTGAATATTGCGATGTGTTAGCCTGCTTAAAAATAACCGGATACTGCGCAGGTCTTGACTTTGACATGGATGATCTGGGAATAGCTCTGTCAGCGATAAGCAAATTGCTCACCAAGGCCAGTTAAATTTCAGACTCGTTGTTTTTCCATTGTCAATGTTTATTCACTTTAGAATCTGAAGGAAAGTTTGGGCGTGATGAAGGAATTAACTTCAGGTTAGGGTGGGGATGGAACAGATTAATTGCAGTGACGGTGAAGACAGAATGGACCTTAGCAGGGATGGGTATGGTGGATGGTTTATTTGGTTTTGTTAGGCCAGAGTGGTTTACATTTTGAAAATCATAAAAAGAGGAGAGGAAGTACAAAATTTCTGTCCCCATGCAACTCTCGACCTGGGACTCTTGTCAGAAGGTCAATTGAGGTGGGGCTCCAGGGACCCAGAATCAGGAGCTTCTCGGGAGGTGGATGAAAGCAACTTGGACCTGGGGGTGGAAATCAGCTCGGTTTGGGCGGTATTGCCAGTAATATTTATTTATTTACCACTTATATCCTAAGCAAAAATTTTATAATGGACCATTTAGATCAGGGGTCTCAAAGTCCCTCCTCGAGAGCCGTATTCCAGTCGGGTTTTCAGGATTTCCCCAATGAATAAGCATGAGATCTATTTGCATGCACTGCTTTCAATGCATATTCATTGGGGAAATCCTGAAAACCCGACTGGATTGCGGCCCTCGAGGAGGGACTTTGAGATCCCTGATTTAGATCATTCTAGCGGCTTTTTAATGATTGTAAACCGCCTAGAACTTCACGGCCTTACAGTATATAAACTGATTATTATTATCATATTTCCTGGTGGGCTCTAATGTACCTGGGGCAACTGACTTGCCCAGAGTCACAAGGAGTAGTGAGGGATTTGAACCCACGTGCTTGTTTTGTGCAGTCAGTGATGGAGCAGCTGCGGTTGAGACCCTTCTCACGTACCTTCTTTTCTACCCCCGGGATGACTCTGCCCAAGAGAAACTTCAGCAATACAGGCAGCGCTTCAGAGAGGAAGAGGGGGCCCGAGCCCGAGAGGTACCCTTTTTCCCTATTTTTCTCTTCCTGCTTCTTGCAAGTGTTTCTTGACCTGAGTGGCGCAGTCTCCTGACTCTGATGTCTCTTTCACAGAATGTGAATGCTTACATTCAGCAGTCCCTTGGAGAAAAGAGACTGATATTTTATGCAATGGAGAACTTAGACATCAGCTTTGAGGATCCTGTAAGTGCGTGCCCCAGTTCTGTCCACTCCTACCGAATGTCCCTGGGTCACTCTCGGTCTCTCAGGACTCCTGAACTCAAACATTTTTTGCTTTCCTTTCTACCTTTAGGATGCCTGGACCCCTGAGGAGAACATCCCGGAGGTTGTAAAGAACAGATTGAGGTAAACTGTGGGGATAACATGAAAGTCAGAGATGGGAAACTACAGCAGTCTGAGTTGACCATAAAGAGTGAGGCCCCTTTTAATCCTTTCCCAGGGCAGAGAAGCAGAAGAGGATGGAAGCAGAGCAGGAAGCGGAGAGGACGGCAGAAGAAGCGCAGAGAGGTGAGCTGAGATGGTCTCCCAACTCTGACATATCCCATCTCCTCTTGAGGAGCCAATCTTATCCCAGCTATCAAAACGTAAGCGTTTTTTAAAGTATCTTGGGCATTGAGCATCTGGTGTGTGAAACCTTTCAAGGTAGTTTTGGCTCCTTAAAAACATTTCAATGTGTTCCCTAAAGGTCCCTTACCTTTCGAGGGCCCTAGAGTGACCCTGGATTCCCATCAGCTTAATGGCAGTCAGCGGGTGGTCCTGGATGGAGTCCTGACGTGGTCAGAGTGCCAGGAAATTTTGCGACTTGCCAGAACCCCAGCAGGTTCAGGGGGGAGGAGGTCCCCCCACACACCCCACGAACTCTACAGCAGTCTTTCAATGCTGAAAGCGGTTCAGGTACAGTATGCTGAACCCTATGTCTGCAGCCACACTGTTTCCTGGCTCAGCAGATCCCTTACCAGCCAGCATTTTCCTGTTGTTTGGTACAGTTAACAGGAGAACGAGCTCTGGCAACTCCTGGAGTGCGCCTCTTTCTGGATGCAGGAGAGAGATCCCGCAGGATTGTGGAGTCGTACTTCCGCACAGACGCCCCTCTGCACGTCTCCTTCACACAGCTAGTGTGTCGCACAGCCCTGGAAGGTACAACTGGGACCTCAATTGTAAAACAGCTCCATCTTTTCCTCTCTCTCCCCTCGTTCTCTTCCCAGCCCTGCATTTGTATGAATCAGTCATTATTTCTCTGTTTGATATCTGTGGCAATTCCCCTGTAGGAAAGCAGGAAGGTCGTGTGGACCTGAGTCATCCCGTTCATGCCGACAACTGTATCCTAGACCCCGAGGGAAGAGAGTGCTGGAAGGAGCCCCCTGCCTACATTCACCGAGACTACAGGTAGGCAGAGGTGGGGAAGAGGCAGTCATTCTGGCATTATAAATGTGGGGCGACCCTCCATCCTGCAGGAAGTAAGTGAATGACTCTCTCGTTCTTTCTACAGTGCGGTTTTATTCCTAAATGATAACTTTGAGGGTGGCGACCTGTTCTTCACAGACCTGGATGCCATCACAGTGACTGTAAGTGCATGGTTGTGACGTCGTAGTTCTGGGTCTAGGGAAAGTACGAAACATAGAAACATAGAAAAATGAAACATAGAAAGATGACGGCAGAAAAGGGCTATAGCCCATCAAGTCTGCCCACTCTACTGTCCCACCCTATTAAGTCAGAGTGCTGCTCGACCCACGTAGAGATCCCACGTGGATGTCCCATTTATTCTTAAAGTCGAGTATGCTAGTGGCCTTGATCACCTGCACCGGTAGTTTGTTCCAGTGATCCACCACCCTTTCTGTAAAGAAATACTTCCTGGTGTCACCATCAAATCTCCCTCCTCTGAGTTTGAGCGGGTGCCCCCTTGTGATTGAAGGTCCCTTAGGAAAGAATATGTCGTTTTCCACCTCGACAAGACCTGTGACGTAGTTAAATGTCTCAATCATGTCACCCCTCTCCCTGCGCTCCTCTAGAGAGTAGAGCTGCAACTTGTCCAGTCTTTCCTCGTATGAGAGACCCTTGAGTCCGGAGACCATCCTAGTGGCCATTCGCTGGACTGACTCAGCTCGAAGTACATCTTTACGGTAATGTGGCCTCCAGAATTGCACACAGTACTCCAGATGAAGTCTCACCATGGTTCTGTACGAAGCTTCTATTGATACGAGGCCTTCTCTACTTGTTTGGCAGCCTTCATGTCTGCACTGATGATTACACCCAAGTCCCGTTCTTCTGAGGTCGTAGCTAGTGTTTCTCCATTCAGGATTCTGGGCTGTATAAAGAGAGGCGTAGTCAGTAGAAGGAAGAAGGTGTTGATGCCCCTGTACAGGTCATTGGTGAGGCCCCACTTGGAGTATTGTGTTCAGTTTTGGAGACCGTATCTGGCGAAAGACGTAGGAAGACTTGAGGCGGTCCAGAGGAGGGCGACGAAAATGATAGGAGGCTTGCGCTAGAAGACGTATGAGGAGAGACTGGAAGCCCTGAATATGTATACCCTAGAGGAAAGGAGAGACAGGGGAGATATGATTCAGACGTTCAAATACTTAAAGGGTATTAACGTAGAACAAAATCTTTTCCAGAGAAAGGAAAATGGTAAAACCAGAGGACATAATTTGAGGTTGAGGGGTGGTAGATTCAGGGGCAATGTTAGGAAATTCTACTTTACGGAGAGGGTGGTGGATGCCTGGAATGCGCTCCCGAGAGAGGTGGTGGAGAGTAAAACTGTGACTGAGTTCAAAGAAGCGTGGGATGAACACAGAAGATTTAGAATCAGAAAATAATATTAAAGATTGAACTAGGCCAGTTACTGGGCAGACTTGCACAGTCTGTGTCTGTGCATGGCCGTTTGGAGGAGGATGGGCAGGGGAGGGCTTCAATGGCTGGGAGGGTGTAGATGGGCTGGAGTAAGTCTTAACAGAGATTTCGGCAGTTGGAACCCAAGCACAGTACCGGGTAAAGCTTTGGATTCTCGCCCAGAAATAGCTAAGAAGAAAAAAAAAATAAAAATAATAATTTAAATTGAATCAGATTGGGCAGACTGGATGGACCATTCGGGTCTTTATCTGCCGTCATCTACTATGTTACTATGTTACTATGTATGTCCCTCGTAGGGATCCCACATAGTTATCCCATTTATTCTTAAAGTCTGGGACGCTGCTGGCCTCGATCACCTGCACTGGAAGCTTGTTCCAATGGTCAACCACTCTTTCCATGAAGAAATACTTCCTGGTGTCGCCATGAAATTTCCCGCCCTTGAGTTTGAGCGGATGCCCTCTTGTAGCCGAGGGTCCTTTGAAAAGGAAAATATCATCTTCCACCTCGACACGTCTTGTGATATACTTAAATGTCTCAATATTGTCTCCCCTCTCCCTACGTTCTTCGAGAGTGTAGAGCTGCAATTTGTTCAGTCTTTCTTCGTACGAGAGACCCCTGAGCCCCGAGACCATCCTGGTGGCCATCCGCTGAACCGATTCAATTCTGAGCACATCTTTACGGTAATGTAGCCTCCAGAATTGCACACAATATTCCAGATGAGGTCTCACCATGGTTCTGTACAATGGCATTATGACTTCATGCTTCCGGCTGACGAAACTTCTCTTGATACAACCTATCATCTGATGTGCCTTAGATGAAGCCTTCTCCACTTGAGTGGCAGTTTTCATGTCTGCACTGATGATTACTCCTAAATCTCGTTCTGCTGTAGTCCTGGTTAAAGTTTCTCCATTCAAGGTATAAGCTTTGCATAGATTTCCACTTCCGAGATGCATGATTTTACATTACTTGAAGCCCAGCTGCCAGGTCGAGGACCAACTTTCTAATGTACGCAGGTCCTGTGCCATAGTATCCTGTAGATTGCAGTCACTTACTACATTGCAATGCGTCATCAGCGAATAAGGTTACCTTACCTTGAAGCCCTTGAGTCAGATCCCCAATGAATATGTTGAAGAGGAGTGGACCCAGGACTGAGCCCTGCGGCACTCTGCTGGTCACCTCTGATGTTTTAGAGAGGATGTGCTGAGACCGGAATCGGTCCAGAGAATGGCCACCCGGATGTTCTCGGGACTCAAGGATCTCCCGTATGAGGAACGGCCGGATAAGTTGCAGCTGTACTCACTCGAATGCAGTGACATGATCGAGACATTCAAGTATCTCACGGGCCGCATCGAGGTGGAAGAAGATATCTTCTTTTTCAAGGGTCCCGCGGCAACAAGGGGGCTTCCGTGGAAAATCAGAGGCGGGAAACTGCACGGGGACACCAGGAAATTCTTTTTCACTGAAAGGGTGGTTGATCGCTGGAATAGTCTTCCACTTCAGGTTATTGAGGCCGGCAGCGTGCCTGATTTTAAGGCCAAATGGGATAGACACGTGGGATCTATTCACAGAGAAAGGTAGGGGAGGGTCATTGGGTTGGGCAGACTGGATGGGCTGTGGCCCTTATCTGCCGTCTATTTCTATGTTTCTATGGATCCGAACCTCCAGGATTGTCTAGCCAATCTCCCTTGCCCCATCAGCACCAGGCATTGGCTGCTTACAGCCCTGGTTTAGAATCTGCATCCCAGTGCAGTCTGGGATTTGTAGTCCCTGATTCTGTCCATTGACATCAGAGCTGCAAGTCCCATAATACACCTGGATGGATTGTCAGAAATCCAGAAGTGACTTTAAAAAAATGTCCTTATTGGAACTGACTAGAGATGATTTATTAAAACAAGAAGTTTATAGTTGCAACAAGAAGATGGGTGATCCCCTGCTGTACATCCATGGTCATTCCCCACAGCACCACCTAGTGTTGTTTCTATGTAGCACAGTATCCATGTGAAAGACTTTATCATAACATCGATTCCCACCCTGGATTGAAATACATTCAAATTCAGAAGTCATCAATGCAAATGCCAGTGAAATTTCATCTCTCTCCTTAGGAGCTTTCTTTCCTCCTCCACATTTGCTGTACTCTATCTCTACCGTCCATATCCTGCATCTCTTCCCCTTCTCCATGCACCTTCCTGATCCCTTTGTCTCATCATCTCTCCCCCTCCATTTCCCTTTCTCTTGCACCTCTCCTTTCCCATTTCTCTATCTCCTTGCCATCTCTTGCACACCCACTCTCCATCTCTTCCCATTTCTGCTCCAGGAGCAGAAAATCTTAACATTTACAAAGCTGAAAGTGAGGGGAACATCTGGCTGGGTCTGTGGCTGTCTACCTCCATGTCTGCTATTTACACTCATGCTTATATGTACTTTTTCCGAAGATATATGTGCTGAAGTGTACTGTACTGTACTGTCATACTAGCTGTATACACCATGTCATACACATGCCTCTCTCTCAATACTATTCCAGGCAGAGGTTCGTCCCACATGTGGACGACTAGCAGCCTTCAGTTCGGGTGGAGAGAACCCTCATGGAATCCATGCTGTGACTAGTGGTAGACGCTGTGCTATTGCACTGTGGTTTACACACTCTTCAGAACATGCTGAAAAGGTAAGATGATTAAGGGTAACCACAGCTGTGAAAGCAAATCCTGACTCACCTGCAGAAGACACGTAGCACTTCCCAGCAACAGTTCTGGTCACTGGACATTAGAGGCAGGACACGACTGATAGAGCCTATCTGATATACCAGAAGGAGAGTGTGTTCAGTGGGAGCCATATGACCTTCTTCAGATCCTAGAGGCAGACTTTGAGGTACTAGTGGCAGAGTGTTCAGTGGGAGTCATATGACCTTTTGAACTTGAGATACTAGTGAGAGTATGTCCAGAAGGGAGTTATATGACCTTCTAATCTTAAGATACTAGTGTGTCCAGTAGGAACCATATGACCTTCTAACCTTGAGATCCTAGTGAGAATATGTCCAGTAGGAACTATTTGACCTTCTAATCTTGAGATACTAGTGAGAGTATGTCCAGTAGGAGCTATTTGACCTTCTAACCTTGAGATACTAGTGAGAGTATGTCCAGTAGGAGCTATATGACCTTCTAACCTTGAGATACTAGTGAGAGTATGTCCAGTAGGAGCCATTTGACCTTCTGACTTTCAGATCCTAGAGGCAGAGTGTATCCAGTAGGAGCCATATGATCTTCTGATCTTGAGATATTAATGAGAGTATGTCCAGTAGGAGTTATATAACCTTCTAACCTTAAGATACTAGTGTGTCCAGTAGGAACCATATGACCTTCTGACCTTGAGATACTAGTGAGAGTATGTCCAGAAGGAGCTATTTGACCTTCTAACCTTGAGATACTAGTGAGAGTATATCCAGTAGGAGCTATTTGACCTTCTAACCTTGAGATACTAGTGAGAGTAGGTCCAGTAGGAGCTATATGACCTTCTAACCTTGAGATACTAGTGAGAGTATGTCCAGTAGGAGCAATTTGACCTTCTGACTTTCAGATCCTAGAGGCAGAGTGTATCCAGTAGGAGCCATATGACCTTCTGATCTTGAGATACTAATGAGAATATGTCCAGTAGGAGCTATATGACCTTCTGACCTTGAGATACTAATGAGAGTATGTCCAGTAGGAGCTATATGACCTTCTGACCTTGAGATAATAGCTGCTGAATGTGTTCAGTAGGAACCCCAAGACTGCTTTAGGGAGCTGGAGTGTGGCTTTTCCCTGGGGCTGCTGTTTAATATTTGCTTGCAGCTAATGGAGGGCATTATTCATAGGAGTGAAGGAAAGGCCAATCACTGTCAGATCTTTACACATCTGAGTGAGGACTAGAGGACAAACTAACGGATTTGATGTCCTCTCTGAGCAGCTGATGAGTTTCAGAGGTTTATATTAAACCCACAAAGAACTGAAGCATATTGGATATGTAGACGAAGTTGAAAGTGGATCTCCCCCCCCCCCCCCCAGATTTGGATCTTAATGGTGGCTGTTTATTCCACACTGAGCATGAGATACAAGTGCCCAGTGTAGGTCAAGACTATTTTGGGGAAGCTATCTGTGGGCTGTGACCCTATATTTCATGAGATCATGTCAGTTGCCTTTCTGTCAATGGGATTCAAGATGTGTGATGATGCCTGGCCAGTTGTTTGCACACTCCACTGGTCACTACTTCATGGCCACAGGAAAGACTATTGCCAGAACGTTCTCGAGATTTCCTCTACTTTCAGAAAACAGAGAAAGACTTGTTAATTTCAGCAGCTCTGATGTATGTGAGGGAGGCCTGAGAGGACGGACAGATTTTTATTTCTAGATTCATGTTAGATTTTCATGCGAATTGCTACACTTTTATGATGTAGGTATACTGCAAACTCTCTAGAACTGTGAATATGGCATTGTATAAATATTTTTTAAAGAAATATCTATCTACAAGCCCTACTCTGTTATGACATCATCACTAATTACACATGTGTCAGATTTTTGTACTGTGTGGTCTTCTAGGGTTCTGCCATTTTGTATTTGAAATGTTTATGTTGCACATTGCAGGGAGATTTGGGGAATGTAAAACTCTAACATTGAAATAAATCAGTGACTTTTCTCAGCCCACCAGAGGCAGGGCATAGCCGGTAGGAACCAGACAGTCCTTCTCACACATTCATGTTATATTTTCAATCCTTCTCAGGAGAGGAAGGAGGCTGAGCAGCTCTTGACACAGATGGAAGTTACATCTCCTCAAGATGGTGAGACAGTGGAAGGCAGCATGACTCGGAGGTCTTCAACACTAAGTGAAAGCAAAAATCCTCTGGGGAAGAAGCAGAGAGTGTCATCCATGGAGCATGTCCGATTAACGAGAGAAGAGCTCTAAGGGACTGCACGCATTTAACGGCCCCAGAGGAAGGACCACAACTCTACAGATATTGATGCTCTAAGAACTGGGAGACCATGTCCAAGAGAGACTTCTGGGATTCTGCGCAAGGAAGACCCCTCCCTTCTGACACTGTAAGAGATTCAGAGACCCCTCCTTTTAGACATTATAAGGACCTCAGAGACCCTCTTTTCCGACACTATAAGACCCTCAGAGACTCCTCTCCTCTGACATTATAAGGGTCTCATGGAATCCTCATCCTAGAGATTCTAAGAGCCTCCGACACCCCTCTGATGCTATAAGGTCTGACATGTAGGTACCCAAGAGATCTCTCTCCTCTGATGCTATTAGAACCCCGAGACTGGGCGCTTGAACTGTTCTGGTTTATTGGACCCCACTGCAGGCTTGGTTGGGCGGCTGAGAGGAAAAAAGAGATCTTCAGAGCTGAATTTGCTTCTCTGTAATTTGTTAATAAAATCTACACCAAACCCAGAGCTTCTGACCTCCTCCTGTGTGTATTTTATAACCAAATCACCCCTGAGAGCTCTCCTCTCACTGATACACTCACACCTCCTCCTCCTTCCCTCTGCATATAATGTGATCTATCCTGGAAAGATGATGCTGGTTTAATGCATGCCCAGGGAAAGGGTGGGAGAGATCTCCGTCTCTTCATGTTTGTTGGACTGGAGAGCACCTATTTCAGTCAGAACCACCACCGTACAGCAGCTTGAAGAGTCTCTCTCAGTTCTGCACTTCTGAGAAAGAGATTCAGAAAACTTCCCTAAAGTAAGGCAGTAACACCTCAAACTTCCTGTACCCCATTATTTCTCATTCAGGCTTAATTTACTGCCTGTTATGCAGACATGTCAAGGCTGTTTACAATGTATAAAATAACTTTAAAAGAATGAAAGGAACTCCATAAATGAATGGAAGGGATTTTTAACTACGCACGAGTGCAGCAACCAGTTCAGACACTCCATTTATGCTCTGGGACGAAGATCCTGGAGTCAGCTAGACAATATATCTCACCACTTTGGGAAATTCTAAGTGAAAAATAATAGTTTTTAAAGCTTATTTAAATTATACATAAGAGGACTCAGAACATATGGAAAGTGGTAGGGCATTCCATGATGATGGTCGCCAAATATTCAGCCTGCGACAGTCAACGTTTCTGTAAATGCTTATTGTCATCGGCTAAATTAGCCCCCAATATTCCAATATTGGTGACTAAATGTGAATGGGCTGGGCATCTGAGCTTATGCAGGCCCTGGCTAAATATCAGGCCAACCCATGTCCCAATTACCTGGCAGAGCTGAGATTGTGATGTCATAATGCCTCATTCCACCAATAAGAGCCAACCTCATCAGTGATGTCACAATAGCTTGATTGTCCTAGATTTGGCTCACATAAGATGAAAATCCTGGAGAAGGGCCGAGATTGTCTAGCAAAGTTACACAAGAAAATGGAGTAGATTCTGTGCCGTTCACAGAGGAAAGTGTTTATGAACAACTTGAAAAACTGAAGGTGGACAAAGCGATGGGACCAGGTGAGATCCATCCCAGGATACTGAGGGAGCTCAGAGGGGTTCTGGTGGGTCCTATTAAAGACTTGTTCAACAAATCCCTGTAGACGAGAGTGGTTCCTGGGGATTGGAAGAGAGCGGATGTGGTCCCTATTCACAAAAGTGGTCGCAGAGATGAAGCGAGAAACTACAGGCACCTCACTTCGGTTGTTGGAAAAATAATGGAAGTGTTGCTGAAAGAAAGGATAATGAACTTCTTAGAATCTAATGGGTTACAGGATCCGAGGCAACATGGCTTTACAAAAGGTAAATCGTGCCAAACGAACCTGATTGAATTTTTTGATTGGGTGACCAGAGAGCTGAATCGAGGACATATGCTAGATGTAATTTACTTGGATTTCAGCAAAGCCTTTGATACAGTTCCTCATAGGAGGCTCTTGAACAAACTTGATGGGCTGAAGTTGGGACCCAAAGTGGTGAACTGGGTCAGAAACTGGCTGTCGGACAGACGCCAGAGGGTGGTGGTTAATGGAAGTCGCTCGAAGGAAGGAAAGGTGACTAGTGGAGTCCCTCAGGGTTCGGTGCTGGGGCCAATCCTGTTCAATATGTATGTAAGTGACATTGCTGAAGGGTTAGAAGGAAAAGTGTGCCTTTTTGCAGATGATAACAAGATTTGTAACAGAGTAGACACCGAAGAGGGAGTGGAAAATATGAAAAAGGATCTGCAAAAGTTAGAGGAATGGTCTAATGCCTGGCAACTAAAATTCAATGCAAAGAAATGCAGAGTAATGCATTTGGGGATTAATAATAGAAAGGAACCGTATATGCTGGGAGGAGAGAAGTTGATATGCACGGACGGGGAGAGGGACCTTGGGGTGATAATGTCCGAAGATCTAAAGGCGAAAAAACAGTGTGACAAGGCAGTGGCTGCTGCCAGAAGGATTCTGGGCTGTATAAAGAGAGGCGTAGTCAGTAGAAGGAAGAAGGTGTTGATGCCCCTGTACAGGTCATTGGTGTAGCCCCACTTGGAGTATTGTGTTCCGTTTTGGGGACTGTATCTGGCGAAGGACGTAAGAAAACTTGAAGTGGCCTTTGGAGGGCGACAAAAATGATAGGAGGTTTATGTCAAAAGACGTATGAGGAAAGACTGGAAGCCCTGAATATGTATACCTTAGAGGAAAGGAGGGACAGGGGAGATATGATTCAGACATTCAAATACTTGAAAGGTATTAACGTAGAACAAAATCTTTTCCAGAGAAAGGAAAATGGTAAAACCAGAGGACATAATTTGAGGTTGAGGGGTGGTAGATTCAAGAGCAATGTTAGGAAATTCTTCTTTACAGAGAGGGTGGTGGATGCCTGGAATGTGCTCCCGACAGAGGTGGTGGAGAGGAAAACGGTAATGAAGGTCAAAGAATCATGGGATGAACACAGAGGATCCAGAATCAGAAAATAATAGCAAATATTGAAGAAATAAGGCCAGTACTGGGCAGACTTGTTCGGTCTGTGTCTGTATATGGCCGTTTGGTTGATCCCAAGTACTTCAACAGATTTAATGCTGCTTATCCTAGGAATAAGCAGAGGATTTCCCCAAGTCCATCTCAAGAATGGCCTATGGACTTCTCTTTTAAGAAATTATCCAAACCCTTTTTAAACCACAGGCAAGGAAGTAGACTTTAGAGAATAGAGAAGATGCAGAAACTTGGAATGAGCAATTGTGCAAAAAAAAAAAAATAAATAAATAAATAATTAATCTACACTCCTCCCTCAATATTTGCGGGGATTAGGGGCAGAGCCGGCCTGCAAATATTGAAAATTTGCGATAACTTTTTGGGCTGACTCTGACCCACCCCCCACCTCCCTCCCCTCCCCCCTGGCATCCCAGACCTTACCTGGTGATCTAGTGGTCTTTTGGGGCAGGAATGTAGGAAGATCGCTCCTGCCCTGAAAGACTTACAAGATCACGAAGGGCATAGAGAAAGTGGAGAGGGACAGATTCTTCAAACTTTCAACAACTACAAGAACGATAGGGCATTTGGAAAAATTAAAAGGGGACAGATTCAGAACCAATGCTAGGAAGTTCTTCTTCACCCAACGGGTGGTGGACATCTGGAACGCGCTTCCAGAAGGCGTGATAGGGCAGAGTACGGTATTGGAGTTCAAGAAGGAATTGGAAAACTTTCTGAAGGAAAAGGGGATAGAAGGGTTGGTCCTGGACCTGATGGGCCACCGCGTGAGTGGACTGCTGGGCATGATGGACCTCTGGTCTGACCCAGCAGAGGCATGGCTTATGTTCTTATGACTGCTAGACCACCAGGTGAGATCCAGGAGGCGGGAGGGAGGTGGGGGTGATTCCGGTTTTAGGAAATCGCAAATAATTGAAATCACAGTCCTAAAACCACGAATCGGGAGGGGGAAGTGTAAAAAGGAACCTGCAATGCCTATAGAAGACCAGCAGTAAAGGAGCAGATCAAATGCAAAACATCCCCTGGTCAGCTTACTATGAACCTCACTGACAAGGGCATTAAGTAGTTTCTATGCTGAAATGAGGGCAAAACCCCGATTGACGAGGGACTTATGACCCAATATGAAGATAAGTCACTGACAAGAGACATCAACATCCCCAAACCTCCCCCCCCCCCCCAATTGCACAGAGACTCCAGAGTAGATAATGGCACAGGGACAAATTTGTCCCACCCCCATGAGTTCTGATCTTGTCCCAATCCCTGCAAACTCTGGCAGAGAACCAACAGCCCCAAACCTGCCCTCCCGACACAATATCAAGGTAACTCATCGACAGACAACCAATACCCCCAAACCTACTGCCCCCACAGAGATTCCTGACACAATGAAGGTAACTCTCTGTCAGAGACATAGATCTCTGTAATCTCTGATTTTTGTCTGATAATTGGCTCAGTCCAGTGACCCTTCTCTCAAACACAGCATCCTCTGCTCATACTTAATCCTCCTCTGATGTTTATCTGCCAGTCCTGAGTTCAGGGAATAGATTAAAGGATTGGGGAGAGAGGATTATCATATCACCAGCCTCTATTCCAGCTGTCAGTTGCCACTATTATAGGAGTGTGTGGCATAGTGGTCAGCCTGAGGTTGAGGGTTCAAATCCCATGCTGGGCAAGTAATTTAATCCCCCATTGTCCCAGGTACATTAGATAGAGTTGAGCCCACCGGGACAGACAGGGAAAAATGCTTGAGTTTCCAAATGTAAACCACCTTAAGCTATAAGTGGTATATAAATGCTAAAATAAATAAAATTATTCACATGGAAATGCTCCCACCTCACCTCTCGCGTTCCCCACCCTTAGCCCCTACTCACTTTGAAAAATAAAGCAGGCAAGGTTCCTAGAAGGGACTTGGGATCCATTGTGTCCCTCCCCCCTGTAGTAATGCAGTTAATTGAGTCCTAACAGAACACAGAAGGTCCTATTGGGTCCCTCCACCCTCTGTCCCAGTAATGCATTTCTTTACAGATGGATACAGGTAGAAGTGGGTTACACGGTGCAAGGTCTCCAGCAGTCTCTCTGCAAATTCTCCTCTTAAGGTAAGGTATGAAGCTGTTTTGGATTTTGCCTCACCTTCTCACATCTAGGTCCAAGAAATTTTCACACAGGTGGATTCAAATTCAGGAATCATGTGTCATCTATCAACTCTTTGACTGTTTCATCTTTCCTCGCTCCTCTTCTCTGATTCTCTCCCCCCCCCCATCCAAGCCCTGCCTTCCAGTCCTCTCCCTTTCAACCTCCTTTGCATCTAAGTCAATCAGTTTTATCCCTTCCTATCTCACTGCCTTTCTGACTGCTCCAGCTGTCGGATTTGATTTGTTCTATGTGCGGGAGAGGGAAGAAGAGAAGCAAAACAGTCATTAGAAGAGAGAAAGAGGGGAAAATACAGGAGAGAGAGAGGGACATCAGGTGCATCTCACGGTAAGAAAGGTTCTTAATCTGAACAAGCGGCTTCCCTGGGGAGACGGTCAGGTCTGGCGATTGAACAGAGAGAATTTATGAATTAATGCAGTTTTGTTTACAATCCACTTTTCCAAAGAATGTTTATTCAAAGTTAAGTGCAATTTATTCAAACAACATCATAACACCAGGTAATATCAAATCAAATGATAGTAAAACTTTTCTTTCATTACTTCCTCTGCTTCCTGCCCTAATTCAACACGTTGTCATTCTGTCCTTATTGTCTCAGATCAGGAATAAAAAAGAAAAATAATGTAGATTGTGAGCCCACTAGGAACAGCAAAAGGTACCTGTATAGAACATGTAAAATCACTTTAATTGTACCATAGAAAAGCAGGATATCAAATTCCTCCCCCCTCCCCTTTCTATAGCTCTCATGACTTCTTGTGCTTTTGCAACACTATGTTAGGATAACAGGAAGTGGTTGGAAGTGTTTGGGAGATGACCCTGAGTCCCATAAAGATGGGGCTCAGAAAGATCTCAGGAGTCATCTAGTCAGTGAAAGATGAGGATGAGAGAGACCACAGAAAGTCACGTTAGGAAAGACCTCAGAGGTCACCTAAAGTCAGAGAAAGATGGAGCTGGGATGGACCTCACCTATAGTCAGAGAAAAATAGGACTTAGGAGATCACCTAGAGTAAGAAAAAGATGGCAGTGAGCAGGATCTTAGGTCACCTAGAGTCAGTGCAAGATGGAGCTGGGAGGGACCTCAGAGGTCACCTTAAATCAAAGAAAGATGATAGCTAGAGAAATATAAGGTTGGAAGGATCTCAGGTCACCTAGAAAGATGGGGCTGAAAAGGATCTCAGGAGGTCACCTAGAGTAAGAGAAAATTGAGAATGGAGCTGGAAAAGACTTCAGGAGGTCACCTAGAATCACAGAAAGATGGGGCTGAGAAGTATCTCAAGCAATCACCAGAATCAGAGAAAGATAGGGCTCAGAGGGATCTCAAGAGGTTACCTATCATTAGAGAATGATGAAGCTGTGGGGGATCTCAGAAGGTCATCTACATTTAGAGATAGAGCTGAAAAGGATCTCAAGAGGTCACCTAGACTCGGAGAAAAAAAGAGACTAGGAAGTACCTCAGGAAGTTATCTAGTGTTAGAGAAAGATGACAGATGAAGCTGGGAAGGATCTCAGGAAGTTAACTAGAATCAGAAAGATTGGGCTGAGAGGGTCTCAGGAGATTATCTAGCGTTAGAGACTGGGAGGGATCTCAGCAGATCATCTAGTCAGACAAATATGGGGCTGTGAGAGATCTGAGGTCACTTAGTCAGGGAAAGATGGGACAATATTTCTTCAGTTCTGTGATTTTGGGTAGAGTTTTAAGAAGTGAATGGAATTCCAGTTATCTAATGGCCTCTTAACATTCCTTCTCTCTCATTATTTTTTATCCCTTCATTCTCCCCTCTCCATCATCCAGTCCAAGAATTCTAAGCACTCCTAAGGTTGACAGCTTTGATGGGGGAGATGGAGCAACTAAGACAGGAGGCAGAGCAGCTGAAAAAGCAGATCATGGTGAGTACAATTACAGGTTTACTGAGATCCACTTGTCACTCTTGCAAGACTCAAAGCATCCTAGAGATACTAAGATTTCTCCTCTCCAAAAGATACTCAAATTCCCATACCATAACCTCTTGATACTCTGATCTCTCTCCTTCTGAGACGTCCAGGCTCCCTTTCTCTTACCTCTAAAATGCTAGGATCTCTCTCCTCCTAAGAGGAAGGCAACCAAAATGGTACAGAGTCCTCATTAGAAAACATGAGTAGAGAACTGAAAGCCTCAATATGTATACCCTGGGGGCAAGGTATTGATGAACAAACAAACCTTTCTCAAAGACGGAGAAGTTGTTGAATTAAAAGATATGAAATGAAGATACGGGGAGAGACTTAAAAGCAACATCAGGAAATACTTTTTAATGGAAAGGATTGTGAATGCCTGGAAGGTGGTGAAGACAAAACCAGTGACAAAATTCAAAAAGGCATGGGATAAATACTGGGAAGCCATCGGAAGGCGAATCTGTGATTGCAAGTTGTCCACTCGGGCCTCCAGAAGGAAGCCGGTGTCGAAGAGAACTCGGCGGTACTCCAGATGCTAAGACTGAGTCAACCGGCTCTTGGACAGGTAAACATGATGACAGATAAAGGCCAAATGGCCCATCCGCAGCATCCACTATCTCCTCCTCTCCCTATTGGCTAAGACTCTTAACATTTGCATCTCCTCTTCCTATAGGCTAAGGCTCTTAACACCTGCATTGTGATGTCATAGAGCTTTATGGTTATAGAAACATGATGGCAGATAAAGGCCAAATGGCCCATCGGCAGTAAGCATTATCTCTTCCTCTCTCTAAGAGATCCCAGGTGCCTATCCCAGGCTTTCTTGAAATCAGACACAGTCTCTGTCTCTACCACCTCTACTGGGAGACTGTTCCACGCATCTACAACCCTTTCTGTAAAAAAGTATTTCCTTAGATTACTCCTCTTAACTTCATCCTATGCCATCCCAGCGACAGCAGTAACTTTGCAACCCAAGCCGTAACCTGGGAACTGTCCTGAAAAGAATTTGCTTGGATCAACCAGTTGTCCAGATAGGGATGAACCAAAATGCCCTCCTTGCACAAGGCTGCCGCCCCGACCATCATAATTTTGTTGAATTACTGCAGAGCCATGGCCAGACCAAAGGGAAGCACACAAAACTGATTGTGCCTTCTATGATCACAAAGCAAAGGAAGCACTGATGGGAAGCCCGAATCGGAACATGCAGGTAGGACTCCATCAGATCGAGAGAAGTCAGGAATTCCCCTGGCTGAACCACCAAAGTGATAGATCCCGGGGTCTCCATATGAAGATGGGACCTGGAGCCCCCTGTTGACTCCCTTCAGATCCAAGATGGACCAAAAAGACCCTACCTGCTGGTGTGAAACTCACAAGGAGGCAATGGGATTAATGCTATGATGTTGATCAACCACTGTAAGGTCTGAAGAAAAGCCCACTTCTTCCAAACGGCCTGACGAGAAGATAGGAAATGATCTGGGAAGAACTGAGCAAATTCCAGAGCATAACCGTTCCGAATCAGGCAAAAACGCCTCCCCAAAGAAAAAATAATCATCCCACAAGACCCTCGGATCACTTGGACAAAGCTGGGGGAACTGGGTCAGAACCAGAACTGAGGGGATCCGAATCGGGGTGGACACGGTGGGTGAAAAACTCAAGACCCCCAGGGAGGAAACAGGACCCCTGGCCGCCTGAAGATAAGGGTAAAACAAAATTTTGGGAAAAACCCCCTGGCGGCACTGCAGGACTCGCTGCCAAAGCAGGAGACCCAGTAGAAACCTGCCCCTGTCTCTCCAATACAGGAGGAAGGTCATTTGAGGCTGCAGCCAACATGGTCCCCCCCCCCCCCAGCTCAATCTGACACCACATATGGGGACCAGAAGGCCTCAAAACAAAATCCAATTGCCCTACACTAACTCAGGAAAGACTGTACAGGCTTACCACCTCCATCTGCTGGAGACTGAGAGCAGACTGATTGTACTTGAGACTGCACAGCCCACTTGTACTACAGCCAAAAGTTTGTGTCTGTCTCCACCTGCTGGTCATGGTGAGCTATTACCCATCAGTGAGCTGTGCCAGTTTGGAGAGACAATTAAAGAAAAAGAAAGTTAGACTACATTTCCCGGCATGAAACCAAGCTTGGATCAATCTCTTTAGATTCAGTTGGTTAGTAAGTGGTCCTGTTGAGAGAAATATGTAGAGAATGACATGGTGATGGAATTTATCCCCACCTCCTGGTTAACCACAGGAAACCATCCCCGTGTCATTCTTTAAAGAAAGAGGGAAGGATCAGAATATGAATGGGCCCAGCCACTGACCCTCAAGCCTTGCATTGAAGAATGCTAGTATAGAAGGACTGAGGTTGAGATGGACACTGAAGAATGACACCAGATGGTTTCCCGCAGTTATCCAAGGGATGGGGATGGTGACACATTATTTTCTTGCCAATATCCTTTCTGTTCTTTGTTTGCTCCCAGAGACTTCCCTCATTTGTCATTTCTCTTGTTTGCAGGATGCTCGTAAGGTGTGTGCTGATACAACCCTGGAGCAGGTAAGAGAGGCAAACAGTCTGGGATGAAGATAGGGAAGGGGGGAGCTAATAACCATATGAAGGGGTTTTTCAATTACCCCTGGAGTGTCCCAGTAACATCTCTAAAACAAAAGAAACAATCCAACTTGTCTGCAGTGAGTAAATCAAACGATGTATAACAAAATAAAAAAAACCCACCAAAACTGCAGACGATGTACAAAGCACCAGGCGACTTTGATAAAATCTGGTCATCTCAATGATGGTTCTCATGTGTTAAAATGCGGGATCCGGCCCTTCCTCAGGGGTCCAGCAGCAGGATATTATTGGGCAGCATTTATTGTTCTCGATTTGTCGCTCCATTTGTTCTCTACAACTGTGATTTTATCCAATCTGGACCCCTGAGGAAGGAATGTTTCTCCCGCATTTTAACACATGAGAACCATCATTGAGATGACCATATTTTATCAATAAAGTCACCTGGCACTTTGTACATCGTCCCTGTTACATCTCTACCATTGCTGCAGGTGACCTCGGGGATGGAGGTGATTGGACGGATCCAAATGAGAACAAGACGTACCCTCAGAGGCCACTTGGCCAAGGTCTATGCCATGCACTGGTCCACAGACTGCAGGTGAAGCCACGGTGAAATTGATAGACAGGGTGAAGAGAAACCAGAGGGGCATCTCCCAGGCACTACTCTAACCTCTCTAGTGCTATTTCTCTCCAAAATCGTAGAATCAAACTGAAAGCAAGTGTGTGATGAGCCTGGTGAGAGTTAAAGTGTGAACAGATCTTCATCCTTTTTTTCTCCACCAGACTCCTGGTTAGTGCATCCCAGGATGGAAAACTGATTGTCTGGGACACTTACAGCACAAATAAGGTAGTGTACAGTATTCACACCTCTTCTCTTCAGCACCTCCTGCTGGGGGAGGCCAGGACTGCAGCATGATTAGGGACTTTTGCTATTTTTCAGGTCCATGCAATCCCTCTGCGCTCGTCCTGGGTTATGACTTGCTCCTATGCCCCCTCGGGTAATTTTGTTGCTTGTGGGGGACTAGATAACATGTGCTCTGTCTATAACCTGAAAACAAGAGAAGGCAATGTGCGGGTGAGTCGTGAGCTTGCTGCACACACAGGTAAGACCACACCCATACGGATGATTGTGTTGCTTGACAGCCCCCATCCCCACCTCCTACATACTTCCCATGCATCTCCTCCCTCCAGGGTACCTGTCCTGTTGCCGATTCCTAGACGATAACCAGATCGTGACTAGCTCTGGTGACGCTACCTGGTAAGTATTCAAAGTGCTTAAGAAGTGACCACGCCCTGCAACACAGCGTCCCATCATCGCCTGAAAACCTTTTCTTTGTCGCCTCCTAGCGCTCTCTGGGACATCGAGACAGGCCAGCAGAAAACTCTCTTTGCAGGACATATGGGGGACTGCATGAGCCTGGCGGTGGCACCAGACTTCCGGTTCTTTGTCTCTGGCGCTTGTGATGCCAGCGCCAAGGTCTGGGATATCCGCGAGGGGACCTGCCGGCAGACCTTCACCGGACACGACTCCGACATTAATGCCATCTCGGTACGTATTTCTGGCATAAAATGGTTTTAAGTTAACATAATGTGCTCATATCATGTTTGTTATTATAGATCTTAATGTTTTTCATGTGTTTCAGGGTTGATTTTTTATTAGTTGTCATGTTCTATATTTTCATATACGCTTAACCTTCATGTATATCACATTGTTTCTTTTTCAGATGCACTGCAGACACGTTAAGTTGTATAGTTTATATATAATGGATGCAACAGTGTTTCCCGTTCATTCGGGCTACAGTGTGCTCATTAAACCTAGTTGGTGTTTCACTTTAATATACGTTTCCCTGTGTAACCTTTACCTTTTACACTAATGAGAATTATGTTGAAGCCTTTTTCCCTTTATTCTGTGTCCATTACTTCATAACCTCCTTTTTTTTCCATCAATCTTATTTTCTGTGTCATTATTTTTCGTTATTTCCCCGACTTAGGTTGTTTTGGGGGGTTTTTTGTCCTCATTTTTTTTTACCTTCCCCACAGTTAAAGGTCGCACCCACAAGAGATTCGTCTCCAGGCTCTTGGACTACCAGGACTCTATTAGTCCGACCTTCAACTTCCTACATGCATTTTAGAAAACTCTTTAAAACACTCCTCTTCTCAAATGGGATGATCTAGTTTATATAACTCACACTTTCACTATTGAGAAATCTCTCCTATTCACTGTTTCACCCTCATTCTTCCTCAGTTATTAATCTTTAAATCCTTAATTACCAAATGTTAATGTTGAATCTGTTTCTTTGTTTCATTCTGTAAACCGCTTAGAACTGAAAGGCTTGTGCGGTATAAAAATAAAGATTTATATTAAGGAACCCTTGGGGTAAGCCCAAGAACTAGGCAAAGAGTGAAGAATGAAAGATGCGGCTTTCACACTTGGTGGGGTTGGCTGGGTGAGTGAAACTGATGTTTCAGCCATCAGACTGTAGCTTTCTTCAGGATGTGCTGTGAGGGCTGCAGTTTGTCTTTATCTAGGGGGTTCTCAAAGCTGGTTGATTGGGTTTGAGGTGGGAAGTTGGCAGGAAAGGCCATTGGCCATAAATACAGTTTTTGCAGGAAAAATGAGTCAAGAAATGCATATGTACAGTTCTGACTCTTGAGAGGGGGGAATTTTGGTAGAAGGGGAGAAGAGATACTTGTGCTGGGTTCCAGTCCTTTATCTACTAAACTTTTGGATGAGGTTTTGCGGTGCTGTGTTTAAGACAAGCCCTTCGTCTCTGCAGAGATCACATAGGTATCTGAAGGGCAGCGATTCCCATCTATTTTCCTCACGGCAGGAGAAAGCTTTTACTTTGTCCAGCTAAAATAGATTTGTATATAGGGGTTTCTTAGTGAACATGTCATACAAAGGACTCTCATATGCTTCTGTCACACAGTTCTTCCCAAACGGTAACGCAATCTGTACTGGCTCCGACGATGCCACCTGCCGCCTGTTTGACCTACGTGCAGACCAAGAGGTGACCGCCTACTCCCATGATAGTATCATCTGTGGCATCACTTCTGTGGCATTCTCCCGTAGTGGCCGTCTGATGCTTGCCGGCTATGACGACTTCAACTGCAATATTTGGGACGCTCTGAAGGCCGAGCGTGTTGGTGAGTGCCTGACCCCCTTTGCAGGTCACATGAGAGATGGTGGGAAAAAATGGGATTAGAAAATGATTGGCAAGTGTCCACATGTCTTCTTCCCTTCTAGGTGTGCTGTCTGGACATGATAACCGGGTGAGCTGCCTGGGGGTTACCATAGATGGTATGGCTGCAGCCACAGGCTCCTGGGACAGCTTCCTTAAGATCTGGAACTAAAGCACTGAAATCAAATATTATATTACAACTTGTCTTCACTTCTAGAGTTTTGGGTATTATTCTGGATTCCTCTCTCACTTTTAATGACCAGATAAATTCCTTAGCAAAGAAATGTCAGGGCACTATTTTATCAAGAACATTATTTATTACTGGTACAATCCACTGTGTTAGCCCAGTTGGACTACTGTAATTCTATTTATTTGGGTATTAAACAGAGCAGTTTAGATCGTCTCCAGTTAATACAGCGGCCAAACTTATTTTTGGAAAGAAAGTACGACCATGTTTCCCCATTGGCTTCCGCTCCATCATAGGCTACAGTTTCAGTGTGTATGTGTGGTTTTCAAACTCCTCTATGGAATATTTGACTCTTTGATTCCCCTTAGTGGGAATTCCTTTAGATCCTGCTATTCAAGAATTACAACAATTCACAAATTAGCATTTCCTTCTCTGAAAGGTATTAAATGCACCGGGAAGCTTAGTAAATCTTTTACTTTTAAATTGGTGAGAATTTGGACTGGACTCCCAGATTCTCTAAGACTGGTAGATCAATTATTTCAATTTCAAAAAAATTTAAAAACCTGATTGTTTTCACAATAGTTAATTTGATTTTAGCTGTCATATAGTAATTTTAAGCAACTCAACATATTTTTTTTCTAACTTTTTCCATCCATCTAATCTAACTAATTTCTGTTTTTATCCCACAGTTTTTATTTGTTTCATTTTTTAATAAACTGTAAACCGAGTCGCGCTCCTTAAGGAGTAGATTTGGTATATAAAATGAAGATTAGATTAGATTAAAGCAAGGAGGGGCAAAATGATGGCAAAGATGTATCTTCCAGAGGCTGGTGCCTCTCTGCCGGTCACAATTCTTTCTGAAGCAGGAGTGATCAGCGCTGGGACTGTAAGGGGAGGGATATCTGCTCGACTACTTCTTCATCCCCTCTTCTACTTATCCCCTGTTCCAGTAGAGATATTTTAGGTCAGCGCTGGTTTTGAACTTATATTGCCAAAGCATTTCTGTAACACACCTTAGTTATTTACAGTGGGGCAATACTAGACTTATTCATTTCTCACTTATTTCTCTATCATAAGGCAATTACATTAAAACAATATACAATGAAATAATAGGCTTTACTTAGCTAGCTGCTGGTTTTTTATTGGTTTGTTTGTTTTTTGTGTTGTTTTTTTTTTTTTTTTTTTTTGGGGGGGGGGTTGTTTCCATAGTCAAAATCCATCTTGAAATTAAAAAAGGTCTTTCAAGCCTCGGGTCCTATAATGTACCAGGACAGGATGTGAAAAACTTAGGCCTGAGCTGGGTGATTCAGCACCTCCACCCTCACAGCACAGTGGTCTTGGTATATCAGAGAGACCGAGATCATAAGCCACATACCCTGGCTTAGGAGTGATATTCATCACTATCAAGCATTCGGAGAGAGGGAACAACCCTGGCCTTCTAACACACTCCACACCAATGACTATGCAAGACCAAGGCGGCACAGGCAAATCTTTCATCTGCCCCAAACTCCTAAGTGGTTTGGTGTAGCCCGAGGACAGGGTTCAGAGCATCATAGTAATGGCCTTGGCTTCACCTCTTTATTAGGTGTTTATCCTCCTTGTCATATATTTTCTGCAATCAAGCACAGCTTTCAATAAGTGAAAACCAAGGACAGACTTATTAAAAATGAAAATAAAGCTGAGTGTTGAAAGAAGTGACAGTGTTTGTTCAGTTTCAGTGGTTTTTTGTTCCTAGACAGAAAAGAGCTCCTGTGGATGGGATCCTGTTCCCCAAGTGGTTCCCCAGGCAGGGGAACCACGTGTTTGATTGGGGCTTTACAGACTGAACGCAGGGATACTTCAAACCAACACAGGGTTTACACTGACTTAACTGGCTTTATTATAACTACTTCAGTAAATTCTAAAAGCAGGACATTTCAGCAAACAAAAGCATAAAATATTCTCTCTCCTCTGCTGAGGCCGAAGGGGGGGGGGAGGACATGAAGAGGCAGACAAGACCAGTGAAAAAGAAACAAAACAAAACTTAGGACAGCAGAGAATTTAAATATAGGACTAAAGACAAATGGCAGTCTGCTATCAGTGTAAGGTAAAGGGGGAAGTTCCCAGAGCTGGTAGTTGCCCCTGCTCCAAGCAAAGGTCAGAATTTTGGATGATGTATTCTCTTGAGTTCAGTAAACTGCATGTTGTAGGAAGGGCCGTGGTCCCTTTCTCCAAGTCACAACAGATCTGCCAGCCCTAATTTTCTCACACTCTTCCTGCTGCTGTGAGATAGGGAAGATCTGAAGCCCCTCCACATTCAGGGTCATTTATCTAGTGTGGGACCAATGGGTAATTTGCTGTGTTCTCCTTGTCACAGTGATGCTCCCAGACCTTAGGTGATTGTAGCACAGGTCCTCCTGTCAGCAAACCCCTGGGTTCACGCCTGCCATCTGATAACACCAGGGGGCGTTTCACCTGGAAAGAAGAGAATTCATGCAATCTCTTAAGAAACATCCATCATCCTCCCATCCCAAGGCCAGGTCCCATGTGTGCTCTTGCCCGATTACCCCCCTCATTCCTGAAGCCCAAAGAACAGATTGAGATATACATGAGCACATGATCCTAAATGGCACAGGTGGGCGCCTTACTTTGCCATTTCATAGAAACATAGAAATAGATGGCATATAAGGGCCCACGGCCCATCTAGTCTGCCCACCTTAATGTCCCTCCCCTACCTTTGCCCTGTGAATAGATCCCATGTTTTTTTCATCCCTCCCCTTATCGACATAGGACACTCACCTGTCTGTGACAAATGGTGTTTGGGGAATCATCACACAAGGCCTTCAAAGGCAAGCGTCCATGTCCAGCTGGGGTCACCAGCCCCTTACCTCCAGTTGTCCGGGATTTCTGTCTGACAGGCCTTCCGCCACCACCTATGATGGAGGAGAGAGGCGTCAGAGGGATAGATCTCAAGCAGTCCCATTCTGTGAATAATCTACTACACTAAAGATGTTTCCACCCCCCATCACTTTCACTCACTAGATGTCATGGCAGTTGGAGACCGATTTGACCTTTGCATCTTATCTTCAAATCTCCATCCCTTAAGAGCAGTCTGCATTTTTTCTGGTACGTCCTTCACCACCACCTCCTTCTCCTCCAATCTGGATACAGGGTCATCTCCTTGTGTCTCCCCCTGCACATCTCCCTCCTGAGCACCTGGTTTGTCTAAGCTTGACTTGGTAAGCAGCATATCCTCCTCTTCGCTAATAAAAGTCTCACTTAGCTGCATAGCCAGGCAGGTTACAGTCTCTGAAAAAGACGACAGAGGTTGGCACTTTAAGGGAAGCAAGAAATCTCCTCCCCATGTACATTAGTCATTACTTAACCTTTTTATCCTAAGGTCACAATACAAAGATGAGAGGAAGAACTTTCAAAGGGCAGCACAGAATGAAAAAGCTTTTAAGCATCAGAGGAGAGTGATTTTTTTTTTCACTTCTAGAGTCATAAGTTTCTTATTTGCTTGTTTTATCCATAGAAATTCTTCATTTAAATCCATCCCCATACACATGACCATAATGCAGGGATTGCTTTCTAATTTTTGTTCTTTATTTGCTTGCATCACACCCCCCCCAAAAAAACACCAAAAACAACACAAACAACTCTTCCTAAACCACCTCCTTTTCCAGTAGTCCTTGCATCGTGCCTCCACAATCGGGCATCAGATTTTAGGAGAGGAGTGACTAAGCTCACCAGTGTCTGTAGGCTTTAGAGGGGTCCTTGTAATATCATGAGTTGGTGAGCGAGGGTCTACAACACTGACTGCATCTTGCACCACATTTTTCTGTACTTCAGAGGCTGCTGGACTATTCCGGGGCGGACCCACAACCTATAAGAAAAATAAAGCACAAGAACACATGGGCTTGGTTTCAAGATCACATGCTGTAGAAAGTTCTTCCACAAGAATGATTATTCTCACTGAAATCCCAAGTAAAACATTCCTTCAGTGATATTTGTGCAGGCAAATATGGCACTCTCCTTAGATCTGCTACTTTTAAATCTTTCCTCAAGTTACTGTAGCAAGGCAATGG
Source organism: Geotrypetes seraphini (assembly GCF_902459505.1). Lineage (NCBI taxonomy): Eukaryota > Metazoa > Chordata > Amphibia > Gymnophiona > Dermophiidae > Geotrypetes > Geotrypetes seraphini. The sequence goes on along the minus strand of NC_047099.1, from coordinate 1,065,183 downwards.
AAGGCAGCTCACAATGTGCTGCTATTAATAAACCTTAAGCATCTGTAATGTGGGCATGCAATTTTTTATTTGTGGCTCAAATTGCTAACTATTAAGTATTTCTACAGCACTGTGCACTAAAACACTTGAGAGTCCCTGCTTGACAGAGCTTACAATTCATGCAAGACAAATTGGCCAAATGAAATTAGGACGTTTAGGTATTAAAACAGGAGAATAAAGATTATGATTTAAAAGGGATTGAAGGGTATAGATAGGTATAGACCACTACTCAGGCAATGGGCCTGATGGGCCGCCGCGGGAGCGGACCGCTGGGCAGGATGGACCTATGGTCTGCCTCAGCGGAGGCAACTTCTTATGTACTTATGTTCTCCAAAAAGTGACTTTTTAGTCTGCATTTGACTAGACCAGGAACAGCATGACATCCCATCCCAGGAACTCTAGGTGCAGGCCACAAGAAGGTGGAAGGAATGGAGCCTGGAGTTGGCAGTGAAGCGGAGAACACCCAACAGTGAATTCCCTGAATGGAGTTCCCGAAAAGGGGCATGGCAGGGAGAAAAGAGAAGGGCCATAAAGAGTTTGACTTGTATGCAGAAACAAATAGGGAGCCAATGAAGTGGTGTAAAATACGGGGAGAAGATAAGCTGTGATCAGGATGGAAGGGGAAAGAAATGGTTTAGAGGAACTGGCGCGGACTGACCGCTTATAGGACAGGGGTGTCAAAGTCCCTCCTCGAGGGCTGCAATCCAGTCCGGATTTCCCCAATGAATATGCATGAGATCTATTAGCATACAATGAAATCAGTGCGTGCAACCAGATCTCACCCATATTCCTTGGGGAAATCCTGAAAACCCCACTTTGACACCCCTGCCATAGGATGTGCTTCTCATTGGCGCCTCCACGCGTGAGCAGACGTCAATGTGATGGCGTCACCAGAGACATGACATCATCGCGTCGCTGTCCGCTCACTTCTGGGTGTTTGGGGGACCCTGTTTTAGAGAAACAAGCGCAGGTTTTAGCAGTTTCTTGGCCCTATACAAGGCCAAGGAGGATCATCCCCAGAAAACCCCGGCCCTCGATTCCGCCTTACCTCAATGGGGGTGCGGGGGATGCCCACGGAGGGCGAGCGCGGATCCAGGACGCGGGCCAGGTGACGAGCGCGCAGAGGCTTTGCCGGGGTGGCCACGGCTTTGCTGTCAACTGAGCCCATAGTCGCCCTGCGCTTGCAAGAGGCAAGTCAGCCAATGACGTAACAACAGCTCATGACATCATGGCCGTCTCCGGCGCTTTTCAAACCTGCCGCCACGGCCAATCCACGCCGCTCGCCTCGCTCATTGGCCAGGCTCTATCCAATCGTCAGAGGGAAACGAGCTAGCAACCAATCGGCGCTGCGCCCGCCTCCCTCCCTCCTCACGCAAGAGCGCGTTCCGCACACGCCTGCCCCCTCCCCCTACGTGCACGTGCGTTTTGGTGCGCCGGGCGCGCACGCGCACGTCTCCTGGTTGTCGCCCGAGTGACTGGCGGTTTTGCCGGCCTCCCGCTCGAGCCATGGCGGAGCTGAGCGAGGCGCTGCTGTCCGTCCTGTCCACCATCCGCGTGCCCAAGGCCGGGGACCGCGTACATAAGGACGAGTGCGCCTTCTCTTTCCACACGCCGGTAGGGAGGCGCAGAAAGCCGCGGGGCGAGCCGAGCGGGGTCCGCGCGGACTCTGTCTCCCGGCGTGCCTCGGGCGCCGCGGGGCGCGCCGGGACTTCGAGTTCCGTCCGTTGAAGCGCCGGCAGTTCTGGGGCCGCGGGGACTTCGTTTCCCGACATGCCCTGCCCGCCTCCTGGGCGGAGGCGCGCGCGGGGCACGCCGGGACTCGTAGTTCGGCCTTGTTGGCGGCGGCTTGAGGGCTCTGGGGCCCGGCTGGGTTGGGGGACTTGGCTCAAAGGAGGGGAGGAAGTGCCGCTTTGCTTAGCTCCATGGATTCCAAAGAGCCAGCAGACACCCAAGAAGTCAGGATTTGTCCTATTGAGTTTCATAAATTGTAAACCGCCTGCAATGGTGTTGAAACAAAGGCTTTAGCTGATATTTCTGGGCAGAAGACCATAGAAGTCTCTAAACCATCCCAAATTACTGGCATTCCCATCAAAGCCCTTCTAGCCCAGGACACAGACTGCCCTGCTTGTTCGGTAAACTTACACCTTCTTTTACTAAGGCTGCGCTAAACGCCAACACATCCAAAGAAACATTTAGGGCACGCTAAGTCGGCTAGTGCGCCTCTCCAGAACGGTACAGTTCACTGATGGATAATAGCTCACCATGACCAGCAGGTGGAGACAGAGACAAAACCTTTTGGCTGTTATACAAGGAGCTGTGCTTCTCCCTTATATAACCAGTCTGTTCTCAGTCTTCCCTTGGTTAGTGTAGGCCTGTTGAAAGTTGTTTAGTGGCCTTATTGTTCGCGTTTGGTGCTGGACTGAGCTTGGGGGGACCCTTTGGGGGGTCTGTCACGCTCAACAGGTCATGAGTTAAGTCCCTCCCACATTTCCTCTACCTCCCCCAAGTTTTTCTACAGGTGCCTCAGCTGTAAGCCTTGCCACCGATACCAGCAAGGCATATGGCTTAGAGAGCCAGTGGAGTCTGTTCCGACAGAAAAAAATAATCCCGAGGCAGTGCCAGTCTGAAGGGAGCCGTCAATTGACTGTAATTGATTTTTTATGTTGTTGTTAACCGGCACTTTTCTTTCAGCTAGGTCACGTATTGCGTAATAAGCACTTTTAAAGAGAAAAAGTGCTCATTGTGCTCCAGACGCGAGGTCGATGCAGCCAGCCTGTGCTCGAGGTGTGCCGGCCACCGTGAAGGAGAATCCTAGTTGGTTTCGAGTGCTGACATGCAGGGATCCCCTTCGCGAGTGCCTCGCACACCAGCAGCTCAAAGCAGGGAAGCCTAGGATTCCTCCAGTTGCCGACGGTCAGGGAAATAAGGTTTCCCTTTCCGCTGATACTGCTGGGGACTCCCTTACAGCTGCTGCCTGTTTAGCGGCTGGGGCGGTTCAGGCTTCTCAGCCGCTACAGGCCTAGGGGGTGTTTTTCTTGGCGGGCTTTGCTCTGATTTTGGCGGGAAGCACCTCCATATTTAACATAAGAACATAAGCAGTGCCTCTGCTGGGTCAAACCAGAGGTCCATCAAGCCCAGCAGTCCGCTCACACAGCGGCCCATCAGGTCCAGGACCTGTATAGTAATCCTCTATCCATACCCTTTTATCCCCTTTTCCTTCAGGAAATTGTCTAATCCCTTCTTGAACCCCAATACCGTACTCTGTCCTATCACGCCCTCTGGGAGCGCATTCCAGGTGTCCACCATCCTTTGGGTAAAGAAGAACTGCCTAGCACTGGTTCTGAATCTGCAGCCTCAGGTGTCCTTCCCCCGGTATTGGAGAGACAGGGGCAGGTTTCTGCTGGGTCCACTGCTTTATATCAAGAATAAAGGTCACTCCTCTAAAAAGATTAACAGCCTTGTGCACATAAGCATTAGACTTCTCATATATAGAATTCAAAGGCTGAATATGCTCAGAGACATAGAGGCTAAAACAAAGGGTATTTATCCCAAGAATATTGCCTCACCACCCAATCATCGCATATGCTTAAAGTGCATTCAAACACCTTTAAGTGCTGTAAATCACAGTCTAATTGTTTAAAAAAAAAAAAATAGGTAAGAAAGTTTATTCAGATAGTGATTTCTACTCTCTAGGGGTCCTGGAGGCTTTCCACTTCTCGAGCTTATGTGCATGTTTGATGTATTTTTGAGGAGTGGTGTTCCGTGCCTCTTTGCATCACATCTTGAAGTTCTTGTAGGATGGCCTGGACAGGGGCCTGGTCTTCTGTCCATGTTCAACTCGTGGCTTTGTCTGCATTTCGTGGTTTGTTGCAGGGTAAGCGTTTAACTTCTTATTTGGACATGGTTCGCTTTTTGAGGGTGGCCAAATTGCTTCGGCCTCCAGTGCAGCCTTTGAGCCCCTGGGTTCCTGTTTGTTGAGAGATCTTACTCTCAAGGCAGTCTTCCTAGTGGCCATTCTGCGAGACGCACTTCTGAGCTGCAGGTTTTCACTTGTAGGCCTCCCTTCCTGAAGTTTTCTAGGGACCGTGTTCTGTGGCCTGTTCCTTCCTTTCTGCCGAAGGTGGTATCGCCTTTTCATGTCAACCAGTCCGTAGTCCTCCCGGTCTTGGGTATTTGGGAGGGCTCTTTGAAGCAGAGGCAGTTGCGCAAGTTGGAAGTCTGTTGGGTTCTTTGCTCTTATGTTCAGTGGACCCAGGAGTTCTGCAAGTTAGATCATCTTTTTGTTCTCTAAGCTGGTCCTCGTAAGGGGGATGGTGCTTCCAAGGCAACCATTGTGCTCTGGATCATACCTTCTTCAGAAGAAGCCTGTTCCGGATTTTCACAGGGATGATTCCACTCAGGATCAGGCAGCTTCTTGGGCTGAGTCTTTCCTTGTGCCTCCAGTGGATATCTGTAAGGCTGCGATTTGGTCATCTCTGCATTCCTTTGTGTGACCCTACCATGTCGGTGTCAGGACGCAGTGTTCAGTGAGCGTGTTGTGATGGCGGCCCTACGATTCCCACTCATGATGGGTACTGCTTTGGTACGTCCCATCAGTGAACTGTACCAATTTGGAGAGGCGCTAAAAAAGGAGAAATTAGGTTCTTACCTGCTATTTTTCTTTCTTTAAGACTCTCCAAACTGATACAGTCCCCACCCTGTCTGTCTGTTCTTGCAGGATTCGTGTCGAGTCTGATTTTTTTTTTTTCTTCGGGTTCTAGTATTTTTCTAGGGTTGGGGAGATTAAAGAACAGCGACTATGGCTCAGCTGGTATAGCTGGCGATCTGTGGGGACGTTTGCTGAAGGGACTTTTTCTATACAGTTTCCAACAGTATTGCCCTGTTAGTTGTTACTCCTGTTCGGAGTGTTGTTACTGTTCTAATTAGCACTTCTTAGTTCTGCTTGGCTTTTCGGCCGCCTGGTTATATTAGGGGGAAGCACAGCTACTTGTATTACAGCCAAAAGGTTTTGTCAGGGGAGACATGATAGAAACCTTCAAGATCTTGAAGGGCATAGAAAAAGTGGACAGGGACAGATTTTTCAAACTAAGGGGAACTACAAGTACAAGGGGACACTCAGAGAAATTGAGAGGGGAAAGGGTTAGAACAAACGCCAGGAAGTTCTTTTTCACCCAGAGGGTGGTGACTACATGGAACGCGCTGCCGGAGGATGTGATAGGCAGAAGTACGCTACAGGGCTTCAAAGAGGGTCTGGACCGGTACCTGGAGGACAAAGGGATTGAGGGGTACAGATAGGAGTAGAGGTAAATTATAAAATTAGAGACCACTGTTCAGGCAGTGGGCCTGATGGGCGAGATGGACCTCTGGTCTGCCTCAGCGGTGGCAGCGGTTCTTATGTCTCAGTCTCCACCTGCTGGTCATGGTGAGCTAATACTCATCAGTGAACTGTACCAGTCTGGAGAGTCTAAAAGAAAGAAAATTAGCAGGTAAGAACCTGATTTCTCCCTGAAGGTTACAGTTAGTAGATGAGTGACATGGTGTGGTGGCCCTGTTGGTCCACTTTCCAAGGTAATATAAAGAAATAAGGCAATACCTTTTTTTATTGGACTAATTTGAAGCATTTTATGATGAGTTTTTGAAGGTAACCCTTCTTCAGATCAGAACTAAGCAAATGTTGACAAATTTCAGTATATATAAGGAAAACATGAAAGCATTTTCCTCAAATACTGATATTTGTCTGCATTTTCTTTTTTCTGATCTAAAGAAGAAAGGTTACCTTTGAACGCTCATCATAAAATGCATTGAGTTAGTCCAATAAAAAAGGTATCGCCTTATTTCCTTTGTTTTATTTCTTCATATTACCCTAGGCAGTAGATGAAAGGTGAGAGACTCTTCAAAAATGCATCCTTAAAGGATCAATAACAACAATGATTGCTACAAAAGGCAAAGCTACTGAGCAAGTATGAAGAATTCATAGAGCAGGAAACGGCCGGAACGGCCTTCTGATTGAGCGAAAGAATCCACCTTGTTGTCCGTCGAAGTAAAGTGTAACCAGTAGATTTAAACAAAACCCACCCTCGTTACAAATCTGCGATAAACTCCTGAGCTGCTGAACCCTGGCAACAGCAAGCCTGGGGACGGGTGGGTGATGTAGTTTCATGCTCCACAGCCATCCCCCACAAGCTTATCTCTTTCCTCTACCTGTTTTTGCTTTTCTTGCATCTGTGTCACTGTCTTCTCCATGCATAGGAATCGGACGGTGGTCTCTATATCTGCATGAACACATTCCTTGGCTTTGGGAAACAGTATGTGGAAAAGCATTTTCAAAAGACGGGTCAACGTGTCTACCTGCACTTGAAGAAGACACGCAGATCGGTGAGGGGTCAAAATGAAACTTTGAGAAGGCACATAAGTAAAAATGTGGGGCAGGAGTGAGGTGCGTCTGGAAAGGTGTGCGTGTGGAGGGGGGAAGGAGGGTCTCAATACTGGAGTAGCAGAGGATACTGCAGGGTAGGAACTGAGGTGCATTGCCAGAGCTGGGTGTGATAGTCTTAATAGAAACATAGAAAGATGACGGCAGAAAAGGGCTACAGCCCATCAAGTCTGCCCACTCTTCTGACCCATCCCATCAAGTCTGAGTGCTAATGACCCAGATCCTTAGCTCGACCCCCATAGGGATCCCACGTGGATGTCCTATTTATTCTTAAAGTCGAGCACGCTGGTGGCCTTGACCACCTGCACCAGAAGTTTGTTCCAGTGATCTACAACCCTTTCTGTGAAGAAATACTTCCTGGTGTCACCATTAAATTTCCCTCCTCTGAGTTTGAGCGGGTGCCCCCTTGTGACCGAGGGATAGCAGAGGGTGCTGCAGGGCAGGAGTGAGGTGCTGTGTGTAGGGTGCCATAGAGTAGGAGCGATGTTCAAGGGTTTCTAACTGCTGCTAATGTATTTCTTTCAATCCTTTCTTTGAATAGGTAGAGGACAGTTCAGTTTCTGGAGACCCCCCAAGAAAAAAGCCCACACGACTGGCTATTGGTAAGTGCCATTTGAGAATCCTGTGGAGTTGGTCTCCGTCTATCTGTCGGTCTGTCTCTGTCTCATGCCTGCATTACCGCCTCTTTGTCTCCAACTGCAGGGGTGGAAGGTGGCTTTGATGTCACTGAGGAGAAGTTTGAGTATGATGAGGAGGTGAAGTTGGTGATCCTGCCAGAACACCTGCAGATCCCCCGCGATGGGCTGCCGGAGCTGCCAGATTTAGTGCGGGACAGGGTAGGTATTATTAGGGGACACGGGGATAAAATGTTTCTGTGGTTTTCTTTTCATTTAATTCATGAACGGTTTCAGTGGAATGGCTGTGACTGTCTTCCTTTCCTCATCAACACAGCATAGGGAGGCAAATGAGATGTCAGAAAATCAACCAAACAGTTTATTGTGTAAATAATAAAAAGTCACAGTAAAGAGATGGCTCTCTTTTTGAGTAAGGCTTTAGATCAGGGGTGTCAAAGTCCTTCCTCGAGGGCCGCAATCCAGTCGGGTTTTAAGGATTTTCAATTAATATGCATTGAAAGCAGTGCATGCAAATAGATCTCAAGCATATTCATTGGGGAAATCCTTTTTTTTTTTTTTAATCTTTATTCATTTTCACATCTTACAATGTATATTATTCAATCAAAAAAAACTTTTACAAATCACTTGACAATCTTACTTATAATCATTAAAGTATAAAAGAATCCCTCCCCACCCACCCCATCCACTAATAATAAATCAATTAACAAACATCATATATCCCAATCCCACCCTACCTATATCTTATATATTAATTAGTCTTTAAGCCCGTTACATTAACGGGTGCTAGAACATATGTGTGTGTGTCTGTCTTTTTTTCTCTCTCTCTCCTTAGCCGCTTTCTTTCTTTCTGCCTTTATTTTTCCTTGGCTGTCCATCACCACCCCTTGCCTGCTCCCCCTGTCCATTTTCCCTTCCTTTTACCTCCCCTGTGTCCACCACCACCCCTTCACTGCTCTCCTTATGCAGCAGCAGCCCTTCTCCATTTGTTTTACCTCCCCCCCTGTCCATCAGCATCTCTTTCGTTCTCCCCCTGTGCAATGGGTGCTAGAGTAGACGACTGTTTTTTTTTTTTTCCTTTCTCTCTCTGTGCTTGGATGCTGTCTGTCTGTCTGTCTGTCATTCTTTCTGTCTGTGTCTCTGTCTTGCGCCCTGCCTGCCTGTATTTCTCCATTGCGCCATGCCTGCCTATCTCTCTGTGGCCCCCTTCTCTTCCCCGGCATGATTGGTGTGTGCCCCCAGAACACCCTTCCCCCCCAAAGCAGCCCAGTTTCCCAATGCCCCTGCCCCCTTTTGTGCCATGCCTGCCTGCTCCGTGGCCCCCTTCTGTTTCCCCCCTATGATTGCTGTCTGGCCCAGCACACCCCTACCCCCAAAGCAGCCCCTTTCCCTCTCCCCCTGCTTCCCTGCCATGCCTGCCTGCTCCCTGTGCATCAGCATTTCCCTCCCCCTCACCTGTTCCTTCGTAGCAGCATGGAGATAAAACGGCTCCCTTAGTTCTTTGCTGGATTTTTTTTTTTAAGTTTAAAGATGCCTACGCGGCTCCTCTCACGATCTGGCCTGCGTCGGAAGCCTTCTCTGACACAGGCCGGGATCGTGAGAGGAGCCACGGCAGCAGTTTTAAACTTTAAAAAAAAATGCAGCGAAGAACTAAGGGAGCCGTTTTCAAAGCCGCCGCCGCGGCTCCTCTCATGAGCTGCACTTATATTATGTCGGAAGATGAGAGAGGAGCCGCCAGCCGGCTCCCTCGAAACCCTCCTCCCCCCCCCCTTCCCTTCCCGCGGTCCGTCTGGCTGCGTTGTTCTCTCCCTCATTCTCAAACCGTCCGTGCCCTACCTTCAAACTTGCAGTTCAGGCCTTGAGGATCATGGCAGGGAGGAAGGCAGTGTTTGGCGGCCGCTGGAAGGAGGGGGGAGTGATGAGCCAGCGGTGCATCTGGATTGTGAGCAGCCCTGCCTTCGGTCCCACTAAACCGGCTGGCAATAACGAAGCCAGACATCCCATTTAAATCATTATTATATAAAACCCCTGCTTTTATTTACAAAGTTTTAATTCCATATAATTCTCCTAAATTTTTAAGATCTAATGACCAACTTTTGTTGGTCATTCCTTCTCTTAAAATTATTAACACTCGAAGGCAATTCATTTGTACTGAAACAGTGCCACAGACTTGGAATTCACTCCCACTTTATTTAAGAGAGGAGAAGAATTTGGAAAAATGTAAGAGTCAACTTAAGAGCTTTCTTTTTAAAGATGCGTTCAATACCTAATTGAAATGTTAATTGCTCTTTTATGCATTTTGGATCTTCAATTATTTATTTGTCCTCCCATTCCTTTTGTGTTTTACCTTAACTGTTGATTCTTTCCTATCGAACATTGTATTTCTTCCCCTTTTGTCCTATTGTTTGCTTGTTTTTGTATTATTTACCTTGTTTAAATTTGTTTGTTTTTGATGATTTTATACCCTTGTTAATGTTACTCTCTATTTTATGTACATTTTAGAAATTTATTTTATTATGTGTACATCGCTTAGTAATTGTAATAGGCGATTAATCAAATAACAAATAAACTTGAAACTAAATCGCTATAGGCTCTGCCAGTCTCGATCCAGGCCCTCAGGATCGAGACCGGCAGAGCCTTTAGTAATTTGGCAAAAGGGAAGAACCCATGGCATCTGACTTTGTTATTGCCAGCCGGTTTAACAGGGACGGGACCGAAGGCAGGACTGCTCACAATCCGGATGTGCCACAGGACTCGGCGTTCCCTCGCTCTGTGACGGTTCGTCTTCTGGCAGTGACGTTCTAAGCGCGCATGCGCAGTCGTGCGGCCACACCACTACAGAAAAGGGATCAGGGAACACGGTTTGCTACTGCGCATGCGCGGGCTAGCATTTTATTATTTAAGATAAGGTGTTTAAGGTGGGGAAATCCTGAAAACCCGACTGGATTGCGGCCCCCGAGGAGGGACTTTGACACCCCTGCTTTAGATACTCCAGTTGCTTTCATTGCGTCTGCTATGTTATTTTGTCATTTTCTCCTATCTGGTCAGTTTTCAGCTTGGGAACGGTTGTGTCCGAGCAAGTGTTAAATCCTGGGGATTATGAACCATTGGCTTTCTGACCAACCCCCTTCCATTTGGTTTTGATGCAGTAAATTGCATACTTGGGTGCATTGGGAAGCTTGAGCTGTGGCTGGCTTCTGGGCGCGTCTTTGGAGGCTTTTTATTATTTGGCACGCTTTTGCCTCCAAAGATGCGTTCCACTTTCAGAATGTTCATAATATTGCCTGCCGACTTGTGTTCTTATCTACGGGCATGGTCTGTTCATCCCCTGATGAGGCATTGCGGATGCCAAAACTGGGATCCTACTTGGGTGGTCCTAGACTAAGTTTTATCTCTTATCACACACTTGGGATTTCTTATGAAATTTTGCAATCAAGATGGACATTATCGTTACGTGACTTTTTATTATTTACACAATAAAGTAACTGGTTGATTTTCTGACATCTCATTGCTTTGTTGCAGTGCTATTTTTGAGGCAAAATTCTTCTTTCCCTCATCACAATTTTCTGATTATAGGTGACTGGTGCCATCACTGCAATTTTGGCGGCAGACTCTGCCTCCCGGAAGCAGGAAGTGCAGGCCTGGGATGGGGAAGTCCGGCAGGTGTCGAAGCATGCTTTTTCTCTGAAACAGTTGGACTCTGCCACTCGCGTTCCACCCTGGTGAGGCTCTGGTGCACTGGGCACCTCTATTAATTTTCCAGCCCCCTGTCTTCTCTCCCCTGGTGATCTCACTCTTGTTCGCCTCTCTGATATCTGCAGTGGCTGGAAATGTTCCAGGTGTGAGCTGAAGGAGAATCTCTGGCTGAACCTCACGGATGGAGCTATCCTCTGTGGCCGGCGCTATTTTGACGGGAGTGGTGGGAATAATCACGCTGTGCAACATTACAAGGAGACGGGTTACCCCCTGGCTGTGAAACTTGGCACAATCACTCCTGATGGAGCAGGTAAGAGAAGCAGTCGGAACAGAGACGGAAGCAGCTGTGCTATCACCTGAAATGCAGGTTACAGGCTCTCTCATGTATCTCTCTTCCAGATGTATATTCCTATGATGAGGATGACATGGTGCTGGATCCAAAGCTAGCTGAACACCTGTCTCACTTTGGTATAGACATGATGAAAATGCAGAAGGTAAGGCGTGCATTCATCCCTCATTCAAGAGGGCCTCTGAGAGTTACTGCCTTTATTTACATCCATGGCTCTGCTCTTGCCCCACAGACAGACAAGACCATGACTGAGCTGGAGATCGATATGAACCAGCGGATTGGGGAGTGGGAGCTGATCCAGGAGTCTGCAGTGCAGCTGAAGCCTCTCTTTGGCCCAGGATATACTGGCATGTGCAACCTTGGCAACAGCTGCTATCTCAATTCCGTTATGCAGATTCTTTTTAGCATCCCGGACTTCCAGAGAAAGTGAGAGCGCCCGCTGTGGCCAGTCCTTCTCTCTCATGCATTTGTCACTCTTGGCTTCTGATTTGTCCTGCTCCCGCAGAATCCTTCCCCTCCGTTTAGGATACCTGAAATGCAGAGTCCAAAGCTTGTGGCTGGCCCAGTATCAGCTGTGGCAACCTGGGTTCTCTTCTAAGGGTGGGCGGGAACAGAGCAAATTAAATAATCCTTATAAAGCAAAAAAGCTCCAGGTTTTTTTGTCTAAATCTGTTCCTGTTAGGACTATATTTTTAATATGGATTTTGGGATGATGGAAATGTTGTCACTCTCTGAAATAGTTGAAAGGCCTGCGTGGTAAGCCTAGATCGTTCTTGGCTCAGCAGCCTCATACAATCCCACTTCTTCCTTTTGCTTCTTCCGTGTTCTGACAAGGTTTGTCTCTCTCTTCAGGTACATGGAAAAGATAGACGGCATCTTTGGGAAAGCCCCGTCGGACCCCACGCAGGACTTCAATGTTCAGGTGTAAGTGATATTGAGCAACAGCTCTGCAAATTCAAGCTGCCTTTTTTTTTTTATCTAGTCCTTGCTATGAATCTCTCCCACCAGGGCCAAGCTGGGCAATGGTCTCCTGTCCGGGGAGTACTCGACACCTCCACCAAGCTCCAGCAATGGGGAACAAAGCCTGCAGCAAAAGGTGACTAAGCCATCTCTTCCACCTCCCTAAACCTAGTACCATTGCTGGAGTCTGTGATCCACTCATGCAGCCTCTGCTTGTCTCTCTCTTTTCCAGGGTCAGCAGGATGGCATTGCTCCTCGCATGTTTAAAGCTCTCATTGGTAAAGGCCACCCTGAATTTTCAACCAACCGCCAGCAGGATGCTCAGGAATTCTTTCTGCATTTCATCAACATGGTGGAGGTGAGAGAAGCATGACACCCCATTCTTCTTCCGCCTCAGTTAACGTGATGTACAGGGACAGATGGTAGGGCAGGGGGGGAGGGGAGTGAGGCGTGATAGAGCCCAGAAGTGCTGATTCCTAAGTGGGAATGAAACTCTGCTCCCTTTGTTTTTTCTTGGGCCCACTACTGATTCCACAGAGGAACTGCCGCAGCTCGTCAAACCCAAGCCAAGTTTTTCGCTTCCTAGTAGAGGAGAAGATTAAGTGTTTGGCCACTGAGAAGGTGAAATACACTCAGAGGGTGGATTACATTCTACAGCTGCCTGTTCCTATGGACGCCGCTCTCAACAAAGGTAAAGACTTCAGGCCAATCCAGTCTCCTTGGCCCAGGCTTTACCAGTCCTTTCTGCATCTGATGTTTTCCTTTGTGCATGTCGTCATCTCCATCCTCGTACATTATTTGAGAGGCTCATGGAGTGTATTCCTTTCCACAGAGGATCTTCTGGAATACGAGTTGCAGAAGCAGCAAGCAGAGGAAGAGAAGCTGCCGTTGCCAGAGTTGGTTCGTGCACAGATACCATTCACTGCTTGTTTGGAGGCTTTTAGCGCCCCTGAGCAGGTGGAGGACTTCTGGAGCACTGCCCTGCAGGCCAAATCCCTGGCTGTAAAGTGAGTAATGTAGGGTATGGAGGGGAAGGTTTCAAAGCACTCGCTAACTCTTTCTTGGAGGTGGAGACTGGTTATTGATGCTCTCTACTCATTGTGAATGTGGGCCTGGTCCCTTAGCGTAGACGCTGTCGCTTTGGTCTGTATTATTAGTTTTTTTTCTCGGGAGTAATTACTTGTTTGTGGTGTTCTGCGTTTTTCCTTTCTCGTATCTCTCTTTCAGAACAACAAGGTTTGCCTCTTTCCCGGACTACCTGGTGATACAAATTAAAAAGTTCACCTTTGGCCTTGATTGGGTCCCCAAAAAACTTGGTAAGGGGGGCTCTGGGTGCGGGCGGTAGATGAGAGGGTAGTAATGTGGAATCTTCCTCCCTTGAACCAGAAGGGCGTCTTTGCAGTGTCTGGGATGTGTTCTGTCTTCGCAGACGTCTCCATAGAGATGCCGGATGAACTGGACATCGGGCAGCTGCGGGCCAAGGGGTTGCAGCCTGGTGAGGAGGAGCTGCCTGACATCGCCCCCCCGCCCCTGCTCACTCCGGATGAGCCCAAAGGTAGCCTTGGTTTCTATGGCAACGATGAGGACGACTCCTTCTGCTCCCCTCACCTCTCCTCTCCAACATGTTAGTGGCTCTTTTCCTCTCACTGCTCTCCTCTCCCCGTCTGTGCCTCGGGATGTGTCTGCTTCTGTGTGCAGAGAGGGGTCTGCCATGGCTTTCTAGTTCTGATCTCTTTTCCTGCTCTCTACAGCCCCCATTCTGGATGAGGCTGTGATTATCCAGCTGGTGGAGATGGGTTTCCCCATGGAGGCGTGTCGGAAAGCAGTGTACTTCACTGGCAACAGCGGTGTGGAGGCAGCCATGAACTGGGTCATGTCGCACATGGATGACCCTGGTAAGAACCCTCTCGGCTTACACAATCCATCATTATTGAATACCATAAAACGAGAAAGCGCTGCCCAAACCCCCTCCACTCTGCAAACTGGCAGGTCCCTGCTGACTTAACCCTTCGACTTCCTTATTGGACTCTTCTATAACCTGGTACGATGCCTCTCTCCCATCTCTCAACTCTCTTTACAAAGTAGAGTAAGAGGAGTTGGTTTTAAGATTTTGCTTTGTGATCTTTAGTCCTAAGTTTTTATGTTCATACTCTGTAAACCGCCTAGTTGTAGATGGTATATCAGTTTGTAAAATTATTATTATTTTGTTTTTTGTTTTATAAATCTTTATTCATTTTCTTATGTTACAACAAGTGTTCCAAATAAACTCATTAGAAACTTGAATATATACACTTGATTAACTCATATTAACATCAAATTTAACATTTCTTTAAAAAAAATTAATATTATATAAAGTTCTAGTATTATGCAAGAAATCTAAATTTATATAATTCTTATTGAATATAATAATCCCCTACCCCTCCCTCCCTCCCAATCAATAATACATAAAATCAACTTTATTGTGAATTCATTCAAATATTGATATAGTTTATAATAATCAGAAATAAAATCCCACCCCATTCCCCTCTATTCAAATATCTTATCTTGGGAAAAGTTTTTTTTTTTTTTTTTTTTTTTTTTAAATTTTTATTTATAAAATTTTCATTCTTACAATAAATAAATAGCATCTTGGGAAAAGTTAATCATTCATTACAGAAATCTGTTAATGGTCTCCAGATTTTTTGAAATTTACTCACATAGCCTTTTTGTGTTGCAATGGTGAGTTCCATTTTGTATATATGGCATACAGAATTCCACCAGAAAGTGTAGTTTAACCTGTCATGGTTTTTCCAATTGAATGTTATTTGTTGTATTGCTATTCCAGTTAAAATAAATAGAAGTTTGTTATTACTTGATGAAATTTGACTTCTTGCTCTCATGGTTGTTCCAAATAATATAGTATCATATGTCAAGGCTACCGGATTTTCTAACATCCTATTGATTTGAGGCCAAATTGATTTCCAGAATGATAAGATGAATGGACAAAAGAATAAAAGATGGTCTAATGTCCCAACTTCGACATGACAGTGCCAGCATCTATTAGATCTAGTGCTATCTATTTTTTGTAAACGAACAGGGGTCCATAAACCTCTATGCAAAAGAAAAAACCAAGTTTGTCTCATAGATGCTGACGCCGTACATTTTATCCTCCAAGACCAAAGTCGTGGCCATTGAGATGCATTAATTTGATGCTTTATCTCAATGCTCCAAATGTCTCTAAGACCATTTTTTGGTTTTTTATTTATATATCCGGATATTAATTTATTTTTAAATCTTTATTTGTTTTCATATCTTACAAGTGTATAATATTCAATCAAGAATTTCACAAATCACTTGACATTCTTATTTATAATCACCAAAGCATAAAAAGAACCCCTCCCCCACCCATCCCATCCATTAGGAATAAACCAATTAAAACAAATATCATATATCCCAATCCCACCCTACTTATATTCTTATATAATAAAAAGGTGTTTAAGGTGTCTGATCATTAGAATATGTAATCAGTGGCCCCCAAATCTTTTTAAAATTCAACATATTACTGGAAATTTGAAGGATTATACTAAACTTAATTATACCTTTTGATGGAATTCAGTCTGTCATATTTATAAAATGGAGAGAGTGCTTGCTATACAGCAAGGAAATTATCATAATTTTAAAATTATTAAATAAGAAAGGATTACATATCTAAGTCAGTTACTCCATTTGGAAACAAGTTATGGTTATGTGGTGGCCCAGTTAATATCGAGATCAGGACCAGTCTAGAGCAGTGTTTTTCAACTACCGGTCCATGGACCAGTTCTGGTCCACAGAAATTTCCTGCCGGTCCACAGGGCCAGCATGTGCATCAGGCCCAAAACAGTGTTCTTCAACCGCCGGTCTACGGTGTGATCGATGCAGCGTTATCTTCGAGCCAGCTTCCTCTTCCTAACTGATTCAGTGCACAAAGCCACGGACAGATGAGTGCAATTAGTACTATTATGGGGGCAGGGTCTGGGGTGGACATTGGGTAGAGATGGGCAGGGTCTGGCCCAGTGTTCTTCAACTGCCGGTCCACGGACCGATGCCAGTCCACAGAATAATTTTTTTATTTCTGCCGGTCCATAGGTGTAAAAAGGTTGAAAAACACTGGTCTAGAGCACCCCAGGAAAAAGAAGGGGGAGGAATGGGATTGGAAAGTGACATCACACCTGATATAGTAAGACTTGGGCGTGAATTTGGCGAATGTCGTACTCTGATGCTCTGCTATGCCCTTCTTTTCAACAGACTTTGGCAGCCCATTGGTTCTGCCAGGCTCCAGTGGCCCTGGTAGCACCACTACCTCAGCAGACCCTCCTTCAGAAGATGGCATCGCCACCATTGTGTCCATGGGATTCTCTCGGGAACAAGCGCTGAAAGCTCTGAAAGTCACGGTAAGCGCCCACCTTCCTTTCTAAGATTTTCCCTGGCTCATGTGAGATGTTTGGGCCCTGTATCTGCTTTGTCCCACTGAGTGCTGCACCCTCTTTACTCGCTCTATCACGAAGTATGCATGTGATGGCTCCGTCCCTCATGTGGCTCCCCCTACATCCATGTGGTCATGTGTGAGTTCCTCGTGCATCTCATAAGAATAGCCTTACTGGGTCAGACCAATGGTTCATCTAGCCCAATAGGCCAACCTCACAGTTATTGCTGCCGCATTTCCGATTCGAATCGATTTACCGATTCACTTCAGGTGAATCGATTCAAACTGATTCGTTTAAAAAAAAAATCAGCCTCCCGATTCAGTGACCAACCCTCCTCCCCGTGCCTTCAGGTCTCCTAAAGCAGGAGCAGCACTGCCGCTACCGCTCCTGCTTTAGGGAGGGTCAGTTGGGAAGTACTGCAATGTTCTCCAGCTTCCCCCCCTGGCCTCCCGTTCTTGCCTTCAGATAATACGGCAGCCTGTAGAGAAGATCACCAGTGCTGTAGCAATCCATGCAGGCTTCCATCGTCCTCAGCAGTATGCTTCCTCTGCTGCGGTCCCGACTCTCCTCTGACATTAGAGATAGGATCACGGAAGAGGGAACATGCTGCTGAGGATGACGGCAGCCTGCAAGGATCGCTACAGCACTGGCGAACCTCTCTGTAGACTGCCGTATTATCTGAAGGTAAGAGTGGGAGGCAAGGGGGGAAGCTGGAGGATGCTGCAAAGAAGGGGTGAGCATGCAGGCCTTCAGGGGGGGCAGGAAGGACGCTGCAAAGAAGGGGGGACCATGCAATCCTTCGGGAGGGCCGGCCTTTGGGGGAGGGAGGCACTGATGTAGAAGTACAAGGAGGGAGGTAAGGAGTGTTCAAAGAAACATGCATATAGAAACATAGAAATCGACGGCAGATAAGGGCCACGGCCCATCCAGTCTGCCCACCCTAATGACCCTCCCCTGCCTTTACTTTGCGAATAGAACCCACGTGTCGATCCCATTTGGCCTTAAAATCAGGCACGCTGCTGGCCTCAATCACCTGAAGTGGAAGACCATTCAAGTGATCTACCACCCTTTCGGTGAAAAATAATTTCCTGGTGTCACCGTGCAGTTTCCCGCCTCTGATTTTCCACGGGTGTCCTCTTGTTGCCGTGGGACCCTTGAAAAAGAAGATATCTTCTTCTATCTCGATGCGGCCTGTGAGATACTTGAACGTCTCGATCATGTCTCCCCTCTTTCTGCGCTCCTCGAGCAAGTATAGCTGTAATTTATCTAACCGTTCTTCGTACGGGAGATCCTTCAGTCCCGAGACCATCCGAGTGGCCATTCTCTGGACCGATTCCAGCCTCAGCACATCCTTACGGTAATGTGGCCTCCAGAATTGCACACAGTATTCCAGGTGCGGTCTCACCATGGATCTATACAAAGGCATAATGACTTCAGGCTTAAGGCTGACGAAACCCCTGGACTGGGGGAGAAATAATGGTGGATAACGGGATTTAGGGAGGGAAAGAACAGAAAGGGAGAGAAGTTTGACACAAGTGATGGGGTGGATGGGGAATAGAGATACTAGATAGAAGGGTAGTTGGGAAGAGAAAGGGAGTGCTGGTTGACCCTGGGGTGGTGGGGAAAGAGGGAGAGATGCTGGATGAAATGGTAGTTGAGAAAAGGAGAGATGGTGGATCTGGGGATGGTGGGGGGTCCATCACTGAAGCTGCGTGGATGGAGATGAAAAAACGGAAGATGCCAGACCTCTGGGGGAGGGAAGGGGAGGACAGAGATGGATGGATAGCATGGAGAAAGAAGGAGACCCTAGCAAGCGAGTTATCAGAAGAGAAGCAGAGCCTGGGTCCAACAAGATTTGAATAATGACCAGACAACAAAAGGTAGAAAAAATAATTTTATTTTCTGTGTTGTGATTACAGTATGTCAGATTTGAAATGTGTATCCTGCCAGAGCTGGTGTTAGACTGCGAGCATGAGCTAGGATTTCACAGAGATGAAAAGTCTTTTTTGTTAGTTTATTTTGTTTACACCAGGAGAGGGCAAAAGGGGTGGAGTGGGTGAAGAGGCTGTAAAATAAATCCACCAGGATGTTTGAAAAAACACCCAATTGGGCAGGAAAATTGAATCAAAAAATCGATTCAATAGGCCGAATCGAATCAAAATTTTTTCCCTGAATCAGGCAGCACTACTTACGGTGGCCTATCCAGGTCACTAGAACACATATGGGCTGCACATCCCATGTCTCTCTCATGGCTTTCTGTGGTGGTGTCTCTTCCTTCCTGTAGGCTAATAGTTTGGAGCGAGCTGTGGACTGGATCTTCAGCCACATCGATGACCTGGATGCCGAAGCTGCCATGGATATCTCAGAAGGAGGGCGTTCTGCAGCCGATTCCGTCTCTGAGTCTGTCCCTGTTGGGCCCAAAGTCCGGGATGGGCCAGGAAGTGAGTATGGCAGGCAGAGGACACTAGGACAGGCTGCAGAAGGAGACAGTTAATATTGTGGGGGCGGGGGAGGTGATGGAACTACGATGGGGCCCAGAGTTCAGAAGTCGTAAAGCAGTCCCTTGCTCATGTTCTCTCTGTCTTTTCAGAGTACCATCTCTTTGCCTTCATCAGTCATATGGGAACCTCCACCATGTGTGGTCACTACGTTTGTCACATCAAGAAGGCAGGCAGGTAAGGATAGGAGCAGAGCTCATGTCTGTGTATCTCACTCTTGCTGTCGCTGCTTTTCTTAGCCCATTCCAACTCCTCGCTCTGTCCCTCACTGCTCCCTATTTTCTTTCAGGTGGGTGATTTATAATGATCAGAAAGTGTGCGCTTCTGAGAAGCCTCCCAAGGACCTGGGTTACATCTATTTCTACCAGCGAGTGGATAGCTAGAAGACGATGGGGATGGCCAGGGACTGCTCCGTGCCTCACCTGCTCCCCAGTGCAGTGTCTGACGTTTGGAAGGGTGGGGGCTCGCTCGGCTCCCGTGTGACAGGGAAGGGGCTGAGTAGGCTGCGCACACATAATCAGAATGCTTTGCTCCCTGTATTAAGAGTGATGCAGACTCCCCCACTCCTCCCCGGGCTTTGTGCATTAGTGTGGTGGATGGAAGCTCTCAACACCTCTCCCCTGAACGTGCAGCGTTGGAGCATGGGAGGTGGATGTTCCCCACCTTGATACCAAAAGAACAAAATAGAGGGTTCACTCTAACTTGACTTGTGTCTAGTTTTTATTTTGCATGTGTGTCTACTGGAAGGCACTTGTGTCAGTGAGGATGGAGAGTGTATGTGTGCTGCCCCCTCCCCCTTTGCTCAAGATGTGGACGTATGCATGTGAGCTGACTAATTCTTCCTAGGGCCAGAGCCTTGGTTCAGCCATTAAGAAGGTACTTCTTTAGCACTCTCCAGACCAGTAGAGGTTAACTTTACGAGTGGGTATATATCTAATCATGACCAGCAGGTGGAGACTGAAAACAAAACTTTGGGACAGTATATCCTAGCCCCTCCTCTCTATTTCCCTCAGTCTTCTTTCAGTCTCCAGCAGGTGTTGAGTGATCTGTACCCATCTCCCTTGGTAGGGCTGTTGGAATTTGTTTAGGGGGTTTATTGTCCCTGTTTTTGGCCGGACGGAGCTTGGGCGGACTCTGTTTGGGGGTTCGTCCGACCTCGGGGGTGTCAAACCCGGCGGGTCACGAGCGGGGTCCCTCCCCCCACTTCCTCCACCTCCCCACATTTTTTTAGAGGAGCCTCAGCAGTAAGCCTTGCCCCCTAAATCAAGCAAGGCATATTGCTTCGAGAGCCTGTGGAGTCTGTTCTGTAAAAAAAAAAAAAAAATCCTGAGGTAGTGCTGGTCTGAAGGGTTGTTTCCCTTTAAGAAAACTGTATTTTACTGTATTTTTTCATGTAACCGGCACTTTTTTATAGCTAGGTCGCGTATGGAGCAATTGTGCCCTTCTCCGGGGGAGTAGGACACAAATTTAGTCCAGCCGCGAGGCACTCGCGGCCGGCCTGAACTCGGCGGTTTGGGTCGGTGAGGTGGTGGAGCTCCGTCGGCAGCGGCTGCAGGCGCCCAGAGCTCCCCGCCGATGGTGCCTCGCGAGTCGGCTTGGAGCAGTGGGGAAGCCCGGTCTTCCACAACCGCCCACGGAGGGATTCCCCGAAGGATTCCCTCTCAGCTGATTTTTTGACAGCTGATGCCGGCTTGCCTGCTTTAGCGGCTGAGACTATTCAGGTTTCTCAGCCGCTTCAGGCTATGGAGGGAGCTTTTTTGGCGGGAAAACCGCCATCTTCTCTGTCTGGCCCCTCCATTTTGTCTTCCACCTCAGGTGACCTTCCCCCTGTTTTTGACTATGCAGGGGCAAGGTTCTGCTGGGTCCCCTGCTGTGGCAGGGAGTCCCTTGGGACCCTCGGGGGGTTTTCCCCTGAATTTTTTCTTTTCTTTATGCAGAGCCTATTTTCAGGCGGCTGGGGGTCCCGGTTGCGCCCAGGGGGTTTTGGGGGGTGGGGTTTCCTCCGCGCTCCCTGCGGCTTTGCCTCTCTCGTCTGACGTGACGTCCCCTCCGCCGCCTCCCTTGTCCAAGCGTCCGCGGGTGTCGTGGGACGAGAATTTGTGGTCGGAGGAACGTGTCGGTCTGGAGGAGGACCTGGACCCTTCGGAGGAATTCCAGGACCCTCTGGAGGGGACGGAAGCTGGCGGCGGGTTGTCGGATTTCCCGTTCTCCAGTGACGAGGCGTCCGTTGTGCGCCTTTTTCAGAAAGATGAGCTGCCTGACCTTATTCAGCAGGTTTCTTCGGTTTGGCGTTTTGAGGACGCGCCGCCGGGGACTCCGCGTGTGGGGGACCCCCTGTTACGGGGGATCCGTTCCGTTTCCCGCTCTTTTCCTATGCATCAGGATATTCGGGATATTATTCTGGAGCAGTGGAAAACGCCGGAGACGCCGTTTCGGCTGGCGCGCAGCATGGCTCGCCTGTATCCCATTCCTGAAGGGGATCGGGCTACGTTAGCTTCGCCAGTCGTGGATGCGGTGGTCTCGGCAATTTCCAAGCGGCATACCGTGCCTGTTGAGGGCGGTTCTGCCTTGCGGGACTCTGAGGAGCGCAAATTGGAGAACATCCTTAAGCAAAATTTTCAGGTCTCTGCCTTTGGGGTCCAGGCGGCTATTTGTGGGGGACTGGTCGCTCGCGCCGTGTTTCGGTGGGCGGAGCGGGTCTTGGATCGAGAGTCTGACGACTGGTCTCTGGTGGATCAGGAGGTAGCGAAGATTGAGATGGCGGCCTCATTCCTCTCAGATGCTCTCTATGACTTGGTGCGGATCTCGGCTAAGTCTATGGCTTTTGGCGTGGCCGCAAGGCGTGTGTTGTGGCTGCGCGCTTGGGCGGCGGATGCTGCGTCCAAAGCTAAGCTTACTAAATTTCCCTTTCGGGGGTCGTTTTTGTTTGGAGAGGACTTGGATAAGTTGATTCAGACTCTGTCGGACTCGAAAGTTCCCCGTCTGCCGGAGGACCGTGCCCGCCCGGCGTCTCGGGGGGGTGCGGCCCGGGGGCGTTTGCGGGAATTTTGCAAGTATCGCCCTGGGCGTGGGGCTGCTTCTTTCCAGTCTCCGGGGTTTTCCCGGGGTCGGTTCTTCCAGCGCATGCAGCCCTTTCGGGGGGCCCGTCGGGGGGCAGGGAATCCCTCCACCGGTTCCCCCGCTTCCCGTCCTGCGCAATGACTCCTTGCCGGCGCCCCCTTTGGTTCCGGTGGGGGGCCCGGCTGCGCAAATTTTTCCCCAAATGGGCCGAGATCACGTCCGATCAGTGGGTCCTTGAGGTGGTGCGGGACGGTTACGCTCTGGAGTTCACCCGCTCTCTGCCGGACCTTTTTCTCGCTTCTCCATGTCAGACTCCATGGAAGACGCAGGCTTTTCATCAGACCCTTTGTGGTGGCCATAAAGGAGGGGACCTTTCGGCCCATCCTGGATTTGAAAGGGGTCAACAGAGCTCTCAAGATTCCGTCTTTCCGCATGGAAACGCTGCGGTCGGTCATTCTGGCGGTTCAGCCGGGGGAGTTTCTTACGTCTCTCGAGCTGACGGAGGCCTACTTGCAGGTTCCAATTCGGGCCTCTCATCAGCGCTTCCTTCGCTTTGCGATCTTGGGGCGGCACTTTCAGTTCTGTGCGCTTCCCTTTGGTCTGGCCACGGCTCCTCGGACGTTCACCAAGGTAATGGTGGTCGTCGCGGCAGCCTTGCGGTCGGTGGGCATCCTGGTTCACCCCTACCTGGACGACTGGTTGATTCGGGCAAAGTCGTTGCAGGAGAGCTCCCGGGTTACGGCTCGGGTGGTGGAGTTTCTCCGGTCGCTGGGCTGGGTGGTCAACCTTTCCAAGAGTCGGTTGGTCCCGGCTCAGCGTCTGGAGTGCCTTGGGGTTATGTTCGACACCTTGGGGAAGGTCTTCCTTCCAGAGGCCCGGGTGAGCAATTTGCAATCTCAGATTCGCCTGCTTTTGGCGTCCCGGGGTCCTCGGGCGCAGGATTTCCTCCAAGTCCTGGGGTCAATGGCGGCGTCCCTGGACGTGGTGAGGTGGGCGCGGGCCCACATGCGTCCTCTTCAGTATGCTCTGCTCCGGAGGTGGTCTCCCCGGAGGCAAGATTTGGATGTTCCGGTTCCCCTGCGAGGCTTGGCGCGCTGCAGTCTGCGCTGGTGGCTCCGGACCCCTCACCTGGTTCAGGGGGTGGGTCTGGATCTCCCGCAGTGGACGGTGCTCCTTACGGATGCGAGTCTCCTCGGTTGGGGGGCTCAGTTTATGGGCCACTCAGCTCGGGGCACCTGGTCCGTGGAGGAGGCCTCCTGGTCGATCAACGTGTTGGAGACCAGAGCGGTCAGGCTGGCGCTGTTAGCTTTCCACTCCCTTTTGCTGGGCAAGTCGGTCAGAGTCCTGTCGGACAATGCCACAGCGGTGGCTTATGTCAATCGTCAGGGGGGCACCAAGAGCACTCCTGTGGCGCAGGAGGCGGCTCGGCTCATGGTTTGGGCGGAGTCCCATCTTATGGACCTCTCGGCTTCTCATATAGCCAGAGTAGAAAATGTTCAGGCAGACTTCCTCAGTCGTCACTTCCTGGATCCAGGAGAGTGGTTTCTCGGCGCCGGAGCGTTTCGGTTGATAGTGCAGGCTTGGGGGCAGCCCCTGATGGACCTGATGGCCACGAGTGGCAACGCCAAAGTGCCCCGCTTCTTCAGTCGGCGCAGGGACAGTCTGGCCGAGGGTCTGGATGCTCTGGTCCAGCCGTGGCCAATGGAGGGGCTCCTGTATGTGTTCCCTCCGTGGCCGCTGGTGGGCAGAGTACTTCTTCGCATTGTTCGCCATCCGGAACTGGTGGTTCTGGTGGCTCCGGATTGGCCTCGGCGTCCGTGGTATGCGGATTTGGTGAGGCATCTGGTGGCGGATCCTCTTCCTCTGCCTCTCTTGGACGACCTTCTGACGCAGGGTCCCATGTTCGACCCGTCTCCCTTCTGTCTTACGGCGTGGCTCTTGAAAGGGGTCGCCTGAGCAGGAAGGGTTATTCAGGCAAGGTAATTTCTACACTCTTGGGGTCCCGTAGGTTTTCTACCTCTCGGGCTTATGTGCGGGTTTGGCGTCTCTTTGAGGGATGGTGCCGGGCGCGGGGAGTGGTCTCTTTTCGCGCTTCCCTGCCTCACATTCTAGAATTCTTGCAGAATGGCCTGGATAGAGGCCTGGCTTGGTCTTCTCTCCGGGTGCATCTTGCGGCCCTGTCGGCTTTTCGAGGGTTGGTGTCAGGTCAGCTTTTGTCGGCCCTTCCTGATGTGATTCGGGTTTTGCGGGTGGCCAAGTTGCTTCGGCCTCCCATTCGGCCCTCGGTTCCCTCTTGGGATCTCAATCTGGTTCTCTCGGTTCTGGTGCGTCCGCCTTTTGAGCCTTTGGATGGCTGTTCTTTGAAGGACCTTACTTTGAAGGCGGTCTTTTTGGTGGCCATTACGTCTGCTAGGCGTGTTTCTGAGCTGCAGGCGTTCTCTTGTAGGGCTCCCTTCTTGGAGTTTTCTAGGGAGCGGGTCGTCTTGCGGCCTGTTCCTTCCTTTCTGCCGAAAGTAGTGTCTTCTTTTCAGGTCAATCAATCGGTGGTCCTCCCGGTCTTGGGAAATCGGGAGGGCTCGTCTGAGCAACAGCAGCTGCGCAAGTTGGATGTCGGTCGGGTTCTTCGCTCTTATGTGCAGCGGACTCGGGAATTCCGGATATCCGATCATCTCTTTGTCCTTCTGGCGGGTCCTCGTCGGGGTGCTGGCGCTTCTAAGGCTATTATTGCGCGCTGGATCAAGGAGGCGATTGCTTCCGCTTATCTTCTGAAACAGAAGCCTGTTCCGGAGTTTCTCAAGGCTCATTCCACTCGGGGTCAGGCGGCTTCTTGGGCTGAGTCGTCGCTCGTGCCTCCAGTGGATATTTGTAAGGCTGCGGTTTGGTCCTCCTTGCATTCCTTTGTTCGACATTATCGGGTAGATGTTCAGGCGCGTCGGGACGCGGTGTTCGGTGAGCGTGTTCTGGTTTCGGCCCTTCGGGGGTCCCGCCCGTAAGAGGGACTGCTTTGGTACGTCCCACTCGTAAAGTTAACCTCTACTGGTCTGGAGAGTGCTAAAGAAGGAGAAATTAGGTTCTTACCTGCTAATTTACTTTCTTTTAGCTTCTCCAGACCAGTAGAGGTCCCCACCCTGTCTGTTGTTGTTGTTGTTGGGGCTGTTGCGCGGGCAGTTTTTGGTTTTTGCTGCGGGTTCTAGTATTTTTCTAGGGCCGGGGAGAATTGAAGAACAGCGGCTGTGGCTCGGCTGGCTTAGCTGGCGAGCTGTGGGGACATTCTTCCTTCGGGAATTTCTCCTCTGCATTTTCCAACAGCATTTTGGGTATGTTATTTGTTACTCCTTTCGGAGTATTGTTTTTTCTCTCTGTTTTTTTCCAGTTCTTGGTTCTGCTTGGCTATTCGGCAGACTGAGGGAAATAGAGAGGAGGGGCTAGGATATACTGTCCCAAAGTTTTGTTTTCAGTCTCCACCTGCTGGTCATGATTAGATATATACCCACTCGTAAAGTTAACCTCTACTGGTCTGGAGAAGCTAAAAGAAAGTAAATTAGCAGGTAAGAACCTAATTTCTCCTTCTTCAACACCGGCACAGTTCGCTGATGGATAATAGCTCACCATGACCAGCAGGTGGAGACTGAGACAATCTTTTGGCTGTAGTATAAGTGGCTGTGCAGTCCCCCTATACACCCAGTCTGTTCTCAGTATCCAGCAGGTGGTGGTAAGCTGTTGCAGTCTTCTCTGGTTTAGTGTAGGGTTGTTGGAAGTTGTTTAGTGGCCTTCTTGTCCCCATCTGGTGCCGGTCTGAGGTTGGGGGGACCCTTTCGGGGGTCCATCCGATCTCGGGGACATCGCACTCGATGGGTCGAGTCCCTCCACCTCCCCAAAATTTTTCTAGAGGTGCCTCGGCTGTAAGCAAAGAGGGCCAGAACCTTGGTTCATCCATTAAAAAGGTACATTCATGAGAACACAATACAACCAGGAGCCTTCCAAGTTTAATGAGCCAAACGGATGGTAAATTTTGAGAGCTCAATATCCTCTCAGGGCTTTGATCGCAAGATCCATAATCTTAAGTAAGGACTTTCTAATGATATTAATACTCCAAAGAGAGAGAAGGTGGTAGCTAAAGCCAGTGGTTGCCAAAACAGTTGAGGGGGGGTGCTCAGCCACTTGAGTTTTCAGGCATTCCATAATGAATATACATGACAAAGCATGCAATTCTGTCTTCAGTATATGTAGCGCTCTCTCTCTCATATATATGTTTGTGGTGGAGATCTAGAAACCCAACTACTGGCTGTGCCCTGAGGCCTGTATTGAGAACCACTGCCTTAATGGCAAAAGCATGGTAGGGGGCAGCTTCCAAGTTCCACATGTCCAAGGAGGATAAGTTTGGACTGCTCTGGCTGTGCCCATGTTCTGGTACCTGGTAGTGCTCCCATGTTGCCTTCTTCCAAAAGGGAGACCATGGCCAGACCTGGTTTTAAACTTACAATGCAGGTCCCTTAATGCATTAGGATGAGTTTGGCAGAAATTCAGGACTGTCCTGCAGTGGAGGCAGAAAATAAAAAGGGTTACTACCTTTGTTAAAGAACTATTTAATCTATAAATGTACACACATCAAGTACTAAAGCCAATCTATTTTTCAAAACGTCTGGATTTGCATTTGACCGAGTCTGAACCCAAGCGTACTTATCAGAACTTTGGTTGGCTTCTGAGAGAGGTGCACGGGGACCGAAATCAAACCTGTCTCCACAAGTACATAAGAATAGCCTTACTGGGTCTCAAGCCCAGTAGCCCGTTCTCACAGTGGCCAATCCAGGTCACTTGTACCTGGCCAAGTACAGTGGTGCCTCACACAACGAACTTAATTGGTTCCAGGAGCAAGTTTGTTATGTGAAACGTTCGTTATGTGAAACGCGTTTTCCCATAGGAATACATGTAAAAAAAAATAATTCGTTCTGCAGCATAAAATATGCTAAGATGACATAAAAAAAGATAAATTTTTGGTTATTATTTTTATTTAGATACATCTAAAAACATAATTGTTTTTTAAAACAACACACATTTTTTAAATTTAAAGACAGACTAAGTAGAGTCTAATTTTACAGTGAGAGAGGGCAGAGTCTCAGCGGCAAAAACTGGGACTTAACTGTTCATTTTTTTTTTTTTCTACCGTGTTTCCCCGATGATAAGGCAGGGCCATCAAATAAGACAGCCCCCCCTTTTTAGAAAAAAATGTAAAATAAGGCACCCCCCCGCAAATAAGCCACCCACCGATACCTGCGCTTACCCGAATCGGGTGGTACGGTGGGTGACTCCGTGTGGTCCCTGGCACCCCCGACACGATCGGGGCAAGAGGGAGCTCAAGCCCTCTTGCCCCCCCGACTCCCCGACACGATCGGGGCAAGAGGGAGCCCAAGCCCTCTTGCCCCCCCGACTCCCCGACACTATCGGGGCAAGAGGGAGCCCAAGCCCTCTTGCCCCCCCCCGACTCCCCGACACGATCGGGGCAAGAGGGAGCCCAAGCCCTCTTGCCCCCCGACTCCCCGACACGATCGGGGCAAGAGGGAGCCCAAGCCCTCTTGCCCCCCCGACTCCCCGACACGATCGGGGCAAGAGGGAGCCCAAGCCCTCTTGCCCCGCCGATTCCCCAACTCCCCGACAATATCGGGCCAGGAGGGAGCCCAAGTCCTCCTGGCCACGGCGACCCCCTAACCCCACCCTGCACTACATTACGGGCAGGAGGGATCCCAGGCCCTCCTGCCCTCGACGCAAACCCCCCCTCCCCCCAACGACCGCCCCCCCCAAGAGCCTCCGACCGCCCCCCCAGCCGACCCGCGACCCCCCTGGCCGACCCCCACGACACCCCCAACCCCCTTCCCCGTACCTTTCTGTAGTTGGCCGGACAGACGGGAGCCAAACCCGCCTGTCCGGCAGGCAGCCAACGACGGAATGAGGCCGGATTGGCCCATCCGTCCCAAAGCTCCGCCTACTGGTGGGGCCTAAGGCGCCTGGGCCAATCAGAATAGGCCCGGGAGCCTTAGGTCCCTCCTGGGGGCAGGGCCTGAGGCACATGGTCGGGTTGGGCCCATGTGCCTCAGGCCCCGCCCCCAGGAGGGACCTAAGGCTCCCGGGCCTATTCTGATTGGCCCAGGCGCCTTAGGCCCCACCAGTAGGCGGAGCTTTGGGACGGATGGGCCAATCCGGCCTCATTCCGTCGTTGGCTGCCTGCCGGACGGGCGGGTTTGGCCCCCGTCTGTCCGGCCAACTACAGAAGGGTACGGGGAAGGGGGTTGGGGGTGTCGTGGGGGTCGGCCAGGGGGGTCGCGGGTCGGCTGGGGGGCGGTCGGAGGTTCTTGGGGGGGGGGGCGGTCGTTGGGGGGAGGGGGGGTTTGCGTCGAGGGCAGGAGGGCCTGGGATCCCTCCTGCCCGTAATGTAGTGCAGGGTGGGGTTAGGGGGTCGCCGTGGCCAGGAGGACTTGGGCTCCCTCCTGGCCCGATCGTGTCGGGGAGTCGGGGGGGCAAGAGGGCTTGGGCTCCCTCGTGCCCCGATCGTGTCGGGGAGTCGGGGGGGCAAGAGGGCTTGAGCTCCCTCTTGCCCCGATCGTGTCGGGGAGTCGGGGGGGCAAGAGGGCTTGGGCTCCCTCTTGCCCCGATCGTGTCGGGGAGTCGGGGGGGCAAGAGGGCTTGAGCTCCCTCTTGCCCCGATCGTGTCGGGGAGTCGGGGGGGGCAAGAGGGCTTGGGCTCCCTCTTGCCCCGATCGTGTCGGGGAGTCGGGGGGGCAAGAGGGCTTGAGCTCCCTCTTGCCCCGATCGTGTCGGGGAGTCGGGGGGGCAAGAGGGCTTGGGCTCCCTCTTGCCCCGATCGTGTCGGGGAGTCGGGGGGGCAAGAGGGCTTGGGCTCCCTCTTGCCCCGATCGTGTCGGGGAGTCGGGGGGGGGCAAGAGGGAGCCAGGCGGAGAGAGGGCAGTTAAGCGCAGTGCCTGCGCGGAAGGATGCAGCTCGGGCGACTTCGTTGTGTGAAACGAAGTTCGTTGTACGAATCAAGACATAAAGTTCGTTGTGCGCAGCGTTCGCTGTGCGAGGCGTCCGTTATGCGAGGCACCACTGTAATCTCTTCCAGCCCCATAAACTTCAGAAGCACTTATTTCATTTAATTACGCTACTGAATTAGAGGCTCTGGTAGAGATCCATTTACAAATAAGCAAAGCCTCTAATGTAAATATAAATACTCCAGCTGATTTTATTTAATTTGTTTTCTCCCCATTTTTCCCAAAGAGCTCAGAACGGGTTACACATTAAACATACATTAATATATAGTTCTGTATCGCCTGGTCGACCGGTAGTTATTCTTTACAGATGGGTTTATTTCTCACTATGACCAGCAGTAATATATTAGCTGAGGCTCCCTCTACCATCCCAGTCTTTCTCAGTCTCCAGCAGGTTGAGGTAGGAAAAATCTGGCTCCCTCTGTTAGGCCTGTTGGAATTTGTTTTAGGACTCCTGGTCCCCTTTTTAGTGCCAGACGGCGCTTGGACAAGTCCTGTTTGTGAATCCGTCCGACCTCGGGGTTGTCAAACCCAGCGGGTCTCGTGCTGGGTTCCTCCCCCCACTTCCTCCATCTCCCCACATTTTTGTAGAGAGCCTCAGCTGGCAGGCCTGGTTGGTCAGGCCTCCAGCTTTGAGAGCCATGGAGTCTGTTCTGGTGGGGGGGGGGGTGAAATCCTGAGGCTCTTTTTCTTTAAATTTTCAGTATTTTACTGTCTTTTTCTGTTAACCATCACTTTTATTCTAGCTAGGTCGTGTCTGGAGCAATGAGCACTTTTGCAAGGGGAAAAGTACTCATTGTAATCCAGCCATGAGGCACTCACGGCCGTCCTGTTCGAGCGAGGCAGACCGCTGCAAAGGGGAATCCTCGTTGGTGCCAGCGGTCAGGGATCCCCTTGGTGAGTGCCTCGCAGCTGGCAGCTGTTCATAGAGAAGCCCAGGTTTCCCCTGCTACCCAAGGGAGGTTCCCCAGCCACCAACGGTCAGGCAGAAAGGATTCCCTTTCCGCGAAGCAAATAGGAACTCTCGTTACGTCTGATGCCAGCTTACCTGCATTAGCGGCTGGGGCGGTTTAGGCCATCTAGCCGCTGCAGATATTTGGAGCTTAATTTTTTGGGCGGTTCAGCTCCATTTTTGGCAGGAAGCACCTCCATTTTTGTTTAGCCTTGGGTGACCTCGCCCCCGTTTGGTGACAGACGGCAGGTTGTTTGCTGGGTCTCCTGCTGTGGCAGGAAGTCCCATGGGGCTGCTAGGGCTCTCCCCCCCCCCCCTATTTTCATGTTATGCTTTATTGCTGCAGCCGAAGGTCCTTCTGCCTTGGGAGGGGGGGGATTTGCCCTCGACGTCCTCTACAGCTCGGCCCCATTCAGTGATAGTACTGTTCCCCTTTGCTCCTCTCACGTCCCATCGCTCGAGAGTCTCTTGGGACACTGTTGGTTTGAAAGGAACAGTCTTTTGGTTCTCAGGACCTGGACCCTTTTGGGAGCTCTCCAGGATCCTCTGGGGGATACAGTTTTTCCGCTAGTGGCAGCTTTGCGCTCCATCAGCTAGCGCCGATGTGTCTGTGAGGCATGAGGTAGTACTGCTCGAGGGTGTGATTTCCACTGTCTCCGCCCTGGGCGAGGGGCTGTTTCTTTTCTGATCCCCCTGGGCTTTCCAGAGGCCGGTATTTCCGGCACTTGCAGTCTTTTCAAAGGGCCCTCTGGGGTGCTGGTAGTGTCTCCCCCCCCCCTCCATATCCCCTGCAGCCCATCCTGCCCAATGACTGACTCTTTGCTGGTGCCTGCTCTAATTCCAGTAGGCGACTGGCTGTGCGATTTTTATCCAACTTGGGCAAAGATCACATTTGATCAGAGGGTACTGGAGGTGATTCGGGACGATTGCGCTTTGGCCCATTCTTTGCCAGTTCATTGTCTCGCTTTTCCCTGTCAGGCAGCGTGGAAGAAGT
Organism: Geotrypetes seraphini; assembly: GCF_902459505.1. Lineage (NCBI taxonomy): Eukaryota > Metazoa > Chordata > Amphibia > Gymnophiona > Dermophiidae > Geotrypetes > Geotrypetes seraphini. Next base: position 1,034,085 of record NC_047099.1, on the reverse strand, counting down.
ATGGGCTTTTTGCCAGACCCTTCAAGGATTGCTAGATCTCAAAGCCGTAGTCCCAGTCCCCCTCAGGAGTGTTACACAGGCAGGTACTCGTTTTACTTTGTGGTGCCAAAGCACAAAGGGACTTTTTGGCCCATGTTAGCTTTGAAAGGGGTCCACAGGGCTCTCCAAGTTCTGTCCTTCAGAATGGAAACTCTGCGGTCTGCAATTCTGGCGGTTCAACCAGGGGAGTATTTGACTTCTCGTGTTCTGACAGAGACCTGTTTTAATATTCCAATTTGGGCCTCCATCACTTTCTGCGCTTTGCGATCTTGGGACAACACTATCAGTTCTGTGCGCTTCCTTTTGTCTGTCCATGACTCTGCGGACGTTCACCAATGTTTTGGTGGTAATCGTGGCAGCATTGCGCAAAGGGGCCTTCTGGTTCTTCCCTACCTGGTTGATTTGAGCAAAGTCATTCCAGGAGAGCATCCGGGTCCCGGCTCGGGTGGTGGACTTTCTGCAGTCGCTGGGATGGGTAGTCCACCTTTCCAAGAGACGGTTGGGCCCCTAACAGCACATGGAGTATCTTGGAGTTTTGTTTGACACCTCCTTGGGGAAGGTCTTCCTCCCGGAGGCCCGGGTATACAAATTGCAATCTCAGTTTCACCTGCTTATAGCAGCCCTGTATCCTCGGGCGCAGGATTTCTTCCAAATCTTGGGGTCGATGGCAGCATCCCTAGATGTAGTGAGGTGGGCTCATGCCCTTATGTGCCCTCTTCAGTATGCTCTTCTTTGGAGGTGGTCACCTCAGAAGCACAGTCTGGAATCCTGTCCCTCTGCGGGGCTTGGCTCGGCTTGCTGCAGTCTTCATTGGTGGCTCCATACCTCCCATCTAGTGCTAGGGGAGAGTCTGGATCAGCCGCAGTGGACGGTGATGCTCACGGATGCCAGTCTCCTTGGTTAGGGAGCACAGTGTCTAGGTCATTCAGCTCAGGGCACTTGGTCCATAGAAGAAGGTATCCTTGTCCGATCATTGTTCTGGAGACCATCTAGTGCTTTTAGCTTTCTGTTCCTTTCTGATGGATAAGTCAGTCACGGCTGGGCAGTCTCTCATCTTCAGGTCATCTCGGCCTCCTACATTGCAGGCGTAGAGAATGTGCAGGTGGACTTTGTGTCGTCACGTCCTAGATCCTAGAAAGTGGTGTCTAAGCCACGCAGCATTTCAGCTAATAGTGCAGTCTTGGTGTCAGCCCCTCATGGACCTGATGGCCTTTAGTTGTTTCCAAAACGCCCCACTTCTTCAGTCATTGCAGAGACAGTCAGGCAGAGGGGCTGGATGCTCTGGTTCTCCCATGACCAATGGAGGGTCCATTGGATGTGTTCCCTCCGTGGCCATTAGTGGGCTGAGTTCTTCTCCACGTTGTTCGACATACAGGCCTGTTGATTCTGGTGGTTCCAGATTGGCCCAGGCATACGTGGTACATGGACCCGGTGAGGCATCAGGTGGCGGATCCTCTTCCTCTGCCTCTTTCGACCGACCTTCGGTCTCTGGGTCCCTTTTGTCTTACAACTTGGCTCTTGAAAGGGACCACCTAGATAAGATGGGGTATTCAGATAGTGATCTCAACTCTCTTGGGGTCTCAGAGCGTCCACTTCTCGGGATATTGTGTGGGTTTTGGCATATATTTGAGGAGTGATGTACTGCGGGTGGAGTGGTCTCTTTTCACGCTTCCTTGCCTAACATCTTAGAGTTCTTGCAGGATGGCCTGGACAGGGGCCTGGCTTGGTCTTCTCGCCAGGTTCAGCTTGCATCCTTGTCAGCCTTTAATGGGTCATTGAAAGGTCAGCGTTTGACTGTGATTCGCTTCTTGCAGGCTGCCAAATTACTGAAGCTCCTGTGTGACCTTAATTTGGTCCTGTCTGTTCTGGTGCGTCCACCCTTTGAACCTTTGGGTGCCTGCTCTTTGAACCTTTGGGTGCTCTTACTCTTAAAGCGGTCTTCCTGGTGGCAATTACATCTGCTAGACCTGTTGCTGAGCTGCAGGTTTTCTCTTGTAGGTCTCCCTTCCTCAAGTTCTCTAGGGAGCGGGTTGTCTTGTGGCCTATTCCTTCTTTTCTGCCCAAGGTAGTTTCTCCTTTTCATGTCAATTAAGCAGTGGTCTTCCCGGTGTTGGGTAGTCAGGAGGGATTTTCTGAGCAGAAACAGTTACGCAAGTTGGATGTCAGTCAGGTGCTTCATGCTTATGTTCAAATGACTCAGGAGATCAGGAAGTCAGATCATCTCTTTGTTCTGGCGGGTCCTCATCAGGGGGATGGTGCTTCCAAGGCTACCATTGCACGCTGGATGAAGGAGACTATTGCTTTCGCTTATCTTCTTCACAAAAAGCCTGTTCCTGAATTTCTCTAGGCTCATTCCACTCGGAGTCAAGCAGCTTCTTGGGCTGAGTCATCTTTAGTGCCTCCAGTGGATATTTGCAAGGCTGCCATTTGGTCTTCTCTGCATTCCTTTGTCTGAAACTGTCGTGTGGATGTTCAAGCATGTTCTGGTGTTGGCCCTTTGGGGTCCTACCCTTGATGGGTTCTGCTTTGGTACATTCAATCTGTAAAGAATAACTATACCGGTCTACCAGGCGATACAGGAGAAATTAGGTTCTTACCTGCTCATTTTCTTTCTGTTTGCCTGTAGACCGGTATAGTTCCCCGCCCTTTTTTGTCTTTGTGCGGTGATTGCGGGTTTTTGCTTGCATGCAGATTTTAAATTTTTCTGCGGGTTCTAGTATTTTCTAGGGCTGGGGAGATATAAGAACAGCGGCTAGGCTTAGCTGGTGAGCTGTGGGGACACTTTCACTGCAGGATTCCAGTTCTATACAAGTTCCAAGAATTGTTACCATGTGTTTTTTAACCTCCTGTTTGGAGTGTTTTTGCTGTTCAGTTAGTATTTTCCTAGGTTCTGCTTGACTATTCGGCAGACTGGATTGCTAGAGGGAGCCTCAGCTACTATACTACAAGTTTTTGTCTCAACCTGCTGGTCATAGTGAAGAATAAACCCATCTGTAAAGAATAACTATACTGGTCTACAGGCTAACAGAAAGAAAATTAGCAGGTAAGAACTTAATTTCTCCTTGATGGGTTAGATTTGTACTGAATTTATCCTAATTTGACACATACTAGGGATCTAATACCAATATACATAGCATAGTTTACAATTTGCCATTTGAGTGACCAGGTATCGGAGTATTTTTTGGAAAGATTACAGAAACTTCAGACCAGATGTGCCAAGTGGGTGGAACTTAGGGGTGAATATGTGGAATAACATGTAAATTGAGGATTCTCAAGCTATGTCAGCTGAAGATTTCCTCCAGAGGTAACTAAAAACTCCCTTTTACCAAGCCTCTCAGGCAGTAGCAATGTCCCTAAGCAATGGCTCAAGGATGCTTGCAGCAACTGGGGGTTCTGGCCACTTTTGGAGAAGGACCTCTGATGGTGATGCTTAGGGATCCCCACCAGCTACACAGCAAGAATCAGGGCTAGTGTTGGACATGCTGATGGCCAGGGCCTTTTCTCCAAGCCTGCCATTAGTATCATGCTGACAGACCCTCACCAAATACAGAAATACAAATTAGAAGCAAAAGAAAGTAGACAAATTGAACAGGAAACTCCAAAAAGTTAAACTCAGGAAGTACTTCAACACTGGAGAAATAAAAACTGGAAAAACATCTGCTCTACATACTTCCCAAAGCTGACATATTTCAGTCAAATTCAAAATAAAGTGCTTTGTTACCGTAGATTTATTTTTCTAGTTTCTCTTTTCTTCTTTCCTGTCTTCTGCAAGTTCTTCTTTAAGCAGTTGCTATCCCTTAGCCTTTTCTTCCCACTTTTGTTTCATTCCCTCACTACAACTACCTCTGACATTAACCTTTCCATACAGCTCTTTCTGCGTTTCTTTTCTAAGTCCACTCAAATTTCAGCCTCCCCCCCTACCCTTCTCTTTACTTTTTGGTTACCTATCAAATTTCTATCTTTTTCTCTTACTCACTTTTTCATTCCTTTCTACTTTCAGTTTACTCCCCAGTACCATATTTTTACCCACTGTAATCACTATCCTCTGCTCATTTATTTCTCTGCCAACTCCCTCTTTCCTACATGGTGAATCCAAAAGGGAGCCCAAGGATGCCTTAACGACAGGACAAGGCACAACGGAGTTGTGAAGCTGAGATGTCAATAATTCCGCTTAGAACCGCAAGGCACAAGCGGAATAGAAATCACTAATGTAATGTAATGTAAAGTTCACTGTATTGATAGCACTGGGAGGACTTGAAGATTCGGCACTGACAGTGTTGCTGCATCTATTCATCTGGCAAGAGTTTCAACAGCTGGTAGATCTATCAAAGAAAGAGCATTTACTGCAGGTCAAATTTAGAAGCGATATTGCTGGAGGGCTGTCATGCAAGATTTGCTACTTTGCTTGAAATGTGGCAGCTAAAATTTAATGCTATGAAATGCACAAATGTGTTTGGGCTGCAAAATCACAAAGGTACAGTTTAGGGGGTTAAGAGCTTTTGTGCGTGACAGAAGAGCGGGACCTGGGTGCAATTGTATGTCATGATCTTAAGGTGGCCAAACAGGTTGAAAAGATGACGGCAAAAGCTAGAAGGGGCTAGGTTGCATAGGGAGAGGTATGGCCAGTAGGAAAAAGGAGGTATTGATGCCCCTTATTTAGAATATTGTGTACAATGCTGGAGGCCGCACCTTCAAAAAGATATAAAAAGGATGGAGTGAGTTTTCAGGATTTCCCCAATGAATATGCATGAGATCTATGTGCATGCACTGCTTTCAATGTATATTTACTGGGGAAACCCGATTGGATTGTGGCCCTGGTGCAGAGGAAGGCTCCTAAAATGGTGGGTGATCTTCGTCATAAGGCGGATGGGGACTGACTGAAATAGCTCAATCTGTATTCTTTGGAGGGGAGAGATGTGTAGCCGTGAATGAGTTAAGAGAGGGAGGTAGATGTCGCCATTTGGCCTTTAGCTGCCCACACTCAAGATGGCCGCCCTGACGTCATGAGGCGCGGGGCGGCGCGATTGGAGGGCCGGCGGCTGGCTGGGCGGGGCCCGCGCGTGGCTCCCTTTAAAAGCAGCCTGGATCGGCGGGCGCTCGGGGCGCGCGTGACCTTCAGCTCGAGCTCGCAGTCATCATGGTGCACAGGAAATTCTTCGTGGGCGGCAACTGGAAGATGAACGGCGAGAAGAAGAGCCTGGCCGAGCTGATCGGCGTCCTCAACGCGGGCAAGCTGAGCGCCGACACGGGTAAGAGATGCAGTTGGGTTTTCAGGCTAGCCCTAATGAATATGCAGGAAGCTAATTTGCATGCCTATGCAAATCGCTCTCATGCATATTCATTAGGGCTAGCCTGAAAACCCGATTGGCCTGGTTGGGAACCACTGCCCTAGGGAACGGGTTGCATTCAATGGGAAATCCGGATTGCGGCCCTTTTGCTATGCAGGGATTGAATCTCTAGGAGCTGTTTCTATATCTAGACCCTAGTCCTCTCCATTGACATAATCTTATCTTACAGTGTAAAGGGCAGCAGTAGTGACCTTTGCTGGGTCAGCATGGGGGGGGGAGGCATCAGATTGGAGATGGAGACAGCTGCCCAGACTTGGGGGTGGGGTGTATATATATAGTAAGTCTAAAGGTCTGGTGGCTGACCTGGCTCTTAAAGTCAGCCTTGAGAATCTGAGCCCCTCTCTTATTCCTCCCCTGCCCACTGTTATATCCATGGGGGTGGGGGCTGCAGGACCCAGACCCGTTTCTGAGTTGCTGGTGTGCGATACCACTCTACCTCTCTGTGTCTCCAGAGGTGGTCTGCGGTGTACCTGCCATCTACATCGATTTTGCTCGGCAGAAACTTGATGCCAAGATTGGTGTTGCAGCACAGAACTGCTACAAGGTGGCAAAGGGAGCATTCACCGGGGAGATCAGGTGAGTGGGTGGGGGGCACTGACGGGCAGGGGGCTGTGTTAATCCTGGCATGATGTCATCTGATCGGTCTCATTTCTTGTCACACCTCAGTCCTGCCATGATCAAAGACTGCGGTGCACACTGGGTGATCTTGGGGCACTCTGAGAGACGTCACGTCTTTGGGGAGTCGGATGAGGTGAGGCCTTTCATTGAGAGGACTGGTGGGCTCCTAATGGGAGGAGCAGTTGGTGGCATTTCTCCAATCCTGCTGCTTTTCCTTTCACAGCTGATTGGGCAGAAGGTGGCACACGCCTTGGCAGAGGGGCTAGGGGTCATTGCTTGCATTGGAGAGAAGCTACATGAGCGAGAGGCGGGAATAACGGAGAAAGTGGTGTTTCAACAGACAAAGGTGATTGCAGGTGAGTGTGAGGCCCATGAGCTAGAAGCTTTCCACATCGCTAGTCCCTCCCTTTCGTAGGGACCTGTCATGGCCCGTCTTGGGGGCCCATTTAATCTCCTTGATTGAGGCATTGTGCTGAAGCCTATTCTTTTTTGTTCTTGCTTTTTATTTTCTCTGTAGACAATGTGAAGGATTGGAGTAAGGTGGTCTTAGCTTATGAGCCTGTCTGGGCAATTGGAACTGGTAAAACGGCAACTCCACAGCAGGTAAAGGAGGGTAGAATTGCCTTGCCTTCCTGTTGGGCGAAGGGTGTATATTAATAGTAGATTTGCTATGAAGAGACCTAGACACAAATCCCCCTCCCTTCCTGAATGTTACTGTATAATGCAGAAGTAGCTAATATGCAGCTGTTTTGCTTGGCAGGCTCAGGAAGTGCACTGCAAGCTGAGGGGGTGGCTAAAGAGCCAGGTGTCTGAAGATGTGGCAAACTCGACTCGTATTATCTATGGAGGTAAATCACCAGGGCCCTGTGGCTAACGGTTGCCATAATCAATGCTTTATAAGTCTTCACAGCCACAATTTGGCATAAGTGCTTCTGCTTCACTACCTTAATCCACTACACTTTCAATAGGAGAGAGGACTTCTAGAAAATATTCAGTGACATGAATGTTTTCATCAAGTTTTCTCTCTGCACCATTGGTCATAGCAAACCTTTGATGCTATAGTGTTGCGCAGGGGTGCCCACACTTTTTTGGCTTGCAAGCTACTTTTAAAATGACAGTCAAAACGATCAACCAACAATAAAATTTTTAAAAACACAAAGCACACTACACAGAGAAAATGTTAATTATCATTTGTATTCGGGGTTTTTTTCAGAGGTCAAGGCAGATGACTTTAAAATATGCAATGTCACCTCAGTAACAACTATACAAAAATAGACAAATATACCCCCTCCCCTTTTACTAAAACCGTGATAGCGGTTTTTAGCGCAGGGAGCTGCACTGAATGCCCCTTGCAGCTTCCGACGCTAAAAACCACTATTGCGGTTTAGTAAAAGGGGGCCATTGTGCAAAATATAGACAGCAGATATAAATTCTCCAAACGGACACATTTTTATCACTAAATTGAAAATAAAATCATTTTTCTACATTTTTGTCTGGTGATTTCATGAGTCTCTAGTTGCACTGCCTTCTTCTGTAAATCCAATATTTCTTTCTGCTCCCTCCCCTTTTCTTTCTTTCTCTCTCCTCCTGCCCTCCCTCCCCCAAGTCACCACGACAATTTCTTCCTGCCTACGACGTCAATTCTGATGTCAGAGAGGAAGTTCCAGGCCAGCCAGGCGGCGATTGGCTGGCACAGATCTTCCTCTCCAACGTCAAAATTGACTTCGGAGGTGAAGGCTTCTGGGTCTGGCGCTTGTATGTGCCTGGCTTGGGGAGGCAGGAAGAACAAGATCATAAAGGCGATTGACCATTTGGGCACCCCTGGTGTTGCATATAATTAGCTTAACAGAGCCTGTCTGTTGCTGAAGAGGAGCTAAGCTAGAGCCAGAATCATGGGGGATGTTGTTCTTCTCTCCTCCCCCCCAATGGAGTAAACATCTAAACTCTAGACTTTTTTGTTTGTTTTACTTTTCCAGATTCAAACTTGAACTGAGTCAATAGCTTGCAATTTAATTGTATCTATGGGCGTGATCGGTGTTGCAGAGCATTAGCCATGGCTGAAGGTTAGAGGGTGGCGGAAACATAAACCACGGGCTGATGGTCAAGTGGCCTCTTCAGGGTAGCACCAGTCCCCCAGTTCTCTCAGCCCTGCAAGCTCTAGTAGTCAAAATGGCTGCTGTGACTTTAACTGCAGTGGCCTCCTGTGAACGCTGGACGGGAGGGAGGTAATTCTGGCAGAGGGTGGGGGAAAGGCATATTCAGAGTGTAAGGGACATGAATAATCCACATTCTCTGCCCTTGCCATGAGGATTGTGGAGTGAGAGAAGGTGGGATTAGTAGACCCCCTAGAGCAGTGATTCCCAACCCTGTCCTGGAGGAACACCAGGCCAATCGGGTTTTCAGGCTAGCCCTAATGAATATGCATGAGAGAGATTTGCATATGATGGAAGTGATAGGCATGCAAATTTGCTTCATGCATATTCATTAGGGCTAGCCTGAAAACCCAATTGGCCTGGTGTTCCTCCAGGACAGGGTTGGGAACCACTGCCCTAGAGGCCTTAACACTGAAAATGTAGTAATGTGAAGGGCTCCTTGTAGCTAAAAGAAACAAGGCAGTGGTTCCCCAACCCTGTCCTGGAGGACTCCCAGGCCAGTTGGGTTTTCAGGAGAGCCCTAATGAATATGCATGGAGCAGATTTGCATGCCTGGCACCTCCATTATAGGCTGATCTCTCTCATGCATATTCATTAGGGCTATCCTGAAAACCCTACTGGCCTTGGGGTCCTTAAGAACAGGGTTGGGAGCCACTGGCGTAAGGCTTTGTACTTATGCTTATGAATTGCGTGATCTACTGCTGTAGAAGGTGGTTTTTAGCAGAGCTGGAGCAGTTGCAGAATGACCTCCTTATCCTGTTTTTCTCTTTCCTCAGGCTCCGTAACAGGTCCTACATGTAAGGAACTGGCATCCCAGGCAGATGTGGATGGATTCTTAGTTGGCGGAGCATCCCTGAAGCCAGAATTCATTGACATCATTAATGCCAAACACTGAAGCTGGTTCATCTTCCTCTTCTGTATTGTACCATGATTACTTACAAATGTCCAGTGTCTGCCACCTTGGCTTTTTAGCTGATGGTAACGGTTACTTTATGGCAGAGATCTCAAAAGTCCCTCCTTGAGGGCTGCAATCCAGGATTTTCCCAATGAGTATGCATTGAAAGCAGTCTTCACATAGATCTCATGCATATTCATTGGGGAAATCCTGAAAACCCGACTGGATTGCAGCCCTCAAGGAAAGACTTTGAAACCCCTGCTTTATGGTGTCTGTATTTGTAAGTTGGGTGAGGGTGGTAGATGTGTCCTTGTTATCTCCTGTATCTTTGCCTGAAAGCTGCCCCAGTACAAAGCAGGCCCCTTGTGTGTCCCTATCCTACTGAAATAAAACTAAAGTGAAGTGGTCTCTGTGTGAATGAGTAACTGGTCTATCCTCAGAACATGTGGATCGTAGACATGAAGTAAAAATACATTTACTGACAGCAGCCTACTGGGTCCCTTTTTGCCTCTAAGCTTTGGTTGCAGGGTGTAAAAATAAAACTATGAGGTACAGATAAAAATACCTCTAAATCAGATCGACTTGAAAACAAAAAAGCTCCATAAGTAGTAGTATATCTGTGCTTCAAGCTCGGTGATGGAGCACGTGTACCATCGCAGTGCTCAAAAAATGCTTATGCCACCCTTCCCCTAATACAAAATATCTTGTATAGGTACTGCAGGGAACATAAAGGCTGTCCTTTTGTGTAAAAAGGATTGTTTATAGAAACAGCTCAGAACCAGAAGGAAGCTCAGCCTTTGACCGATTGCTCACCAGCAATCGCAGCTTCAAGGAGCAGTTGTACTCATTGGCCCTGTGCTAAGTTAGAGAAACCAGCAAAAGGTTTGCTTAGAGCAGGGGTTCTCAACTCGCACCTGGAGTCCTCCCTTGCCAGTTAGGTTGTCAAGATCTCCACAATGACTATGCAGGAAATAAATTTGCATATAAGGAGGCAGTGTATAAAAATTCAATGTGGATATCCTGACAACTTGACTGCCAAGGGGGGTACGCCAGGCCCGAGTTGTAAAACACGGCTGTTTTTAAGGGAGTGGTTGGGGGAAGTAGAGGGATACTGTCACCCTCCTTTTGTGGCTTGGGGAATGGCCTCTGTAAGTGGGGAACTTCAGGTTGATGAACATGCTGGAGCCTGATTGGCTCTTCTATTTATCATTTCTGATGTGCTGAAAGGTGGATGCAGTGCTGCACATGTACATTTATCATGTAATAGATGGTCCCTGCTCAGAAGAGCTTACAATCTAATTTAGACAGACAAGCAGGACCTAAAGGTATTGGGGAGTTTCTCGCAGCGAGAATGGTAAGATGAGACATAGGTATCTTAGGGTGAGTGGGAGTTAGGAGTTATTGGCCGGGTATAATACATTTGAACTAAATATGTAGTCCAGTACTTGGGGCTGGTAAGTGATGTGAAGGGGCCATCAGGCCTTCTAGGGCACAGCTGATTCACTTGGTCATGTAATGACGTGTATATGTTACATGCTAACATTCAGGTGTGTAAATATTTCTGCTTTCAATCAACTACAACTCTGGCACTTTGCTCCTTTTATAGAAAGACATACACAGGCTAAAACAGTCACTTTCCTGCTCTCTCAGCCTCGGTGCTGTTATCAAAATTACCTTAGGGCCTCATTCTGTAAACAGCGCCAGGTGTCCCTGTGGTAGGGGTGGCATATTAAACCACCTGGAGACGCCTGGCAGCCATGCCTGTTCTCCGACCCTGACCACACTTTTCAGGTAGGCATTGTTAGTCATCAGAGACTGGATGGACCATTCGGGTCTTTATCTGCCGTCATCTACTATGTTACTATGTAGAGGGTGCCTCACCTTAGGTGTTGCTAGAATGGGGGGGGGGGGGGGAGGTTTTACATTGGTTTTATACCAATTAAAAACAATTTAGCTCCATGTGTAACTAAGACATCAGTGGGCGTCCGTGGTTAGGGTGCCTGGAGGTCGCTTAACCTAGGTACTATTTATAGAATCAGGATCTTAGTGTTTTGCCCATTTTAAGACTTTGGACCCTGTTTTGCTACAAGTGGCTCTAGTGTTTTTCTCAAAGATTGTCAAAGAAATCTGATTTCCAAAGCTTTTGTCTTAGTTTTCTACGGGTTCCAGCTCCACTCGAAGGTAGAGACTAGCGCCTGTTCCTTTGTGCTTGACAGAGGAAGACTTTGTACCTCGAAGATGGGGACAGGCTGCAGTACGGCACCAGAGAACAAATGAAAGAGCTTGCCACCTTCCCAACAGCACCGCTAGGGTAATCATGATGCCACAATGGAAACGAGATACGAGGAGGACTCGCATGATCTGTAAATATTGTAGAACCCATCAGCACCACAGCAATGTCCATCCTTCACACCCTCTGACCCGCGCCCTCTCCCGTACAACCTTTGCAATAAAACAAGGAACGAAATAGATGCAGTTACTGCTTTTCTACTGAATTTGGTCTAGTTCTTTGTGAATTTGTATTCCATCTGGAACTGAGGATAGAGTGAATGGCACGTTTTTAAAATGAATAAATACATGAGATTCAGAACCACGGACAGTTCAATGATATTTAGGGAATCTTACGTGACCCCCAACCTCAGCTGGCACAAAGCATTCAAAGCTCAGGATTTTTGAACATTTTATTTGGCACTGTTTGCCTTATCATTGCTGGTCCATCATGCCCGCGGCGGCCCTGAGACTGCTTCAGTGCCCATGAAGCTAGTTATGGTTCTTCAACTGGGAAAAAACACTCAGACTGATTTCTTGGCGTCTCCCCAACATCTTTAAAGGTCCCCTGACCTGCCAAGACTCCAAAATAAGCCTCTTGTGCCTTCAATCTAAAGGAGCTACATTGTGTCTAATTTTCAGTTTAGGCTTTTGAAAATCAAAAGATGAATTTAAAAATCTGTATTTAATTGAAGGAACAAGTCCAGCTTCTATGAAACCTGAAGATGCTCCACTGCAAAGCTTTGCAACATTTTAACAAAGGTGGCTGCTACTCTTAAGAGAAACCTGGTCTGCACAGAGTACGATTTTTATTTCACTCACATCCCTAAGGCTCAGAATAGCAACAAATCCCATACTCATAAATTATCCTGCGCACTTGAGCGATTTTACTATTAATTACAGAAACTGACACAAGATTCTATCCTAAACCCCCATCAGGACACAAGGAAAGCAGTTGTGTTCTGTCCCCAGTGAGCAGATGATTCTGCGGTTTCCTCTTCAAGGACAATGTCATGAGCGTATCTTCACCTTTGTTTCATATCCCCGCTCCATGGAAAATCTCTCATATTTGCTTTCCAGTTTCTAACCAGACGCCTGCCGGCAGTTCAGCATCTCTTCAGAGCCTGTTGTCTGCATATGCCATTCACAGGGCATTCCCAAATGTGTTCAAGTGCAGTGAGGTAAGAACTATGCCGGAGGCACTGCAGGAAGAGAAGCAGTGTGGAAACCCTGGCTGAAGCTGAGAGGGGAGCACAGATCTCTGTGGCTGTCAGAGAATAGCTCAGATATTTGCATCCAAGTAATCACAGCACTTTTCAGGATAAGCAGCGTGAAATCTGTTTTATTCCTTGGGATCTTGCTAGAGAAAATAGGGTTATGTAAATGGCATCTGTGGCACAGAGAGGGGGAGATCCTTGACAAAGCAGGACGTGTTGTACTAACCCACATGACCAAGTTAAAAAGTGATAAATCACCTGGACAGAATGGTACTAAAAGAACTCAAACATGAAATTGCTGACCTGCTGTTAGTGATCTGTAACCAGTCGCTAAAATCATCTGTACTACCTGAAGATTGGAGGGTAGCCAATGTTTTGCTGATTTTGAAAAAGGGCTCCAGGGCAGATCCGGGAAATTACAGACCGGTAAGCCTCATTTCGGTGCCAGGCAAAATGGTAGTAACAATCATTAAAAATAAAATTGTGGAACAAGTAAACAAACATGATTTAATGAGACGGAGTCAGCATGGGTTCAGCCGAGGGAGATCTTGCCTCACCAATTTGCTTGACTTCTTCGACGCTGTAAATAAACATGTGGATAAAGGTGAGCTGGTTGATGTAGTGTATCTAGATTTTCAGGAAGCTTTTGACAAAGTTCCTCTTGAGAGGCTCCTGAGAAAATGAAAGAGTCATGGGATAGGTGGCAAAGTTTAGGAATTGGTTATTGGATAGAAAAGAGAGGGTAGGGTTAAATGGAGGAGAGTAGACAGTGGAGTGCCTCAGGGGTCTGTACTGGGACCGGTGCTATTTAACTTATTTATAAACGATCTGGAAATTGGAACGAGTGAGATGTTTACATTTGCAGATGACACTAAACTGTTCAAAGTTGTTAAAACTCATGCAGATTGTGAAAAATTGCAGGCAGGCCTTAGGAAATTGGAATCCAAGTGGCAGATGAAATTTAATGTGAACAAATGCAAAGTGATGCACATTGGGACAAATAACCCAAATCACAGTTACCGGATGCCTACGGTCCACCTTGGGGGTTAGTGCCCAAGAAAAGGATATGGGTGTTATTGTAGATAATACGATGAAACGTTCTGCCCAAAGTGCGGCAGCGGCCAAAAAAGCAAACAAGATGCTAGGAGTTATTTAAAAAGGGATGGTTAACAAGACTAAGAATGTTATAATCCTCTGTATCGCTCCATGGTGCGACCTCACCTAGAGTATTGCATTCAGTTCTGGTCTCCTTATCTCAAGAAAGATATAACAGTTCTAGGAAAGGTTCAAAGAAGAGCGACCAAGATGATAAAGGGGATAGAACTCCTCTCGTATAAGACTAAAAAGGTTAGAGTTCTTCAGCTTAGAAAAGAGACGACTGAGGGGAGTAGAACTCCATCAAAAATTACAAAGACTAGAGGACACTCAATGAAGTTCTAGGGAAATACTTTCATAACCAATAGGAGGAAATAGTTTTTCACTCAGAGAATCGTTAAGCTCTTGAACGCATTGTACGAGGTTGAGAGTGGATAGTGTAGCTGGTTTTAAAGGTTTGGACAATTTCTTGGAGGAAAAATCCATAGTCTGTTAAGCCACTGCTTGCCCTGGATAGGTAGCATGGAATGTTGCTACTCATTGGGTTTTGGCCAGGTACTAGTTACCTAGATTGGCCACCGTGACAACGGGCTACTGGGTTTGATGGACCGTTGGTCTGACCTAGTAAGGTTGTTCTTATGATCCAGAAGCTAAGTTTTTGTTTAGTTTATAAAGATATTGAAAGTAAGACTGATGACGAGTGGACACATAAAGCTTGCAGACAGTGATAGCTTTCTGAGTCTTAAGTGGCGTTGCCGAGGTCTTTTGTGATAAATTCAGTAGGAACAGAGGTGGATATTTTGATAAACAGTACATGCTTAAGAATGACGCTGGAACTAAGAAAATTTGCCAATACGGTGTGGATCATTACTTCATGTTTGATCATCAGTTGGGCCACTCCAAGTACCTCACTAAACCATCCAACCAGTAGTGGTACGTCATTGGTAACTGGGAAGTCAAGCCAGTGTTAGGCAGATTTCTAAGGTCCCTGTGATGGGGTGTATGTCCCATCACATGAGAGAGTACTTTCTCGAGTCTACCCCTCCCCAGAGTTCCCTTAAGGATGAGCAATAGGTAACCATGGTTAAACAGGGAATAGCCAGGTCCACCTAGTTCCTAATGGGGTGGTTCTAGTCATAGTGGAAGACTAGGTGGGTACATGCACATAGGAACCAGCTGTCCCTATTTTCCCAGAGTATTGTGTTGCCCAATAGTAAAGATTGAATGACCTTGCCATTGGACATAAATAAATAATTTGCATCCTAATTTGCATAATAAGTGGATTGCAGAGAAAAGGGGTGATTTATAAAGAAAAAAGACTCCTAAAGCTTTAAATAGCTTTAAAAAGCTAATAGGGAGAGGAACTTTAGCTTGGACCCCCTCAACCCTTAGGGGACATTTTGAGGGCTCAAGAGGGACCTCACCCTGAACTGAAAGGGGGCTTGATTAATGGATTCCCAGCAGAAAGGCACAGTTTGAGTTTTTGAAAACAAGAACTCTGGGGTGACTCTTGAGAGGAGGAATGCGGGCCTAGTGCCTAACTCTCAGTAAGCCTCTATGCATGTGAGCTCTAGTTGGCTAGGATACTCGGTCTACATTCTCGGTAGGCGGTGAATGGACACTTGGACCACAGCCTTGGATGAGTAGAGGAAGAACACTCGGCTTACACCTTCAGGTAGGAATGGCAAGGGACATGACAGTCCCAAGTGTCCTTTTATATCACATTCCCGTTGGATCATGTGCTCTGAGTGCAGGTGCTTTGTAAATCACTGGGGGAGGAGAAGACATCTTAAAGTTGAATTTAGCAAGTGAAATATTGTTACTTAGTAATTTTGTTAGATTGCTAGTTTTATCTTGAATTGGCTATTGGCTAGATTGGATATCCGCAGTATCTTTCTAGATGGTTTTGAAAGACGGTTTTAAAAGACAGACTAGACTGCTTCGGCCTTGTCCACCTGTGAATTCACTCTGCCGCATTACTGATGACATGGCAGAGTGAATTCACGGGCGGAGAAGGCCAAAGAAGCATATTTAGCGTGATGCTGGCCCGACGCTGCTTAAGGAGGTATGTAGGGCTCGCTCGCGGTTGGTGGGGTTCGGAAGGGAGGGAAGGATGGGGGTTCTGCTGCACAAAAGATGGGAGGGACGGAAGGAAAGCTGGGCAAGGGTCCTGCTGCATGATGGGGGGAGGAAAGATGCTGCACATGTGGGGGAGAGAAAAGAAAGAGGAAGAATTGTGAAGGAGAGGAAAGGAGAGATGATCATGTACATACCCTGAAAATAAGACCTAGTGTGTTTTTGGGCCTAAAATTAATATAAGGCACTGTCTTATTTTTGGGTAAACATGGTAAGTACAATACAAAGTCTTTTTGTTTTGGTTTTGTTCTTATGGTGTGAGAAGGTTATCTTGCAATGAAAGCGTCTTGAAATAAGAATGTTTTTAGCTTAGATTTAAATACTGGTAAAGATGATTCTTGTGTGAGTTCATGGAGCATCACATTCCATAATGTTAGGGCTATAATGGAGAAGATTGGTTTACGAGTTGTATCATAGAAGATTTCATGAATATGGGGGGATTACTAGAAGATTTTGAGAGCTGGCTCTTAGCATTCTTGAAGAGGAGTAAAGAAGAATAAGTTTATCAATGAAAGCAGGGGAGTTTGTGAGG
Source organism: Geotrypetes seraphini (assembly GCF_902459505.1). NCBI lineage: Eukaryota > Metazoa > Chordata > Amphibia > Gymnophiona > Dermophiidae > Geotrypetes > Geotrypetes seraphini. The sequence goes on along the minus strand of NC_047099.1, from coordinate 1,017,784 downwards.
GATAAGAGTAAAGGTAGATTATAGGGATGGGATTAGAGGTAAGTTACAAAATTAATCAGGGACCACTGTTCAGGCACTAGGCCTGATGGGCCGCCGCGGGAGCGGACCGCTGAGCAAGATGGACCTCTGGTCTGACTCAGCGGGGGCAACTTCTTATGTTCTTATGTTGTTTTAAAGGTGAGCAGGAGCACTTTGTAGGTGATCTGATGGGAAATAAGTAGCCAGTGTGCATTTCAGAACAGGGGAGTTACGTGATCATATTTTTTTGCTTCATGGATGAGTTTTATGGCAGTGTTTTGAAGAATTTGTAGTCTGCGGATTTCTTTTTGTGTTGAGCCTTGCTATAAGGAATTGCAGTAGTCAAGTTGGGAAATAACAAGGAGCTGAATAAGGATGATTAGAGGAGGGTCTAAAAGCGTAGAAATAGAGCGGATCATTTTTAGTTTAAAGAAGCATTTCTTGACGACCAAGCTTATTTGATCACGGTAGGAAAGTTTTTATTGTCGAGAATAACTCCTAGCAATTTATCCTGGAATCCATTTGGATTGGAATGTTTTCAATGCAGATAGGGATCATAAGATCTTTCTTGTCAGAACAGAGGAACAGAACTCCTTTGGTTTTTCAATGTTTAGGACAAGCATATTTTGGCTCAGCCAAGAGCTGATTTGGTTGAGTTTGCGATTTAAGTCTTGGATCTCTCCTGGGTTATTGGGCTGCAGTGTCCTTTCTTCACCTGGACACGCTGAGAAAGGCGTACTTCAGGAAAGCAAGTTCATCCATGCTGGTGTCACTACTGGTTAAGTGATTTTGAGGTAATAGTTATTATAGCAGAAATTCCCATCTAAGTCAATTAACAAGTACAGTGTTCCCCCGGTCATTCGCGGTCGGCGGTTTGCAGTCCCGGTCATTCGCGATATTTTCTGACCGCGAACCGCCGACAAGGAGAGGCAGGAGAGAGCAGCCGGAGGCCGGCAAGTGCAGGAAATCACTCGCTGTATGCTCCGACTGCCTCTTCCTGCACTAAGTCGGGCCTTATCCAATTAGGAGCTGCTTTGACACGCACATCCTATACAGAATCCGGGCCTAAGCCTGCCTAAGAACCCAAGAGAGTTTCAGAAGATGTGGCAGGAACCTTTCATGATTTCAGCTAGTACGGGGAAGTATTTTCATTAAATAAGATCAGAGTTTACATCTGCACTTTGCTTACATGTGTGAAGTGGTGACACTTAGGAGCATAATCAAAACGTCCAAAGTTGGCACTTGAACGTTTTGCTGACCCAAACCAACTCTCTTCCCCCAGACCCCTTTTCTACCTGAATGTAAACAGCAGCCTTAACTTGGCCAGTGGCAGAACCTGAAGTAGGCTAGACATTGCATATTTGGGTCAAATTTGCTCCACATGATTAGCGTCTTAAAAATCACTTTTTCCTGTTTGTTGTACATTTTTATTTTTAATTATTTGGTGCTTCTGATCTCCTACTTCTTTTTCAAGTGATACTTAGTTGCTATATATTTGAAAATTGCATGACGAAAAAAAATCACTTCCAATGTTGAAAAAAACAAACCCCCAACCTACAGAAGCAGAAAAAGTAACAAGATTATCCCCAACATTAAACCATTTTCAGGGAATATAAGAGAGACCAAACCATTCTCAAAGAAAACCTGAAATTCCACCAGATTCTGAAACAGAAAAACGATTGTGATAAATAGTGGACCAAAGACATTCTAGCTTGGGCTACTCCCATCCTAATATCCCTCCACTTCTTCTCCCTCTTCTTTAACCCCCTTACATCCCCCCTCCCCCCATTTCCCTTCTATTATGTTCTTCCTCTCCTCCATATTCTTCTCTTTACTGTGAGAAGCTTTATCACCGTAGGTCAGCCTCAATGATATTTCTGGACACATTGATCCAAGGCCAGTTCTCCAAGTGCTGACATCTGTGGATAACACATTACAATGCTGGTTCTCAAATGTTTATATCTATGGATACGAGGGTTTAATCCCAGGTCCCCAGGTGGTGACATCTGAGGGTTTATGGATAGCGCTGTGCAATGCCACTTCCCCTTTCAACAGCCAGTGGATAGGAATAATACAGTAGAGGTTTGGCACCAAAACATTTTGGCCGTTTGAGGAGGAGGAAAGCCTGGGTTTGGACAGGAGGGTGTAGAGGAATTGGAGAGTCACCCATCCTGCGAAGTGTCCAGCTCTGCAGATCCTTCGGTTTCCTGTGGAGGAAGAAGAGCAGAGAATTTACAATCTCTCTCTCTCTCAACTACTGAGTCGGTTCTTAAATGTGTCCCCTACTTTCAGGCACTTATTCATCCGGCAGTGGTTGCTGGCAGCTCCATTAGATCCAGGTCGGGGGCAGTTAGTAGGGATTAGTGGGATGCCACTGAATCTCCCGCCAGTGCTTGTTAGCAGGCTAGGACCCTCTCCTACCTGATTAACTGCCCTCTAAGTGCCTACTGTTCATTTGCCTTAATCCACCCATGTTGCCAACCACATTTTACGAGTAGGTTTCCAAGTTTAGGAGTCTCCTTGTTGCAGAAGGAAGCCAAAGGCAGGGAACCTTCATGAGGGACTGATTATCACTTTCCCTTGTAAGGCTGAAGTATGCACAGTTTATGTCGCTCCTCTGAAGGCAGCAGTATAGAGACTGAGCCAATCTATGCCTTCCTCAGAGAAGTCAAACCCCTTGTTCTGATCCCCCTATGTCCGGCCTGCTCACCTCCTCTCCCATCTCCAGGCGCAAAGCCCGCATCTCATCAGCTGTTGTCCTCTCCTCCTCTAGGAAGAAGTCCTTGTCAAGGCGCTCGAGCTGTGGCACTGCAATTAGGGCTTCCATTCGATAGTCATCGGTCTCTGTACAGGGGTTGTCAAACATCGCCAGGGCCCGCAGTCCTCTCAGACAGCCCAGCTTCTGCAGCTCCTTCGTTCTGCTTATCTGGTTTCCTCTAAATGCAAAAGAACAGAGAGAAAGCATTATGAATTGGAGAGAAGTCTAGTCCATTGTTAAAGCCGACGTTTTCACTCTTTTTTTTTTTTTATATACAGTATATGTTTATTGAAAGTGAGAAAGGTCACAACTATACAAAATACAATTTCAACAGCTTAAAGCGCAGAAAAAAGGTCCAAATATCAATAAAAACCAACTAAGGCAACAAACCCATCCAAAATCCCCAAGGTAGAGCAGGGCGATAGTGGAAACTTATCAGGAAAGTGAGAATCACTGATCAAACCAGCCAGTGCAGTGGCCTTCCCCCCCAAATCATCCAACCACACCAATCACTACCAGTCACACAAATAATTGCAATATGTTTTCTTTCCTGGAAGAGTTTCTCTCTTGTTCCTCTCCTCCCTCCTTAATTTGAGGACTATGTAGAAGTTGTATTTGTTTCCTGAGGCCGGCTTTTGGCCTGGTTCATTTTGATTTGAACCCAATAGGTAATTGGATGTATCAGTTTCCTTATATTTCCTGTTAAGCACAATTCTGTACTTAAATGAAAATCAAATAAATCATTAAAAAATAAAAAGAATTGGAGAGCAAAAGAGAAATAAAGAAAAGTGATAAATACAACATCTCTTTAGTCTCTACAAATGAAGGAACAGCTAGAAACAGAGCAGGACACTTTCCCAGAAACACAGGTACATGAGGAGGTCTTCACTCTAGGGATGGCTCCGAGCTCTGACTTTCAAACCTCTCCTGTCCCCTTCTTGCTCAGCTTCATGTTTCTTGTGCCTACAAATGAGTATTCAGATTAAACACACAAGGGCAATTCTATAACTTAGCTATGGGAATGTTTGAATTCCATAGTGTCCTCGCCAGATCAGTCCAGAACTTGTGGATTGTGCCGCTTGACCAGAGAGAGAAAAAACATCCTGCATGCTTTACCCAATAAGGGTACCTTGCAGCCTCAGCCTTCACTAACAGCTTAATTTTTGTTATAAGAGCTTCAAGCGAAATTGAAAACAGATGGTCTATTGCTTTGTTAGTTGAAATACTGAACATCTAGGATTTATTAGGTGAAGCATGCAAAACATTTTCCCCCTCTCTTTCTACCCAATGGTTGATAGCCACAACCAAAAGATTCTGATTTGGTATGGTCAGAATGCCTATATAATTTTTAGGCAGACCTGTGCCTAGATCATCATAACTTTAACCAACTCAGACAAGCCTAGAAGATGGATACTTGCTGAATTTGCTCAAAATAAAGGAGAAATTAGCTTCTTACCTGCTAATTTTCTTTCTTTTGGTCCCTCCAGACCAGCACAGCAGGTGGAGACTAAGACACTGATTTTTGACTGTAGTATAAGTGGGCTGTGCAGTCCCAAGTACAATCAGTCTGACGAATAGTCAAGCAGAACTAAGAAACTAATAACTGAACTATAAACGCCAACATAGAAACATAGAATATGATGGCAAAAAAGGGCCATCGGCCCAACAAGTCTGCCCACACAAGAACCCTCCCCATACAAGAACTTCCTCAAAGTGAACCCACATGTTTATCCCATGTTTTCTTAAAATCGAGCACTTTGCTGGCCTCAACTACCTGAAGTGGAAGATCATTCCAATGATCAACCACCCTTTCCGTGAAGAAATACTTCCTAATGTCACCATGAAATCTCCCACCCTTGATTTTTAACGGATGCCCTCTTGTTATCGTAGGTCCTGTAAGGAAAAAGATGTCTTCTTCCACCTCAATACGGTCAGTAACATATTTGAACGTGTCTATCATGTCTCCCCTCTCTCTGTGTTCCTTGAGAGAGTATAGCTGCAACTTACCTAGACGTTCTTCATATGGGAGATCCTTGAGTCCTGAGACCATCCTAGTGGCCATTCGCTGAACCGACTCCATTCTCAGCACATCCTTGTGATAATGTGGCCTCCAAAATTCAACACAATATTCCAGATGAGGTCTCACCATGGACCTTTACAGCGGCATTACAACTTCGGGCTTTCGGATGACAAAACTTCTACGGATGCAACCTAGCATTTGTCTAGCCTTAGATGAAGCTCTCTCCACTTGATTGGCAATCTTCACTAATGATTACTCCCAGGTCCCGTTCTGCAGCAGTTCTTGTTAAGATCTCACCATTCAGGGTGTAAATTCTGCAGAGGTTTCCGCTATCAAGGTGCATAACCTTACACTTTTTGGCTTTAAAACTCAGCTTCCAAGTAGTGGACCTTTGTTCCAATAAAAGCAGGTCCTGCGTCATAGTGTTGGGCCCGGTTTCTCTGCCTACTACGTTGCACAGTTTAGCGTCGTCAGCAAATAATGCAATTTTACCCTGAAGCAGGTCCCGTACAAAGATATTAAATAGGATTGGACCCAAGACAGAGCCCTGCGGCACTCTACTGATCATTTCCGACGTTTCGGATGGAGTACCATTTACCAACACCCTTTGAAGTCTGCCACTGAGCCAGTCTTTAACCCATGCAGTCAATGTTTCTCCTAGCCCCATCAAACTCATCTTGTTCAATAACCTGCGGTGTGGGACACTATCAAAAGCCTTACTGAAGTCCAAATACACGATATCCAGGGATTCTCCCTTAACTAACTTTTTCATTACCCAGTCAAAGAAGCTGATCAGATTGGATTGGCAGGATCTTCCTTTTGTAAATCCATGCTGGTGGGGATCCCTCAGCCTCTCGTCGTTCAGAATCGTATCTAATTTGAGAAGCAAGGGTCCACTGAGGAGTGCAAAGATGTAGCCTTGCCAGTGGTGTCGCATGGACAGTGGAAGCCATGTGGCCTAGAAGAACCATCATGTGCCTGGCAGAGATGGATTAAAGAGGAAGCAGTTCATATTGTGGGGATCCGGGATTGCCAACCAAGTACGAATCTGGATATATTAGCGACAGCGTGGGCTGAGGACTTGCATTGCTAGTTGACTGCTCAACAGTTACAATGGGTCCTGAAGAACATTCAGAAGGTGTCACCCAATATTACTCACTGGGAAATGCAATTGAAAATTGTTCTTAGACTTTACATTCCACCGGAACGTGCAGCCCGGATGGGGATTACTGCATCGCATTCTTGCCCGAAATGCAATCAGGCTCACGCATCTTTGAGTCACATGTTTTGGGCCTGCCCCGCAATCCAACAGTTTTGGAGACATCTTGGCCTATATACCACATCGCTTTGGGGAAGGCGATGGCTTACGCAACCGAGGGCGTTATTTGGATTTTATAATATAGCCTCTTCCAAACCCAGGGGAATGTCAGCATTTATCTCCAGAGCCCTTTTGATGGGAAAAAAAGCCATCCTCACCAACTGGCTCTCCCGTGATCCCCCGTCATATGCACAATGGAGATCCCTAATGATAGTGCACGCAACACTGGAGAGACGCATGGTGGGAGACTTGACTCTTGGCCCGGGTCGCAAATTTTGTCAGGTGTGGGAGCACTTCTGGCAGGACCTCACACCGCGTGCTCGCAGTAGACTTTTGAATCTTTAAGATTTTATTCCCACTCTCAACTGTTGGACTGGCCATGGATTCTTGGGGAGGGGAGGGGAGGGGGGATGGGAGGGGAACTGATTATATTGTTGAAAATGTTATTTCCTGAATGGTACTACTGTTTGTATTTGCTTCTTACTGCTGGAATAATAAAAATCAGTTAAACATAAAGAGGAATCAGTTGCTGACAAAGGTGGATGAAAGCCTGAAGGCAATCTTGAGGAAGAAATGCTCTCATGAGAGTGGTGTCTAGGATTGCCCCAATGAACTGCAGATGTTGAGTTGGAAGAAGATGTGATTTGGGGAAGTTGACTTTGAATCCTAGTATCTGAAGAAAATAAATAGTCTGAGATGTTGCTTGAACCACTTCCTGAGATGAAACAGCCTTGATCAACCAGTCATCCAGGTAAGGGAAGACTTGAAGGCTGTGTGATCGGAGAGATGCGGCCACTACAATGAGGCACTTCCTGAAGACCCTGGAAGAAGATGCCAGGCCGAAGGGAAGAACCTTGTACTGGTAATGACATCGATTGATTTGGCAATGGAGTTACTTCCTGGAAGCTGGATGAATTGGAATATGTGTATAGACTTCCTTGAGATCCAGAGATCATGGACAGTTGTTCTGATTGAGGAGAGGATAAAGCAGGGCGAGGGATAACATCCTGAATTTTTCCTTGACTAGAAATTTGTTGAGAGCTCTGAGATCAAGGATGGGTCTCAGTCTTCTTCGGGACTAAAAAGTAACGGGAGTAGAATCCCTGCTTCTGCTGATTGAGAGGAACTTCCTCGATGGCATTCAGCAGGAGAAGGGATTGAACCTCCTGCAGAAGGGAGGACTGTGCAGGGTCCAAAGCAGACTATCTTGAAGGATGGTTGGTGGCAGGGTTTGAAAATTGAGAGTGTAACCTTGACGAATGATGGTGAAGACCCAGAGGTCTGATGTTATGAGCTCCCAGCGAGCTATGAAAGATTGGAGACGGCCTCCGATGGGCAGAGGTGAAGTCTGTAGAATGGTGATGTTGGCTATGCTCTGAAAAAACACGTCATAAAGGCTGCGTAGACTTTTGGGGGGCAGCCTGTTGTTTTTGCTGTTGTTGATGTGGTTGCTGTTGCCTCTGTCTCCTGGGTTGAGGCAGAACAGGAGTCGTAGGTTTCACAGCAAACCTTCTTTGATATGAAGAAGCTGGTCTGAAGGGACAAGAAGGTGGAGGCTTCTTTTTGGGCTTGACCAGAGTGTCCCATCTAGTTTCATGGGCAGACAACTTCTGTGTGGCCGTGTCCATGGAAGCACCAAAAAGCTCGTCCCCCAGACAAGGTGCATTGGCTAACCTGTCCTGATGATTGACATCCAGCTCAGAAACTCAAAGCCAGGCCAGACGTCTCATGGCCACTGACATTGCTGCAGCATGTGAGCTAAGTTAGAAGGTATCATAGACGGAACGAACCATGTACTTGCGGAGCTGGAGCAGGTCATAAATGAAATGTTGAAAAGCAGGAAGCTTACGTTCCAGAAGATATTTTTGGAATGTGGCAACTTGACTAAATGCTTAATATAAAAAAAGAAGTGAAAAGTGTTGCCAGACCTGTTGGCTAACATAGCATTTATATATATATATATATATATATATATAATATATATATATACAGGGCATAGACACTAGCCCCTGAAGATTTCTTTAGGGTTGATTTCACCATGAGAGATTCATGGGGGAGCTGTGGTTTGTCAAACCCGGGAATAGGAACTATCCTATAGAGAGAATCCAGCTTGCAAGGAGCCACAGGGATGGTAAGAGGTGTTTCTAGATTCTTGTAAAAGGTTTCCCGTAATATATCATGGAGGGGAAGCTTTTTTTTTTTTTTTTTTAATTCTTTATTCATTTTATAATTCACAACAAGTGTACAGTAAATATCAAACAATTAGAATACAATATCACTTAAAAATCTACCATATCATACAACAAAAAGATATAATCCCCACCCCCTCCCACTTGCATATACAACAAAAAATATGAATATAATATCTTATCATTCATATATATTATTAATAGAAATCCAACCCCCCTCCTCGATCCACATGTAAGAATTAAAATTGGGAAAAGTGTAAATTATTAATTAGAATAATTTAAAAATGGCCCCCACACATCCTTAAATTTATTATAGTAACCTTTTTGAACTGCCAACGCTCTTTCCATTTTAAACACATGACATACTGAATTCCACCAGAAACAATAATTCAACCTTGTACAATCTTTCCAGTTATACGTTATTTGTTGAATGGCAACTCCTGTTAATATCATCAAAAGCTTATTATTATTAGCAGATATTTGAGGCTTAGCTCTCATCAGCATGCCAAATAAAATTGTGTCGTATAATGCTACATAATTTTCCATTAAATGATTTATTTGATCCCAAATAGAGATCCAAAAATTTTTAATGAACGGACAATAAAACAACAAGTGATCTAAAGTTCCAGCCTCAAGGTTACAATGCCAACATCTATTAGACCTAGAGCAATCCAATTTTTGTAAACAAACAGGGGTCAAGAGTGCTCTATGCAACAGGAAAAACCATGTTTGCCAGAAGCAGACATTGTACACTTCAACCTCCAGGACCAAATACGTGGCTACTGAGATGCATTAATTTGATGCTTAATCTCAATGCTCCAAATATCTCTAAGTCCAGTTTTTGGTTTCTTATTTTCATAGCCAGATAATAATTTATACCACTGCGCGGCTTGGTGACCCAAGAAGTCTGCCTGAAAGCATAGGAAATCTAAACTAAATTGATTATTAAGAGATTTTATTTTATTTATTATATACCGCTATACCGTGAGGTTCAAAGCAGTTTACAATGAAGATAGATTAAAGATACATTAAAATAAAATAAATAAAAATGGTACTTTGGATTTCCCTAGCTGTCCCGAAGGCTCACAATCTAGCTAAAGTACCTGAGAAAACAATAAATAAAAATAAAATAAATGAAATGAAATGAAATAAAGTAAATTCCAGTCAGACAATAGGATCTGATGTTAGAAGTTCATGAAGACGATATGCCAAGGAGCGAAAGCTGGTATGCTCCTTGAGCCCTGATGTATGCAGCCAAGCCAACACACAATATTTCAGCCATGAGGTTCCCCAGGAAGTAGTAATGAGTGCCAAAATACAGGCTAGTCATTTAGATCAGAGTCAATGCAATGCTAAAATGCAGGCATGTCATTTGGATCAGATGGCCTCTGCAACAGCCAGACAACCGCCACTATCATCTCGGTGCATCAGTTGCATTAAACGATCAACTGCTACCATTCTCAGATCCGATATCTAGTATGGTATAGAACCCTGCTGGATCAGGGGAGGGGCGGAGCTTTGCTCTTATGTCCCCGCCGCTGCTTCTGCTGCCTGCCGCTGTTTTCGGTGCAGCCCCAGCGTCTACTTGTGCTCACCGTTATCCCCTACTGAATCAGGGGAGAAGGAAGGAAGGACGCAGAAAGGGCCTCTGCTGAAAATGCACCATTCTAGGCCTTTAGGTTTGTAGACAGTTATGCTGCGATTCTATAACTGTCAAACTCTTCCTCTCCTAACATTTGATTACTGTAGTGAAGAGAGCACCGAAGTAAAAGACTTGCTGCTCCAGTGTTTTATGAGTGTTAACCATGTCAAAAAAGAAGAGGGAAAAAGATTTTTGAGTTTTCTGTTCAGCTGGAATCCCAACTTTATTAAAATGATCCATGGGACCATTAAAAACCAACTGCAGTGTTTTCCACAATCCCTGATGGTAAACATTGCAGAAATGTATTTCCGGGCTTGGAAGAAGGCTTCTGGGGATATTTTGGAGGCTATTGAACATACCTGCATACAAGACTTCATGCATCATGGTATTCATCTTCCCAGAAATTCACCTGTGCATCCCAAAGTGCGAAAGGCCAGAAACTCACAGGTTCGATCAAATGCTGCTCTGCTCTTTGTAGAAGCATTTCCAATAAGAGATCCTCACCTTAACAACGAGGAAATGGATAATGAAATTCAGAAACAGTTTGATGAACTTTTTAATCTTCTAGAAGATCCCCATCCACTGGTACGATCTACAGGTGTTCTTGGTGTTTGCAAAATAACAGCTAAATACTGGGAAATGATTCCTCCAGCCATTCTTACAGAGCTTGTGAGAAAGATACTTGTAGATCTGGCTTCAGATGTCAGCTCAGCTGATGTGCGATGCTCTGTTTTTAAGTGTCTACCTATACTTTTAGACAATAGGCTATGCCACCCATTATTAGAACAACTCCTTCCGTCGCTAAAATACAGTCTTCATGACAATTCGGAGAAAGTACGAGTGGCGTTTGTTGATATGCTGCTGAAAATAAAAGCCATCAAGGCTGCTAAGTTCTGGAAAATTTGCCCCATGGAGCATCTTTTGACTCGCCTGGAAGTTGATTCACAGCCTGTGGCCAGACGAATAGTGAACCTGCTGTTTAATTCATTCTTTCCTGTTAGTCAAGCAGAAGAAGTATGGTGTGAGCGCTGTGTCACACTAATCCAGATGAATCCAATGGCAGCAAGGAAGTTCTTTCTGTATACTTATGAGCACACTGCTCCTACCAACATAGCTAAGTTGATGCTGACTATCAGATGTTGTTTAAATGCCTGCATTCAAAGGACTGGTGCAAGGAACGAGCAAGAAACAGATGATGAAGATAATGAAAAGGAGAATTCAAGTAGTCACGACATCCATCAGCTCGACTTACCTTCGGAGTTTCACAACAAAGTCGCGGGATCCGTGCGATATAGGGATCGCAGCGGCAGCAGGGCGTGAGTTCCCTATCAACCTCAGCTCCTGCGGCACTGGCACACATAGAGATCGGCACCAGATGGCTTTCTTCAGAGGAGGAAAACTGGTATCTACCGCAGACTTAATCTGGAGCAGTCTCCTTGAAGCACTCATTCAGGGTAGCAGCTGGAGCACGGGCAGTGAGACATAAGGACTGTAAGGAGGAGACCATCACATTGGAGGAGACAAGGCTTCCTGGGACTATCAACCTTATTAACTATCAAACTATCAACTATTTCTTTCTCTCCTCTCCTCTATCTTCCATAATACTTAATTCAATACATTCCTGTTAGAATGTTTTCTTTCTTATTTTTTCCTTTTTCTGAACTCTTCACTTCTTTACTAATCTCTAGGCACTTTAGTTAGATTGTGAGCCTTCGGGACAGTGAGGGAATTTCAAAGTGCCTTTCTTGCTCATAATTTTAATGTATATTTTCTGTAACCGCTTTGAACCTAACGGATGTAGCGGTATATAAGAAATAAATTACATTACATTACATTACATTTCCAAGATGTTTTCTGACTCACCTGAGTGAAAATTAAAAGAAAAAAGTGCAGAACCCTGTAAAACTATGAATAAGGTATATGAAAGGAACAAAATAAACTAGAACTCAACAAAGAAAACTAAATATAACTAAAAACTTAAAAATATAAGAGCGAGACACTGAAGCCCGGGTCTTACTCAGGCAACATGAATAGCCTGCTTCAGTTGCAACCATTTATAACTTTGTTTTTTATCAAGACCAAATTTTATTTGCAACTGTGAAAAATCCAGCATGGAGAGGAAGCTTGAGAAGTTCCTTGGGTTGTTGATCGTAGTCCAAGGCATTCAGGAACTCTTTAGATCTTTTAGAGTCAGCTTCCAAGGGAATGGATAAGGTCTCAGACATTTCCCTTAGAAATTTAGAGAAAGATAGTTTTTCGGACATGACAGGAGCCTCTGGAGAAGAGTGGCAAATGGATTCATCATCTGAAGAACCCTCCTCATCAGATAGAATAGGTTCTTGCTCAGAATCGCCCTAGAGATCTGAATCCTGAGTTGTCTGGGGTCTGTGCTTAGCACTTGGTGTCAAAGGTTCGAGATGTTTTAACTTCTTTAGTGCCTTTCCGGACCGCACCGACATGGTCTCACATCGTGTCTGGGCTGAAGACAACCGGTATCGGCAACTCATCGGTGTCGGCTCCTTAATGAGAAGTGGTGGTACCGATGGAGACTCCTGTGCAGGTGCAACAGGTGTCGAGGTCTCAGACCGGACTGGCACCAGGGGAATCAGTGTCGACATGGGCAGAGTCTGAGTCGGCACCAGCAATTGGAACTACTCCCGTAATTCCTCTTGTAGAACTCTTTAATCTGTTGCTTAAGAGTAAGCATTGGTACTGCTGGCTTTTTTGCCAGTACCTTTGAGGCACTCATCGAGATCGGAGCGGAGCATTTCTTGGGTCTCCTTGAGGTCGACAGAACTTGACTCACTGCTGCTTTGACCTGAGACCCAGAGGGGGTGGGGGAAGGCTTCTTAGCCAGTTTACCCACTGAAGTGTTTGACACCAAAGATGGATCCACCGATGTTGATTTGGGAAGTACCACCGTCAGTAGCGGTGTCTAATCATACTCCATTGCGACACCAAAGAGGAGACGCTGCTGAATCCAGGTGGTTCATGAGAGTCCTCTTCTGTAGAGACGAACAGCGGGAACAGATTTCTGGATGGTGCTCAGGCCCCAAGCACTGGAGACACCAGCGATGTGGGTCAGTCACAGAGATGGGGTGAGCACAACGTCCACACTTTTTGAAACTCGTCTGCGGGCGAGACATTGAAGGGAAATTAAAATCCGAGACCAAGGTGGTCAAACAGGCCTCGCTGGGCTGAACCGCGAAAGGGAGAAAACAAAAATTTTTACAATTTTTTTTTTTACAAAAAAAGAAAACAGATAAAATAAAAAGAAAACTGACTGAAAAGTCAGAAATCTGCGAGAGTAGGAAGACAGCAAGAAACTTTTTTCTTTATTCATTTTTAAACTTTCATCAAGTGTACAAAAATTCATAATAAACACTATTAATTAGACCACTTGAACATCTTGTATCCTATAAATATAAATGCAACCCTCCTCCCACCCTCCCTCTAATCCCATTATTCATTATAAGATCATAAACCCTACAATTGAAACCCTCCCCCCACCCAACACTAAGTGGTGTATAATTAATAGAAAAATGGCATTTAATCATGACAAAAAGATGTTAATGGCTCCCATATTTTTATAAAATTTTTATACTTTCCATTCTGTACCGCCAATGATCTTTCCATTCTATATATGTGACATAACGAATTCCACCAGAAATTAAAATTAAGCCTACTGTGGTCTTTCCAGTTATTAGTAATATGTTGGATGGCAATTCCAGTCATGATCAATAAAAGTTTATTATTACACGATGATATCTGACTCTTTTTCCTCATAGACATTCCAAATATCACAGTATCATAAGATAACGTACATGGTTTTCCAATAAACAATTTATTTGATCCCAAATTGAATTCCAAAAGGCTAAGATATGGGGACAGTAATACAAAAGATGATCCAAAGTCCCTACATCCAGATTACAATACCAGCATCTATTAGACAAGGAACTATTTAATTTTTGTAATCTAACTGGAGTCCAAAAAGCTCTATGCAACAGAAAAAACCAAGTTTGCCTCATAGACGCTGACATTGTACATCTCATTCTCCAAGACCAAATTTGTGGCCATTGAGATGCTGAAATCTGATGCTTAATCTCAATGAACCATCATTTATAAATCGGATGCTTATCCCGTATAACTTATCACGCACTCTTCGATCTTTAGCGCAAGGATTATTGGCAGTTCCTTCTTTAAAAGTTGTAGGCACTAGACGTCACGACATGTTTTCAATAGTGGCCCCCCAAACTTGGAACTCTCTACCACAATACATAAGAGTTGAAAAGGAACTCAGTCTCTTTAAAAATAAACTAAAAACTTTCCTTTTTAAAGATGCCTTTAGTCTCTAAAATAAACATAATTTAAGCAGTGTAGCCAAGTCATCCCTCCTTATGTTTTTCCTTGAATGTTCTCTTTTCTTTTTTTCCAAAACATTTACTATGTAACTTTTCCCCTTTTATCCTTTCATGTTTTTGTTACGTTTGTTTATGAGTCTGTTTTTTACCCTCTTTTTACATAATATTATTTGTATGTTTTTTTAATATGTTTATATAACTTATTGTAATTCGCTTAGTAAATTATGGATAGGCGATTCATCAAATTAATAAATAAACTTAAACTTAATGCTCCAAATATCCCTAAGACCATTTTTAGGCTTTTTTTTTAACCAAATCACTAATAGTTTTATACCACTGTGCGGCCTGGTGACCGAAAAAGTCCACCTGAAAACATAAAAACTCCATACTGTATTGGGTAGTAAGAGTTTTCCATTCAGGGAACCCTGCCTGAATCACCTGCTTCAATTTCAACCAATGAAAACATTGTGATTTATGAAGCCCAAATTTATGTTGCAATTGTGTAAAATCAAGCAGTTTACCATTAGAAATAACATCATTTAAAGTTCAAATTCCTGCAATTATCCAATGCTTCCAGACTACCTTGAATCCGCCAATTTGAATCTTGGAGTTTAGCCATATGGTTTGATTAGTTGATTTATTAATAGGAATAGCTGTTAAGTTACTGACAAATCGTAAGGTTTTCCAAGTAACCATTAAAATTCTATTTTGTTTGTATAATCTGGACATCTTGATACTGAGAACATGAGAAACATGTAAAGGAAACATGAGTCGCCATTCCAAATGTAACCAATTAGGAGTGTATTCAATGAGCTCCGGGAGGTCCCAATACATACCTTGACGTAAAATATAGGCCTGATGGTACCTATAAAAATTTGGAAAATTTACCCCAGCCTCCTTAATTGGCTTTTGTAAAGATACTAAGGCAATTCTAGGAGTTTTACCAAGCCAAATAAATTTGATAATAATTGAATTCAATTTTTTATAGAAAGACCCCTGAAAAAATACTGGTATCATACCCATTTGATAACAAACCACAGGCAATATCATCATTTTAACAGTTTGAACTCTCCCCCACCAAGATAAATGTAATGGATTCCAATGTTCACATAATTCTGTAACCTTTTTTAATAAAAGTTTTTCATTCTCTTTTACCATATCATCTACTGTATTTTTGATCCATATTCCTAAATATTTTAATCCATCTTCCTTCCAAACAAAAGAAAATGAATCAAACATACTTTTTAAACAATGTACATTGAGTGGAAGAATTTCAGATTTATTCTAATTTATTTTGTAACCTGAAAATTTACCAAACATTTCAATCAACTCTAACAAGCAAGGAATGGAGGAACCTGGATTTCTCAAATATAGTAAAATATCATCAGCATAAGCAGAGAACTTATACTCCCAATCATTACGAGGAATACCCTGTATCCCCTTTGCCTGTTGAATAGCTAACAACAAGGGTTCCAAAACTATATCAAAAAGCAAAGGAGATAGTGGACAACCCTGTCTAACTCCCCTATGCAATTGAAAACGATCCGATAAATTATTATTAATATATAATCTTGCCACAGGGGGGCTATACAAAGATTGAATCATTTGAATAAATCCCGAACCCATACCAAACCATTCCAATGCCTGATACATGAACTTCCATTCCACTCTATCAAATGCTTTTTCCTCATCTAAAGATATGGCAAAAGCCGGTTCATTCATGCTTTTAGTTAAATTTAAAGTGTGAAAAGCCAATCTAGTGTTACTAGAAGAATGTCTGTTCGCAAATGAATCCAGTTTGGTGTACATCAATTATGAAAGGGAGAGTCTTAGCCAATCTCAAGGCCAAAGTTTTAGCTAGTAATTTTCCATCCACATTAATTAAAGATATCGGCCTATAATTTGAGACCAAAGTGGCTTTGGCAAAACAATAGTCAAAGATTCTGCCATAGTACCAGTAATACAATCCTTATTTAGTTGAAACTGATATAAATTTAATAAATGGGGTAGTAAAGAATTTTGAAATGTTTTATAAAATTCCACTGTAAAACCATCCCCACCTGGAGCGGATCCAACTCTAATGTAATGTAATTTATTTCTTATATACCGCTACATCCGTTAGGTTCTAAGCGGTTTGAAGAAAATATACATTAAGATTATAAATGAGAAGTAAGAAGGTACTTAAAAAATTCCCTTACTGTCCCGAAGGCTCACAATCTAACTAAAGTACCTGGAAATTAATAAAGAAGAGAAAATAAAGATGGTTGAAAAAAGAAAAATTCTATGTGAATTTATAGGATGGAAATTAAACTGACAGTGAAGAACTGTATGAAAAATACATATGGAATGCAGTTAGAGAGGGTAGGTTACAATCTATTTATGGTATTTGTTTAATTGGAAGGTGTTAAGGTGGGTAATTTGGGGGAAGGTTATCTGAAGGTAGGTGAATCTTCTGGAGGTAAAAGAGGAGGGGTTAAGATATTTGGATGAATTTTTTGAAAAGCAGGGTTTTGATTTCTTTTCTGAATGTTTTGAAGTTGTCTGATATTGTCATAAGATTGGAGATGGAATGGTTGATTTTTGCTGCTTGTGTTGCTAGAAGGTTGTCAAACATTTTCTTGCGTTGTGTGCCTTTGAGTGGGGGGAAGGCAAAAGGGTTTGAGGTTCTTCTGTGTCTTGAGGTGGAGATTTGGTTTAAGCGGTTATTTAGATAGGAGGGGGAAGAGCCGTGTAATGCTTTGAATATCAGGCAGTAGAATTTGAATTGGATTCGTGCTTGTATGGGTAGCCAGTGAGAGTCTAAGAAGGCAGTTGTTATGTGATCATATTTTTTGAGTGAGCAGATCAATCTGAGGGCGGTGTTTTGTATGGTCTGGAGTTGTTTTATCATAGTGGCTGGACAAGGAAGATATAGGGAGTTGCAATAATCCAGCAGACCTAAGACTAGGGATTGGACGATTAGTCTAAATTGTGTTTGGTCAAAGAATTTTCTGATTTTACGGAGATTTCTCATGGTTAGAAAAGCTTTCTGGGTTGTTTTGTTGATCTGGGGCTGCATTGTGCAACATCTGTCTATCGTAACTCCTAGGAGTTTTAGTTCGGGTTGTATTGGGTAAGAGACTTCAACGTTGTTCCTAATTCTTTTAATGATATAGGCTCATCTAAACTTCTTTTTATATGATCAGGAAGTTTTGGACCCTCTAATAAATTTAAAAATTCCACACCATTTTGAACTTTATCATCATAAGACTCGCTGGAATACAAATCTTTATAAAAATTAAGAAATTGACTTAAAATATTACTAATCTGAGTGTGTGTATTTCCTTTTTCATCTTTTATTGCTATTATTTTTGCTCTTCTTTTTTTGCTTTAAGATAATTTGCAAGTAGTCTTCCCGCCTTATTAGAACTTCCATAATACAAGGTTTGCTGGGAAAACAAATCTTTCCTTGCCAATCTTGAAGAAACCTCATTATACTTCCCTTTTACCTTTAAAAGAGCTTGTAAAGTATCTTGCTGCCATTTATCGACTAATTTAGATTCCAAATATTTAATTTCTTTTTCCAAATCAGTAAATTGTTTAGCAAGTTGTTTTTCAATATGTGCAGAATAGGAAATAATATGACCTCTCATAGCAGCTTTAAAAGCATCCCATAATATTTCGGTACTAATATCCTCTGAAGTATTTATTTGGAAAAACTCAGATACCTTTACCTTAAACTCTTCAAGAAAAGCAGAATCCGCAACCAATGTATTATCAAATCTCCAAATTGATCTATTTGTATCCTGTTTATCCAACCTACATTTGATCCAGACCCCTCCATGATCCGACAAAATAATTGGATCAATGGAAGCTTGTGATCCCAATAATACACAGGAAATAACAGCAATAAACGACAAATTGGATCAAATTCATCATTGGCTGGATGCTAATAAATTATCCTTAAATATTCATAAAACCAACGTGATGCTCTTTCCGTGGAAGGACTGTAGCACACCGCTTATTCCAATTTCCATAAAAGGCACTCCATTGCAGATACACCAAAACATTAAGATCTTAGGAATAATATTTGACAATAAATTATCATACCACGATCACATAAGCAATCTACTTTTTTCAGACTGCGCCAAATTTGTTCCGTCGCCAAGTTCCTATGTGCTAAATCCCTGAATATTCTAATACATTCTCTAGTCATCTCCAAACTTGATTATTGCAATGCCTTATTTAAGGGCTTGACACAAAAAGAAATCAGATGTCTTCAAATTATTCAGAACGCCTCTATTAAAATAATTCACAAAGCAAAAAAATTCGACCATGTCACACCCTTACTTAAGGAGTCACACTGGCTCCCCGTTGCACACCGCATTTTATATAAAATATGTTTGCTTACTTTTAAATCATTAATATTTCAAACCCCCGCTTTTATTTTTAGAGTTTTAATTCCTTACATTACTTCCAGAACACTGAGATCTCAGGATCAACATTTATTGGCCATTCCCTCATTGAGAGTCATTAATACGAGACGTCTTACTATTTTTTCAGTGACTGCCCCCCAGTCTTGGAATGATCTCCCACTTTATATAAGAGAAGAAAAGAACTTAGACAAATTCAAGACTAAGCTCAAAAGTTTCCTTTTTAATGATGCTTTTAGTGAATAAATGATTCTTCAATCCATTTTTATCTTATATCTCCTTCTTTTTATGTTTGTCTTCCCTCCTAATGTCGTTACCTTTATATATTGAACTTGATACAGATTGTAACCTTTAAAGAATTTTCCTATTGTTTCTATTTTTTTTTGTTGTTGTTGTTCGTTTTTGAAATATTGTTTGTCTATCTAATTATTTACCTATGTTTTTAAATATTTGTACTATTTTGTACATCGCCTAGAATGTAGATTAGGCGATTAATCAAACTATATAATAAACTTGGAAACTTGGTGTCACCTGCTGAAACCAAAACATAATCAATTCTTGAAAAAGACTTATGAACTTGTGAAAAAAAAGAAAATTCCTGATCATTAAAATGAAGTATTGGCCATATATCTTTTAAATCACAAGATTGCACAAAATTCTCTAGCCCTAATGATTTTATATTTTTGCTTGGTTTTTTATCCAAAAAAGGATCCATTACAGCATTAAAATCTCCAGCTACAACTAAATTAGAAGCAGCCAGTGGAAGTAATAATTGTTGTAAATTCTTGAAATAATAATTTTGGTTCAAATTAGGGGCATAGACATTAAACAAAGTCAAGGTATTATTTCCCATTCTCATTTCCACCTTAATCCATCTTCCTAAAGGATCAAAATCTATCAGTTGAAAAGAAGCTGAACAATTACTACTTATTAAAATGGCAACTCCCGCTTTTTTCCTAACTGCAGGGGCAAAAAAACAGTGCTTTACCCAATCCCCCTCGAGTTTCTTTGATTCTATATCCGATAGATGCGTCTCTTGGATATAATATATATCAGCCTTCTGTTTTTTCAAGAATGTAAGCATTTTTTTCCTTTTTACTGGGTGATTGAGGCCATTAACGTTAAGTGAAAAAATTTTAATCTCCATTCTACATAATAATTATTAAAAATCTCTTCAAAATTTCAAAGAACAAATAAAAAATTAAAGTATGATTATACGCCATTTTCCATATCAATTCGTCTTGAGTAATACACCTCCCCCAATTATCATTATACCCTTTACTAATACCCATCCCACCCTTCCCCTCCCTAAATAATGACATAAATAACTTGGATGAACAAGAAGATCAATATTCGGAAAAGCAGGCAGACGGGAAAGAAGGTGCTCTTTAATTTATCCACGAGTGAGTCATCATCTGAAACAGAGGATAAAGCAGTTTCCAAAGAGATAAGTACGGCCAAGTCAGCAGACTTTCAGCCTATTCTATCGGATTCTTTTTTACGCTTACCAGTTCAACCACCAGGAGATGCGGCGGAATCGATGGATCCAGTGGTGAGACCCAAAGCCAACAGAATCAAGAAGTCAACTCGCAAATAAATACAGGGTTGTTCAATTTATCCTCGCAGGTTCTCACCAAGGCTGAGGAGGACCTTCTGGCTAAAGGCCTGTCATTTGTGCCATCTAATAAATATGATGCATTCCAAACCCAAGCGTCCTTATTTAGGTTCTTTCGGGTGTTACGGTTAAGAACTTTTTTCTCTGATAAGTCATTCATTTCAGAAACTGGATTTACCAAGAGGGATGAATATTAAATCTAAGTGGATCCTTCCAGGAGCACCTGACGTCTCTGTGGCTGCGTTTGAAAAACTAGTACTCCAGGATATTGAATTATTTGAGTCCTCTCATGAAAATAGATTTGGATCTAATTTATCTTTGCAACAGTTTAACATACTTAGGTCTCTGCAGCAAGATCCTACTATCATCATCCAGCGCGCAGACAAAGGTGGCGGGATTGTGATACAGGATTATAAACACTATCATGATGAAGCTATGGGTCTATTGGGGGATGTAGGTTTCTATAGGAAGATCAACAGTGATCCCACTCAGGATATTAAGGGTTTGATTGATAATGTTTTGAATAGGGCCCGAGATGAGGGAGTAATCACGGGTAGGGAATTTAAGTGTTTGACTGTTGAATTTCCTGAAATCCCGTATATCTATTTTACCCCTAAAATCCATAAGTCCCTCACGTGCCCTCCGGGTCGTCCGATTGTAGCGAGCATTGGGTCAGTGCTGGAGCCTCTCTCTAGGTATGTCGATGGTTTTATCTGTAAGCAGGTGTCCATGGCTAAATCTTATGTGCGTGACTCCTCTCACTTCCTTCGATGTTTAGAGGAATGTGAAGGTAAGGACTGTAAATTCTTAGTCACGGCTGATGTAACAGCACTGTACACCAATGTCCCCCAATCGGTGGCTTTAACAATTATCAGGAAGTCCCTGGGTAAACCTAATTTGCCAGTACAGAAACAGGAATTGGTGGGTACATTGGCTGAATTTGTCACACTTCAGAATTATTTTAGTTTTGAAGATAAGTATTTCATACAGACTAAGGGGGTGGCGATGGGGGCTACTGTTGCCCCCTCTGTCACTTGCCTCTATATGTCTCAATATGAAGAGCGCTATGTGTATACTTCTCGTTGGTTCAGTAAAGTTGGTCTTTGGAAGCGATTTATTGACGATATTTTCCTAATGTGGAATGGGGAGCGTGACGAATTGGAAGAATTCCTTAAAGAATTAAATCACATGGATGCTAACATTAAGCTCACCTATACGGTGAGCAGTGACACTATATCTTTCTTAGATATTTTAGTTGCAAAATCTAATATTGATGCAGAGGTACATTATGTGACTACTTTGTATAGGAAGCCTTCCGATCGTAACACGCTCCTCCACTACAATATAAGAACATAAGAACATAAGCAGTGCCTCTGCTGGGTCAGACCAGAGGTCCATCGTGCCCAGCAGTCCGCTCTCGCGGCGGCCCAACAGGTCCAGTACCTGTGCAGTAATCCTCTATCTATACCCCTCTATCCCCTTTTCCAGTAGGTAATTGTCTAATCCTTTCTTAAACCCCATTACTGTACTCTGCCCTATCACGTCCTCTGGAAGCGCATTCCAGGTGTCCACCACACGTTGGGTAAAGAAGAACTTCCTAGCATTCGTTTTGAATCTGTCCCCTTCTATCTTTTCCGAGTGCCCTCTTGTTCTTTTATTTTTTGAAAGTTTGAAGAATCTGTCTCTCTCTACTTTCTCTATGCCCTTTATGATCTTGTAAGTTTCTATCAAATCCCCTCTAAGTCTCCTCTTCTCCAGAGAAAAGAGACCCAATTTCTCCAATAGTTTCCACCCAAAGCCCCTCCGTGACAGTATTTCGGTGGGGCAATTTTTGAGATTGCGGAGGGTCTGCTCTGACGATTTGGATTTTCACCAGCAGGCTGCTCAATTATATGGGAAGTTTATAGAGCGAGGGTATCCATCCAGGGTGGTGAAATTGGCATGGAAAAGAGCCCGCAATTGTCGGCGGGAATGGTTGTTTCACCCCCCAAGAACTTAAGAGAGAAGGGGCCACGGTATGTGTTCTGCCATATTCTAAGCTGTAGTCATCAAGTTAAACAGATCATTTTGAAGCACTGGTCAGTGTTGCAGGTCCATGAGAGCATGAGGGAAGCCCCCCTGTTTGCTTTTACTTGGGGGCGAAATTTGGCTCAAATCCTCAAACATCAAGGTCCCACTCAGCCATGCAGAGGGGGTCCTCATGTTAGTTGTCAACATTGTGTGTACTGCTCTCATGTCCTTAACACTGACCATATGCTGATTCCTGGATCAGGGGGTAAGAAATTTTATCTGAACTGGGACCAATTGTCAGTCTCATGCAGTAGTTTACTGTATTGCCTGCCCTTGCGGCTTGTATTATATAGGACATACACGTCGCATGATTAAAGTTCGCATAGCTGAACATTTGAGCAACATTCAATGCAAACGTGTGTCGGCTCCCTTAGTTGTTCATTGGTTAGAGCAGAATCACATGATTGAGGATGTAAAATACACTGTGTTAATGCGAGCATATAAGGATACAGGTAATGTTGTGCAGTATCTGTTATATCAGGAACACAAGTTTATTTTTCAGTGGCATACCCTGGCCCCAGCAGGATTAAACAGTGAAATAGACTGGTTTCAGTTATAAGGGGAGCAAGTTTTCAGTAGTAACGTCTTGTATGATGTCAGATGTGTGGGAGTGGCCTGCTGGTGTGTAATCCCACGCCAGCAGCGTTTCTGTTAGCAGCATGGAGTTCCCCTCCCGGTAAGCCAGAGGCAGAGTGCAATGTATTTTGTGATTTGAGGAGTGTTTGAGAAGTTCTGTGTGTGTGCTGGAGTGCTTGGTGTTAATCAGAGTTCCTTTTTTATTTAGTGTACCCCTCCTGAAGAAGCCATTTGGTGAAACCTAGGTTGGGGGGCCAGAGAATTGCATGTATGCAGTTGAAGCAATTAAGATGGTGCCCGGAGTAGCTGTATTGATTATTACCCACCATTACAAGATAAGTTATTCCTTGTTTTGTTCCTGTGTTTACAGTGATGCAGCACAAGTTTTGTTGTTAAGGTGGGTGAGACTGTGAACCACTATGATGGTCTCTTTACACAGCTACCCCGTGATTTCACTGGGATAAAGTTGTGGGTCTGAGTGTTCACTAGGTGCTCCAGCTGACTGTAGCAGTTTATGAATTTAAGTTAATGTGTTTGGAACTATAAGGTGACCAATGATAGTGTTGATAAATAACTTGGAACCACACATATAAGTTCAGATAAATCAAGATAAATCCCCAACAGACCACGATTATAAATCAATTTTGTATTACATTAATCATGTTATATATATATATATATATATATATATATATCTTATCATTAATATCATCAAGATCCTTAAATAAATACCAATGACCTTAATAATCAAACCCCCCAAACAAAACAAACCTAATTTTTCAAATACCAATGACAATAATAATGAAATACATTACTTAAAGCGATCAATAAATAAATAAAATATTAATTTATAAATTATTATAAATAATATTCAATTCTTTCTAATCATGTATAGACCATTATCTAACCAAACATAAAACCATTGACATTAGTAATAAAAATATTACTTAAGTGAATAAAAAAATAATAATTTATATATTTTCATAAATAATATTCATTTAATTCTAATCATATATAATCCATTAACCAACCAATCTTAAAAAGATTAA
Organism: Geotrypetes seraphini; assembly: GCF_902459505.1. Lineage (NCBI taxonomy): Eukaryota > Metazoa > Chordata > Amphibia > Gymnophiona > Dermophiidae > Geotrypetes > Geotrypetes seraphini. The sequence goes on along the minus strand of NC_047099.1, from coordinate 993,756 downwards.
TATTAAATAATGAAATTTATTATTTGAGTGAATAATAAGAAATTAATAGATTTTCATAACTAATAACCATTTCTTTCTAATCATGTAAAAACCATTAACTAATCCAACATAAAGAAATACATTCTTTCATTGCCAATGAATTTCCATGAAAAACAAAATGAAATAAATATGATTCCAAAACCAATAAACATTTGAATTCTTTGTGCTAGGTAAGGTCCCTGGTCAGCTCTATGGGCCAATTCAACTCAGAATGAATGCATCTGAAGCACTATTCATCCATATTTCCTGCATAATCTGATCCCTGCGTTCAATCCTTTCTGCCAGTTTGGCTGCGTCCAAAGAGTTATAGGCAGAGGCAGGTTTATACAATCTCAGAAGGTCATCTGGAAAGGCATCGCTCTCCTCGCTGCTGCTATCATCTTGGTCACATTTCATCAGCAGGTGGCCATTCACTCGGTGAATGCTCCGGATATTCTCAGGGCAAGACACACGTATCACTAAGGCACACAAAGTGAGGGCTAGGCCCACGCAGATACTACACATGAAGAGCAGGGGAGCACGTTCTGGGTGAGCTCTAATGTAAGCAAACGTAGCCAAAGAGTTACTACTAATAATCCCATCTGTCTCAAGAAATCGGGATCCTCGGGGGTCAAACTTTATATCATATTCCCCATCTTTATGTTCCAAAAAAAAGGCTTTTGATTAGAGACCTCAGGATCAACCGATTAAAGTATGATTTTGGGCACACAGGCGTAGTGAACAGTAAAGTATTTTTTTACTCTGGGCAGGCAGACAAGGAAGTTGCATTTCTGTTTGGCATAACAACTCTATAATAAAAGTTCCCAAAGCCACCACAAAGGACAAGCAATCAAACTGAGGAATGCTATTATCTCCTGGTAGGCAATATCTGTGTCACATGCCCATCGGCCATATATGGCTTCAAAGATGTTCAGGAACTTAGATTCATGACAATGGAGTTTCAACTCGGAGTCCTCACACACCGATTTGGTTTTATAGTCAGTGGGTTTGCATTTGAAGGAGACCAAGAGGTATTTTGTTAGACCTGGACAAGGGACAGGTCCAAAGAGTCAACTGCTGACAAGAAGTTGGCAGGATTGCAGGTTCTGACATTCCTCCTGAATTTTCTTGAAAGGTGGTATCTGCCATGCAGCAGGCTGTCTCTAAGGTGTTGGGCTGCTCCGTAGAGCACATCTGATGGCCCTGCAGTGTGTCCGTAAAATGCTGACTGGGTGCTTATGTTGGAATGGCGAGGATGCTGCAGAGTTAACGTGTCTCATCACAAGCATACATATAGTGCTTCTGCAGAAGTCTGCTTAGGCAACCCGAAAAGTCAGCGCCAGTTTAGTTACGTCCTCTTATTGCTGATCTCAGACACACGAAAAAATTATGAATGTTTTTTTCCCCCATTTCTTTTTCTTTATTCCTCTTCCAGGAAATTAAAACTACTGCATCGTAATTGTAGAACTCAGAATGCATTCCAAATTGCCAAGTCAAACTTAGAAGGTTCTTTTACCGTTACAAGTTAAATAACATTGAAAAATCCAATTCAAATACTTATAATAAAATCAAAAATAAACAAAAGTCCAAAAAGGATCAACTCAAACCGCACAGCTTCACTCATTCATAGGTGCTCCTTTTGACTTAAAAACTTCTTTAGCTTCTCAGGATTGTCAAAGCTAAGTGTTTTATGATCCACTGTTACTTTCATGACTGCTGGATACAGCAGACCGTATTTAGCTCCAATTTCTCTTAATGAAGGTCTTAAATCTAAAAATTGATCCTCCTCTGTGCTGTGGATTTTGCAAAATCTGGAACAATGTGGATCCTGGCATCTTGGCACCGCAGATTTTGATTCTCCTTTGCTAGCCGAATGATCTCTAGGGTGTGCAGATATCTTAAAAGTTTAAAAATTAGCGGGCGAGGTCCAACAAATTTATCAGGTCTTCTAATAGGCACCCTATGTGCCCGCTCAATTTCAATTGCATGTTTGTTTGTTTGCTTTTTAAATTCTTTATTCATTTTTAAACTTTCATCAAGTGTACAGAAATTCAGAATAAACACAATTAATTTAATCACTTGAACATCTTATCATTATATCTTATAAATACAAATGTAACCCCCCCTCCCTCAAAGCCCATAAATCATTATAAGATCATATTCTTGAAACCCTCCCCCCACCCAATACTAAGTGGTGTATAATTAATAGAAAAATGGCATTTAATCATGACAAAAAGATGTTAATGGCTCCCATGTTAATGGCGGTACAGAAGGGAAATTATCAATTGGATGTTTTGATTTAAAAGGCAGGACTTTCATTATTAAATTTTCTAAAATGGAAATTGTGTTCCCTTTCTCCACCCCTTCCGGTACCCCTAGTACTCTCAAATTAGACCTTCTCATCCTGTTCGAGCAGTCCTCCAGCTCCTTGATAAGCAAGTCTATTTTCTCTCTGTCTTCTTTAAATTGCTTCCTTTCAATTTCAAACCCCTCCATGTTCTTTTCCAGTTGGTTTACTTTATTTTCCAATATCTCCGTTCTCCTATTTAATGTAGATACTTCATCTTGTAAATCATTTAATTTTCTGGAGTTCGACAAAACAATTTCTTTAATTGCTTTGATTTCTTTGAACATTTCCTCTTCCCATTTGCTATCCTTTGGTAACGGAGTTTTCGATGGTGTTATTGGCTCCGGTTTCGATCTCGTCACACTTCCAACATTTGTCATCACAGAGTCAGTTTTGCTTTGCTTCCCCGTGGCCATTGTATCTTCTTGATTTAAAAAAAAAACGGCAACTTTAGCTTTTCCGATATTATTTTAAGATAAAAATGTCTGTTTTTATCGGGAGCTCCCTCCTCACCCGACCATTCGTGTGAACCTCCAAGCCGTGCCCCAGCAAGAAAAAGTTTCAACGGCCATTGAAAAAGACGCGTCTTCTTAGCTCCGCGGAAACTGAGGGACCGAGCGCCCTACGTCGGGTGGGAAGGCACTCGTGCATGCGTGATTTGGGCTATCGCAAACTGTATAAGTCTTAAAGTGGCGATGCACTTTTAAAGTGGTCCATACAAGGGCTCCATCGGTGACGTCACCCATGTGTGAGAATATGCTGCCTGCTTGTCCTGGGATAAAACACTCCTCCGAGGCCTGCAGCAGCAAAGAGGCTTGACCACACCCAGCTGCTAAAGCAGGCAAGCCGTCAGCAGCGGTAAGGGAGCCTCCAGCACTATTGGCGCCAAGGGAAACCTTATTTCCCTGACCATCGACAGCTGGGGAAATCCTTGCCTGAATATTGGTGGCAAGGTTTACAGTCAAGTGTGGCACCCCTGAGGTCGAACAGACCCCCGAAAGGGTTCCCTAAGCTCAATCCAGCCCCCACAACAGGGCCTAATTAACCAAAGGAAAGCACAGGCTTACCACCTCCACCTGCTGGAGACTGAAAACAGACTGTAGATGGGACTGCACAGCCCAGTTGTACTACAGCCAAAAGACAATGTCTCAGTCTCCATATCATCTGCATAAGATGGTATTTGATACCAATGGGCATAGACAGATATTACAGAGAAGAATCAAAATGACTAAACTGTGGTGAACCTCCCAATCTCCAAATCTGAGTGATAATGACCCTGTACCACACTCCCAAGACACAGTGGGGCCAATAATCAAAAAACATAGACAGGTTAAATTATAACTTTTGGTGGAATTCTGCAGGTCATATATACAAAATGGAACGTACAATAGCAACATAAAAAGGATATTTTGGTAAATTTCAGAAGATATGGGGACCATTAACAGATTTTTGTAATGAATGATAAACTTTTCCCAAGATAAGATATTTGATTAGAGGGGAAATATGAGGGGGGTTTATTTTTAGTACTTCATAATATATGATTATATCAATAGTTTCATTGTAATGGTACTTGAATGTAATATTGTGATGGGAGGGGAGGATTTTCTATTTAATAAGAATAGTTTAAATATTAGGTTTATTAGATAATATTCAAAATATTATAGAATATTAATTTGTAATGAAATGTTATACTTAAAGTGTTATATGAGAATTAATCAAGTGTGTATTTATAAGTTCATATGAGTTTATCTGCTACACTTGTTGTAATGTGCAAAAATGAATAAAGAATTTAAAACAAAAATAACATAGACGTCCAAAAACATCCTAAATCAGCTCTTGGACGTTCTAATCGCCAGGATGTCCAAGTGCCGAGAATCAAAACCATCTTTCTGTAGGTCTAGCGAGGTGTTTCAGCCTCTGTATGTTCAGAGCATGAGATGGGCTTGGTGGAGGTGTGTTACGGGTAGGCTTGGGTGTTCTCAAGAGAGGGTTCGACATGGATGTCTTGTAGCGATAATCAAACATTTTGCAAGACATAATCAAGCTCGAGGAATGGGCAGCGACATGGCAGATGAGATTCAACGTGGATAAGTGTAAAGTGATGCATGTCGGTAACAAAAATCTCAAGCACGAATACAGGATGTCCGGGGCGGTACTTGGAGAGACCTCCCAGGAAAGGGACTTGGGAGTTCTGATTGACAAGTTGATGAAGCCGTCCACACAATGTGCGGCGGCAGCAAAAAGGGCAAACAGAATGCTAGAAATGATAAAGAAGGGGATCACGAACAGATCAGAGAAGGTTATCATACCACTGTACTGGGCCATGGTGCGACCCCCCACCTGGAATACTGCGTCCAGCACTGGTCGCTGTACTTGAAGAAGGACACGGTTCTACTCGAAAGGGTCCAGAGAAGAGCGACTAAGATGGTTAAGGGGCTGGAGGAGCTGCCGTATAGCAAAAGATTAGAGAAACTGGGCCTCTTCTCCCTCGAACAGAGGAGATTGAGAGGGGGCATGATCGAAACATTCAAGGTACTGAAGGGGATAGACTTAGTAGATAAGGACAGGTTGTTCACCCTCTCCAAGGTAGAGAGAACAAGAGGGCACTCTCTAAAGTTGAAAGGGGATAGATTCCGTACAAACGTAAGGAAGTTCTTCTTCACCCAGAGAGTGGTAGAAAGCTGGAACACTCTTCCAGAGGCTGTTATAGGGGAAAACACCCTCCAAGGATTCAAGACAAAGTTAGACAAGTTTCTGCTGAACAAGAACGTGCGCTGGTAGGGCTAGTCTCAGTTAAGGTGCTGGTCTTAGACCAGAGGGCCGCCGCGTGAGCGGACTGCTGGGCATGATGGACCACTGGTCTGACTCAGCAGTGGCAATTCTTATGTTCTTATGTTCTAAGACATCGTGGACGGAACTTATTTGGAACAAGATCTGTTTTACAAGGGTCTAAGTGCCACTGCATGCATCAAGGTAAGACCCCCACACACTCCCCCAGTGCTCTCTGACCCCCTCACACCCACAAAGATCAGAATACAAACGTACATACCTGTCTCCAGAACATCAGCACCTGGTATAGGAAAGCCTAGTAGAGCTGCACACAGGTGTCTTAAGTAGCCCGGAGGGTGGGATAATGACTCAGAGAGGAACAGCAAGTCCTCTAAGGCACTCGGTGGCCACCAAAACCCTACTCTACTGCCATATAGGTGTCACCTGCAGCCATAAGGGCTATTGGGTTGTAGACAGGTAGGTATAGTAGTTTTTTTGGGGGGGCTCATCATTACCTATGAGGGAGTTTGGGTGAGATATTTATCTGGCACCCTTTATGTGAAGTTCACATCAGTGCCCTCTAAGTTGCCCCATTACAGGACTGGCCCCTCCCATGTCCAAATGGTCTTGTTCTGGGTACTTGGGACTTGGATGAAATTTTTGTTGAAAATGTGGTATAAAGAGAGATGTCCTGGTGGTCTGGGTGTTCCAATGGTCAGGACGTCCAGATAGAAGATTTAAAAAAAACAAACCAACAATTATTTCTAGACGTATGGTGGTTTGCCTTTCAAAAGTAGGTACAGTATTTTCTTACTGTCCCCTAGCTGAGTGATTAGTGATCCAACATATCACATGCTGAATGCAGAACTTGAAAAACTTATTAATATATGGGTGGGGTGGGGTGGGATTCTTTTATATTTATATATTTGGAGGAATATAAATAAGATTGTCAAGTGATTAGTTAAAAATATTTCTGATTGATTATTATACATTGTATCAGGCTTTAGAATGGTTTGGTATAGGTTCTGGTTTTATTCGGATGATTCAGACATTGTATAACTCTCCTGATGCAAGATTATATATTAATAATAGCATGTCAGATAGATTCAACTTGCTAAGGGGAGTTAGACAAGGTTGTCCTTTATCTCCTTTGCTTTTTGATGTTGTCCTGGAACCTTTGTTAATAGCCATCAATCAGGCAAAGGGGATACGAAGTATTCCTTATTCGAATTGGGAATTTAAACGCTCTGCTTATGTGGATGATATTCTGCTTTATTTGAGAGAACCAGAAACTACTATTCCATGTTTACTTGAATTAATAGAGATGTTTGGAAAATTTTCTGGTTATAAGATTAATTGGAGTAAGTCTGAAGTTCTCCCGCTTAATGTTCACTGAACCAAAGGTTTATTTGACCATTTCTCATTTATATGGAAAGAAGAGGATTTAAAATACTTGGGTATTACCATTAAAAACACAATAGAAGAAACAGTGAAGGAGAATGAAAAACTTTTATTAAAGAAGATAACAGAAATGTGTGAGCAATGGAATCCTTTACATCTTTCTTGGTGGGGAAGAGTTCAAATGATCAAAATGATGATGTTGCCTGTGGTTTGTTATCAAATGAGTAGGATACCAATTTTTTTCCAGGGGTCATTTTACAAAAGGTTAAATGGTATTCTTACTAAATTTGTTTGGTTGGATAAAAAACCTAGAATTGCTTTAGTATCTCTACAAAAGACAATTATAGAGGGAGGGGTAAATTTTCCAAATTTGTATAGGTATCATCAAGCCTATATTTTAAGACAGGGTATGTATTGGATCCTCCCAGATCTCATGGAAAATGTACCGGATTGGTTGTATTTGGGCTCCTGTTTCCTTTGCATTTGTCTCATCTTATTAGTATAAATTTGCCCAGGAAACAAAAAAATAATAGAATTTTGTTGGATACTTGGAAGACTTTACGTTATATTAGTAATTTATCACCAGACCCAATTTCTAAATCGTTAAATCAATCCATTTGGGTAAACTCCAAGATCAAAATTGGTGGGTTTAAAATCGTTTGGAAGCATTGGATTATTGCAGGTATACGGACTTTAAATGATGTGATTATAAATGGATCATTGCTTAGTTTTTCACAATTGCAACATAAATTTGGTTTAAATAAATCACAAAGTTTTAAATGGTTGCAGCTGAAGCAGGCTATTCAGGAAGGGTTCCCTGAATGGAAAGTTCTTAATTCTCAGTATAGTTTGGAATTCCTGTGCTTTCAGGCGGATTTCTTGGGCCACCAAGCCGCACAGTGGTATAAATTGTTATATGGATATTTGAATAAAAAACAAAAAACTGGTCTTAGGGATATTTGGAGCATTGAGCTTGGCCACCGAATTTCTGCCTCTCAATGGCCATGTTTTTGCTCTTGGAGAATAAAAACTACAAGGGCAGCATCTATGAGACAGACTTGTTTTTTTTGGTTCCATAGAGCTTTATGGACCCCAGTTCATTTACAGAAGTTGGATAGTTCAAGGTCCAATAGATGCTGGCATTGTGGTTTAGAAGCTGGGACATTAGATCATTTGATAATTTTCTGTCCCCATATAAATACCTTTTGGAAGTTAATTTGGCCCCAAATTAATTCTTTGTTAGAAAATCATGTTGGCCTTTCATATGATACTGTATTATTTGGTACATTAATGAGATTTAAAAGCCAAATTTCAGCGAATAATAATAAACTTTCATTAATATTAACAGGGGTTGCCATTCAGCAGATTACAGGAAAATGGAAAGATTATACTAAACTAAATTATACCTTTTTGGTGGAATTCAGTATGCCATATTTATAAAATGAAAAGGGTGCTTGCTATACAACAAGGTCATTATAATAAGTTTAAAAAGATTTGGGGGCCATTGATTATTTATTCTAATGATCAGACATCTTAAACACCTCAGTATTGGAAAAGATAGAGGGAGGGTGGGAGTATGAATGATAAGAATTGATAATTGTTAATTATTAGTATATGGGAGGGAGGGGTGGGATTCTTTTATATTTATGTATTGGAAGATTACAAATAAGATTGTCAAGCGATTAATTAATATATTTCTGATGGATTATTGTACACTTGTAATTTTTGAAAATGAATAAAGATTTATTAAAATCAAGATTATTATACTCTTGTAATATTTGAAAATGAATAAAGATTTAAAGAAAAAAAAAAAGAAAAACTTAGATCATTCCAACCTCTAAAGATCCACAAAAGAAACATGGTCTGATAAAGACGCTAAAGCCATGTCTCTGCCATGTCCAGCTCTAAAAGTCAAGCGTCTCTCTGTCTCTTAGCCCCTTTATCACTTACCTGATGTTCAAATACTGCAAGGATTTCATGCTTCCTGAGAAGCCATCCAGGGTTTCCAGCTCGTTGTCTCGTACATGAAGGGTCTGTAGCTGGACCAGCCCTTCCAAGCCTTCTAGGCGTTTAATCGCATTTTCAGCCTGAGAACAAGGGGACAGAAGTGTGGGCAGTGACTCCATATTCCCTCACCTGCAGAATACAATGTTTTCAGGTTTAGCAAAAGCCACCCCCCACCCCCCACTGCTGCTCTCCCAGAACCATACTCTGTCTCCCTGAGCAGAGGGGTAACTGTACCCACACTTGGCATCATGACGCTCCTGTTTTGAATCCTTACTAACCTTATGTAAGCCACAATGATTCCTAGTAGAAAACTGCAGGGTATAAGAAACAGTATGGTATCTCTGGGAAGGAGTAATGTGGAGACTGGCCCATTTTCCTCTTCCCCCCTCTTTATCCATGCTGGTTTTTATGAAGCTTTTATCCTTTAGATCAGTTGTCAGACAACATCATCAGATTCCCCGCAGATCCCAGGAGTGATAATTCCCTGCTCCTGCCCTGTCTTTTTGTAATTGCTCTTTTCTGCACTGAAGAATCCAAACTTTAACAACCCCTGTGTCATGTGCATCTGTCATAATTTAGATTGTAAGCTCTTTCGAGCAGGGACCGTCTCTTGCGAGTTTAATGTACAGCGCTGTGTGCATCTGGTAGTGCTACAGAAAGAATAAATTAGTAGTAGCAGAAATTGTCCCAGTGGCATGACCAACATTTCAGTCCTTCTCCAGACAGGGTGACCAGGCCTGCAGGTATTATTCCAGATGTGGATAGGACACTGAGGGATTTGTATAACAGCAGAAAGACATTTTCTCATTGTCTGTAAATCTTTCCTGATGCTATCCCATAACCCCCGGGGTACAGTTGCTGCACTGTAGGCCCTTGGCTCCTCAACAATACCAAATGACTGGGCAATAAAGCGCACATGCAATTAGTGGCAACTAGTCAGCTTCAATGTACAAAGACAATTCCACACTCACAGACTTCAAAGATCCACGACACAAGCAAAAGGACTAGTCCCTCCCCTTACCAGGTAGAGGTTGCGCAGGTTGGGCAGAAGGATTCCCGCTGTGCTCGCCAGCTTGTTTCCTCGGAGTTCTAGAGTGTGCAGATTTTCCAGCTTCGCACAATTTACTTTCGAGAATGTGGATATTTCATTCCCTAAATAAGTTCAAGTTCAAGTTTATTACCTTTTGATGAATCGCTTATACAAACTTTCTAAGCGATGAACAATTTAAAAAGCCACTAGTTAGTGGTCTCACAGATAATTGGGTATAAAAGACAACATACAAATTAAATAAACCGACTAACATTATTGCAGTCAGATTAAAGACAGACATGATTAAAGAGGGAAAGGGGGCAAAAGTTACAAATTCATTTTAGATTGAAAATTACATAAAAAGGAAAAAACGAGAGGGAGGGAAGGGGGTTAATATCTGTTACAAAATATGAAGGGTCCAAAATTAGACATATTAAATATTAAAAGCGTCTTGAAACAAAAAAGTTTTCAAAAATTTTTCAAAAGAGGTAAGATCTTTTTCATTTCTGATATAATGTGGCAATGAATTCCACAATTTAGGAGCCATAACAGAAAACACATCGCTTCTTCTTGTGCCAACGATTTTCAAAAAGGGAACCGTTAATAAATTTAAAGAAGATGATCGAAGAGAGCGAGGGGCATTGTAAGGAATAATCATTCTTGTCATAAATTGTGGTTCATTGAAGGGTAGAACTTTGAATACTAAAAAGAGTATCTTAAAATTAATACGGTGGGAAATGGGAAGCCAGTGTGATTTAATCATTAGTGGTGTAACATGATCATATTTTTTTGCTTTATGAATAAGTTTTATTGCTGTATTTTGGATTATCCCAGGACAAGCAGGCAGCATATTCCCACACATGGGTGACGTCAGCAACGGAGCCCCGCAGCGGACAGCCTCGAAAGCAAACTTGCTTGAAGATCTCGAACTTTCGAGTGCTGCATCGCGCATGCGCGCGTGCCTTCCCGCCCGAACTAGGGGGCGCATCTCCTGTGAGGATCCTCAGTTCAACGTTTTCCGCGGAGCTGAGAAGACTTGTCGACTTAGTTCCCGTAGCGTTGTGCCTTCTCTTCACCGCGGCTGAGTAGTCTTTATTTCTGTTCGGTCGCTGTGTTTCATTTTGTTTCTACTTGTAAAAAAAAAAAAAAAGTAAAACTTTTAGTTTTTGTTTTTTTGCGTCGGGTTGGGAGATTGAGGCCTAGGCCTCTCTCCCTCGTTCTCAACACGGACTTTGTCCTTTCTATGTCCCGGCCTGTTACTGGGTTCAAACGGTGTTATCAGTGTGGCAGGACTATTTCCATTACTGACCCCCATAGTCGGTGTATGCTCTGCTTGGGGACGACTCATCGTCCCGAAGACTGCCTTCGCTGCCTCACTCTTCAACCTCGTGCCTTTAAACGCCGCTGCGACAGGTTCTTCGAGCTTTTTCCTCGAATGGAGCCCGAAAAAGCGGTAGCCTCGGCCGAGGCATCTGTGAAACCCTCCACTTCGGGACAAGCCTCGAGTACAAAGACTTCGACTTCGCCTACTCTGCAGGCCTCGGCCTCGGCCTCGAAGACCTCCGGGTCCTCGGCCTCGAAGTCCTCCTCGGTGTCCTCGAAGCCTGGACTGGGGGGTAAGTCTCCTGCTTCCTTTTCAGGTACCAATCCTAAGAAGCCAATGGAGTCTAATACCTCGCAACCTGGGGCTCCAGGTTCGACTCCGTCTTCGAGACCGTCTTCCAAACGTGCTTCCAAATCGAGGGAATACTCTCCTCCGAGGTCGCCCTCAATGGAACGCACGAGACCTCCCGTGACTCCTTGGTCTCTGTCCCTATGTTTGAGGACATGCTCAAGTCAATTTTGACCACGCAAATTTCCTCAATCGTGGCACAATTGGTCCCGACCTCGACCTTGTCTTCACAGGTCCAGCCTGAGCAGCAGTCCCTGCCTCGTCGGCGGTCACCTCGCCGCAGGTCTCGATCTCGAGTCTCTTCCTTGGACTCTTCACTTGACAGAGCCTCTAAGCGGTCTTTACCTCAATCGAAGCACCGCTCTAAGTCTTCGAAGGTCCTTTCCTTGAGGAGCTTGAGGCCTTCAGATTCTTCGAAACACGTGCCTCGCTCTCAAAGTACTGTTGCCTCTTCTGTTTCATCGAGGCATTCTAGGTCGAGGACCCCACCTTCGAGGCTTTTGCCTCGGGAACGGTCTCCTTTAGCAAAACCTCGTACTCCGCGCACTTCTCCGTCTCGGAGTCTTAAGCGGAAACATTCCACCACATCACCTCTAACTGGTAGTGCAGCATCCTCTGTTACCTTATGTCTCGGTTCGGAGCCAGTTTCCCAGTATTCCCGCGAGGCCTCCCCATCTTTTTCAGTGGTGCCTCGCTCTCGCTCTGCCTCTCCTCAGGAAGCTTCTACGTCGAAGTCTTCCTCCTTTGCAAAGTTTGTCTTCGACATGGGCCAGGCTCTTAACATCGACTTACATTCAGATTCGAAGTACACACCTGAGTATTTGGTGGATATGGAACTTTCCCATCCTCCCAAAGAAACATTGCGTCTGCCCATGACACCTGTGTTGAAGCAGACTTTTTTACGGAATATGGAGACTCCTTACTCTGTGACAGCGATCCCATCTAAGTTGGAGTCTCGATATCGTACTGTGCCTTGCAAGGGGTTTGAGAAATCACAACTTTCTTACCAATCTTTAGTAGTGGAATCATCCCTGAAGAAAGCTCATCCTTCTAAAGTGTCTGCTACAGTTCCACCAGGGCGTGAAGGTCGCACTATGGATAAATTTGGGCGAAGACTTTATCAAAATTCGATGATGACTAACAGAATTTTAAACTATAACTATGTCTTCACTTCATATTTTAATTATTTTTTGAAACAGTTGTCATCCTTTTGCCCAGACTGGCCCAGAGAACGCCTTGCTGAGTATAAGCAAATTATTCAATCTCTCTCACAATTGCGTCTCTTCATGCTGCAGGCATCTTATGATGCATTTGAACTTTCTTCTCGGGTATCGGCGTTCGCAGTGGCCATGCGACGTCTGGCCTGGCTCAGAATAGTGGACATGGATCCCAATTTACAAGATCGGTTAGCAAACCTACCGTGCCAGGGCTCTGAGCTTTTTGATGACTCGATTGAGGCGGCTACTAAAAGGCTCTCGGAACATGAACGTTCTTTCGCCTCTCTTATACGCCCTAAACCAAAACCTTCCACATCTAGGACTTACAAACCTCCGGCTCGTAGATACCCTATGAAGTCCATGCCAGCTTTCTCTAGGCCTCCACCTAGAAGGCCTCAACAACAGCGTCCTCAGAAGCCCCAGACGCCTGCTGCGACCAAACCCACTCCGTCTTTTTGACGGTCCAGTGGTGAGCATTCCAATCGCCTTGTATCTGAACTCCTCCCTGCCCATCGGAGGCCTTTTTATATCTGTCTGGGAAACCATTACATCGGACCTCTGGGTCCTCACGGTCATCCGCGAGGGATACTCTCTACGACTCCTTCAGGTGCCTCCAAATCAGCCTCCAGGAGAGTGTCTTTCCAGTCTCTCGCAACTCCCCCTTCTTCTTCGGGAGGCTCAGGCACTTCTTTGCCTTCGAGCTGTGGAGGAGATTCCTCCTTCCGAGCACAATCTAGGGTTTTACTCCAGATACTTCCTAGTTCCCAAAAAGACGGGGGATTTGCGACCTATTCTGGATCTCCGTGCTCTCAACAAATTTCTAGTCAAAGAGAAGTTTCAAATGCTCTCTCTTCCAGTTTTGTATTCTCTCATGGATCAGAGAGATTGGATGTGCTCACTGGACCTCAAAGAGGCTTATACTCACATTCCTGTTCATCCGAAATTCCGCAAATATCTCTGGTTCAAGGTGGGGAACCTTCATCTTCAATACAGGGTTCTTCCGTTTGGCTTGGCGACCTCCCCCAGGGTCTTTACCAAGTGTCTAGTCATGGTAGCTGCAGCCCTTCGTGCTCGAGGGCTTCAGGTATTTCCTTACCTCGACGATTGGCTTATCAAAGCCCCTTCTCTTCCAGGGGTTACTCAAGCGACCCTTTAGACTATTTCTTTTTTTCAAAGTCTGGGGTTTCATATCAACTTTCCAAAATCTCAGCTAGTTCCAACTCAATCGATCCAATTTATTGGCGCAGTATTGGACTCGGTTCACATGAGAGCTTTCCTTCCTCTCAATCGTCAAGAAACCCTACTACACCTTTGTCATCGCGTAATTTCTATGTCAACGCTCACGGCTCGTCAAATGATGGTCCTCCTCGGGCATATGGCATCTACGGTACATGTAACTCCCTTTGCAAGACTCCACCTTCGCGTCCCTCAGTGGACTCTGGTGTCTCAGTGGCAGCAGGGCCTAGATCCGCCTTCTTGTCACATAGCGGTGACGCCTTTATTAAAGAAGTCTCTCCACTGGTGGATGCTCTCTTCCAATCTTTCCAGAGGTTTGCAGTTTCACCACCTTCCTCATCAGAAAGTACTCACAACAGATTCATCCGAATACGCATGGGGAGCCCACATAGATGGTCTCCGTACGCAAGGGTTGTGGACCGCCACAGATCGTCGTTGTCACATCAATCTGTTGGAACTCAGAGCGATCTTTCTTGCTCTCAAAGCTTTTCTTCACCTCCTTCACGACCAAGTAGTCCTTGTTCGGACGGACAATCAAGTAGCGATGTATTATGTCAACAAACAGGGTGGGACGGGCTCCCACTCCCTTTGTAAGGAAGCTCTGAGGTTGTGGCATTGGGCGATTTCTCACAACATCCTTCTCAGGGCGGTATATATTCAGGGTCAACAGAATTGCCTTGCAGACAAATTGAGTCGTCTGCTTCTACCTCACGAATGGACGCTCAATTCCCCTACACTTCGTCGAGTATTTGCTCGATGGGGAACTCCTCGGGTGGATCTCTTTGCGTCACCCAACAACTTCAAACTTCCTCTCTTTTGTTCCCGCATTTTCTCGCCTCTTCGTCTAGAGGCGGATGCTTTTCTTCTGGATTGGAGGGGTCAGTTTCTTTATGCATTCCCTCCATTCCCTCTAATTCTCAGAACTCTGGTCAAATTGAAGTCGGACCATGCCACAATGATTCTCATAGCTCCCAGGTGGCCCCGACAACCTTGGTTCTCTCTTCTTCTTCAACTCAGCATCATCCCTGCACCCTCTTCTTCTACCAGTTTTTCCTTCACTGCTCACTCAGAGTCAGGGGTCTTTACTTCATCCCAACCTACAGTCTCTTCACTTGACGGCTTGGTTCCTTTCCACTTGACTGATCCTTCTCAATTTTCTCAGTCTGTTCAGGATGTCTTTCTGGCGTCCAGAAAACCGTCCACTCGTCAATGTTATGGTCATAAGTGGACCAGGTTCTCGGCTTGGTGTTCCACTCATAGTCTTCAACCGAAATCTTCCCCTCTAAATTCAGTTCTGGATTATTTGCTTCATTTATCTCAGTCTGGCCTTCAATCCACCTCTATTAGAGTTCATCTTAGTGCCATTGCTGCTTTTCATCAACCTCTGGATGGAAAACCTCTCTCGGCACATCCTCTGGTTGCTCGTTTTATGAAGGGACTTTTCAATCTCCATCCTCCAGTTAAACCGCTTCCTGTGGTTTGGGATCTTAATGTGGTTCTGGCTCAACTGATGAAACCTCCGTTTGAGCCTATTGACTTGTCTCATTTTAAATATCTTACTTGGAAAGTTGTTTTCTTAATTGCCCTCACTTCGGCTCGTCGAGTCAGTGAGTTGCAAGCTTTAGTCTCGGATCCGCCTTTCACAGTTTTTCACCATGATAAGGTGGTTCTACGTACACATCCAAAATTCTTACCTAAAGTAGTGTCTGATTTTCATTTAAATCAATCTATTGTGCTACCAGTATTTTTTCCTAAGCCGCATTCTCACACTGGTGAGGCGTCTCTACATACTTTGGACTGTAAACGTGCGTTGGCGTTTTATCTTCAACGTACTCAACCTCACAGGACTTCTCCTCAACTTTTCCTTTCTTTTGATCCAAATAGGTTGGGCCGTCCTGTCTCGAAGCGTACCATCTCCAACTGGATGGCTGCTTGTATTTCTTTTTGCTATGCTCAGGCTGGTCTTCCTCTACAAGGTCGAGTGACGGGCCACAAAGTTCGAGCTGTGGCGGCTTCTGTTGCTTTCCTCAGATCAACTCCTATTGAGGAAATTTGCAAAGCTGCTACTTGGTCCTCGGTTCATACTTTCACCTCTCATTACTGTCTGGATACTTTATCCAGGAGGGATGGCCATTTTGGCCAATCTGTTTTGAAAAATCTTTTCTCATAAATTGCCAACTTCCCTCCTCCCTTTTTACTTAGCTTGGAGGTCACCCATGTGTGGGAATATGCTGCCTGCTTGTCCTGGGATAAAGCACAGTTACTTACCGTAACAGGTGTTATCCAGGGACAGCAGGCAGATATTCCCACAACCCACCCACCTCCCCTGGTTGGCTTCTTGGCTTGGTATCTGAACTGAGGATCCTCACAGGAGATGCGCCCCCTAGTTCGGGCGGGATGGCACGCGCGCATGCGCGATGCAGCACTCGAAAGTTCGAGATCTTCAAGCAAGTTTGCTTTCGAGGCTGTCCGCTGCGGGGCTCCGTTGCTGACGTCACCCATGTGTGGGAATATCTGCCTGCTGTCCCTGGATAACACCTGTTACAGTAAGTAACTGTGCTTTATCTGAAGCCGTCTTTTTTCTTTTTGTGTTATGTTGATTAGAAGGGAGTTACAATAATCGATTTTAGCTATGATCATGGAATGGATTAATATATTAACAGATTTAGGGTCTAAAAATGTAGAGATTGAACGAATCAGACGTAGTTTATGGAAACAAGATTTAACTATTTGACTGATGTGATTATGAAATGATAAGTCAACATCAACCACTACTCCTAGAATTTTTAGCGTAGGTACTGACACTAAGGGAATATTATCTAGGATGAATGATGATATTGGCATTAAGTCTTTTTTCCATGTGAAGAACATAGTTTTAGATTTTTGAATGTTTAATGCTAATTTATTAGAACTTAGCCAATTTTTTATTGATAGCAGTTATTTCTTCATCATTTTCCGGGTCAAAAGGGTGCAGAAGTTGAATATCATCTGCATAGAAGAATGATGTAAAACCTAGTGATTGCGAAATGGTGAGTAGTGGAGAGAGAAAAATGTTAAATAAGAGAGGTGACAGAATAGAACCTTGGGGTATCCCATAGGTAAGAGAGTAAGGTGTAGAATAGTCATCATTAAATCTGACTCTGGAAGAACGGTCTGAGAGAAAAGAAGTTAACCAGTTCAGAACTTGACCACCTATACCTAAAGATTCCAACCGATTCAGTAAAGGTTCATGGTCAAGAGGGGCTTGGCTTAGCGCGCACACAAAATGGTCGTGTGATCGCAGCGCTCCTCTTACCTGGGCAACCGTTGAATAAATAAAGATTTCCTTTTAAACTGTTTTCGGCTGAAAACATCGGAGAGGACAGCGGGAGCATGGCGAGCACCCGACAGAGTAAGAATGAAACCGGAGGGGCTGTGAAAAGGCAGAAGCAGGATCAAATTACCCCGAGTAAGGTTCCGCTTCCTGCTGATGTATCGGAGGAGTTAAGCAAAGCTGAAGTTATGGGGGAACTGAGGCAAATCAAACAAATGCTGACAGAGACTGTGAGTAATATGGCAGAACTGAAGGAAGAAATCCTGAATATACACAGACAAATGGAAGTAGCTAATAAAAGAACAACAGAGTTAGAAGTTAAAATGGAGAGCTTAGAATGTGAAGGAAAAAGATGCAAAAATGACAGTTTGGAAATAATTCAATTGAAAAGTCAGCTGGAAGATTACGAAAACCGTGGAAGAAAAAAGAATATAAAACTTTTTGGAATACAGGAAAATTTGTAAGGGAAAAATGCAATACAGTTTTTAGAAAATTTAATTCCTAGATTATTGCAGTTGGATTTCAAACAGCCTTTGGAAATAGAACGGGCACACAGGATTCCAATAAAGAGTCTGGAAAATCAAGGGAGACCAAGACCATTAATATTCAAGATGTTAAGATACCAGCAAGCAATAGAAAAGATAAAAACTTAAACTATAAAGGATCCAAAATATGGTTTTTACCAGACTTTGCTAAAAATACAGCAAATAGTAGGAAGAAATTCCTTGATCTGAGATCTCAATTAAAGGAAAAAGTATATAAGTATGGGTTATATTACCCAGCAAAAATGAGGGTATCTTGTGGGGATAAATCTTTGTATTTTGTTGATCCGGAAAAACTAAAGACCTTTCTTTCAAAATCAGAACCTATGTCATTTTAGCACAATGGGTGTTGAAATGAAGGGATAAATACTAAGACTGGATTGGTGGATATTGAACAAAAAATTAAATATAAAGAACTATGGGACTTTTGTTTGTTGGAAAAAGAAGAATATGCAACAAAGAACAGGAAATAAAAATGGACAAGTGAAAAAGAAAATAAAAGAATGTAAAGAAGAAAGAAGGATAGACTGGAAAGACATTAAAGTGAAGTTATTAGACTGAATTTTAGGAGACTGAAAGATGGATGGTTGGAGTAAAGAATGAACAAGAAGGATTAAAGGACTGGACAAATTAACACAAAAGGAAAAGTGAAGACTGAATAGGAAAATAAATAGATGTGAAGCAGGAGAAAGCAGGACTGATAGACTAAAAGGATATTATAAAAAAAAAAAATGAATGACAATTGGCAGTCAAAAGTCTTTAAGAGTGGATGGATGGAGATAAGAAATAAATATGAAAGTTCAGTTTATTTAATAAATCAGAAAAGGAGAAAGTAAAGAATGAAAGGACAATAAGGAAAAGATTGCAGAATGGACTAATGATAGAAAGGACAAGTTATATGATATTTAAATGCAAGTAAAGGAAAGGAAAATGAAATATAAAAAAACCCAAGAAGAGGAGAGCAGAAAGGACTACAGGGTGAAACTGAAAGAAGCCAAGAGAGAGATACGTTTAGCGAAGGCACAGGCGGAAGAACAAATGGCTAAAAATGTAAAAAAGGGAGATAAAAATTTTTTCAGATATATTAGTGAAAGGAGGAAGATAAAAAATGGAATTGCTAGGCTAAAAGATGCTGGGAACAAATATGTGGAGAGTGATGAGGAGAAAGCAAATGTGCTAAACAAATACTTCTGTTCTGTGTTCACAGAAGAAAATCCTGGAGAAGGACCGAGATTGTCCGGCAAAGTTACACGAGAAAATGGAGTAGATTCTGCGCCGTTCACGGAGGAGGGTGTTTATGAGCAACTTGAAAAACTGAAGGTGGACAAAGCGATGGGACCAGACGGGATCCATCCCAGGATACTAAGGGAACTCAGAGAGGTTCTGGCGAGTCCTATTAAAGACTTGTTCAACAAATCTCTGGAGACGGGAGTGATTCCTGGGGATTGGAGGAGAGCGGATGTGGTCCCTATTCATAAAAGTGGTCACAGGGATGAAGCAGGAAACTACAGGCCGGTGAGCCTCACTTCAGTTGTTGGAAAAATAATGGAAGTGTTGCTGAAAGAAAGGATAGTGTATTTCCTTGAATCTAATGGGTTACAGGATCCGAGGCAACATGGCTTTACAAAAGGTAAATCGTGCCAAACGAACCTGATTGAATTTTTTGATTGGGTGACCAGAGAGCTGGATCAAGGACATATGCTAGATGTAATTTACTTGGATTTCAGCAAAGCCTTTGATACAGTTCCTCATAGGAGGCTGTTGAACAAACTTGAAGGGCTGAAGTTAGGACCCAAAGTGGTGAACTGGGTCAGAAACTGGCTATCGGACAGACGCCAGAGGGTGGTGGTTAATGGAAGTCGCTCGAAGGAAGGAAAGGTGACTAGTGGAGTCCCTCAGGGTTCGGTGCTGGGGCCAATCCTGTTCAATATGTATGTAAGTGACATTGCTGAAGGGCTAGAAGGAAAAGTGTGCCTTTTTGCAGATGATACCAAGATTTGTAACAGAGTAGACACCGAAGAGGGAGTGGAAAATATGAAAAAGGATCTGCAAAAGTTAGAGGAATGGTCTAATGCCTGGCAACTAAAATTCAATGCAAAGAAATGCAGAGTAATGCATTTGGGGATTAATAATAGGAAGGAACCGTATATGCTGGGAGGAGAGAAGCTGATATGCACGGACGGAGAGAGGGACCTTGGGGTGATAGTGTCCGAAGATCTAAAGGTGAAAAAACAGTGTGATAAGGCAGTGGCTGCTGCCAGAAGGATTCTGGGCTGTATAAAGAGAGGCGTAGTCAGTAGAAGGAAGAAGGTGTTGATGCCCCTGTACAGGTCATTGGTGAGGCCCCACTTGGAGTATTGTGTTCAGTTTTGGAGACCGTATCTGGCGAAAGACGTAAGAAGACTTGAGGCGGTCCAGAGGAGGGCGACGAAAATGATAGGAGGCTTGCGCCAGAAGACGTATGAGGAGAGACTGGAAGACCTGAATATGTATACCCTAGAGGAAAGGAGAGACAGGGGAGATATGATTCAGACGTTCAAATACTTAAAGGGTATTAACGTAGAACAAAATCTTTTCCAGAGAAAGGAAAATGGTAAAACCAGAGGACATAATTTGAGGTTGAGGGGTGGTAGATTCAGGGGCAATGTTAGGAAATTCTACTTTACGGAGAGGGTGGTGGATGCCTGGAATGCGCTCCCGAGAGAGGTGGTGGAGAGTAAAACTGTGACTGAGTTCAAAGAAGCGTGGGATGAACACAGAGGATTTAGAATCAGAAAATAATATTAAATATTGAACTAGGCCAGTAACTGGGCAGACTTGCACGGTCTGTGTCTGTGTATGGCCGTTTGGTGGAGGATGGGCTGGGGAGGGCTTCAATGGCTGGGAGGGTGTAGATGGGCTGGAGTGGGTCTTGACGGAGATTTTGGCAGTTGGAACTCAGGCACAGTACCGGGTAGAGCTTTGGATTCTCGCCCAGAAATAGCTAAGAAGGAAAAAAAAAAAAAAAATTTAAATTGAATCAGGTTGGGCAGACTGGATGGACCATTCGGGTCTTTATCTGCCGTCATCTACTATGTTACTATGAAAATGAATAATATAAAAGAAAGATACATAAGAATTTATTGGTAGCTGAAGGAATGTAAAGATTGATGTTGTGATAATATAGTTTTAAAAAGATTGGATTTAATTTGGAGAAGAGGAAATATAAAAAGGGGGGAAAAAGGGAAAAAAAATATTTTGAAAATGAAATACAAATGTTTAAATACAAATAGGGGATAAAAACTTATAAAATTGAAAAGTTTTTTTTTTTTTAACAAAAATATATGAAGAGATGGATATTTGTTGTTGGATATTTAAAGGAGGATAGGAGAAGATGGATTAGATAATATAAGATATAGGAAAATGATACTTTTTATTAAATATATGACTATGATAGAATTTTCTTGAATGAAATAAAATATTGGGGGAATGAATTAGAGATTGGTGAAATGATAAAAATGCATTAATGGAATGTTAGGAAATAAATATGGTTATGTGACTAAAGGTTAAATAATAGATAGAGAAATTAATTACCGTACTTTAAAATGGAAAAAAGAAAAAAGGTTTTATGATTAGAAGAGAGATATAATTAGATATATTGTGGAGAGGTAGTGAGTTTGTCTCAATAAAGGATAAAGGGGTTATTAATAAATATTGGTTGCCTGGGGGGGAGGGGTGAAGTTGGGATTACTGTCCAATGTGTGTCCTTATATTGGGGGGGAGGGGGGGGAAGAAGGTGGGTATTAAAGATATTACTAGGATGATTAAGGAAAAGATTAATAAGGGATTGGGTAATTTGGAGGTAAGAATGTGTGCCATGGGGAGAAGTTTTTTAGATCTTAGTTATGGAAGAAGGGAAGAGGAAGATTATGTTAAGGAGTATAAAATATATTATGTCTTTTAAGATATTTTCTATTAATGTCAATGGCCTGAATCATGTAATCAAAAGGAAAAAGGTATTATCATTTTTAAAGAAGCAAAACGCGGATGTTTATTGTCTGCAGGAGACCCATCTTAATATAAAGCAATCACAGAAACTAACGGGTGGGTGGGTGAAAGAATGTTTTTTTGCTCCAGCAGAGAGTAAAAAAGCAGGAGTAGCAGTTCTTATAAAAAAAAGTGTATGGCCAATTTTAAGATAGTAAATTCAGACCCACATGGAAGATGGCTACATGTTGATATAAGTATGGGAAATAATGCCCTGACGTTGTTCAATATATATGCCCCTAATTCGAATCAATCAGAATTCTTTAAAAAATTGCAGAGTATGTTGTTACCACTGGCTGCTTCTAATTTAGTGGTGGCTGGAGATTTTAATGCTGTAATGGATCCATTAATGGATAAAAAACCAGGTAAAAGTATAAAATCTTTAGATTTAGATAATTTGGTTCAATCATGTGATTTGAAGGATATATGGCGTATTCTTCATTTTAATGATCAGGAATTTTCATTTTGTTCACAGGTTCATAAATCATTTTCAAGAATAGATTATATTTTTATTTCATCACATAAGGTGCAGCAAGTGATTAAGGCTTCCATTGATCCCATTATCATTTCGGATCATGCGGGAGTATGGATAGATTTACAATTAGATCAATTAGAAAATAGAAGACCTCTTTGGAGATTTGATAATGCATTGCTTGTGGATAAAAAATTTTTGGAAAATTTTAAAACACAAATTAGTGATTTCTTTCAAATTAATTTAGTGGAAGATACATCTATTGAAAATGTATGGGACGCTTTTAAAGCGACTATGAGAGGTCATATTATATCATATTCGGCTTTTGTTAGGAAACAGATTAAAAAACAGTATATAGAGTTAGAAAAAGAAATTAAAATACTAGAAACTAAATTGGTAAGCAAATGGGAACATGATGTATTACAAGCTCTTTTGAAAGCAAAAGGTAAATATAACGAATTAGCTTAAAAAATGATAAGAAGAGACTTGTTTTCCAAACAGACAATGTATTATGGAAATTCTAATAAGGCGGGAAGATTATTGGCAAATTATTTTAAAGCAAAAAAAAAAGAAGAACTAACATTAATGGGATAAAAGATGATAATGGTATAATAACCAATCAAACGGATATAATTTTAAAGCAATTTCTAAAATTTTATAAGGACCTGTATTCTTCCGAGCCTTATTTGGAGAGGCAAAAAGATGGTAAAAATTTTTTAGATTTAATTATTGGACCTAAGGTTCCTGATCATATAAAACGGAGTTTAGATGAACCTATATCATTAAAAGAATTAGAAACAGCGTTGAGATCTCTTAGAGTTGGATCCGCTCCAGGTGGTGATGGTTATACAGTAGAATTTTATAAAACATTTCAAAATGTCCTTTCCCCATATTTACTAAATTTATATCAGACACAACTTATAAAAGGTGATATTAAAGGTACTATGGCTGAATCAGTAGTAATTGTTTTGCCTAAGCCAAATAAAGATCCTACTTTGGTTTCAGACTACAGGCCTATATCTTTAATAAATGTGGATAATAAACTTTTGGCGAAAATTTTGGCTTTGAGATTAGCCAAAGCTCTCCCACATATTATAGACACGCATCAGACGGGTTTCGTTGCTAAAAGACATTCCTCTAATAACTCTAGATTATTGTTTCATATGTTAAATTTATCAAAAAAAATGGATGAAGCGGCTTTTACAGTTTCCTTGGATGCAGAAAAAGCGTTTGATAGGGTAGAATGGAATTTTATGTATCAGGCTTTAGAATGGTTTGGTATAGGTTCTGGATTTATACAAATGGTAAAAACATTGTATAGCTTCCCGATTGCAAGATTAAATATTAATAATATGATATCTGATGGTTTTCAATTGCAGAGGGGAGTTAGACAAGGTTGTCCTTTATCTCCTTTGTTATTTGATGTTGTATTAGAACCCTTATTGTTAGCAATACAGCAAGCAAGGGGGATACAGGGTATTCCATATTCTGATATGGAATATAAAATTTCAGCTTATGCGGATGATATTTTACTTTATTTGAGGAATCCAGAGTCTACCTTATCTTGTCTATTGGAATTAATTGATATGTTTGGCAAATTTTCAGGTTATAAAATTAATTGGAGTAAGTCTGAACTTATACCTTTAAATGTTCATTGTGTAAAAGGATTATTTGACGCTTTTCCGTTCATATGGAAAGAAGAAGGATTTAAATATCTTGGCGTTCAAGTTAAAAATACAATTGAAGATACAGTAAAAGAAAATGAAAAATTTGTATTGAAAAGAGTTACAGAGTTATGTGAGCAATGGAATCCGTTACATCTTTCTTGGTGGGGGAGAGTTCAAACTATTAAAATGATGATCTTGCCTGTAGTTTGCTACCAAATGAGTATGATACCTATTTATTTTCAGGGGTCCTTTTATAAAAAGCTTAATAGCATTTTAACAAAATTTCTTTGGCTCGGTAAAACGCATAGAATAGCTTTGGTATCTTTGCAAAAATCAATTAAGGAGGGAGGGGTAAATTTTCCAAATTTTTATAGGTACCATCAAGCCTATATTTTACATCAGGGTATGTATTGGATCCTCCCAGAACTGATAGATAATGCACCGGATTGGTTATATTTGCAATGGCGCCTTATGTTTCCCCTAAATTTAGTTCATCTTCCAAGTATCAACATGCCTAGAAGATACAGAGAAAATAAGATATTAATGGATACTTGGAAAACGTTGAGGTTTATTAGTAAATTAACACCTGTCCCAATAAACAAGTCAACTAATCAGTCTTTATGGATAAACTCCAAGATTAAAATTGGCGGAGCTCAAATCCTTTGGAAGGAATGGATTATTGCAGGCATTAGATCTCTGAATGATGTTATTTCGGAAGGTAAACTGCTGGAATTTTCACAATTGCAACATAGATTTGGTCTTAGTAAAAAACAAAGTTTTAAATGGTTGCAATTGAAGCAGGCCATTCAGGTTGGGTTCCCTGAATGGAAAACATTGAATAATCAATATAGTTTAAAGTTCTTATGTTTTCAAGCAGACTTCCTAGGACATCAAGCCGCATTGTGGTATAAATTAATATCTGGATATTTGAATAAAAAACCAAAAAATGGTCTAAGAGACATTTGGAGCATTGAGATTAAGCATCAAATTACTGCATCTCATTGGCCACTAATTTGGTCTTGGAGAATGAGATGTACAGTGTCAGCATCTATGAGACAAACATGGTTATTTTTGTTACATAGAGTGTTTTGGACCCCTGTACGTTTGCAAAAATTAGATAGTTATAAGTCCAATAGATGCTGGCATTGTAATCTGGAACCTGGGACATTAGATCATTTACTTTATTATTGTCCCCATATTAAAATTTTTTGGAATGCTATTTGGCCTCAAATTAATGAATTGTTGGAAAATCATGTAGCACTCTCATATGATACCGTATTATTTGGAATGATGATGAGGAAAAAAAGTCAAATTTCACCAGAGAATAACAAGCTTTTACTAGTCATGACAGGGGTTGCCATTCAGCATATAACCAATAACTGGAAGAATCATAGTAACCTTAATTATACATTTTGGTGGAATACAATTTGTCATATATTCAAAATGGAAAGAGTAATAGCAATACAAAGAGGGACATATCCTAAATTTATAAAAATATGGGGGCCATTGACAAAGTATTGTACTGAATGAATAGTAGGATTTATCTTCTTCTTTTTCTTGTCTTCTTTATGGCACACATGGAGGGGGGGGTAGTGAAAATAATTTTACATAACATGTTATAATATGGTATACAATAAGTATAAGGTGATTGGAAAGTACTTGAAGGGTGGGGGGTGGGAGAGGGGATTAAAAAAATTTGTTCAGAATATTATGTAATAGATATAAAAGTGATATTATGTATATTAGTTGTAACTTAATATTTTGTACACTTCATGTAAAATATGAAAATGAATAAAGAATTATAAAAAAAAAAAAAGTTCATGGTCAATGGTATCGAACGCTGCAGATAAGTCCAACGAAAAAAGGGCAATGGATTTGTGATGGTCTAAGTAGTAGTGGATGTTAGTTACAAGACCAATCATCGAATATTCTGTGTTGTGGTGTTTTCGAAATCCAGTTTGATTTGGGTGGAGGGCATTCGAGGATTCAATAAGAACATAAGAACTGCCATCTCCGGATCAGACCTTCGGTCCATCAAGTCCGGCGATCTGCACACGCGGAGGCCCTGCCAGGTGTACACCTGGCGTAATTTATAGTCCACCATATCTTTATATGCCTCTCTTAAGGAGATATGCATCTAGTTTGCTCTTGAAGCCTAGGACGGTCGATTCCGCAATAATCTCCTCTGGGAGGGCATTCCAGGTGTCAACCACTCTCTGAGTGAAGCAGAACTTCCTGACATTAGTCCTGAACCTGTCCCCCCTTAGCTTCATTACATGTCCTCTAGTCCGTGTCAAATTGGACAATGTAAATAATCTTCTCTACTCTATAAATATAATAAAGTCTGAAAGTTGTTCAAAAACCAGTTTTTCAGTTAATTTCATTAGAAAAGGTAAATTGGAAATTGGGCGGTAATTGGAAGTATCGTCCTGACTGACTTTATAGTTTCTTAGATTTGGAGTAATAATTGAGGTTTTCCAAGAAATGGGAACAGTTGCAGTGAGTAGACTGTTTTGAATAAGTGAAAGGATGAAAGGTCCGAAACAAGCAAAGAATTTTTTTTAGATAAAATGGAGGGATGATTTCTAATCGAGAGCCCTTTATTTAGATTGATTGATTTAAGATTGCCTTCTATATCCCCTAAAGTTGGTATTTTGAAATTAGTGCATTTGGCTGTGGGTATAAAATTAGTTGTATCGTCATTGAAGGATTGTTTATCTTGTTACCAGCCAAATTTTGTCAGATAGTGGCAATTTTTTTGCAGAAGTAGTCTGCCAGACTCTGTGCTTTTAGAGTAGATATTTGATTAGTAGTACTGTTTTTTGTCTCTGGGTTAGTGGATTTTAGTATAGTGAATAGAGCAGAGGAATTTTTTGCTTTTTGAATTTTATTGGCATAATATGTTTTTTTTGCCTGAGTGATTTTATTTTTGTAAAAAGAGGCCTTTTCTCTAAAATGTTGAAGGTTAGATGGAGTTTTGGATGATTGCCATTTCTTTTCTAAAGAGTGAAGTTGTGTTTTTAACAAAGAAAGTTCTTCCGAGTACCATGGATTACTAAGTTTACGAGCAGAAATGGTTTTTGAAATCATAGGTATTTTAGTGTTCACAAGAGTTTCGAGAGAGGAATTCCAGAATTGTAGTTGTTCCTCAATAGAATTAAAGTTGGGGATAGTAGTAGAAGTGCAGAAAAAAGGTGTGATGTCAGAGGTTTGAAGTTTAGAAAAGTCCCTAAATGAGATCTTTTTGATTTCAGAAGAACGGTTTGGTAGTAGTAGTTTGGAGAAATAGAAGTTAAGCGAAATAAAATAATGGTCGGACCAAGGTACAGGAGAGATGCACGGGACTGAATGAGAGATATTTTGAGATTTGGGTGTAAGAATCATGTCAAGAGTGTGTTGAGCCGAATGTGTTGGTTCATGGATCAGGGTTTGCAGATCCAATGTTTTGAAGAAGTTTAGTGTATTTAAAGTGTTTGAGTTAGTAGGATTATCGAAATGAATATTAAAGTCCCCCAAAATTAAAGGATAGCTAGAAGCTGAACAAAAGTCAAATATTAAATTCTGAAGAGAAGTTAGCTTTGTGTGGTCTATAGGTGAGGAATGTAGAGTAGAAGGAGGTCAATTTGATGATTTAAATTAATTTTGGCGTGAAGATATTCAATAACGGCATTATTAGCGGGTTGGTCACGTATCTTAACTAAATTCTTGTGAAAGATAATAGCTAGGCCTCCACCTTTACAATTGTGGCGGTGGTTCCAATAATAATCGTAATTAGGAGGACAGCAAAAAGAAAGATAAGCTTCCTCACCTTCTGAAAGTCAAGTTTCAGTAATACAGAGAATGTGTAGATTCTGATGAAGAATAGCATCCTTTAAAAGGTGATGCTTGCTTTTAAGAGATCTTGAGTTAATTAACCCTAGCTTTAGAGTAAAGTAATTAGAAGCGGAATTTCTATGGACTGGTACAGAAGTATTTAATATTGAATCACTTGGGAGTAAAGTTGAAGTAGGAATAGTCAAAATTGTGCTTGGAAGGTTTCTAGGGGGTCTGTATGAAGAAGGTCTATGACCCCAATGAACTGGGATATTCTTGTGTATAGGAAACATAGTGAGGTCATTAAGACATAAAATATAAGGTAGGCTAAGCCAATGGTTTTGTGGCTTAATAGGGCTAAAAAACGACAAACCGGTTTTGCTGTAAAGGCGCCCTCGGGTAGCACACGAAGGAGCGAACTAAGGAGCAGGTCCAACTAAGTGGAGAGGCAAGCAAGTATGGCTAAAATAAAACAAAACAGTAAGTCCAGATAAAACAGGTAAAACAATAAAACAATAGACAGCAGTTTCAAACTTAAAGCTACATCAGGGTGGTAAAAGGTGCAGGAGTGCCGTGATGCAAGGCGTGCGCCGCAGAGAGTCCAACTAAGTGGGACATGTGCTGACCTGATTGGGGGAGGAGTCCGGCGGGCTGCTGCTTCGCGGCGGCAGAGGAGAGGCAAGCAAGTATGGCTGATTGGGGGAGGAGTCCGGCAGGCAGCCGCTTTGCGGCGGCAGAGGAGAGGCAACCAATTAGAGTGAGAGAAAGACAAAAATTGGAGTGAGCATGTGAAAGAAAGGAAGATGCAGTACTCCAGGTGAGAGCGCACCATGGCCCGGTACGCAGGCATGATAATCTTCTCCAATCTGTTCGTGATCCCCTTCTTTATCATTCCTAGCATTCTGTTTGCCCTTTTCGCCGTCCTCTTTGCCACATTGCCAGTCCTCTTTGGCGGGTATCTCTACTTGTAAAACAGTGTTTTTGTTGCCTGTCATATTGACATTGTTGGTGTTTTTTTCTTGTTAATAAAAACAGATTTCAAGTAAAACCTGTTTATATCATGCTGAAATATTAACCACTTAATGCCACTGGAACCCTGGCGCTCTGATTCCTTGGGACTCGGCATGGAGGAGAGAGTGCCCAGTGACATGCATAGCGCTGATGTTTCGTTACTATCCATATTTACGATGAAAAGGGCTGACAGAAAATAAATTACCTGGCTATTCCTCCAGTGTCTAATATCATCGCTCTTGTTGGAGCCAGTTCCAGTGACTGCACTACACATACACTCTGGGCTGCTGACAATTCAGACAGAATGCCAGTACTGCTGAATATTAATTGGATTATTTTTAGGAAGGGGAAAGAGAATCTTAGCCTTCCTGAGTCAGACCAATGGTCCATCAAGCCCAGTTGCCTGTTCTCACGGTGGCCAACCCAGATCACTAGTACCTGGCAAAAGCTCAGAGGGTCAGGATATGGATTGGCCAGAGGTGAGAGTAAAGAAATGGGTTTTGAGCAATGATCTGAAGGCAGAGAGAGGTTTGGAATTTGAGTGGCAGAGGAAGGGAGTTCCTCAGACTGAGCCAGGATAACTAAAGGCAGATTCATGCTAGATGGTAAGTCTAAGGGCAGGGGAAGAGGGGGTTCTAGGAAATCAAAAGATTGTTTAATATAACCTGGTGCCAAAAGAAAGTGACCCTTAAACAGAAGGAGAAGGATCTTGTATTTGACATGTTAAGATACAGGGAGGCAATATTCAAATCCATGTGCACAGTGAAGCAGTTTAATAGTAGAAGAATGAATAAGCTGAAGCTTTTTCAGGAAGTAGAAGGGGGAGGTCAGTTAAAGTAATTGGAGGGAGTTAAAGTAATTGAGACACAAAATAACTAAAACAAGAAATAGTGTATGGATAAGGCATGCAAGAAGCGATTCTGGTGCACAGCAAACAAAAATGAGCAAACCACCACATCAATTTAGGTACACCAAGTTGTTTCTCAAAGTCTTTAAGGGAAAGTGGTTTGGCATGAGGGGCAGCATGAGATGAAGTGTGACTGGAGAACAGAATAGCTTCACATTTACAGGTATTAAGTAATAACAAATTAGATTTGAGCCAATGGCAGACAGTAGTTAAGAGTAAGGAATGAAGAGGTAGGGTAGAGCTCTGCAGAACACCAGAATAAAGGGGAAAGGATGAAGAGAATGAGTTACCATGTGCTAATTGAAATGTGCGGCCTAAGAGATAGCTTGAAAACTAGGACAAGACAGTGCCTGAAATACTGATGGAGCAGTCTGTGAAGAAGTAGAGAGTGATCAAAGGCAGAGGAGAGATCAAGATAGACTAAGAGAATAGTGAAAAGCAGATTGTATTGTGAAGGGCTTAAAAAAAAACAACCCAGACTCAGGTTGTGGCAGAGCCTGACCACTGGCAGTTGGTGTGGCTTTGTGGTGCCAGCATTGGCTTTGAGGAGCTGGACTTAAAGTTATTATTAAGGAAGCTACAGGGCCTGCTCTTCTGAGTCCACACTACACGTCACAGCAGGAAATAGCATGGCTCTGTTCTAAAGCAGTTCATGCTCAGCCTTTCCAGAAAGTTCCGAAAGATACTGTTCATTCAGAGATGTTATGTTACGTGGAATCTTATATCCTGCCGAATGCTCACAAATCAGAGTTCTAGGCGGGTTACAAGCAGCATATTGCTACATAGAATTATACATGTATAATGAAAGATAAGGTTTCTGAAAGAGTACGTAACCACTAGCAGAGACTTCTTGAAAAGCCACGTTCTCAGATAATCACATGACAGCTTGGCTTGTTTTCAGTGATGCTATGAAACAAGGGTGGTCGGAACCTACCGTTCAGATTGAGCGACTCCAGACGGGGGTGGCTGATGCCTCCAAGTTCCTTGAGGTGGTTATGGCTAAAGTTGGCAATCTGCAGATAGGGCAGTTCGTTCAGCTGTATGTGCACGAGCAGGTTCTGGTCCGCTTTCAACCACAGCAGATGGGTGAGGGAGTTCAGCGGCGAAATGTCCTGCAAGTGGTTCTGAGAGACGTTGACATAACGCAGATGAATGTATGACGAGAGGATTTCGATGTCCGTCAAGTCACTATGGAGAGACAGGGAAGCAAGAGATAACCTAGAGAGTGTCAGCGAGACGACCCCCCCATCCCAAACCCCAGAGAGCCAGGAGCAGCATCTCTACCCCTCTGCTGGTCAAGCGTGGTGGCGAAATACTTGCCGATCCTTCAGCTCCACCTTGACGTAGGCATGAGCCAGTCCGTTGCCAGTTTTACAGAGCAGTGAGAGGGCTTCATTCAGCATCTCCTCGGTCAGGACCACAGCGGGGGGAGGCTGCGGAGCAAAAAGGAGAAGGTCATGAGGCCCAGATGCCCCCCAGCCCATCCCCCCACCCTCCCTGCCATCTCACCTGTTCTTTTTCCTCTTCTTCCTCCTCTTCCCCCTCCTCCTCCCCTTCTTTTGCACTCTCTTCTCCCTCCTCTGGCTCAGCCTCGAGTTCCTCTTCATCCTCGTCTACAACGTCGTCGTCTGCGTCTGACATTTCAGAGCTGTCAATTGAAAACCACAACCACAACAAACAGAGCCTTAGCAACCAGGGAACTGGCGTCCCCTTCCCGCTGCATCCTGGGACGTGCCTAGGGTTCTGATTGGCTCAAGCGCCCACGGCCCTTCCCAGAAGACGGGACTTGGGCGCCTGAGCCAATCAGAGCCTTAGGCTCCGACGGACCCTTAGCAACCAGCGAACTGGCCGTCCCCCTTCTGGGACGTACCAGAAGCAGCTCTGATTGGCTCGGGCCCACGAGGCCCCTCCCAGGACGAAAAAGAGAAACGGAGCCTGTGGCGTCCCAGGATGCACCGGGAAGGTGCTGCAGGCCCAAGGGGAGGAGACTGAGGCGCCTGAGCCAATCAGGGCGTTCCGCCAAAGCCCAGAGTGCTTAAGGGGAGCTGGCATTGCGCAGTGCTCTCCATAGAATCCGCAGGTGTCACGTGGAGCAAATATGACGCAAAGACGCAACGTCGCCTAGTCTAGGCGCGGCCTCTGTCGCTGAATGTGTGGCCGAGCTAAGTGCCACGATAAACATGAAACAAAAGCAACGCTATAGCAAGGGAAAGGCTCTTGTTTTTCACCTCAAAATGCGTCCTAGGGACAAAGATGGGGTGGTGGAGGGAAAGCCAGCAGCAAAAGACAAGAAGAAACATGATGGCAGATCAAGGCCAAATGGCCCACCCAGACTGCCCATCCGCCCTAACCATTCTCTCTTTCTCAGAGAGATCCCAGGCCTTCTTGAATTCAGACACATTCTCTGTCTCTACCACCCTTTCTGTAAAAAAGTATTTATTTTAAAAATTTCTTTGCCGTTTAAACGGTTTACATCATTTCCATACATAATTTTATAAAAACATGATAAAACAGACACACAAACAATCATGAGGAATCATATCTACAAACTGATACCATAGCTTATATAATGAGAATCATGAATAAATCATCAACTGTGGAGAGCGGAAAAGTATTGGCTAAAAAGCATCTACAAAGAATTGCGTCTTGAGTAATTTTCTAAACATGCCCTTTTCACTACAGTTTCGTATTGGGCCTACAAGGGAGTTCCATATTTTAATTCCGGCACAGCATAAAGTCATTTTGTCAGTCTCCATAAGCCTTGGGTTAACATTTGTCTTCAGTAGAGCTAAATTCTCAAAACGTAGTGACCCGTTTGGTGTATAGCTAAGCATATTATTTTTCAACAATCTTAGTATGTTACAATACAAAAATTGATGGCAAATCATTACTGCTGTCCTTAGATTACTCTTGAGCCTATCGCCTCTTCACGTCATCCTTTGCCCTCTCATTCCAGAGCTTCAACTCTATCTAATGTACCTGGGGAAGATCTCTAAGGGGTGGAAGGGGGTCAGGAACTACTGGGGAGGATGATATCTTAATCCCTCCAGTTAGTTTAGGGATCTTTTTGACTCTTAGACACATTAAAACAGGTCTAGCTCAGAACATCTAAGTCTGTCCAGGATGTCCTTGGAAAGGCTCAGTTATTACCACCAGATGTCTAAGTCTAAGCCTGCCCAAAGCCAGACCAGAACACGCTTCCAACACCCCCCTTTTAGTTTTGGATGAACAGCGGCTAGGACAGCTTGCAAGACGTCCAGAGAGACTGTTTTGAAAATCGGCATTTGGACATTTTGGCGAGAAAAACATCCCAAGTGCCGATTTATGCTGTTTTTTGGATGTCTTAGTCAGTGTTTTGAAAATGACCCTAATAGCATAATTAGAAAAGGTTCAAAGAAGATCGACCAAAGTGATAGGGGACAGAACTCCTCTCATGTGAGGAAAGGCTAAAAAGATTAGGGCTCATCAGCTTGGAAAAGAGACAACTGAGAGGTCTACAAAATCTGAAAGGGGGTAGAACAGGTAAAAGTGAATCCATTTTTCACTTTTTCAAAGGCTAGGGGAAACTCAATTAAATTACCAAAAGTCCATCAAGCCAAGTCCTGGCAAGATCCCAAAAGAGTAAACTTTGTTTCCAGAGAATGTGATAACAGCAGTTAGCGTATCTGGGTTTAAAAAAGATTTGGACAAGTTCCTGGAGGAAAAATCTGTAGTCTGCAATAGAGGAAGCCACTTCTTGCTCTGGTATCAGTAGCATGAAATGTTGCTACTATTTGGGTTCTATTTGCCTGGTACTTGTGATCTGGATCAGCCACTGTTGGAAGCAGGATATTGGGCTTAATGGATAATTGGTCTAACCCAGTATGGCTAGTCTTATGTTCTTATGGGGTAAGGACATCTGCATGGATGGGAGGGGGGGATCTGCGTAGATAGGAGAGAGGTGCAAAGGCATGGGAGGGAGAGAGAGAGATCTGCATGGAGGGGAGAGGTGCAGAGGCGTGAGGAAAGATGCTGCTATAATTTGTCCTTGCTGACAGTGCCACGACGAGCGGTCCTGCAGTGGTTGCTAGGCAGCATAAGGGCAGCCAATGAGAGAAGCTCTGGGAGCGATGCTGATGTAATGCAGGGGAGGACAGGTGAGCAGTGAGCAGCCACCAAGAATCCCACAGCTGTCGCTGGGGCAGAGATCTGCACTAAGAGCTGAGCCACGACGACTGCAAATTTGCTGGGTATGAAGGATGCACTTTGTCCTATCCTCTTCTGACTTTTCCTTCTGGTTCATATATATTCTCTCCCTCCGTGACCTTCCCTCATCATTCCTTTGCGTGCTCTCTTTCCTTCACCCTCCCTTTTTGAGTTACCAGCGTGAGGTGGGAGAAAGAACATGATTTTTTCCAGCTTTCACCCTTAGTCTGTGTACTTCTTCTCTTCCCTAGATTTCTGCAGTCATTATGTCCATTCAGAAGATACATGCCCGGGAAATTCTGGACTCTCGTGGGAACCCCACAGTGGAAGTGGATTTATATACCGAGAAAGGTGAGGACGATGATTGTAGCCTTTATCCCACATCAACAGTAGTTCAGACACAGACACCGGATAAATCTTCAGAAACACAAACTGAACATCTGAGCAGAGTCAGGTGCTGAGGTGTAGCCTTTCCTGGCTTGCTGAAGACTTAGGAATACTGTATAGTAATGCCAGAGTCTAGGGGATGCCGGCTGCATGGCGAGACGCATTTCTAGGGATAGTGTCTCCGTACAAGCTGGTGGAATAGTCTATACCTCTGTTGAGGTTCAACCTCCATAACTAAACAGTCAGTACAAGAGGACCTAAATATTTCTATCTTAGAGAAAGGAAAGGGATATAACAGAAAAATTTAAAAATCTGTAATATAGAAACTACACAAGATGAAAGTCTTTTGTTTTGTTTTTTCAAAGGGAAGAAAGTTCCAGAACAGGAGGTGACAGGATGCTGCTGCAGTGGGGCAGACTGAGAAGTACAAACAGAAAATTATTCCTCACAGGATGAGGAGGGTAAAGCCTGGGAGGGGCACCGAGGACCCCCTAGTGTTAGGATGGGGAGGGTAAAGCCTGAGAGAAGTATAGAGCTTTCATTGTGAAGACCTTAGGAGAAGCGAGAGGTTTAAGAAGTCTAAGGCACTGCACCAGGCATGAAACTAGCCAGACTGGATGAACCAATCATCCTTGTGTGCCATTATCTACTCTGGGGCTAATTTTTATCTGGCATTTAACTTAATCCTTAGATTTGGATAGTGGGTCACTGCCCTAAACTGAATGTACAATTTCTCCAAGTAGGGTTTGAAAATCACCACTCTCCGGAGCCCCTGCCCCATCCCCTTTTAGACAGGTCATATCATGCCATTTAACCCTCTTAGGTATATAATCTAGTTTTCAGAATCTAGTGCTTCTTCCACTCAGAACAAACCATAATATCACATGATTTTTAATCCAGCCATATTACACCAGCCTGATTGGCAGTGAGTACAGAGAGCAAGCGGTTTAGAGCAGAGAAACAAGAACACTTCCAAAAATAAAAAGATGATGTATTGAGCAGAGGTATTTGCACAATAGCAATATCATTATCATGATGTATTATCTTTTTTGTAAATCACCTTGGGTTTAACCTTGCGTAAGACAAGGTGGTTATATCACATCCTAACATAAACATTGAAGTTTGGATTAGCACAATATAACATAATTGGACCATTGGCTGTTCTTATGTTCACTGAGGCATAACAAATACCGAGGAATGAATCAACTAATGTTCCTGTGAGGAAGGACCTGTCCCAGTATCATAGAGAGAATGGTAACAGTGGCTGAGGGGAGATATGATTGAAGTCTACAAAATCCTGAGTGGAGTAGAACGGGAGGATCAATTTTTCACTCTGTCAAAAATTACAAAGACTAGGGGACACTAGATGAAGTTACAGGGAAATAGGAGGAAATTGGTTTTCATTCAGAGAATAGTTAAGCTCTGGAACGCGTTGCCAGAGGTTGTGGTAAGAGCGGATAGCATAGCTGGTTTTCAGAAAGGTGTGGACAAGTTCCTGGAGGGAAAGTCTTTCTTTAAATAAAAACAAAGCAGTTCTCAGAAGAACTAAAACCAAAAATGAATCAGAAAAGAGCTCTTAATTTTGAACAGGGCGGAGAAAGGAGAAAAGGAGACAGGATGTGCCTGCGCTGGTAGCCAGTGTCAGGTGCCACCTCTGTGTACAGTTGAAAAGATGATTTTTGAATGCAATGGGTGAGCACCTCTCTCTTTTTCATTTAAGGCCTGTTCCGAGCTGCTGTTCCCAGCGGTGCTTCTACTGGGATCTATGAAGCTCTGGAGCTTCGAGATGGCGACCATTCACGCTTCCTGGGGAAAGGTGGGAGTCTGATTGCATTCTGCTAGCACTGTCCAGGGTAGAGGAGGGCTTCCGTTTGCTATTCTAGTTTCTTTCTGCCCTGACTAGGCCACTAAAATGCTTTCTCTTTTTTATGTACAAGATTTTCAATTTTACATACAAGTATTGCTTTTGCTAGTTGCTACAGATCTAGAAATTGCATTCAGTATAATATATAAAGGAAACAACAAAATGCTTTCTTTTTTATAATTTTATTTTTATTCAGATTTTACATTTTAAACAAGCACTTCAACTTGAATATGGATTAGAATTAGAATCCAAAGAACTATTGAGAGAAAAGCATATTTCGTCTACAATGATCCAAGACCTAAGCAAATAAAAAAGAAATACAATACAAAAATCATTTATCAGGACATAATAGAGAGACCACTTCCAGCAGCCAATAAGTTGTAATAACTGTTTGGGTTAAAAAAAAATAGAAAAGATTTTCCTTCTAATGCAATACAGACTGAAATGCTTTTAGGCTCAGACTTCCTCTCTGCTGTAGACAGGCTGCTTGCTCCTCTGCAGATCCTGAGAAGAGGAA
Organism: Geotrypetes seraphini; assembly: GCF_902459505.1. Classification (NCBI taxonomy): domain Eukaryota; kingdom Metazoa; phylum Chordata; class Amphibia; order Gymnophiona; family Dermophiidae; genus Geotrypetes; species Geotrypetes seraphini. The sequence goes on along the minus strand of NC_047099.1, from coordinate 957,355 downwards.
AGCCCCTACACCTTTAGCTCTGAGTCCACATTACCTCTCCCCTATTTGTGTCTTTTCCTTCACGATAGGTGTTGAGGATATCTGATTCCGTTCTTTCTTTTCTTGGGTACAGGAGTTCTAAAAGCAATTGAACACATAAACAGCACCATTTCCCCAGCTCTGTTAGAGGCTGTAAGTATTACTGGGAGTAGGTTACTTGCTATCACATGCTCTCTATCCATGAATCCATCTGCATGTAGGATTTTGCTGCTTGCACTCCATTTTCGGCATCTCTCGCTCTCCCTATCTTTGTCTCTTTTTCTGCTCTCAGTTCCCTCGCCATCCATTTTCCTAGCACAGGTGTCCACATTATCCCTCTTGTTGCCCGGCAGGGGCTGACTGTGGTGGACCAGGAGAAGATTGACCATCTCATGATTGAGCTGGACGGCACAGAGAATAAATGTAAGTTCTGGTCTCCGTTTCTGAATGGGCACCAGTATAAATGTTGCTGAATGTGATAATGGAATGATGGAGGAGAAGCAGCCAAACCTTATGAATACTACAGCTAAAGACGAAAAGGTGGGAAGTATAATGAAGTCAAGCGAGCCAGATGTATCCAAGTATTGAGGCGACTGGACACAGCCATGTTTCGGCGATGAGGCCTGCATCAGGAGTCAACCTGCCTTCAAGATGAAAGACTTAGATGGTGTCTTCCACAAGGTGCCTGACAGTGGCAGCAATTCGAAACATGGCTGTGAGGAGTCACCCCAGTGAAGTGTTCTTTTCAATATGACAATGCCTACAGGGATTCATGAGTAGACAGCAGTTTCCTGCACGTTCATAACTACGAGTGCTTTTAAGCCTAGAAATTGCACAACTGTTTCTGTGTTAATCCTGCTGACAAGTATTTTCTGTTTTCTTGTGACATTCACAGCTCAATTTGGGGCAAATGCCATCCTTGGTGTCTCTCTAGCAGTCTGCAAAGCTGGTGCAGCAGAGAAAGGCATCCCACTGTACCGCCATATTGCTGACCTGGCTGGAAACTCTGATCTTATTCTTCCAGTTCCTGTAAGAGCTGCCACACTTTACTTTGATTGTAGAGAGAAACCAGGCCTGTACATTGCAACGGAAAATCGTTAGGAATTTGTGAAACACACTTTAGGTTAAGAACAATTATTCAATGTCTAGCAGAAACTATACTTTCATGACTTCCAGATTTAGACAGTTTTGCTCCAAATGACCATATTTTCTTTGCCCTGGGACTGATATTCAGCCGGCAATAATCATCTTTTTTGCTGACTACCACCGGTGATGAATCTGGGTACCAGCTTTGAATTTCCAGCTTTGCAGAACCAGCTGATATAGCTGGTTAAGTGCAATATTTCGTACTTGATCAGCTATGGGCTACAGCATAGAGATAGGACCCTATAAAAGTCAGCCCTATTTATGCAGTGAGCTTGGTTGGTTAGGTTGTGAATACTGGCGCTGGCCAGGTACCAACTTTGCCACTGGAATGCCCCAAAATAGCCAGTTTTAAGTTATTTTCAGGGGACCAACCAGTTAAGTGAAAAATGACCAGTAAGCCCCAAGCAGGCAATTTCACCAGCCAGGAGCCGCATTGAATATCAACCCCTCTGTCTCTAAGCATACGTGGAACAATCTGTACCTCTGTCATCCATCCCTCCATTTATCCACTAAGGCACCATCTCACCATCATTTTGTTTATTTATTACGATTTATTTACCGCCTTTCTGAAGGAATTCATTCAAGGCGGCGTACAGCAAGAATAAATCAAAAACAAGCAATAGACGATTATAATCCAAAGTATGGCATAGTATGTTCCATTACAATGTCAACACAATGCACGATAAAACATTTTAATAGACAGCAAAGAGTGTAAGGAAAGATGGAGCATACAGATAGAAGAGAGAGTACAGAAGTTAGAAACTAAGGGACTGGAGCTTGAACATAATCTCAGCTAGGCTAGGAGTGGGGCACACCCTCTTTCCATCATCCCTCCAGGCATCCACTATTTAAATAAAAACAACAAACTTGTAAAAATGAAGGAACTTTTGTGCACTGGTGTAGCCATAGAGACTAAGAACATAAGAATAGCCTTACTGGGTCAGAGCAATGGTCAATGAAGACCAGTAGCCCGTTCTCATGGTGGCCAATCCAGGTCACTAGTAGCCAAGGAGTAGCAACATTCCATGCTAACGATCCAGGGCAAGCAGGGGCTTCCCCATGTCTGTATCAAAAGCAGTTTATGGACTTTTCCTCCAGGAAATTGTCCAAACCATTCTGAAAACCAGCTACGCTATCCGCTCTTACCATAACTTCTGACAATGCGTTCCAGAGCTTAACTATTCTCTGAGTGAAAAAATATTTCCTCCTATTGGTTTTAAAAGAATTTCCCTGCAGTTTCGAGTGTCTCCTAGTCTTTGTAATTTTTGATGGAGTGAAAAATCGATCCACTTGTACCTGTTCTACTCCACTCAGGATTTTGTAGACTTCAATCCTATCTCCCCTCAGCCGTCCCTTTTCCAAGCTGAAGAGCCCTAACCTCTTTGGTCTTTTCTCATGCACTTTATAATGAAATGCCAAAGTAACATAGTAACATAGTAGATGACGGCAGATAAAGACCCGAATGGTCCATCCAGTCTGCCCAACCTGATTCAATTAAAAAACATTTTTTTTTTTTCTTCTTAGCTATTTCTGGGCGAGAATCCAAAGCTTTACCCGGTACTGTGCTTGGGTTCCAACTGCCGAAATCTCTGTTAAGACTTACTCCAGCCCATCTACACCCTCCCAGCCATTGAAGCCCTCCCCTGCCCATCCTCCTCCAAACGGCCATACAAAGACATAGAAACATGATGACAGATAAAGACCAAATGGCCCATCTAGTCTGCCCATCCGCAGTAACCGTTATTTCTTTCTCTCTCCGAGAAATCTCACGTGCCTATCCATAGAAACTACTTAATATCAGAATGCCCCAAAACACATTCTTTAAACCATACTCAAAGAAATACTTGAAAACTTTAATATGCAACAATACTGATAAAGGACTTGATTTAGGTGGTGTTAACATGGTTCGCTCAAGTGGCAGATGAAATTTAATGTGTACAAATGCAAAGTGATGCATATTGGGAAGAATAACCCAAATCACAGTTACCGGATGCTAGGGTCCACCTTGGGGGTTAGCGCCCAAGAAAGGGATCTGAGTGTCTTTGTAGACAATACGATGAAACCTTCTGCCCAATGTGCAGCAGCAGCCGAAAAAGCAAACAAGATACTAGGAATTATTTAAAAATGGATGGTTAACAAGACTAAAGATATTATAATGCCTCTGTATCGCTCCATAGTGCAGCCTTACCTGGAGTATTGCATTCAATTCTGGTGTCCTTATCTCAAGAAAGATATAGTGGCGCTAGAAAAGGTTCAAAGAAGAGCGACCAAGATGATAAAGGGGATGGAACTCCTCTCGTAGGAGGAAAGACTAGAAAGGTGAGGGCTCTTCAGCTTGGAAAAGAGACGGCTGAGGGGAGGTATGATTGAAGTCTATGAAATCTCGAGTGGATCGATTTTTCACTCTGTCAAAAATTACAAAGACTAGGGGACACTTGATGAAACTGCAGGGAAATTCTTTTAAAACCAATAGGAGGAAATATTTTTTCACTCAGAGAATAGTTAAGATCTGGAATGCGTTGTCAGGGGTTGTGGTAAAAGCGGATAGCATAGCTGGTTTTAAGAAAGGTTTGGACAAATTCCTGGAGGAAAAGTCCATTGTCTGTTATTGAGAAAGACTTGGTGGAAACCACTGCTTGCCCTGGATCGGTAGCATGGAATATTGCTACTCCTTGGGTTTGGGCCAGGTATTAGTGACCTGGATTGGCCACCGTGAGAACGGGCTACTGGGCTTGATGGACCATTGGTCTGACCCAATAAGGCTATTCTTATGTTCCACATGTTCACTCCAGTTCTTGTCTTTCTCTCTGTATTTAGGGAACGAAATATCCACATTATGTTCTTAATGTACGTTAACAGCATTAACACCAAGTAGCAAGATAGCACACATTAGATTTTAAAATAAAGTACAAAACATTTCTTAACTCTATGGTTCAGGCAGTGACCTACAGCTGTTGCCAACTGTTACTGCAGTCCATGCACCCAGCTTTTCCTTTAGATATCTGCTCAGCCATTTGTCCAACCGTCTATCATGCATCAATCCATCCCATAATCCATTTCTCATCCCCTTGGGTAACAATCCTACACTCCATATCTTCGCTCCTCTGGAGGACTGGAGTTGTAGCCTACTGGTTAGTGTAGCAGCCTGAGAACCTGGGAAACTTGGCTCAACTCCCACTGCAGCAACTTGTGACCCTGGGCAAGTCACTTGACCATCCATTGCCCCAGCTACAAAATAAGGACCTATATACGAGTATAATATGTAAACGACTTTGATTGTAAGCACAGAAAGGAGGTAGATCAAGTTTCACCCCTTTCCTAACCATCCACCATGCACCTCTTCATCTACCATATATTAATCCATCTCTCAATCCCTCTGTCTAATCATCATCCATCATATATTAATCCATCCCACAATCCATTCCTCTATCCACCCACCATATACTATATCAATCCATCTCATATTCTATCTCTCCATCCATCTGTCTAACCATATTGCTTAATCTATCTCTCCATTCCTCTATCTACCTACCATCTCACAATCTACAGTATCTCTCCGTCCCTGTCTAATCATCTCCTTTCTATCCAACAATCCATCCGTCCATTCATTCTACAGTTCATCAATGCTAAGATCCATCCCTCCCACAATTCATCCATTCACCCTCTAATCATGCACCATCTATCCATTTATCCAATGATCTATCTATCCACTCTTCCACTAATGTTTATGTTTAATACCGTCTTTATAATGAAAAACAAAAGAAAAGGTAAATTAAGAAAAGAACCAATAACTTGATAGGAAAGAAATAGAAAAGATAGAGAAAGCATTATCCAGAACAAAACACACATTTCCAAAAAACCAAGCGCATATCTACATGCCACTCTTGTCAAACTGGTCAAGTCCCAACCCCTCAGGAAAAGCTGCAGTAAAGATCTGAACCTAGGGTAAGATTATTCTGGCCAAATATCCAAGGGGAGCGAGTTGCAGAGAGAGGGGATAACAGAAAAAAGTCAAGTGACGGGTTCATTGCAGTCCTGAGTATAAGGCAATGTGAGATTATAAAGGACGTAGGAAAAAATACGGGAAGAAAGATAGAAGGCATTGTGACCAGTGATGGTATGTGGCTAAGTCCATCCATCCAGTGATCGATTCAACAATCCACATACCCAGTCATGCCTGAACTAAACCTCTGCATCTATCTTTTCATCCAACAATCCATGTAATAGTCATCTGTACAAGGAGCCAGTCCCATGGGTGAAGCAATGTTTTATTTATGAAAATTAGCTCTTGGAAAATTCCCCACTTTGTACGTAGTTAAAAAGGATGTGTGTCTTTACAAATCCAGTGGAGGTGTTCCTGAGGGCAGGGATTACATACTTTGGTATTTTTTAAATCACATGAGTTGAAAGTAAAAATAACTGGTGCAGAGTCCCTAGCTAAACATGCCTACTACGCAGGCAGTATATGAAACCTTCCCCACAATGATCCATCTCTCCATCCATCCAACTATCCTTCCTCATCTGCCTCTCCAGCCCTCTGCCCTTCCCGGATTACTGGGGCTGCAAGATCATTTGTGCCAAAGGAAGGATGAAAGACGGGTAGTTTGTAATCCAAGTTGTTCCTGGTTCCTCTCCTGATTTTCAGGCATTTAATGTGATCAATGGTGGGTCCCATGCCGGGAACAAGCTTGCTATGCAGGAGTTCATGATTCTTCCAGTGGGTGCCGAGAGCTTCCGGGATGCTCTGTGCATTGGTGCAGAGATCTACCATAATCTAAAGAGTGTCATCAAGGAGAAGTATGGGAAGGATGCCACCAATGTCGGAGATGAAGGGGGTTTTGCTCCCAATATCCTAGAAAATAGTGAAGGTGAGAGAAGGGTGTGCGGGTGCAGCAGGGGGACATTTTTTCAGCTCCACGGATCCCATCATTCTTTGATTCCTTTATAGCTCTCCTTGCTTGCCCCACAACCCTTCCTCTCTGCTCTGTTTCTCTCGCTCCAGCTCTGGAACTGCTGAAGGAGGCCATTGAGAAGGCTGGCTACACTGAGAAGATTGTAATAGGAATGGACGTTGCAGCCTCTGAATTCTACCGGGATGGCAAATATGATCTGGACTTCAAGTCACCGGATGATCCCAGCCGTTATATTTCAGGGGATGAACTGGGGGATTTGTACCAGAGCTTTATACGAGACTACCCAGGTACATCCAGAATGTGAACTATACTTTCTGTAGGAGCTGAAAGAGTGAATGCTGACATTGGAGCACTGGGATGAGGATCTCGCTGTGGAGAGATGGTAGAAGAGTGAATCCTGACACTAGAGCACACAAGGGAGAATCCTGCTGTGTTCAGGTGGTGTGCGAGTGAATTTTGACACTAATGCTCAGAAGTGAGAATCCTGTGGTACTCAGACTGTGGAAGAGTGAACTGGCATTAGGTTCAGGTTATTCATGGCACTAGTGCACTGGGGTCAGATGGTGGAAGAGTGAATCCTGACACTAGAGCACACAAGGGAGAATCCTGCTGTGTTCAGGTGGTGTGCAAGTGAATTTTGACACTAATGCTCAGAAGTGAGAATCCTGTGGTACTCAGACTGTGGAAGAGTGAACTGGCATTAGGTTCAGGTTATTCGTGGCTCTAGTGTACTAGGGTCAGGATCCTGCTATGCTCATGTATCATGGCATATCAGGAAGTGTAAATCGTGCTACTACTGTGCTGGAGTGATCCTCCCATGCTCAGACTAGGGATTATGAACTGAAAGGAAAATCTCAGTATTCTTGGGAATAGAGGATGTGAATGTTGATCCTTGTGCTGGAAGGTGAAAGTGTGAATCCCGGCATTGGTCTCCTGAGTTCTGTAGCGCCTACCAAACAGTGTTCAATTCTCCAACAAGCCAATTCCCCCACTCCTTTCCTTTACAGTGGTCTCCATTGAGGACCCCTTTGACCAGGATGACTGGGAGGCTTGGAGCAAATTTACAGCCAATGTTGGGATCCAGATTGTAGGTGATGATCTGACAGTGACTAACCCCAGGCGCATAGAGAGAGCTGTAGAGGAGAAAGCCTGCAACTGCCTCCTGCTGAAGGTCAACCAGATAGGGTCTGTGACAGAGGCTATCCAAGCGTAAGTATAATCCCGTCATTCACTGCAACAATGAGCAGGAGCTGGGAGGGGTGGGGGTGGGTCTCTGCTAGAATCATTGCTTGGGCACATGGAGAGTCTCTGGGACCTCAGGGTATCCCTCTAGCTGGTAGAGTCTCTGGGATAGTGACTAGAGGATCTGGAGTCCTAGAAATCGGCTCTTTCTGGGAGGTGATTGTGTGTGAGGGGGGTGGTACTTTTCAGGGAACACACAAGAAAGCAGGAGATGGTTATTTCCCAAAACTCAGAAAGTAGAAAAAACAGCGAAGGAAGACTCTGGTGCTCAATGTCTCTTATTGTTATGTCATGACTCGACACGATGGTGTTTCGGCCCAAACGAGCCTGCCTCAGGAGTGCATGTATCTGATGCAGTTAACATGTTGACGAAACTCATCTGAGAAGTGCTTCAAAAATGAGAATGAAACCATTATTAGAATGATGTAGTATCTAATATCGTCCCTTACAACATAGCAAATGGCTCTGCAAGCTGGTGCAACAATTCGTATTGGAAAAACTTGGCCTCGTATCTGAAACTGCACTTTTCCTCCACAATCATGACATCACAATAAAAGACATTGAGCACCAGAGTCTTCCTTCGCTGTTTTTTCTACTTTTCTGGGAACACCATGGGATATGAATGGAAATTAGCTAATGCAATTTTAAGCAAGTGCACAGTGAAAGGAGCAATTTGGTTATTATGAAATAGCTGTCCATAAACTACACTGGAAGCATTCACTGAGGACTACTGTTGCAAGGTTGTGGATCAGTGAAAGAGAAAAACGGAAACCCAGTGTGGTCGAGGGCATTTCTTCCTGTCTACAGCCCTGTATTTTCTTCTTGCAGCTGTAAGCTGGCACAGGAGAATGGATGGGGGGTGATGGTCAGTCACCGCTCTGGCGAGACGGAGGACACGTTCATTGCTGATCTGGTGGTTGGACTTTGCACTGGACAGGTAAGTAGACCAGAGGCGTCAATGTACAGCCTGGAGCAGGAACCTAAGGGGAGGGGCTTATATGTCTAGGTTGGGGGATCAGGGGCTTGTGGGATGGCTTTGCGTTATTAGTAGTTAATTGCTGGCTTGGCCTGTCATTGGTAAAGGGAAAGGGATTGGGACTTGTATACCACCTCTTTCCAGTTATATACAACCCCACTCAATCTCTCTAATGTACCTGGGGCAGTGGAGCATTAAGTGACTTGCCCAGGGTCACAGGGTTTGAACAGAGCAGAGAAGGGGGTGGGGGTGTTCAGGATAAATTAATTATCATGTTGACGTTTCTTCCTAGATTAAAACAGGAGCTCCTTGCAGATCTGAACGCCTGGCAAAGTACAACCAGCTGATGAGGTAATGCCTTTTTGGGAGCTCCTAAACATTCAGCCTGCAAATCCTTCATCTGCAAGTAATATACAGTACATTGAGGTTATAATGCAGCATAGCTGCCCTGTACTTACACTGCAGGGACCCCCGTAACCACACTGCAACATAACTGCCCAGTAGTTACACTGTAATTAATCTACAAACTTGGCTCTGGTTGATATAGGATCTTGGTTTAGTATGGGGAATGTCCTGATTGGTTGATTAATTTTGGTTGGCAGGATTGAGGAGGAGCTCGGGGATGAAGCTCGCTTTGCTGGACACAACTTCCGGAATCCCAGCGCCCTCTGACCCTTCGTTCCCCATGATGCACCAGCTTGTCAAATATTAAACCCATGGATTCAAAGTTCACTGGCTTCATCACCTTCTTCCCTGCACTCCTCTGCCGTCATCAGCTCTCTGCCTTCACTACACACACAGACTCACTTTACCTGTTTGAAACTAGGAAGAACTTAGACTGTGAACAATTAAAACAGATTTACTCCTAATCAAAGTGTCTGTTCTTCTGTAAGTCACAAGGTGCTGTGCAAAGTGTCAGGGAAACCTCTGATCAGGTCACTTGGTCTGTGGGACACAGAGCTCAAAACTCTCACACATCAAAACACAGTGAAAACAGATCCAGCACAGAGACATGACACTCATAAGCACGAGAAAAGACACGTAGCTAACTTCTTTGATGAGGTGACCAACAAGGCTGGCCCAGGAGCTTGCCTGGGGGCAAGAAAGAGGAGCTGCGGTCACAGCAAAACAAATCCTGAGAGTCACAGGATTGTAGAGTTTAATTATCAAGGTTTTAGGGGTCCTCAAACATAATGGGGTGGAGGGGGGGTGTTGAGGTTGAAGGTTTGTCTAAGGTACAAACTATGCTTGCATGGCTCCATAAAGCCTTTGACATTCTTCCACCCAGAAGAAAAAAGGGGAACTTATCTGTTTAAGGTAAGTGTTAACCTGAGGATGTGGAATCCATCTCCTGCTTCTAAGTAAGAATGGAAAACCTGCCTGCTTCCAGATGATATACAAAGCTTCATAAGATGAAAGAAGATGCTTAAACATTGGAAAAGTGGTAAAAAATAGATTGACTGAAACCTTGCCAACTGCATTATGTAATTCATCTAAATATGAGAATATTCATGATAAAGAGAAAATGAAAAAAATAATTAAATGCAAACTCAAACATTAGACATAAGCAGCTCCACCTCCACACATCCCCCCCCCCCTTCCCAAGGAGCTCCCCCAGTATAAGAACCCTTCCTAGGGTAACCGCACACTCCTTTCTGTATCTCAGTACTTGAAGGTCCACTGATTTCAGTCAATTTTCTAAGGGGTCAGTATTCAAAGCGTTTTAATTGTCCAGAAATGGCTGTCTGTTTGGGTTACCTGATCGTTTCCAACAGCATTTCACTGGTTAGTGCTGTTGAAAATTACCAGTTCGTGCTTAAAGCTCTTTTGAGGGCCTTCTAGGGGGTGGAGTGGACCTATTATCAGTACTTAATCACCTGGGTTAGGTTTGCCGCATGAAAAGGACTCCATGAAAGTCAGGCCTCTCTTTATGTTGAATGTGGCACTTCATCGGTGTCACTACCAAAACGCAGACATGGCGTCAAATTGAATTTCTGGGCATAACACTGAGAACCTAAGTAAAATCTCATCTGAAACTAAACTAAACTTTAGGTTTGTATACCGCATCCTCTCCACAATCGCAGAGCTCGGCATGGTTTACAGGGGTTGGGATAGAAAGGAACTCCAATGAAGGGTTAAAGGCCATAGTATAAAGAATGTTTAGAGGGCTTAGTATACCAGAGAGGGAGGAAGTATTACACTTTTGAGAATAGCCAAGTTTTCAGATGTTCACTGAAAGTCACATTTTAATCTAAACCAAGGAGAAAAAGACTCTTCTGTCTAGGGATATAGCAACAAGAAAAAAAAAAATCTTTTGAAAGAGAAGAAGTAGAAGTCACCAAACCAGGAGAATAACGGTCCCCCATATCCAGAGCCACCCACACATGAAGAAGCAGAGCTTGAAAGAGTAAACCTCCAACTGCAGGACAAAGATAACTCACCAGAAGGAGGCAGCAAAGGCGATAAAGTGACTCCTCCAAGATCAGAGACAGAGCCGGGGATTAGATCTGAAACACAGGGAGATAAAGTGACTCCTCCAAGATCAGAGACAGAGCTGGGGATTAGATCTGAAGAATAGAGAGATAAAGTGACTCCTCTATGGTCAGTGACAAAGCCGGGGATTAGATCTGAAGCACAGGGAGATAAAGTGACTCCTCCAAGATAAGAGACAGAGCCGGGGATTAGATCTGAAACACAGGCATCTCAAGTGACTCCTATCAAGGTCAAACATGCAGAGCCTGGAATTAGAATTCAGACATAGGGATATAAAGTGACACCTCCATGGTAAGTGACACAGCCGGGGATTAGATCTGATACACAGGAAGATAAAGAGACTCCTCCAAGATCAGTGACAGAGCCTGGGATTAGATCTGAAGCAAAGGGAGATAAAGTGACTCCTCCAAGATCAGAGACAGAGCCGGGGATTAGATCTGAAGAACAGAGAGATAAAGTGACTTCTCTATGGTCAGTGACAGAGGCGGGGAATAGATCTGAAGCACAGGAAGATAAAGTGACTCCTCCAAGATTAGAGACAGAGCCGGGGATTAGATCTGAAGCACAGGAAGATAAAGTGACTCCTCCAAGATCAGAGACAGAGCCGGGGATTAGATCTGAAGAACAGAGAGATAAAGTGACTTCTCTATGGTCAGTGACAGAGCCGGGGAATAGATCTGAAGCACAGGAAGATAAAGTGACTCCTCCAAGATTAGAGACAGAGCCGGGGATTAGATCTGAAGCACAGGGAGATAAAGTGACTCCTCCAAGATCAGAGACAGAGCCAGGGATTAGATCTGAAGAACAGAGAGATAAAGTGACTTCTCTATGGTCAGTGACAGAGCCTGGGATTAGATCTGAAGCACAGGGAGATAAAGTGACTCCTCTATGGTCAGTGACAGAGCCGGGGAATAGATCTGAAGCACAGGAAGATAAAGTGACTCCTCTAAGATCATAGACAGAGCCGGGGATTAGATCTGAAACACAGGCATCTAAAGTGACTCCTATCAAGGTCATACATGCAGAGTCAATGGCAAAGCCTGGGATTAGAATTGAGACACGGATATAAAGTGACTCCCCCATGGCCAGTGACAGAGCCGGGGATTAGATCTGAAGCACAGGGAGATAAAGTGTCTCTCATAAAGTCAGTGCATTTCTGCTTTTAACCTGGGTTCAGGATCCCAGAGATTCTGCTGCTCCTTAATTTTCCTCTCTAGTTCATATTGACCTGAAGAAGAAGGTTCTGGTCTTTGAAAACTAACCAAAAACTAAAAACTAATAAAAAGGTATCACCTTAATTTTCCTTTGTGTCTTTGTTATTTATTACATTTTTTTTTAAATTCTTTATTCATTTCTTAATCTTACAAGTGTACAAATAATAAAACATTTAAAATTAAATACATCACTTGAATATCTTTCTAGTATAACATCAAATAAATAAATTTATTCCCTCCCCAGCCACCCTTTTCTTTAGCATTCAATCAAAAATGTACAAAAATAAATATTTGTTTCTATTGATTAAACCTACAGTTAAATTTTAATTCACCCTCCTTCCCCCATTTGCAAATATACTTTCAATAGAAAATGGTGTCTACTCATTACAGTAAGTCATCAATGGCCCCCAGATCTTTTAAAATTTATTATAATTCCCTTTTTGAATAGCAATTATGCTTTCCATTTTATAAATGTGACATAACAAATTCCACCAGAAGGTATAATTTAATCTACTGCAGTTTTTCCAATTACTTGTGATATTTTGAATGGCGACCCCAGTCATAATCAATAAAAGTTTATTGTTGTTTGAGGAAATCTGACTTCTTGTTCTCATTGATGTACTGAATAGAACCATATCATAAAGTAGATTAATACACCAACCACACTACTTTATCCATTTCCAGCTCAGGCCCTTCTCCCCAACCTTCTAGCCTGAGGTCTCTTAAAGGCTAATGTGAGGTACAGCACTATTGAAATGATTACTAGTATTTTTCTTTCCAGCTCTAGCCCTTATCCACCCCCCCCCATCTTCAGCCTTTATTGCCCCTTCCCCACAAGCCTCCATCTCCCTCCCTGCTCCACCCCATAGCCTGAGGTCTCTTCTCAGCTCCAGCCTTTATCCACCTCCCTCCACAGGCCTCCCCCTAGCTCCAGCCCTTATTCCCCTTCCCAATACTCAGTCCAGCCCTCCCTCCCCCAAATACCCTAGCTTTATGTCTCAGCTCCAGCGTTTCTTCCCTCCCTCCTTCCCCAACCTGGGGAGGAAACTGAAACTGAGGGCAAGGAAGATAGCCTTCTCAGAGATCCTGCCAGTACCGAGAGCGGACACAAGGAGGCAGAGTGAACTACAAGCAATAAACGGTTAGCTCAGGAGATGGTGCGAAGAGGAGGGTTTCCTTTTTGTTCGGAACTGGACAACTTTCTTGGGAAAAAATAAGCTCTACAGGAGAGATGGACTGCACCTGAGCACGACTGGGACGAGGATGCTGGCACGCAACGTCCAGAGCGCCATAGATTTGGCTTTAAACTGAGGAAGAGGGGAAAGCCGACAGTCGATCTGACACATCGGACAAAAGTATCAAATAAGGATACTGAGCAAGGACATTGTAAAAGAGGGCTCGGGACTGAGTGGGAATTTTTGGAAAAAGGACCTAAGGATGCAATACAGGGGCCTAGGGCCAAGGACATTGTAAAAAAGGGATCGGGACTGAGTGGGAAATTTTGGGACAAGGACCTAAGGACACAATGCAGATGCCCAGGGCCAAGGACATTGAACAAAGACACTGTAAAGGAGGGCTCAGGACTGAGTGGGAATTTTTTGAAGAAGGACCAAAGGACAAATTGCAGGGGTCTAGGGCACAAATGAAATTGGCAAACAGGACTAACAGAGAACAACGGAATCAAAAAGGACAACCAAAAATGGGGAAGCAGGCTGAGGACGAAACAGACACACCATAGGAGGAGGATGACCGAGACGAGGCTTGGGGACTGGCAACTCACGAGGGGGTCGCCAGGAGTGCCAAACCACGAGGAAAACCAGCAAGAGAGGCAAACAACTGGGACTTACATTGCCTATACACAAATGCTAGGAGCCTAAGGGCTAAAATGGGAGAGTTAGAAGTCTTAGCCAACAAAAAGTGCCTAGACATAATCGGAGTCACAGAAACATGGTGGACTGATGACAATAAATGGGATGTGGCTTTACCAGGGTTCAAACTCTACAGGAGAGATAGGCCACACAAAAAAGGTAGAGGAATAGCGCTATATATAAAGGATTCCATACATTCAACCAGGATGGAAACAACAGCAAGGGCGGATGACTTGGAATCACTATGGGTTAAGCTATCCGGAGGAACTGGAGCAGACATAAAATTAGGTCTGTACTATCGCCCACCGGGACAAACGGAAGAAATCGACCAGGATCTGGAGGCTGAACTGGGGCAGGTATGCAAAAGCGGAAGTGTGGTGGTGATGGGGGACTTCAACTGTGCGGGAATAGACTGGAGTATAGGGCACTCAAACTGCATGAGGGAAACCAAATTCCTGGAGGTCACGAGGGACTGTTTCATGGAACAACTGGTCACGGAACCAACACAGGGAGATGCCACTCTTGACCTAATCTTCACCGGACATGGGAGACCCGCTAAAGAGGTGGTGGTACTAGCCCCACTAGGAAACAGCGATCACAACACGATCCAGTACAGGCTAGAAATTGGATCATCAAAGGTGAAAAGAACTACAACGACAGCACTGAACTTCAAAAAAGGGAATTATGATGCCATGAGGAAAATGGTGGGAAAGAAACTCAACGACACCGCAAGGAAGATGGAGTCCGTAGAAAAATCCTGGACCTTACTCAAGGGCACGGTGCACGAAGCACAAAACCTGTGCGTCCCCAAGTTCAGGAAAGGGTGCAAAAAAAATAGAACAAAAAACCCAGTGTGGATAACAAATGCAGTGAAAAAGGCGATAAGTGACAAGAAGGCATCATTCAAAAAATGGAAAAAGGACAAATCAGAGGACAACAAAAGGAGCACAAAAAACACCAAAAGGAGTGTCACCGAGTGGTTAGGAAAGCAAAAAGAGAATATGAAGAGAGACTGGCGGGGGAAGCAACAAACTTCAAATCATTCTTCAGGTACGTCAAGGGGAAGCAACCAGCAAGGGAGGAAGTAGGACCCTTGGATGATGGAGACAGAAAGGGAATGGTAAAAGAGGAAAAGGAGATAGCTGACAGGCTAAATGAGTTCTTCACTTCAGTCTTCACGAGGGAGGACACAACCAACATTCCGGAACCCGAGGAGATCGTAAAAGGAGATCAGGATAAAAATCTGGTCCAACTAGAGGTAAGCAAAGTGGATGTCCTCAGGCAGATAGACAGGCTAAAGAGCGACAAATCGCCAGGTCCGGACGGCATTCACCCAAGGGTACTCAAGGAACTAAGGAACGAAATAGCTGAGCCACTTAGACAAATATGCAACCTATCCTTAAAAACTGGAGAGATTCCGGAAGACTGGAAAATAGCAAATGTCACACCCATCTTCAAGAAAGACTCAAGGGGAGACCCAGGAAACTACAGGCCGGTGAGCTTGACCTCGGTCCCGGAAAAGATGATGGAAGCGCTGATTAAAGATTGCATCTGGGAACACATCGAAAACACTGGGCAGCTAAAGCCGAGCCAGCATGGCTTCTGCAAGGGCAGATCATGCCTCACTAACTTATTATACTTCTTTGAGGGGGTAAACAGCCAGGTGGATAAAAGGGGAATCTATAGACATCATTTACTTTGACTTCCAAAAAGCCTTCGACAAGGTACCACATGAAAGACTGCTAAGGAAGCTATGGAACCACGGGGTGCAAGGGGAGGTCCACTGATGGATCAAAAACTGGCTGGCGGACAGGAAACAGAGGGTTGGAGTAAAGGGACATTACTCAGACTGGCAATGGGTCACGAGCAGAGTTCCGCAGGGGTCGGTGCTGGGACCGCTCCTGTTCAATATATTTATTAACGACCTGGAGGCAGGAACAAAATGTGAGGTTATTACATTTGCGGATGACACCAAACTATACAGCAGGGTTGAAAGCAAGGAGGACTGCAAAAATCTCCAAAAAGATCTGACAGCGCTGGAAGAGTGGGCCAAAAAGTGGCAAATGAGCTTCAACATAGGGAAATGCAAGGTCATGCATGTAGGGAAAAAGAACCCGATGTTCACTTACAAAATGGGGGGATCACCGCTAGGGGTGAGTAACCTTGAAAGAGACCTGGGAGTGATGGTAGACACATCATTGAAGGCGTCGGCGCAGTGCGCCACAGCCTCAAGGAAGGCAAATAGAATGTTGGGCATCATTAAGAAGGGTATCACAACCAGGACGAAGGAAGTCATCCTGCCACTGTATCGTGCAATGGTACGCCCGCACCTGGAATACTGTGTCCAGTACTGGTCGCCGTACCTCAAGAAGGACATGGCAGTACTTGACAGAACATAAGAAGATAAGAAGTTGCCTCCGCTGAGGCAGACCAGAGGTCCATCTCGCCCAGCGGTCCGCTCTCGCGGCGGCCCATCAGTCCAGAGAAGAGCAACTAGGCTAATAAAGGATATGGAAGACCTCTCATATACTAACAGACTGAAGAAGCTGGGGCTTTTCTCCCTGGAAAAGCGGAGACTTAGAGGAGACATGATAGAAACCTTCAAGATCATGAAGGGCATAGAAAGAGTAGACAGGGACAGATTTTTCAAATTACGGGGAACCACTAGTACAAGGGGGCACTCAGAGAAATTGAAAGGGGGAAGGTTTAGAACAAACGCCAAGAAGTTCTTTTTCACTCAGAGGGTGGTGGATACATGGAACGCGCTACTGGAGGATGTGATAAGCAGAAGCACGCTACAGGGCTTCAAAGAGGGTCTGGACTGGTACCTGGAGGACAAAGGGATTGAGGGGTACAGATAGGAGTAGAGGTAGGTATTAGGGATAGGATTAGAGGATTAGAGGCAGTTACAAAATTAGTCAGGGACACTGTTCAGGCAATTAGTCCTGATGGGCTGCCGCGAGAGCGGACCGCTGGCCAAGATGGACCTCTGGTCTGCCTCAGCGGAGGCAACTTCTTATGTTCTTATGGTCCTTATTGCCCCCCAGCTTTCTGTAAACCTCAACTGTCTATATGGTATATGGCAGCCCCTTGTCATTTTTGTAAATATTTAGCACCACCATCTTTGCAATTCTGCTGCTAACCTCCTTGAGTCTTATTGTATCTCATTGACACTGGTCAGTTTTGCCTCTTTTGTAAACCACATAGATCCGCAAAGCTTATGCGATAAATAACAATTTATGTTATGTTATGTTATTTTCCTAGCTTTGACCCTTATTCCATCCCCTCCACAAACCTCAGGCGTCCTCCCCCTCCCCCCTCCCCTACAGCCTGAGGTCTCTTTCCAGCTCCAGTCTTTATCTACCTCTCTCCACAGGCCTCCCCACCAGCTTCAGGTCTCAATAGGCCATCCCTCCCAACCCCCCCCCCCCCTCACAACCCAGCTTTATGTATGTATGGCCCTTATTCCTTCCCTTCCATAAGCCTGAGGCCTACACACCCCCTTCTACCCCACAGTCTGAGGTGTCTTCCCAGCTCCAGCCCTTAGCCATTTCCCTCCACAGGCCTCTCCCCTCCCTTCTTCAGGTCTATGCTCAGTTCCAGACCTTATCCACCCCTCCCTCCTTCCCAGCTTTCTCCTTTTTTTCCCTTCCCCAGCTTTATGTATTTTCCCAACTCTGGCCCTTATTCCCTCCCCTCCACAAGCCTCAGGCCAACCCACCCCACAGCCCGAAGTCCCTTCCCAGCTCTAGGCCTCAGGGCTCCCCTTATCCCCAGCCTCCTCTCTCTCTCTGCTTTTGTGCTGTTGCCTGGGAACTGGGAGGGAAAGGAGCCATGGAAGTCAGGCCTGTGGAATTCCTCAGCCTCAGGCTGACAACGCAAAGACCTGGCATGGACTCGCTATGCCCTGGCTCAGGACACCGTGCCGCTAATGTATTCCTGAAACACTTCAGCAAGGGGGATACTCAGAACCAGAACTGGCTGCATGAACATTTCTCAAAAGCACTTAAAGATGGGCACCTCGCCCCTCAGTCAGGTTTGTACAACCTGTGCACAAAAACAACCAAATTTCACAGCGTGGCAGCAAGAAGAGTCCCAGTTATCAGCTTCCTGCCTGCAAACCACCAACCCAAGGTGGGCTCTGGGGGTTTCCTACTGCACATCTATGTAATATGGTTTGTACCGCAAAAAGGTGCATTGCCAAGAATCTCATAAACATGCATGATCTCCCTGTGCCTGAGCTCCAGTCCCCAGCTCTGTCACTGTGTTTGAACTCAGAGGGTCACTTGATCTCCAATCCTTCTCTGTGACAGATATATCTGTGGGTGATTCTGATGGGGGCC
Source organism: Geotrypetes seraphini (assembly GCF_902459505.1). Taxonomy (NCBI): domain Eukaryota; kingdom Metazoa; phylum Chordata; class Amphibia; order Gymnophiona; family Dermophiidae; genus Geotrypetes; species Geotrypetes seraphini. The sequence goes on along the minus strand of NC_047099.1, from coordinate 939,142 downwards.
ACTTCCTTATGCCTGATTTCGTTCCAGTTTTGTCACTCAGCGTGAGGGAGGGGGGGGGGGGCTCAGTTTATCTCAGTTCTAATCCCCACTCTGGGAATGGGAGGGGTTGGTTTACCTTGTGCACCTCAGTCCTATTCCCCACTCTGTTGGGTGGGGGGAAAGGTTTCCCCCCCCTGCACTTCAATTCTAATCCCCAATCTGGGGAGGGGCTTGGTTTACCTCCCTGCACCCGAGTTCGAATCGCCACTCTGCCAGGGGAGGGGCTTGATTTACCTCCCTACACCTGAGTTCTAATCCCCACTCTGCCAGGGGAGGGGCTTGATTTACCTCCCTACACCTGAGTTCTAATCCCCACTCTGCCAGGGGAGGGGCTTGGTTTACCTCCCTACACCTGAGTTCTAACCCCACTCTGCCAGGGAAGGGGCTTGGTTTACCTCCCTACACCTGAGTTCTAATCCCCACTCTGCCAGAAGCTTGGTTTACCTCCCTGCACCTGAGTTCTAATCCCCACTCTGTCAGGGGCTTGGTTTACCTCCCTGCACCTGAGTTTGAATCGCCACTCTGCCAGGGGGAGGGGCTTGGTTTACTTCCCTGCACCCGAGTTCGAATCCCCACTCTACCAGGGGAGGGGCTTGGTTTACCTCCCTGCACCTGAGTTCGAATCCCCAGTCTGTCAGGGAAGGGGCTGGGTTTACCTCCCTGCACCTCAGTTCTAATCCCCACTGCCAGGGGAGGGGCTGGGTTTACCTCCCTGCACCTGAGTTCGAATCCCCAGTCTGTCAGGGGAGGGGCTGGGTTTACCTCCCTGCACTTCAGTTCTAATCCCCACTCTGCCACCTAATGTGAAGAATGGGGTAGAGGGGAGTCCTGAGTTCTAATCCCTGCTGGCACCTTATTTGTGAAGCCTGAGCTCGCTTGAAAAGCTGCATTGGATCCCAGGAGTCCAGACCAGGCTTTGCGGCTCTCCTTCCCATCTTTTGTGCAGGGAAGTGGTTGGGAGAGGAGGGCGGGGAGAGCTGGGAGGAGGAGAGCCGTCCCCGGACCCCGCAATTTCCCAGCTGCAGCTTGGTCTGAGCAGGATCGGGGGTGTCTCTCCTCCCCTCTCTCCTTCCTGTCTCCCCTCCTCCTCCCTTGCTTGCACCCTGCAGGCCTCGGGTGGTTCTGCAGAGGGAAGGGGCTGGATCTCTGCACCCCGGGGGGGTTTCCTGCCTTTCTGCGCGCTCGGAGTGGGGAGGGGGCGCAGCTGCCCACGGACAGACAGACAGAGAGAAGGGAGGGGGGGGCTGGAAGGCACTGCACCGACGTCTGCTTTTACCCCCTCCCATCCCCCACCCCCGAGCTCTGGGGGGGCTTGGTGGAGGGGGTGGCGATCGCCTCTGCAGTTCTTCTCTCCTTATTTCTGGATCTTTCCAAGCGTTTGCAGGATTTCCTTCTAGGGGGGCCGCCGAGACACCCCGAGACGTGCACAATTGCAGGAATTTGGCCGTGAGTAAACCAGACTCCGCTTTCCTCCTAATCCGCCCTAGTGCATGGAGGGGAGGGGGCGAGGTGTCAGGGTGACCTGCTGCGGGAGATGTCTCTTCTAGAGGGGGGGGGTGATGTCTGTTAGAGATGGAAGCGAGAGGTGATGTCTCTTAGACATGAATGCTGGGGGGGGGGGGGGGAGAGAGGATGTCTCTTGGAGATGGATGCTTGTGTTGGAAGGAGGGTCTGAGCTGATGTCTCTTTGAGATGGATGCTTGTGGAGGGGGGGGCGAAGGATGATGTCTCAGAGATAAATGCTTGTGTTGGGGGGAGCGAGGATGTCTCTTGGAGATGGATGCCTGTGTTGGGGGGAGGGTCTGAGCTGATGTCTCTTAGAGATCGATGCTTCTGGAGGGAGGGCAAGTGATGATATCTCAGAGATAAATGTTTGTGTTGGGGGAGAGAGGATGTCTCTTAGACATGGGTGCCTGTTTTGAAGGAGCAAGAGATGATGTCTCTTAGAGATGGATGCTTGTGGAGGGGAGTCTGCGATGATGTCTCTTAGAGATGGATACCTATGTTCGAGGACCGATAGATGATGTCTCTTAGAGATGTATGCTTATGTTGGGGGGGGAGAGGATGTCTCTTAGAGATGGATACCTATGTTCGAGGACCGATAGATGATGTCTCTTACAGATGTATGCTTATGTTGGGGGGGGGAGAGGATGTCTCTTAGAGATGGATGGATACCTGTGTTCGAGGACTGAGAGATGATGTCTCTTAGAGATGGATACCTATGTTCGAGGACCGATAGATGATGTCTCTTAGAGATGTATGCTTATGTTGGGGGGGGGAGAGGATGTCTCGTAGAGATGGATGGATACCTGTGTTCGAGGACTGAGAGATGATGTCTCTTAGAGATGGATACCTATGTTCGAGGACCAAGAGATGATGTCTCTTAGAGATGTATGCTTATGTTGGGGGGGGGGGGGAGAGAATGTCTCTTAGAGATGGATGGATACCTGTGTTCGAGGACCGAGAGATGATGTCTCTTAGAGATGTATTCTTGTGGAGGGGGGTTGAGGGATGATGTCTCAGAGATAAATGCTTGTTTGGGGGAAGAGAGGATGTCTCTTAGAAATGGATACCTGTGTTGGGGGGAGGGGCAGAGATGATGTCTCTTAGAGATGGATGCCTGTGTTGGGGGGGTGGGAAGTAGAGATGATATCACTTGAGGGTAATTTCTCCAAATGGGTTAGTTTTATGTATATCATGATATGTGGGGGAAGAGATGTCTTCTAGAGATGAATGGATATGTGGGATGGGAAGATGATGTCTCTTAGTGAGTGTTGGATTATTATTCTTTTTTATTTGTGGGAGTGTGTCTCTTAGATAAGGATTACTGTGTGGAAAATAATGTCTCTTAGCCATAGATGTGTGTGGTGGTGGTGTCTGCTAGAGCTGGAGGCATATGTATATGCTTGGGTGAGGATGTCTCTTTTGAGATGGATGTGTGAAGGAGATGATGTCTTGTAGTGAGGGCTGTGGGATTGTTTCTTATTAGTGAATGCACTATAATGTCTCTTAGAATGTTTATTTGTAGGGCACTATCTCTTAGTAACATCTGTAGAGATGATAACTTAGTTCGGAATGTCTCTTAGAGAAGGATATGTGTGAGAATCCATAAGGCCTTATGACCTCTCCCCCAATCACTCTCTGGTGTTTTGTGGGGTTTTTTTCTTTCATTTATAGACACTGTTTTGCGAAACTAAACTGCTTTGGTGCATTTTTGGTGCAATTAGCTCTGTGTATGTATAAATAATGGTCTCTACAAGATGGATATGTGGGGGAGGGGGCAGCTGATGTCTCTTAGAGTAGTCATTTGTAGAGTGATACTTTTTACTGGATGATGTCACTAAGAGAGGGCTAACTGTGTGGTAATGAATAATGTCCATGAGGGATTGTGGATGAAAAATTTCTCTCTTAGATATAGATGTGTCGGGGGAAAAATGATGTCTCATGAAGAGTACTGTATGTGTGAGTGTGTGGTGATCTGTAGTGAGGAGTTTTGGCCTACATCTAATACATGTGTATAGGGAGGAGGCCCCTAAGAGATTGGGGCGGGGGTGCATGTGGAGGATGTCTCCTAGTGAGTGATAGGGGGGTTCTTATTGATAGCTATTTGGGCTGATGTCTCTCAGTGTTGACTTAGGGAATATTGTTTCTTGACATTTGTTTATGGGTGATGTCTAAGTGTTGGTATCTCTGTTTTGCTAGTATCTTAGGGATGGTGTAGATGGAAGGTGGTAGTGTCTCAGTCTTGGTAGTATCTCAAGGTTGGTGTAGATGGGATGGGAGCTGGTAGTATCTCAGAGTTGGTGCAGATGGGATGAGAGCTGGTAGTATCTCAGGATTGGTGGATAAGAGCTGATAGTATCTCAGGATTGGTGTAGATGGGAGCTGGTAGTATCTCAGAGTTGGTGTAGATGGGGTGAGAACTGGTAGTATCTCAGTTTTGGTAGTATCTCAGGGTTGGTGTAGATGGGATGGGAGCTGGTAGTATCTCAGTTTTGGTAGTATCTCAGGGTTGGTGTAGATGGGATGGGAGCTGGTAGTATCTCAGTTTTGGTAGTGTCTCAGGGTTGGTGTAGATGGGGTGGGAGCTGGTAGTATCTCAGTTTTGGTAGTATCTCAGAGTTGGTGTAGATGGGGTGAGAACTGGTAGTATCTCAGTTTTGGTAGTATCTCAGGGTTGGTGTAGATGGGATGGGAGCTGGTAGTATCTCAGTTTTGGTAGTGTCTCAGGGTTGGTGTAGATGGGGTGGGAGCTGGTAGTATCTCAGTTTTGGTAGTATCTCAGGGTTGGTGTAGATGGGATGGGAGCTGATAGTATCTCAAGGTTGATGTAGATGGGATGGGAGCTGGTCATATTTCAGGGTTGATATAAATGGCAGGTGGTGATATCTCAAGGTTGGTGTATATCACAGTGACTGTGAAGGGAAGGATTGACGGGTGCTTTCTCTCTGTCATGTTTTTGTGTGTGAGTGTTGGGGCTGTCAGGGTCCTCTCTGCTATGATGGGTGTCTCAGCCATGGCTATGTCTGGGAGGTAAAGGGATATTTGAACCATCTCAGTGTGTTGGGAATGATAGGGTATCTCTCAACCCCTCAACCCCCCTCCACAAGAATACATCTCTAAGAGACATCATCTCTCGGTCCTCGAACACAGGTATCCATCCATCTCTAAGAGACATCATCGCCATAAGACGTATGAGGAGAGACTGGAAGCCCTGAATATGTATACCCTAGAGGAAAGGAGAGACAGGGGAGATATGATTCAGACGTTCAAATACTTAAAGGGTATTAACGTAGAACAAAATCTTTTCCAGAGAAAGGAAAATGGTAAAACCAGAGGACATAATTTGAGGTTGAGGGGTGGTAGATTCAGGGGCAATGTTAGGAAATTCTACTTTACGGAGAGGGTGGTGGATGCCTGGAATGCGCTCCCGAGAGAGGTGGTGGAGAGGAAAACTGTGACTGAGTTCAAAGAAACGTGGGATGAACACAGAAGATTTAGAATCAGAAAATAATATTAAAGATTGAACTAGGCCAGTTACTGGGCAGACTTGCACGGTCTGTGTCTGTGTATGGCCGTTTGGTGGAGGATGGGCAGGGGAGGGCTTCAATGGCTGGGATGGGCTGGAGTAAGTCTTAACAGAGATTTCGGCAGTTGGAACCCAAGCATAGTACCGGGTAAAGCTTTGGATTCTTGCCCAGAAATAGCTAAGAAGAAAAAAAAAAAAAATTTAAATTGAATCAGGTTGGGCAGACTGGATGGACCATTCGGGTCTTTATCTGCCGTCATCTACTATGTTACTATGTTACTCTCAGTCTTACTTACGCTTCTCTTAAAGCCCTTTCTGGAATACCCCCAGCTAGTCTGGTTTTTAGGATATTCACAACGAATAAGCATGCAACCCTATCTCATGCATATTCGCTGACTTAAACATTGAAATCATTGGTAATGAGCTGCTATTGCCTGTTGTTTCCAGACACAGTTGTGTTTTCATTTCCAGTTAGGTAACAAATCTTTCTGTCGCTGAAGAGTCCTGAAGCGGCATCAAAGTGAGGGGCGACAGCACAATATATGTTTTCACCCACCCAGGTGGAGAATGGGGGCTTGGAACCCGGGAATATGAAAACTCGTCAGAACAAGGATTCGGTGAGTTTCAATTCCAGCTTAATCATTCTTAACATGGTATAGGTCATCTAGAGTCATGGTAGGGTTTGAATTTTCTTCTCCTTTGACCTTTTGGTGTCCTTCTGAGTTCACTTCTTCTCCTGCCTCTTTAGTCTTTTCTAAGCTTTCTTGCAACACTCACTTGATGTAGGAATATTAGCATGTTCATTTTTGGTAATGATTTTCAACTGCTCCATTATGTATCCCCTCTCATCCCAACTTAGGCTCTGTGAATCTCTTTGCCCAGTTTGTCTGGACAGCAGTTTGCTCTCTCGAGCTGTGTGTGTGTGTGTACGGGGTTTCTTCCTGAACCGGGAATTGAGACAGGCCCATGTTTCTTCCCTTCACACTGCAGTCACTTTCAGTCTTATACTTTTTACACTGGTCCCTGCTTTCGTTGTTACCAGATTAGATTACTGCGATTCTGTATAGAACAAGCTGCCAACCTTAGTTGAGTCTTCAAACAGTTCACACTCAGGCTTATTCACTCAATGAGTTTTGATCAGCCCCCACTCCCCCTTCTCTTGGAACGCCACTGGCTCCATTTCCTATACGATTAAATATAAGATTCTCCAGCTCCTTTGTTTATGAGTTTATTTATCATACCTATGAGTTTATCTTGTTGGGTAGACTGAATGGACCAAATAGGTCTATATCTGCTGTCATCTACTATGTAATTTAACATATGCACCGATTCTTGTTTTATGCTCCCAGGACAGTCTCTACTGCCGAATTCTCTTCTATCACACACTCAGCTGGACTGTACCCAGGAAACAGCGTTCTGGTACTCACCATGTGCAATTCAGCTTGAAGCCTCACTTATGAGCTCAGAACGGGTTACAGGTTAAACATACATAGCATGCAGTACTGTTAACAGGTTACGATTTGCCCTGGATTTGCCATCATTTCAGTACAAGTTTACGTTACAAGTTTTTATTCTAACTTGACACATACTAGGGGGTCTAATGCTAATAAACAGTTTATTGGTTACAATTTGCCATAGTTATCCTTACAGTGCAAGATTTTACAATACAAGTTTTCCTTACGTGGCACATAGCGGGTTCTGGTACCAATATTAATTTCTTTGTGATCCATAGGTCAAGGGCAGGGGGGTTAAGTTAAGAGGTATGTTATTGCTTTCCTAAAGTTGAGTAGTCCTTCAAGGGTAGTCAGAGGGTGTGACCAGGGGGTGTTTTGAGGCGTATTTCATCCTGGGAGTGGAAGGACTGGTTCAGCACGTATGGAGGAAGCTTAGCCATCACACAGCCTAGCGCCATGTCATGCAAGGATTTGAATGCTAACATTAGGCCCTGAAGACACAGTGTTTGGCTACAGGTAGCCACTGCGCTGACGCTAGAGCCTGGGAGGCAGGGTTGAAGGCACGAAGGTTTTTTTTAGAAGCCTGATTGCCGCGTTTTGAACACACTGGAGATATTGTATGTTCTTTGCTGTGAGACTGTTAAATAGCGCATTGCAGTAGTCCATGCGAGAGAGTACTAAGGCATAGTGTAGTTGGGTGAAGTAGGACTCTGAAAAGTAATTCCTTATTTTTTTGAAGTTGTCACAGGGAGTAAAATGAGGAAGATACCACCTGAGAGAGATGGTCGGAAAGCGATAGGTTGCCATCAAGGAGTATTCCTAGGTTGCGCGCTTAGTCTTTTGCAGTTATAGTCCCAATGCAGCGAGGGACGGGCGTGGTCGCAGCACTCTTTGCGATCCAAAAGAGTTCCATCTTGGAGATGTTTAGTTGTAATTTGTTGCCAGACATCCAGTTTTTTATTTCCGAGAGGCAGTTTAGGACTTTTGCAATCTGGCCATCATGTGCTTCTAGCGGTAGGTACAGTTGGATGTCATCCGCGAAGGAGTGAATCTGTATTTGATATTTGCACACTATGTCTAACACAGGTCTAATGTAGAGATTGAATAATAGGAGGAATAACAGAGCCCCCTGCGAAACACCTTATTTGATTGGTTTTGGGTTCGATAGCATGTTGTTGAGCAGAACTCTTTGGGATCTGTTAGGAAAAAGGTGAACTATTGTAGCACAATGTCTTGGATTCCAATTTCAGAGAGCCATTCAATGAGGCAAGGATGGTCAATAGTGTTGAATGCTGCGCTGAGATCCAGCATCACCAGAAGGACATCCAGCAGTCATCGATGATGTCGAGAAGTATGATTTCAGTACTGTGGAATTTCCTGAATCCAGATTGGAAGGCGGATATGGCTCCTTGTTTGTCGATGAAGAAGTGCAATTGGTTTAACACTGTTTTTTTCACAGGATCTTGGAGATGAAGGGTAGGTTAGAGACAGGTCTAAAGTTCCCAGGCATGTTATGTTCGAGCATGGGATCAGTCTAATGACCACTGACTTCCAGTTGGCGGGCACTACGCCTATTTGTAGAGAGATGTTGATGAGAAGAAAGATTGAGTCTACAAAGGCGTCTTTCACCGCCACCAGGAGGTATGGTGGACAGGGGTCCAGGTTGGAGCTGGAAGGACAAATAGCGTCTAGTATCTCGGCAATGTCGTCTTGAGAGACCGTTTCAAAGTGAGTTAGGAGTGATGTCTGTTGCATGGTGGAGTCGAGGTGAGACCGTATTTTGTCTACTTTATCAGCAAAGTAGTCTGAGAGCATTTTGCTGTCGAGTTCGGGGTTAAGGCATTGGATAACTCCTTTTTTTGTTAGTTTGAAATGTTTTTTTGGATCTTTTGGGGGTCCTTAATAGTTGTTCGGAGTAATATTGTATTTTTAGCCTCCAGGGTGGCTTCCTTCCATTTGCACCTGTGATTTGCACCATAGGGAATTTCAAGCTAAAGCTGACGTTGACGTTTGGGCTTTAGTGAGGTCATTGATGGTGCGGAGGGAGGCCACACACAGTGTTACTTCCTTTTTGTAAACGTTCACATCAAAGAGTAATTCTCTATAAGTGACCTAAAGTGAAGGACTGGGACGCTGTACGCTGAGCGTGAATTCCGTAGTGCTCATTATGGCCGTAATTGTGCTTAAATTCTGGGCAGGCTCCCACCCCTCCCACATTCGCACTTCCCTTGCAGTTACACTGTAGAGAAATTGCAACACTCAGTTATACCCTTTCACCCCTGGCCCCAGAGATCGGAAAACATTTCTAGAGAAGTATCGACAATGTTGGTGAGTTTGTAAACTTTACTAGTGATCTGTAAACATTCCTCAAGCTGTACAAACTCTTCTTCAAAAATGCATAAACAGTTTGCTAGAGATTTGTTAACATTGCTTGAGGCAGGTGCTCAGTTATTAATAGAATCTGGAACAAGAAATACCTTTTCACATCTTTCTTTTCTTGTTTTGTATTATTTATTAATTTGAAAATGTTTTACGAGCATAAGAACATAAGAATTGCCACTGCTGGGTCAGACCAGTGGTCCATCGTGCCCAGAAGTCCGCTCATACGGCAACCCTTAAGTCGAAGACCAGTGCCCTGAGGCTAGTCTTACCTGCGTGCGTTCTGGTTCAGCAGGAACTTGTCTAACTTTATCTTGAATCCCTAGAGGGTGTTTTCCCCTACAACAGACTCCAGAAGAGCGTTCCAGCTTTCCACCACTCTCTGGGTGAAGAAGAACTTCCTTACGTTTGTATGGAATCTATTCCATTTCAACTTTAGAGAATGCCCTCTCGTTCTCCCTACCTTGGAGAGAGTGAACAACCTGTCTTTCTCTAATTCTATTCCCTTCACTATTTTGAATGTTTCGATCATGTCCCCTCGCAGTCTCCTCTTCTCAAGGGAGAAGAGGCCCAGTTTCTCTAATCTCTCGCTGTACGGCAACTCCTCCAGCCCCTTTACCATTTTAGTCATAAGAACATAAGTATTGCCTCTACCGGGTCAGACCAGGGTCCATCGTGCCCAGCAGCCCACTCCCGCGGCGGCCCTCCAGTTCCTTGACCTGTAAGTTCCCACCACCTGAATTGTTTATGCCCTAATCCTGATGTACCCTGTATAGTACCCCTCTATCTATACCCTGTCATCCCTTTCTCCTTCAAGAAGTCATCCAAGCCCTTTTTGAAACCCATTATTGTACTCTGTCCTATCACCTCTCCTGGAAGCGCATTCCAGGTGTCCACCACCCTCTGAGTGAAGAAGAACTTCCTATCATTCGTCTTGAATCTGTCTCCTTTCAGTTTTTCTGAGTGCCCTCTTGTTTTTGATGTCCCTGCTAGCCTGAAGAATCTGTCCCTCTCTACCTTCTCTCTACCTTTCATGATTTTATATGTCTCAATCATGTCCCCTCTAAGTCTCCGCTTTTCCAGGGTAAAGAGCCCCAGCTTCTCCAGCCTTTCAGTATAAGCAAGGTTTTCCATGCCCTTAATCATTTTTGTTGCTCTTCTCTGGACCCTCTCGAGCATCACCATATCCTTCTTAAGGTGTGGCGATCAGTATTGCACGCAGTACTCCAGATGCAGACGCACCATCTCTCGATACAGCGGCAGGATAACTTCCCTCGTTCTGGTGGTGATGCCTTTTTTGATAATACCCAACATTTTGTTCGCCTTTTTTGAGGCCGCTGCACATTGTGCCGCTGGCTTCATCGTTGTGTCCACCAATACCCCCAAGTCTTTTTCAAGGTTGCCTTCCCCCAATACCCTCCCTCCCATCGTATAGCTGTACATCGGGTTCCCTTTCCCTATGTGCAAGACTTTACATTTCTCTACATTGAAGCTCATCTGCCATCTATTTGCCCACTCACCCAGCTTGTTCAGGTCACTTTGTAGATCTTTGCATTCCTCAACAGTTCGGACCCTACTGGAGAGTTTCGTGTCGTCCGCGAATTTTATAACTTCGCACTTTCGTCCCTGTTTCCAGATCATTAATGAATATATTGAACAGCAACGGTCCCAGCACTGACCCCGTGACCCCTTTCCAGTCAGAGTAGTGTCCCTTTAGTCCTACCCTCTGCTTCCTGTCCGCCAGCCAATTTTTGACCCATCTGTGCACGTCCCCTTCCACCCCGTGGCTCCACAGCTTCCTTAGTACTTATGAGGAATTTAGGAAACGTCTGAAAACACACCTGTTCCTAAAGTATCTAGACAACTGATCCTCTCTTCTCTCTCCCCTCTATAGCGATTAACTTGTTCTATTGATCACTCTCTCCTCAAAAATGGATTTCCTGTCCTATTAACCCTCTTTCTTCCTCCCCTCTTAAAGTCAATCAATTTGTACCTTTGCTTAATCTTTGTAAACCACATAGAACTTCACAGTATTGCGGTTTATAAGCTGTTATTATTACTATTATTAGTAGTAGTAGGCGCTCGTGGGGTACCTTTTCAAAAGCTTTTTGGAAATCCAGATATACTAATTCACTCTTTGGTAATTTCCTGTATAGATTACTGCAACGCCCTTGACAAGGGCATCACAAAAAATGAAATTAGACGGCTTTAAATCGTGCAAAATACGGCTATCAAGATTATCTGCGGCGCAAAAAAATACGATCACGTCTCTCCCCTTCTGTTCAATGCTGACTGGTTCCCAGTGGAACATAGAATTAGCTATAAAATTCTACTTTTAACATTTACAACAAAAATAAATAACCAACCGGATTTTATTAACAGACTTCTAATTCCGCATAATACATCAAGATCTCTCCGCTCAACTTCTCAGAATCTTTTAGTCAAACCCTCTTTAAAATGGATAAATACACTGCGTTCCAATAATGTTGCGGTCACTGCTCCCACTCTGTGGAATTCGCTGCCTAACCACCTGCGCTATGAATCCGATATAGAACAATTTAAATCAAAACTAAAGACATTTTTGTTCCAAGACACCTTGGTTAATAACTGTCCTTTTAACCCTTTCAGGACCATAAGGATCGTAGGCCAATTTTTGTGGTTTTGACGACATTTTTATGGTAAAAAGGGCTTGCAGATGCCAAAAAATTGATTTTTTTTTGTGAAATATCATTATTTTTATTTAAAAAATCACACTTCTGGCTTATGGACAGTGTGGCAAGTGAATCTTCTCGTCAATCTGGCAACGACGCTAATGAATGAATGTCGGAACCAGTTTGTTTACATAAAGGCAGTATCATATGGAATCCGTACATATCAAATTTAGAACTGTAGACTATCCCAATCAAAATTTATAGGATTTTAAAGTTATGGGACAAATATGTCCCTTGGTCCTGAAAGGGCTACGGGCAAAGTTTAAAAAAAAGTTTTTTATTTTTTTTAAATTTGAATCAATTGTCATTTCTGTCCTAACCTATTGTTTTCTCCTTTAATGTTTCTCCTTTCCTATATCAATTGTAGTTCTCTCCCACTATCCTATTGTTTCATTTCGTATATTTTTGATCAAAGCGGTCTGTATGTTAGGACGTTAGTCTGTATCCCCCATTTTCGTGTTTTATTGTTATTTTATAACTCGTTTTTATGTAATTTTATACTGTCAACTGCTTAGAAACTCGAATAAGCGGTCTAAAAATTGTTTTTAATAAACTTGAAACTTATCGCGTCAAAGAAATGCAGTAGGTTTGTTTAGCATGATCTTCCTACAGAAACCATGCTGGCTTGTTCTCAACAGATTATTTTTTTCTATGTGTTCATTGATACTTTCCTTGATCAATGATTTGGCCATCTTCCCCGGAAGCTCACCGGTCTGCAGTTCCCCGGGTCCCCTCTCAATCCTTTTTTGAAGATAGGCGTAACATTTGCTATCCTCCAGTCCTCCGGGATTACCCATGTTCTCAAGGATAGATTACAAATCTGTCGCAGTAACTCTGCTGTTTCGTCTCTGAGCTCTTTCAGTATTCTCGGGTGGATTCCGTCTGGTCCTGGAGATTTGTCAATTTTTAATCTATCTATCTGCTTGAGCACGTCGCTCTTCTCTGGACCCTTTCGAGTAGTACTATGTGCTTCTTCACGTATGGCGACCAGTGCTGGACGCAGTATTCCAGGTGGGGACGTACCATGGCCCGGTACAGCGGCATGATAACCCTCTCTAATCTATTCGGGATCCCCTTCTTAATCGTTCCTAGCATTCTGTTCGCCCTTTTCGCCGCTGCCACTTGTTCCATGCAATTTGAAAAAGAAATATACATAAACAAGGAAAAATCAATTTTTCTTCTTTGACCCCAATGAAATTTAATATGGGGGGGGGGCAGTTGAAAAAAACAAATATAACTCCTGTATTTTATCTCTTTTTATCCCCTGGAGATCTTCTTTAAGTCCAGGAATGCTCTTAACTGGTCTGGAGTGTAAAAAATGTATTTGAGTCCAAGAAACTTAATAAAACATTTGCATGGCTATGCAATTTCTTGGCGCATAGCTAGAAAGAGCTTTCTTCGTTCCTGTGTCTCCTTATTAACATCGGGGCATAGCCATACCCGGTGTCCCAAAAAAAGATTCTGAGCATTTCATTACAGCATTCAAATCCCGCTGAAAGACAAACGAGACCAGTAAAGTAGCTCTTTCCTCAATCCTCGACACCGTATCCTCCAGTTTTGCAGATATGTTTCCCAAGTCCATAGATTCTTGATCAACAACATCTGGTAAATAATACATTTTGTTTAATGGTGGAACAAATATTTTTGAAATCATTCTGTTGATCGAGGAAAATTCAAAATACGCAAATTGAGTCGCCTATTAAAGTTTTCTTATGAATAAGCACTTTATCTTTAATGAGGTTTTCAGTTACTGTTTTTAAGGTGGTCATTTCGATGGAGCTGGAAACAGTATCCCAGCCTCAGTAGTTCTTGTCTTCACAGCAAGGTCCTCTGGCCGGTGCCCCTCTCCAGAGTCAGCACCTGTGACCCCTTCAGTGACAAGAGCTCTCAGCTGTTGTCCTTGCCGGACATGGAGGAGTAATTTGTTCTGGGGGGCGAGAGAGAGATTTCCAGAACGGGTGTAGTTGCCAGGTCCCGCCCCGTGGTTTGCAGAGGAGTTCAGGCTGCGAACTGTCGAAGAGTCTGCTGGCAAGGGTCCAGTCCTGATTGCACCCTTATGCTTAGTATGAGGCATCAACTTGGAAGTACCGCACAAAGAGGAAAAAGGTACCTTGCAGCGTTCTCAAGCTCTGCTGCCGGTCATACTGCCATCTTAGACACCCCCTCAAATCTTTATTTTCATTAGACAAAGGAGCATAATCATCAAATCAAATCATTGCCCAATCTAGCAGACCCTGTAGCATTCTTGGTTGTCTGAGGACTAAAACATTTGTAAAGCTCCTGAGAAGCAGGAGACTCATGCATTTTGCATCTTCCTACTACAGATGTCTATGAGGAGTGGGAGAAAGAAGGAGAGTCCTGGCCCTGGAGAGGAGCGAAGGTCACGGGGCCGTGCATCCCCAGGAGGAATCAGCACCTCTAGCAGTGACAGCAAGCTGGAAAAGAGTCGCCAGAGTGGCAAGGTACAAAAGAGAATGATGGGAAGGGGGGCTTTTGCTATCCCTGAGGGTTCTGTACCATCTAAGATAACTATAGGATGTGTTAACCAACTTGTTGAAAGGTGGTAGAGGTGGGATTGGGAGTTGGGTCTTCAGATGTCACTGTTGTGAGTGACTCCATGCTGAAGGTCAGAGAGATATGGTGTCAGGAGTGGGATTAGAAGTTGGGCCTAATTTTAATGCACTGATAGGAGGAACTCCCTTCCTACTACTGCAATTTATAACTTTCTTTAGCATCTCTCCAGACTGGTACAATTCAATGATGGGTAATAGTTCGCTATGATCAGCAGGCGGAGACTAAGACAAAATAGTTGTGCTTCTCTCTAGTCCAAGGGTGTCAAAGTCCCTCCTCGAGGGCCGCAATCCAGTTGGGTTTTCAGAATTTCCCCAATGAATATGCATGAGATCTATTAGCATACAATGAAAGCAGTGCATATTCATTGGGGAAATCCTAAAAACAGGCTTTGGGGGCATGTGTTTCGGCGGTCTTTGCTCTGATTTTGGCGGGAAGTGCCTCCATTTTCTCTGCAGCCTCAGGTGGCCTACCCCTTGTATTGGAGAGACAGGGGCAGGTTTCTGCTGGATCCTCTGCTTTGGTAGCAAGTTCCGTTGGGCTGCCAAGGGGTTTTTCCCCTGATTTTTTTTTTGCCTTGTGTAAAGCTTATCTTCAGGCAGCCGGGGGACCAGCTTCCACCCCAGTGATCTCGGGGGGGCCAGATCACTTTCTCGCTTCTCCTTGTCAGGAGGCATGGAAGAAGCGGGCCTAATTTCTCCTTCTCTTCCCATTTTACTGTGAATTCATTTTTATCTATATATTGTTTAAACTGCTATGTGCACATTTGTTTAATAGCAATAAATCAAGGTTTAAGTAAACTGTCTACTGACAGCACATTTGTCTCATCCTCACAGAAGGGAAGGACTGAAGACCCATGTGGACTGAAAAGTAGCAAGCGTGGGCGGCAGAAAGAGTCATCCGAGAGTGAGGGAGAGGAGCACAATGTCTCCAAAAAGACAAAGACAGAGGTGAGCACACAGCAGAGGATCTCTCCCTCCCATCCCCTACGTTCTCATTGACCAAGACATGGCAGAGGGTGCAGTGGATCTGGGAGAATAACTGATTGGGTCTCGTCTGTCTGATCTTTCTCACAGCCCCCAGAGATCCCACGGCCCGGGCCCCCTCTCTCCCCATCAGATGTCGACAGTCTAGATGGACAAAGCGGTAATGAAGAAGGGAGCAGCGATTCTCGAGACATCGACCAGGACAACCGTAGCACCTCTCCCAGTGTCCATAGCCCTGGCAGCGTGGAGAGCGATTCGGACTCCTCCATTATCTCCCAGGGGCCTGCCAAGCCCTACCCTAAGCTGTTTCCCCCATCCAGTCCTCCAGTCCCAGGGCCCCCCACTGGCGATCTCGCCCTCCAAGGCCCTAAGCAACCTGAAGGAACCTTCCCCTCTCTGACCGATCCTGCCACCTCGCAAATCGAGTCCCAGACTTCCCGAATCTTCCAGACTCAGCCTGTGCTGCTTCCTGCTGCAGCCCACCTTTCACCTTCCCCTTCACTTCCTCATGCCCAGCTGTATTCCAGTGCCCCGGCAGGCATCAAGGGGCCCCCTCAAGAGCGGGACTCGCTCCTCCCTGTGAAGCATCCTCCTCCCACCACTCCCATTTCTTTGACTGGAAGCTTAGGGTCCCAGAAACCCCCAGGGACACCATCTGCCTCCTTCCCCCATGTCTCTTCCACTCTCCCTCCTCCTCCAGCTTTGCGCCCTCTCAACACATCACCAGGGCCCTTGCTGGGTCACCTCAACCCACCCCAATCTACGGGCCCCTCAGCTCTACAGCAGCAGCACATGGGACAGGTGGGCCCTCCAGGGCAAGACAAGGGCACCTTAGCAGTAGCATCAGCACCAGTGCCAGCCCAGTCTCACCCGTTGCCCCCAAACTCATCTGGAACCCCACTACGATACCCATACACCTTGTCGGCTTCTTCCACCCCACATGGTCACACATCCACCTATGGCCACAGCTACCCTGCCGCAGGGCTAACTGTTGCCAGCCAGCCCCCCAAGTACACACAGCCTTCACTGCCCTCGCAGCCCATCTGGAGCCAGTCGCTGCCCTACAGTCGGCCCCTGCCTCCCACTTTCCCTCAGGGCTCTCATATACAGGGGGGTCAGCAACAGCAGCTCCCCCCCACTTTCCCCTCCAACCCAGCATCCCAGCCCCCTGGTGGTGCCTATACCCCACATGCTGTGGAAGCAACACATGTGGCAGCTTCGTGCCAACCCCCCACCCAGCTCTACCAGAGTCTGATCAGCACCTCCCCCAGTGCGTCCACCCACACCCTGTCTGCCTCACTGGCTTCGCTGCGGCCATATCCTCCAGGGCCAGCCCACATGCCCCCATCCCATACGTCAGCTTCATACAACCAAGCCCCTCCTCCGCCTCCCAGCAGTCAGACCCACTACCCTCTTCCCCCGAACCCTCCAGCAACAGGGCAAAACTCTGCCTATACCTTCCCCGCCCCTCCCCCTCCTCCCCCCCCACATGCCCTATTCCAGTCACTTCATCCCCCGCTGCAGTGTCCACAGTGATTACAACAGCCACCTGCAAGACTGTGTCTCCCAGTGCTGGGTCAGGGCCCGTACCAGGCCCTCACAAGAGGCCACAGTCCCCTGCCCCAGCCTTGCTGGCGTATAGGGCAGGGACCCCACCCACCCATCCTCCTCCTCCAGGCCCACCAGCCTATAGAGGTACCTCGTCACCAGTAACACCAGCCTCCCAAGCCTACAGACCTGCCACTCCTCCAGTTACTCCAGGGCTGTCTGGAGGGCCAACTATGGCCCCATCAGCAATCCAAGGACCCGGGACACCCAGTCTGGGTCCTTCAGTTCAGGTTAAGCAGGAACCAGCTGAGGAGTACGAGACTTCTGAAAGCCCACTGCTGCCAACCCAGAGCCCTTCGCCAGCTCCAAAGGTAGTGGACATGCCCAGCCATGCCAGCCAGTCTGCCAGGTAAGAAGGAGCAACCTCTTGCCCACCTGAATGAAAACAGTTAGTAATACCTGTAGCAACTAAACCATAGCTGGACTGCGTGGGACATACTTTTCACATTTTAGCGCCAATCTTGTGGAACTCCTCATGTTGGTGTCTTAAAGCTGAGAAGAATTTCTCAAATGTCAATTGTGTTTAGTGAATGATAAATGGAGAATCTCTTGTAGACTCTAAGGAAGGGATAAGATAGGCGCATCATTGTAGTTGCTTGTAGACTCTAGTGGAAGAGATAAGATAGGCGCATCATCGTAGTTGCCTGTAGACTCTAGTGGAAGGGATAAGATAGATGCATCATCGTAGTTGCTTGTAGACTAGTGGAAAGGATAAGATAGGCGCATCATCATAGTCGCTTGTAGACTCTAGTGGAAGGGATAAGATAGGCGCATCATCGTAGTTGCTTGTAGACTCTAGTGGAAGGGATAAGATAGGCGCATCATCGTAGTTGCTTGTAGACTCTAGTGGAAGGGATAAGATAGGCGCATCATTGTAGTTGCTTGTAGACTCTAGTGGAAGGGATAAGATAGGCGCATCATCGTAGTCGCTTGTAGACTCTAGAGGAAGGGATAAGATAGGCGCATCATTGTAGTCGCTTGTAGACTCTCTAGTAGAAGGGATGAGATAGGGGCATCATAGAATCTCTAGTAGACTCTAGTAGAAGGGATGAGACATAGGGGCATCATACAATCTCTTGTAGACTCTAGTGGAAGGGATAAGATAGGCGCATCATCGTAGAGTCGCTTGTAGACTCTAGTGGAAGGGATGAGATAGGCGCATCATCGTAGAGTCGCTTGAAGACTCTAGTAGAAGGGATGAGATAGGAGCATCTTTGACTCTTGTAGACTCTCAGGTAGAATAGATGAGAGGCTCTTGTAGACTGTTTCTGACAGCTGATATTTACATCGCACTCCTATGTACTTTTTAGAAAACAATTGAAGACTCATCTTTTCTCAAAACACTTGGTTGATCTTCCTTTGTTATTATTTCACTTTTGTAAACCGCATTTCAGGTTATGCAGTCTAGAAATCTGATGTTATGTTTGGTAAAGAGATGCAATGAGCATGTTGGGTTTCTCTTCTGCAGATCTTAATATTGTGGAAAGATTGTTGATACAGGTGTCACAGAGAATGGACCTGAAATGGCATCTCTTAGGCTCTATTTGTGTATCTGCTTCTCTCTCTCTCTTTGTCTTCTCATACCCTGTTCTTGTCTTCCCTTAGATTTAACAAGCTATTGGACAGAGGATTCAACTCCTGCTCCCGCACTGATCTCTGTTTTGTCCCTCTGGAGGGTTCAAAGCTTGCCAAGAAGCGAGCAGATTATGCTGAAAGAGTGCGTAAGGAAGCGGAGCAAAAAGCTCGAGAGGAAAAAGAAAGGGAGAGGGAGCGAGAGAGAGAGAAAGAGAGAGAACGGGAGAGGGAGAGAGAACTGGAAAGAAGCCTGGTATGAAAATCAAATCTCACTTGTGCTGTAGCAATGTGTATGGCGTCACGGCTGTGCTGACATAATGGCTCTACTGGGACTATGTACAGCCATGTGAAAAAATTAGGACACCCCATGAAATATTCCGTTATTTCTTAAGAGATGTCAAATCTTTTTTTTTTTTAATTCATCTCTGGAAAATCAAATAATGTAACTACATTTTTCCTTGATTCTCTTGTGAATCAAAAGATATCCACAAAAAGCAAAGTTGTGTACCTGTAACAGTCGAAGAAAAAACTGACGAGCTGAGGGGAGGGACTCCTACACATGCCCAGTAAGCTCAAAAGCTTACCTAGCTAGGGGAGAGTACCAGCACACAGGCCAACAAGTGAGGCTGCATTGGCCTGCTGTCTACGGAAAAATGTGTATTCTACACCCTAATAGCTAGTGTTACCCCCTTTTGGCTGAAATAACTGCAGTGAGCCATCTACCAGTCTCTGACATTGGTCTGAGGAAAGTTTGCCTCACTTCTCAATGCAGAATTCTTTCAGCTGTGAGATGTTTGAGGGGTTTCTTGCATGTACATCCCATATCAAATCACCCTACAGCATCTCAATGGGATAAAGATCAAGGCTTTGACTCAGCCACTCCAGGGCTCTCCATTTCTTAGTTTTCAGCCAGTCCTTGGTAGATTTACTGGTATGTTTTGGGTCATTGTTGTGTTGCAGGGTCCAGTTCCGCTTCCGCTTTAATTTTCTTACAGATGGTCTCGCATGTTCCTCACGGTAGAATTCATGGTGGATTCTATGATGGTGAGCTGGCCAGGTCCTGCTGCTGCAAAGCATCCCCAAACCATGACACTTCCACCTCCATGCTTCACCGTTGGTATGAGGTTCTTTTCCTGGAATTCTGTATTTGGTGTACACCAAACATGTCCTCTTTTCTGCTGTCCAAATAATTCAATTTTAGACTTATTATTCCAGAAGTCCTGGTGTTTGTCTACGTCCTCTCTGGCAAACTTCAGTCTGGCCTTGATGCTTCTCTTAGAGAGCAAAGGTTTCCTCCTTGCACACCTCCCATGTAATTTAAATTTGTGCAGTCTCTTTCTGATTGTAGAGGCATGCACTTTCACATCAACAGTAGCAAGAGGCTGCTGTAGGTCCTGTGATGTCATTTTAGGGTTTTTGGAGATTCTATGAGCTTCTTGCGGTCTGTTTTGGGGGTCAGCTTGCTTGGACGGCCAGACCTGGGCATGTTGACAGTTGTTTGAAAAGTCCTCCACTTGTACACTATTTTCCGGACCGTGGAATGGCTAATGTCAAATTCTTTCGAGATCTTTTTAAATCTCTTACCAGACATAAGCTGCTACAATCTTCTTTTTGAAGGCCTCAGACAGCTCTTTTGATCTCACTGCAGCATTCATGAGCACACCAAACTAAATGTCTGAGGTTTAAGTAGGGCAAATCACCTTCAAAATGCTGAGTAACGATGTTCTAATCATGTGCACCTGACGTGATACACCTGTGTTTGATTTGAGCCATTTTAAGTGGGAGGATATGTGGGGGTGTCCTAATTTATTCCTCAGTTAGAATACACATTTTTGTGGATATCTTTTGTTTCATGAGTAAATCAATGAAAATTTTTGTTTACCTGCAGTTACATCACTTTCTTTTCCAGAGATAAATTTAAAAAAAATTTCACGTAGATATGTGAACATTTCTTAAGCAAGAACTGAATATATCATGGGGTGTCCTAATTTTTTCACATGACTGTATATGTGGTGACACTGCTGTGCTGGGACTGTGTATGTGTGGTGTCGCGGTTCAGATTTTGTTTCTTTGTAAATTTTTTCCTTGCTTGCTCCTCCTTTGTAGAAAATACCTGTGGAAGTTCGTCCTACAGACTGTGCCCAGCTGGCGGCTGTGACTCATCGCGCCCCCTTTGAACCAGGCAGTGCTGTGGCCACTGTTCCTCCCTACCTGGGTCCTGACACCCCAGCCTTGCGTACACTTAGCGAATATGCCCGCCCCCATGTCATGTCTCCAGGCAATCGCAGCCACCCTTTCTATGTGCCCCTGGGCACGATGGAGCCTCTGCTGGCATATGGCGTATATGGCAGTGAGCCGGCAGCTGCACGGGAAGCCAGGGAGCGGGAAGCCCGAGAGAGGGAGCTGCGAGAGAGGCTGAAGCCAGGCTTTGAGGTGAAGCCGTCAGATCTGGAGCAACTGCACGCTGTCCCCGGAGCCCTGGAGCACTACCCTAGACACGGGCCACTGGCACTCGCTGGAGGCCCTGGTTTGCATCCCTTTCCTTTTCATCCAGGGCTGGGGCCTCTGGAGCGGGAACGGCTGGCACTGGCTGCAGAGAGGCAGCACACACTGGGCGGGGACCCACTGGTCAGGCTTCAGATGCTAAATGTGACTCCACACCACCACCAGCACTCACACATCCATTCACATCTCCACCTGCATCAACAGGACGCCATGCATGCGGGTAAGATGCAGGCGGGGTAAGGGAAGAGCTATTTGAATGCATGCTGGGGGGGTTGGGGGAACCTCTGGGAGCAGTGATGTCCCTGTCAGGCACACACAGGCAGCCTGAGAAATACTGGATTCTTGTGATACTAGGATGGCAGCCTTCAGGGTGTGTGGAGGAGGAGTTGCTTTCAGAGGAGGTAGCCCACAGGGGATTTTAATGTGATGCAGGGTAAGGTTGGCTGTGGGGGTGGGGGAGCTATGTATTTTTTGCACTGCAGGGAGTGAATAACCTGCCACACTAGAGATTAAAGGCCTTGATATTCAAAACAAGCTTATCCTGAGGTTGCACTGATTTTATGAAATGGAAGAAAGGCATCTAAGTTTTTTGTGGGTAGATTTGGGCTGAGGATTGGTAAGAGATGGTAGCTGGAAGTTTTCTTTGGGGCTAGAGCAAGGACATATAGGGTTTGATCTTCTCATTCCTGGTGAAAGCAGATTATATGTGTCTGGGATGGTTAGGTGTGTTTTCCCTCTTAGTGGTTAGGCCAGAATGAAATTCTGGACAAGTCACCTCAGGTGCAAACATTTTCTCTAAACGGGTTGTTGTTTTGTAGCCATGCTAAAAAATGGGCCTTTAGATCAGGGCTTTCCAAATCCTGTCCTGAGATAAATTTGCTTATTACGCTCGAGGATTTGCGTTATGTAGATTCCTTGTGACAAGCCTGAAAACTTAACCGGCTAGGGAGTTTCCAGGACAGATTTGGGAAGCTCTGCCTTAGACTGAAATACCTTCTGTGCCTGCAGCTTGGAAGCCAAAAATCCAAATTCACTCTTTCTTAAATGCTTCTGTAACCTTTCTTCTTCCAGCCTCAGCCTCTGTTCACCCCCTGATGGATCCATTGACCTCTGGGTCCCACCTGACCCGGATTCCTTACCCCACTGGGACGATTCCCAATCCGTTGCTGCCACACCCCCTCCATGAGAATGAGGTTCTCCGACACCAGCTCTTTGGTGAGACTTGGATCACAAAAGGGGTGTTTCAAAAGAGAGCAGGACAGAATTGGGAGGGAGTAACTATAGATGGATGGGGAGAGGAAGGGATCGGTTGGCGTGGGGGGAGAATGACAGAAAGAGAGGGAATGCTGTCAGGGTAATTAGTGGAAGTTCAAGTTAGCAGCATTAGATTGTAGGGGGGGAACGTACACGAACCCCCTGCTTTTTTGCAAAGACTGAGAGTGAAATTTGCATCACTGAGTTTCCTTCCATGTCTGCCTTTGTTCCCCCTTCTATGCTGTTATCCAGCGCTCTCCACATTTTTTCCAGCTGCAATCCTATTTTAGAGTGTTAAAATTTTGTGTGATCTAAGTTTCCAAGTTTATTATTTTCTTAATATACTGTCCATCAAGACATATCTAGACGGTTTACATCAATAAAATAAATTTAAAAGCAAATGTTAAAAAGGAAAATTAAATAAAATTTAAATAAACCATCACAAAATGTAGTGAGGGGGGAGGTAACATGACTTAAGACTGACATCACAGGGACGGAAGGTGCAAGAGGTGGTAGAAAAATACATCGAGAGAGGAGGAGAGGACATTGGGGCTAGTTTGCCTCTAGCGAAAACCTGAAGTGAGAGGGAAAGCAGATGGGATCCTGGATTAGGTATCATAGGCTTCTAGCTGACCTCACCTGTCTGCTTCAGCAGCTGTTTGGGAACTGCCCCTCTCCCATGTCTACTACTAGTATTGATTATTTCTATAGCACAAGCAAGAAACGGTCCCTGCTTGAAAGAGCTTACAGTCTAATTATGACAGACACACAGGACAAAGGGTGAATCATTATGTGCAGCTCATGAAGAGAAAGAAAAAGAGAGGGTCGTGGCTCCAGAGGGAATGAGAAACAGATCTAGTGGATTACAAGTTGGAAGGGTGTGGTGCAGTGGTTAGAGCTACTGCTCCTTGTGACCCTGGGCAAGTCACTTAATCCCCCAGCGCCCCAGGTGCATTAGATAGAGAGGGGAAAATGCTTGAGTACCTGAATCATTTGTAATCCGTGTAGAATTGTAGGATATGCAGAATATAAATCAATAAAGCTTCAAAAAAGTGGGCTTTAAGCCTGGATTTGAATACTGCTAGAGATGGAGCCTGGGGTACCAATTCAGGCAGGTTGTTCCAGGCATATGGCACAGCAAGGCAGAAGGGGCAGAGCTGGGAGTTGACAGGAGAGGAGAAGGGTACAGGGTGTAGGGAGCGATTGAGGAGCCGCATAGTGAGTTTGAACTGGAAGCGGACAGGGAGCCAATGAAGCGACTTGTCTCTCAGTCTCTTTCCGATTCTTCTTCCTCCCCCTTCCCTACGTTTCTCAGTCAGGAAATTTTATTAGCTTGACATTTTGTACATGTGCAAAAGTAACACAAAACAGGGTAAAGAATTGTCTCTTGTTCCCCTCCCTACTTCTGTTCTCTGGCACAGCTGCTCCCTACCGGGACCTGCCTGGGTCTCTCTCAGCCCCGATGTCTGCAGCTCACCAGCTTCAGGCCATGCATGCCCAGTCAGCAGAGCTGCAGCGACTGGCTCTGGAACAACAGCAGTGGCTCCACACCCACCACCCCCTGCATGGGGTCCCACTGCCTGGACAGGAGGATTACTACAGGTGAGAGCCCTGCACCCTGCTCCCGGAAGCTTGGAAGTCTAGTGCCGCTTCTCTTAACACATATTTTTTTTTCCTTTTTTCATAGTCACTTGAAGAAAGAGAGTGATAAGCCACTGTGAGGCACCGGTTGATGACATCAGCACGTCATCTGCCAGAGGTCAGAGGGCAGGCAGGGACGGGGAGTGAGGAAAGAGGTTTCCCCCCCAGGACCATCATTGGATGTCATTGAGCAAATTTGTGAAATGGGAAAGAAAGACATGAGGTCACTGGACCCAGTTCAAGGCATTCTGGGATAACTCTGTATATTCCATCCATTGCTGTTTATATATTTTCTTGGTTCTGTTTTATTTTTCCCTTGGTCTCACCGTGTGCTGCTGATCTGCCTGACCAAAAAAGTATTGTATCCGGCCCCCTTTTTTTGGCACCTGTCTTCCTGATTCTCTCCAGAAGGAACAAGAGGAAATCCTGCCTCCATCCCATGACATGTACTGACTGAGGCCTCGTTTTCATGTCTGTAGATGTATACTTGACTTGTTCAACTGTTTGAAATGATCTAGAATGATCAATCAGAAAACAAGCATTTCCAGCACTAATATTACAGCACCTGTGAAAGAAACAAAATCTTGAGTGAACAATGTGGGAAAGGGAAAGGTTAGGTAATGGAGAAGTGAGAGAGTCTGTTTAGGTGGAGAAGAATCTTTCAGGACCTGGTACTTTGCCAGTCACCCTGCAGCATGAAGAACTGCAGGAGTTAATCCTCCATACCCCTGCATTACTGGAGGTGAATTATTTCATAGGAAGTGGGTCATTTTGTTTATCTACCCTCAACCCCATTCATAAAGTTTCCAAGTTTATTTACGTTTTAATAGGCCGACCATCAACATGTATCTGGCCCATTTACAAAGTTAAAAATGTGAAAATAAATTTAAGAATGGGGTAAAATAAAAGTCTGGACATAAAATAGACAAATACATTGACGTACGCGATTTTGAGGGTGAGGGGGAAAGAAAAGTTTATAATTACATCTTGAAAGCTCTTAGCCCTTTGCTGTCATCTTCTCCCCTTTTATCATGGCTTTTGGTGTTGAAGGGTCATCACTGCAATCTGTGTGTTTTCATATAGAATAAAGGTTCCTGTTTTGCTCCCTTCGTCCTGAGCACCACCTGCCCCTTGGAGCTGCACCATGATTCCTTTGGTCAGGGGTGGAGGAGAGATTTAAGTAAATGACTGATGAAAGCGGCAGCAGCGCCCTCTGCATTTGCTACCAAGACGTTGTTGATATGGTTCTGATGGGATGACTTTGTTCTACCCCCTAATAATCGACTTGACTTTCATTTTCTTCAAGAAGTGGAGCAGGAATCCCAGTGGTGTGACCAAACAAGAAGACGCCAACTCCAAGGACTTTACTGGTCGCTAAAACGGCAAACTGCTCATTTTCCACTACCACCTTTCCTACAGGTGGAAAAGGCCCGAAAGGGAGAGGCAGAAGGAGCTGATTGCTAGACTGATGTACGTTTTTCTCCCCAGGATGTTAGAAAAAAGATCATACAAAATGGAGATGGGGAGGAGAAATGAACACTTTGATGTAGAGAAATGGATGTACAATATATTTAATTATTTTTATTCCTGTTCTGTATTTTAGCATCTTTTCAAGTGTTAGCATTTTTATTGGGATTGATTGAGATGAGGCTGTAAATGAAGCCGTAGAGACTTTCCTGAAAGCACTTCCAAATATTATATTTTCCTTTATTTTGTTTTGGGATGAAAGCAAACCTGAAAACCGAACTGGTAAATAAGCAGGTGCTGGAGAGGGAAGTGTCTCGCGCTCTCTCCCTCTGTGTTTTAGCCCCCAGTGTGTTTTCTCTCTGATTCAGAAAAACGTACCAGAGTGATGTTTTGTTCACTTGTTGCCAAAGTAATACACAAGAGTGGTTAAAACATGAAAAGACAATAGGAAGGGGAAGTAGGAACGTCCATGTGTGCTCATGCCTGTTCCTCAGATAGGGGACAGAGCACAAGAGACAGGGTAATGGGGGGGAAGAGAGAGAAAGAGGCAAAAGAAAGCTGAACATAGATCAGACAAGGAGGGGAGCTTCCAAATGCAGCACTTAGAGCCCAGAAAGTCTGAAAGAGCCAAAGCCGAGTCTGTAAGACCAGGGGCATGAGGCTGCCCCCTCCCCGAAGAGTCTGGGGGACTACACCCTGAGGGTCTGTGACAGCAGTGAAGCCGAGTCTCTGGGAGCAGGGCTGGGACCCTGGGTGCCTGGCACCGGGATGGCAGGGGAGCAGGGCTGATCAGTACTGAGTGGCAGCAGCTCCACAAGGTGAACTGGTTGATATACTATTAAATGTAAGCTCATGCTTGCATCGTTTGTGCTAACGGAGCTATCACTTTGCATTTTGAAAAATCCTGTCCTGGCTTCCTTTTTAGCCAACTAAATATATTTGCTCAAACTTAGCTGGGAGCAAGGGAGAGATTTTATGCAGTTAAACCCACTTTTAGTGGTAAAAATCTTTAAAAGATTGGTCCTAAGGTGTCTTCAGATTTCTTATTATAGAATACATACCTAAGATTTGGAGCTTAATTTAAACCTTTTTATACACCGGGTGAGGGGGGGGGGTGCTCTAGGGCATTTGCAAAGCTGACGAGTCTCGCTAACAAGAATGAGGAAAGTGAGTGAGTTTTAATCTCCAAATTTTCTGCCTTAGGCTGTCCATACTGTGGGTGAGCAAGATTTTGTGGGTTTTCAAGGTCTTAAAAACAGTCGGTTTGGATAATGTTTTCTTGTGGCTTACCGTGTTTTACATCCAGACTTTACTTGAAAACCTTGCACAAATATCTCATCCTAAGCAAGGGGCAGGTGTCCTTTATCCCTGCAAACACACAGTCCCAGGTCTACGCTAGTCTCCTGTGATCAACAGTTGAATCATAGTGCAATTAAACCTTTATGTACATAGGGCACTTTGAAAATTGTGTAAATGTTCTGTCTGGAATTCAGATGTCTTGTATCTCCTGCATTTCAAAACAAAATGTCTAACAATTAACTTTAAAATCTTGTATTGTGTTTATTCTTTTTATTTGGGGGGAAGGGGAGGTGTTACCTTCTCAGGACTGCTGGATCATTAGACAACTTGGAGCCAGATGCACTAAAAACAGTCATTAAGACCGGGCGGGTAATGGTGGGCCAATTTCTAAATGGCGATCAATGTTCAAACAGCTTCCCATGCAAATGAGTTTTGCGGAGGTCTACCTTAATTCCATCCGATCGCTCATTTAGAAACAGGCTCTCATCCATACACAGAGCCGGTTTGGGGAAGCCCCAAAGCAGCCTCCTCAATGACCCCCAGAACAAAAATAGAGGCAGGAGGAATGCCCACTCCCTCCTGCTGCTACCGTGACCCGCCCCCCCCCCCCCCCATCTACTTTAATAAAAATTAGCAGGAGGGATGCTCACTCCTTTCTATCAATCCCACCACTCCAAAATGTCAGGCCTTACCCTTCCTGGTGCATCCTGGGATACATGGGGAGAGGCCTAAGACCCAGATTGGCTCAGATGCTTAAGGCTCCTCCCAGGGGACATCTGATTCAATCAAGGCCTTAGGTCCCCTACCTGGTGCATTCTAGGATACACAGGGAGGAGCCTAAGACTCTGATTGGCTCAGATGCGTAAGGCCTATACCAATCAGGGCCTTAGGCCCCTTCCCATTCATCCCAGGATGTACCGGGAAGGGGACAGTCTGCCATTTTGGAGTGGCGGGCCTGCGAGCAGGAGGGACTGGGCATCTTTTCTTCACGTAAAGATACGGGGGTGGTTCGGGGAGGCATCCAGTGGCAGGAGGGAAGGAGACTTCTTCCTGTCAAATTTTGTAAAGTACAGGGAGTGTGGAAGGGGGAACCTGGATGGGGGGGGTTGCAGTGGTAGGAGGGAGAAGACACGGGTGATTTTTATTAAAGTATGGAGGGGGTGGGGCATAATCGGAGAGGGGCAGATATTGTGCCTGTGTTACACACACAAACAAGGCAGACCTTATGGCTTTGCAATATTAGGCCATAGATCGGATGGCTTGTTTTAATATTAATGACCTCATTTTAATAGTAATGAAGTCAGTTGCATGCCAGAGTGTGTGGTGAACCGTTTTGAACATCAGGTCGGTAAATTCACCATTGGTACGTGATTGGAGCATTTAGTACATCTGGGCCTTGGTCTTTGTGTCCGTTTATCTACTCCCTTAAGTCTTTCTCCAGTGACATCAGTGCAGGGGGCAGATTAGCTCTCCTAAAGCTCAGAAGTTCTTGAGAAAAGGGGCCTTCCTGAGCACCTCGACCACATTGCCCACCCTGCAGAGATCGTTGGGGCTAGTGACCACTTTGTGGCATTTTGCTCATTTTTGGGCCAGTTGTGTGCAACTGCTTGTCCTCCCTCCTGGATGCATTTGAAGGTTGTGGTTTTGCTCACTTTGAGACTAAGTGGTGTGGCACAGCATCGGGTAGTGCTGGCCATCATAATAAAGTATGAATTTAGCTTTTTTGGGAATTCTTTAAAGAAAGATTCTTGTGATTAGTTAATAGTTGAAGGGTAAGGTTTAGTAAATGCTGCTGAGTAATGAAGAAGGATTATATGTTGGGTATTTATTCTATAATTCCCCCCCCCCCCCATGTTATAATCTAGCTTGGTTTGTCTTAAAGAACATAAGAATAGTCCCACTGGGTATTACCCTATAACTTCAGCAAGTGTCCCCTAGTCTTTGTAAATCTTGATTCAGGAAAAAATCGATCCACTTGTACCCGTTCAACTCCACTCTGGATTTTGTAGACTTCAAACATATCTCCCCTCAGCCGTCTCTTTTCCAAGCTGAAGAGCCCTGACCTTTTTAGTCTTTCTTCATATGAGAGGAGTTCCATCCCCTTTATCATCTTGGTCGCTCTTCTTTGAACCTTTTCTAGTGCCACTATATCTTGAGATAAGGACACCAGAATTGAATGCAATACTCCAGATGAGGTCGCACCATGGAGCGATATGGTTTTATCATCATTTTTTGCTCCACAGGCCCATCTAGCTCTGTCTCATCCAGACTCACACACTGCATGTGTTTGAGGGACATTTACCCCAAACTGTTCTTATATGATGGGAGGTAAAGTATGTCCTGTGTATGAAAGACATTGTTCATACAGTGGTGCTGTTGTGGCAGAAGGAGAGATGTGCCCTGTACAAAGGACCAACATTGTACTAGTGTGATAGGAGGTGAAGTAGCAAACAAAAAAGAGAACTTCAGAGATGATGTCAAAAGGCCAAGTCTTTAATCAATAAGTAAACAGTTTGTATCCAAAGAATATGGTCCACATTGGGTTAAAAACTGGGACCCGGCACGGTCCGTGTTTTGAAAAACACTCCTTCCTCAGGGGTTCTAAAGGTATTTAAAACCACAATCCAGGGAACCATTTGGTATACAACTGGGTAAAAGAATGCAATATGGAAAATAAAAATGAATCCGCTCAGCTCCTTCGCTTTACTATGGTGAAATAGAACATGGTGTGGTACATGATGGAGCATGTGGCCTGTATTAAGGACAGTGGTCCAACACTGCTGTTGTGATACACGGAGCTGTATATGAATGACAGTGAATCCCAACACTAGGAGATGGAGCATGTCCTATGTATAAAGGACAAGCCCCTGACACTATATATTGATGCTTTCAACTCCTAACTCCCACTCACCGTGAGATACCTATGTCTATCCAATCATTCTCTGTGCAAAAAACTCCAACCTTTATCTGTCCCGTTTGTCCTAGAAGGGATTGTCTATTACATGTGAAATGTCCAGCACCGCGTACACCTTTCAGTGCTCTAGAAAAGATAGATACTAGTAGTAGGGTATGTTCTCAGAGCTGCCAAGGGATCCAACTTGCTTAGATGGAGATTTAGGATCCACTTTAGCCCACCTAGCATAGCCGATTGGCAGCCGGAGGCAAAAAAAGAGTGGCCTCCCGTCCAGCAGCGGCAGGAAACATCTCCTGCCGCAGGATTAGCAACAGCATGGCCACTCAGCGGGAGATGGCCCACAAAAGCGGGAGACTAGATTCAAGGAAAGTGTCACTAGCAGCACAGGCCCTTCCGCTGGTGGACATTGCTGTCCTGCCAATAGAAATGACTACTCTTGGCTTGCTAATGTAATGTGAAAGTCTTTTTCTGCAACATTGCTGTCTGTATACAGTCTTTTCCTCTGTAAACCGCTCTGAACTGCTTGTGGTATTGCGGTATACAAAAATAAAGTTATTATTATTATACCCTTGTTGGCCCCAGGGAGGTATAAAAATGTTTAGGCCTTTGAGCTTGGATCCCAGCTGGCTACATCCGGGTATCTGCTCTAGGGCCTCTCATTTTTTTGCCACTTTCAGGAAGAGCTTAGGAAAAAGAGCCTGGAAGCCCGTGGCTCCGCCTCCTCTGAGCCTTATGCTAATTTGCATCCTCTGGGTGTGGATTTTGACCACTAAATGTGACGTTTCTCCACTTTGTGGCATTTTGCCTATTTTTGGGCCCTCGTTCCTTGGCCAGCTGTGTGTGGGTGCTTGTCCTCGGTCCTTTGTGATGTGTTTGAAGGTTGTGGTTTTGCTCACTCTGAGACTAAGTGGTGTGACACAGCATAGGGTAGTGATGGCTGCCATACTGAAGTAAGATTCTAGCTCTTTTAGAATTTGTCTAGCAGGCTTTCCTTAAAGGAGAGCCCCACTGTGATTGGTTAATATTAGTTGAAAAAAGGGTCGGGCTTAGTTTTCTCTGTCGTAATCTCCTTACGTGCCGGCATTTGTTAGTCTTCCGTAGTCAGCAGGAGATACGGCTGTGCGCTGTGACGTGTCCTCGCCTTCTCTGAGCCTTATGCTAATTAGCAGCCTGGGAGTGGGGCTTTTGACCACTAAATGTGAAGTTTGGCCACTTTGTGTCGTTTCAAGTTCTCTTTCGTTAGGCAGCTTTGTTCAACTACGAGTTCTGCCTCCATTTTTGGTGCGTTTGACGTCTGCCTCTTTGCTCACCCTAACGATAAAGAGTGTGGCTCGGATCTGGGGAGCAGCTGCGGCCGCAACGAGACACAATTCTAGCCTTTTCAGTATTTGTCTAGTAGGTTTTCCTTAAAGGAGAACCCCCGCGTTATTGTTTAATAGTAGCAGCATCCGATGCTCCCGGGGCAGGGCTCTTTTTCAGCTTTCCCCGATGACTGTACAGCGCCGCGTACTTCTGCAGTCCCTCCTCCAAGCCTCTAGGCGGCAGGCGGTATGGCTGAAGGATGCTGCACAGCCTCTCTTGCCCTGCACGAGACGGGCTGTCCGAGAGGCAAGGGCGCATGCGTGCTGCAGCCTTGCCCAGCATTAGAGGGAGAGAGTCCTGCAGCCTGGCCACTAATTGAGCCTTATGCAGGGGACAGCACTGATGTCCAGCCTCCAGAGAGCAGCGCCATCTGGCGGGCAGGCAGTGGCTCTAAGCATGGAGCAGGCCAAAGGTAAGGGCTCCAGGGAGGGAAGGAGGGAGGTCAAGAGCTCTGCTGCATTGACACATCTCTCTTGCTTCTTCCCCAGTGGTGTTGGCAGAAGTGATCAAGGCCCTGGGCTCTCCGGAGAATGTTCTGCGCCTCGAGGAGGCCCGCGACAACGCTGCCAACGACATGGGCAAAATGCTGCAATTTGTGATGCCCGTGGCTACTCAGATTCAGCAGGATGTCATCAAAGCTTATGGTTTCAGCAGCGACGGGGAAGGTAAATTGGAAGGGGGAGACACGCAGCGGAAGAGGATGACCCCTGGGATAAAGGATCGTCCCATAGTCTCATGACTCCTTGTCTCTCCTTCTCACCCTCAGGCGTGCTGAAGTTCGCAAGACTCATTAAGTCGTATGAGGCGCAGGACCCGGAAATTGCAGCCATGGCCGGGAAGCTGAAGGCCACATTCCTGCCGCCGATGACCACTCCTAGCCACGGTGGGGGAGGGGTCAGTGGCAGCAGCTCATCCTGAGCAGATTTGCCCCCCGTCAGACCAGCACTGCTCACGGCCTGGAGTCTGGGCTCTTTTCTAAACTGGTTTTGTTTTGAGGTCTTTGAAATTATGGGCAATATTTATATATATATATATATGTTTGTTTCCTATATGGATCTTTATCTGATTGAGCACAGACAAGGTGTATTCTTTACCACTGTCCCCAGTATGGAGAAGTAGGGAGAGCCGAGCACTGCAAACTGGAATGTCACTAGTCAGCATTGGCAGCTCTGAATAGTTTTTCCCCCACAGTTTTTAGGGGTTTGCAACATCTGTTCCCCATCACACTGAAGTTCAAATGGAAGAGCAAGGGTGTCTGAAACCCAGGAAGCACTGGAGGCTGGCCCTTATGTGCGCCAGTGAGCAAAATAGCTGTTTTGGGTGGCTGCTTATGGACTTCCAAGCAGAGAAGTGAGGAATTATTTTCTTATAGACATATATTGGAAGAGAAAGATTGATTGTAGAGCTAGTACATAAGCTGTTTTAAAATCACTGCTTCACTTGTCTGTACTTGAACCCCTGCTGCACAGGACGTGTGTGTGAATCGACTTCCTACACATGTGAAACTGTCTAGAATTCTTCCTTGCATGTATGTTTAGAACCGGCTTTCTCTGCTGCTATTTACTAAGCATTAGAAAGGTCCCCGTACACTAGACACACACATTATAAAGATGGACTATGTAAAACTATCATCCTCTATCTTGTGCACTGCACATAAGGATTTCGGAGTTTGATTTTCAATTTGTGGACTCGCTGCATTTCCTCTCTGTCTGTTTGTGATGGGGTGAGAGGTGCGGCGATAAATTTAGAGATTTTCCTTTTGCTTTTCTGACAGCTGTGAATGTGTAAGGGGAAGCTGATTTGTTTATATTCCAAAGAGATTGTCTTCCGATGTCTTCCTGTGGATGTTTGATGTCCTTATGAATAAAATGTAATAAAAATCAAGTTTAAATAAAAATAAGCCTTTATTTATTTATATACCACTTATCAAAGTGATTTACAATCAGGTACTCAAGCATTTTCCCTTTCTGTCCTGGTGGGCTCACAATTTATTTAACATACCTGAGGCAGTGGAGGATTGAGTGACTTGCCCAAGGTCACAGGGAGCAGTGTGGGATTTGAACCCACAACCTCAGGGTACCACTCCTTCCTCCTTATGTTCTAATATCTCCTCAGCTAAGAGGTGCAGCTCTTCCTAATTATGCCCCATAACCGAAAGAACACAACTTGTATGGTGTTTAAACTGGTTCTTATGCTCAGCTGCTCCTGTCATTGTATATCTAAATAAATTAAGTGGTGCCACCATACAGATCATTCTCAGATGCCTTTCCCCTCCCTCCTGCTGAGACAGATATTTCAGGAATACAGCACAGACAGCTGAAAGGCAGTCCATGTTGACATCACAATAGGAGTACTCTGAAAGCAAAATGAAGGTATGGGCAAACTAGGCATGTGCCTAGGGCCCAGTGAGGGGGGGGGTATTTATAGACCACTATTTGATACATCATCATAGTGGTTTACATAGTATTGAACAGAACCCCATAATCGATAGATTAAAAAATACAGAATAAATTCTAATGTAAAAAATAGAAAAACCAAAAAGATTATAAAATGTAAAACACAACTATAAAGCAACTGCCTTAAATATTCCTTAAATCAGGTTCTGTGCAGATCAAATGATGATTTCATACAGAGTGTCCTCTGTGTCACCATTAGTCTACTAGGGGGGTGAACCCAAAACAAAATCAAGGCATAGGAAGCTGGTGGGCAGGGTTTTAGAGGCTGAAGAGGATTCTTGCCTAGGTCAGTGGAGGGGACTGTGGGGAGAGAATGGATGAGAGAGAGTCCTTGCCAAGGTCTTGGGGAAGAATCAGGCTTGCTGGAGTCTGGGGTAATGTGAATTGGACTAACATACAGGTGTATGTTAGGGCCAGCCTCATGCAATGGATCCAAATTACACTCACTGAAGGTCAATTCCTGCAGCACCTAGGAGAAATCATCACTCCAATTGTGAAGGACCACAAAGGCCTTATAGATAACCCCGCTAACTATAGACCCATCGCCTCAATACCAGTATACGTCAAACTTATAGAAGGACTAGTTGCACAATTCCTCACAAATTACCTGGAAGACCACAATCTTCTCCACCTCTCTCAATCGGGATTCAGATCCAACCACAGCATGGAGACTTTACTAGTAACCCTCCTAGACACAGCCCGACAGCACCTCAGCAAAGGCAGAAGGATGCTGATAATTCAACTCGATCTATCTGCAGCATTTGATCTGGTCGACCACACCACCCTACTACAGACACTAGAAGCCATAGGGATCTCAGGCAGGGCATACAATTGGTTCGCAGGATTCCTTAAATACAGATCTTATAGAGTAAAGTCAAACAATCTTAAATCAGAACCATGGTCCAACTCCTGTGGAGTTCCTCAAGGATCACCTCTCTCACCTACTCTCTTCAACCTCTTCTTACCCTCCCTTGGGTCTACCCTAGACAATCTGAATGTAACTTCATTCAGCTACGCTGACGACATCACCATACTCCTACCCTTTGATGCTCCTGACCCAACTTCTACAGAAAAATTGGAAAAAAACCTTCAAGCAGTGGAAAAATGGATGGCAGATCACAAATTGAAGCTAAACACTGACAAAACAAAATTTCTACTGCTTGAAAAGGATAAGAATCCCTCCACAGAACTAGAAATAAACGCCTCCAAATACCCTATACAACCTACCCTAAAACTCCTAGGAGTAACAATAGACAGATGCTGCACAATGCAGGCCCAAATCAACAAGACCACCCAGAAAGCATCTCTAACCATGCGCAATTTAAGAAAAATCAGAAAATTATTCGACAAAGAGCAATATAGGCTAGTAGTCCAATCCCTAGCACTAGGTCTATTGGACTATTGCCCTGTAACAAGGATAAAACAACTACAGACAATTCAAAACACTGCACTCAGATGAATCTACTCGCTGAGAAAATTTGACCACATCACCGCGGCCTACCTGGACTCACCCTGGTTGCCAATGCAAGCACGAATTCAATTCAAACTATACTGTCTATTATTCAAAGCAATAAATGGCACAGCCCCCAATTACCTAAACAACCGCCTGTACCAAAACGCCACCACTAGGCAAAGAAGAACTAAGACCCCTTTTACCTACCCCCCACTCAAAGGCACCCAGCGCAAGAAGATATTTGACAGTCTGCTGGCGACGCAGGCAACGAAACTGGACCACACTATCTCCAACCTCAACGCAACTCCCCCTCCTCCCCCCTTCACCAGTTCCCTTCTCTTTAGCCTCAAGCATGTCAACTGCTTCCCTAACGATATATATACTGGATCTGCACTATTTCCTATTTGTACAGCATCTTGTAGCTCTTGAAATATACAGCTCCATTATTCTTGTAACTTCTCCTGGAAATGACCAGAATTCTCTCTGGAATTATCCTGGAAATGTCCAGTTGTCTCTTTTGTAATCCGCCCAGAACTGCAAGGTTGAGGCGGAATAGAAATCAGTCATGTAATGTGTTTACACATTTTATTTATTGATTTGTTCAATTTTCTATACCGTTCTCCCAGTTTACATGGTACTCAAGCATTTCCCCCTGTCCTGGTGGGCTCACAGTCTGTCTAATGTACCTGGGACAATGGGGGGATTAAGTGACTTACCCAGGGTCACATGGAGCAGCGTGGGTTTGAACCCACAACACCAGGGTGCTGAGGCTGTAGCTTTAACCACTGCTCTGGCTGGAATACAGCACAGATAACTGAAGAGAAGATTTTCGTCAGAGCTCCATGCAGCATAAATATAAAAATACATTGTGATCATAATTAAAGAGAGGCACTTTTATTTTTCATAGTGTTAACATGTAAAAATATATTCACTAGATTAGGACAAAAAAAAAGAAAGGAGAAACAGGTAGAAGGCCAGGGAACAGATTTGGTGCGCTGAAAGTTAAAAGTTAAAAAAAAAAAAAGATACTTTTCAAAGTAATAAAAGCAACAGGAAAATAAACATAAGCCCAGAGGTCAGTAACAAGAGCAAGTCCCAGGTTCTGCTGCTGGTCTGGATTGATCCTGGTTTTGGACACATTTCTCACCTGAACTAGGATGTCGTGGTGGAAGAGGTTGGATCCGCAGAGCCATGTATTTCCCTTTCTAAGGCTCCATCAGAGTCAGATATTTAAACTTCTAGGCCAAATGGCCCACCCAGTCTGCCCATCCGCAGTAACCATGATCTCTTTCTCTCTCCAAGAGATCCCACGTGCCTATCCCAGGCCCTCTTTAATTCAGACACAGTCTCTGTCTCCAGCACCTCTTCCGGGAGACTGTTCCACGCATCTACCACCCTTTCCGTAAAAAAGAATTTCTTTAAATTACTCCAGAGCCTATCACCTCTTAACTTCATCCTATGCCCTCTCATTGCAGAGCTTCCTTTCAAATGACAGAGACTCATCTATGTTCCCAATTCGGACTTGCTCTCCCAGAGCTCAGATGAGGCTTTTGGGAGCTTCATCTGAGCATGTGCAGGTAGCCCTGCCATGAGGTATGCTTCTCCTAGGCAATGGACACACACCTCATAGGGGTCCGAGGAGCTCATTTTTCATTTGCAGTCCGGGCACTTCTTGAAACCTGTTTTTCTTGTAGGCTTTTCATTTCATTCTTCTTCTTTTCTTTCTTTCTGGGTTTTTTGTTTGTTTGTTTTTTGAAAGGAGAGCTGTGATCCGTCCGTTTGGTAAGGGCGGATGAACTAAACTGGATTAGTGAGGAACAGTACAGGTATATATAGAGCTACCTGAACATGCTCAGATGAGGCTCCCAAAAACCTCACCTGAGCTCTGGGAGAACAATTCCGAATTGGGAACGTAGATGACGTCATCAAAAGTGGGGCTGACTTATACTGCTTGTCCATGGAGAATGCACATTTACACCACATAGGTATTTAAACGTCTCTATCATATCTCCCCTCTCACGCCTTTCCCCCAGAGTATACAGATTGAGATATTTCAGTCTGTCCCCATACGCCTTATGATGAAGACCACATACCATTTTAGTAGCCTTCCTCTGGACCGACTCCATCCTTTTTATATCTTTTTGAAGGTGCGGCCTCCAGAATTGTACATAATATTCTAAATGAGGTCTCACCAGACTCTTATTTAGGGGCATCAATACCTCCTTTTTCCTACTGGCCATACATCTTCCTATGCATCCTAGCATCCTTCTAGCTTTCGCTGTCACCTTTTCAACCTGTTTGGCCACCTTAAGATCATCACATGCAATCACACCCAAGTCCCGCTCTTCTGTCATGCACACAAGTTCTTCACCCCCTAAATTGTACCGTTCCCTTGGGTTTTTGCAGCCCAAATGCATGACCTTGCATTTCTTGGCATTAGAAAGAATTGGTTCTGAGAAGCAATCCCTGGGCTACTTCCCGGGTTCTGGTGTTGGTCAGATTTGGCTGCTCCAGCAGCTGTTTTTCCCGCTCATTCCTTTTGTGGAATATCTTTGGATTTTTCTGTTAGTTTTTAGAAATGTGTATCTCTGATGTCTTTGTATTTTACTCAGTGTAATGACAAATGCATTTCTGTTTGTCTCTGTTTCCGTTTCCCTCCCTACTCTCAAATTACAAATTAACCAAGCCCTGGGTTCCAGGATAGACTACACAGACAACTCTTTGTCCTACCATTCCTTGTGCACCAGCATCAAAACTTCCTCTTTTAGGAGCTATCTCTGTGAGGATTCGATCCCACAGGCTTTCCTGGTGTCATAAACAGAGCTGACATCTCCTGTGAACTTCACCCTCACTACACTACCATTACAAAAGCAAAGATACAGGTAGGAACGGGGACTGGCATCGCTTTGCTTCTCCTAAGCCAGCATTATACAGGATTACCTCCAGCAGGAGGAAAGGGGCATGCAAAATATTAACCATATTGAATTGCTCCCCTTAGAGGACATTCATGGTCTGAGGAAATCGGTGTCTCATCTGAATGAGAATTCTTCCCAGAGAAAAGAGTGACCCCCCTACTCTCAGCCTACAGCAACAGATGGATGTCCATCCTCTCAGCACCTCTGAACTGCGAGGGTGAGTGCTGTCAAAGTGAACAGACGAGGTCCCTCACATTTGCTGGACAGGTACAGGGAGAACGAGGATGTCTGTTATCAATTTGTTATACCGCCTGTAGTAACATTTAGGCGATTTACAATAATAAGTTTATCAAGAAATGGCAAACAAACATTAAGATTTACAGCACGTCAGACAGACAGAACAATGCTTGATTACAAGGGGTTAGAGGGGAGAACGACATTTAAGGTTCAAACACTAGGGGAGGGAAGATTCTGTGATGAAAAGTTGGCGAGAACGCACCCTTGAAAGGTCTGCAGATTCAATTGAAATCTGTCCAAAGATGGGAAGGAATGGAGTTCCATACTTGTGGGGCTGTGCCTGAAAATATGGCGGAACGTGTAGTATCTTGAATAGTTTGTTGAGGTGAGGGTGTTGCTAAAAAATTTTGATTTTGCCATCTAAGTGCTCTGGCAGGTGGATATGGGATTAGATCTTGGTCTTAAAGGCGCTTATTGTTGGTCTAGTGCAGGGGTGTCCAATGTCGGTCCTCGAGGGCCGCAATCCAGTCGGGTTTTCAGGATTTCCCCCATGAATATGCACGCACTGCTTTCATTGTATGCTAATAGATCTCATGCATATTCATGGAGGAAATCCTGAAAACCCGACTGGATTGCGGCCCTCGAGGACTGACATTGGACACCCCTGGTCTAGTGGTATAAGTCTTGCTTTAAGGTCACAGAGAATGTTGCTGTTACATGTATATATTTATTCAATTTTCTCTACCGTTCTCCAGGAGAGCTCAGAACAGTGACATGAATTTATTTAGGTACTCGAACATTTTCTCCGTCTTTACTGGTGGGCTCACAATCTATCTAATGTGCCTGGGGTAATGGGGGGATTAAGTGACTTGCTCAGGGTCACAAGGAGCAGCAGGGGTTTGAACCCACACCTGCAAGGTACTGAGGCTGTAGGAGAGACGTGCAGAGAGAATGCTGCTGTCAGAGGTGGGTCTTTAATATATAAACTATTGACTGTCAGTGTCTCCATATTTTCTCCCCTGTGTGTCCGCTTTGCAACCTACAATGAGATAGATCTGTTCCTGCAAAGGAAAAGGAAAATATTAAAAAAAGCAACTCCTTTCTTCCGTTGAATGAGGAGAGAGGTTTAGTAAGAGGCAAAAGGGGAGAGACTTCCTTTCTTCTTGTTCCTGGCTTTCACAATCACAAAATACAGCATGTTGTAACTGCTTGTGTAATCCTCACCGCTCTAAGTAACAGACAAGTCCAAGAGATGACACCTCATAAACGCAGCACCTGCCCCTAGCAAGATCTATTCAGCAATTTTCAGTGGATAATGCCACGATTCGCTGCTCTATCTGGTTATAGGCCCTGATATCCAGATTTTTTTGATCTGCTGCAATTGTGCTACTCCCAAAAACCCCAAGGTATCCTCTTAATCTTCCCTTTGGATCCAAGCAGTGAAATCAGCAAGCAAGTACACATGCAGAGCTGCCAAATTGTCCTGGATTTCTGACAAACTCACCATGGTGCATTGTGGGACCTGGAGTGCTGATCTCAATGGCACAGAGCCTACAAATCTCACACTGCTTATGTAGTATCACATCATACCTTATGCCAGGGCTACTCAAACAGGTGCACAAGTCAATTGGGTTTTCAGGATATCCCTAATGAATGGGCATGCATATTCATTAGGAATATCCTGAAACCTGAGTAGCCCTGCCTTATGAGTGTATCTAATTTGCCAGGACCTAACAGGACATAGGGCTAGATTCACTAAACCCACCGATCAACTTCTGACCACTTAGTGACCCCTTTACGACCAGATTTCTCTCTGACCCGATTCACTAACCTCTGTCCCGATCATCCTCCGATCCGCACATCAAGTTTATCAAGTTTATTAACAAAATTTGATTAATCGCCTATTATAATCACTAAGCGATGTACATAACAAAAATATAATAAATTAAAAAGAGGTTCACAATTTAATAACAAACAATTAACTTAAAGAAACATATAGCTGGGAAGGAAAGGATAAAAGTTACAATTATCATTTGGGGTAGAATAGT
Organism: Geotrypetes seraphini; assembly: GCF_902459505.1. Lineage (NCBI taxonomy): Eukaryota > Metazoa > Chordata > Amphibia > Gymnophiona > Dermophiidae > Geotrypetes > Geotrypetes seraphini. The sequence continues at coordinate 899,239 of NC_047099.1, read as the reverse complement.
GGAAATAACAATAGGTAAAGGGACGCAAAAACTCAGCAATTATAAACATGCAATGCTTTAAACGTTAAAGGCATCTCTAAATAAATAAGATTTTAAAGATTTTTTAAATACTAAAATATCTTTTTCTTTACGAATATATTGGGGAAGGGCATTCCACCATAGGGGACCTGTCACAGAAAAAATGTCAGCCCTTCTTGTACCAATGATTTTCAGGGAAGGAACTGAAAGAAGATTTTGGTTGGTGGAGCGAAGTGAGCGTTGTGTATTATAAGGTATCAAGAGTCTAGATATGAATTGGGGTTCATCACAGGCTAAAGTTTTAAAGATGAGTAGCATTATTTTAAATGTGATTCTATGACCAAAAGATAGCCAATGAGAATCTATTAACAGCGGAGAAACATGATCGTATTTCTTTGCATTGTATATTAACTTTATTGCGGTGTTTTGAATCAATTGTAATCTCCTTTAATCACATACAAATGAGGGGGAAAGGCATTAAAATGTAGGCACCAACTGGGCTGGCTGATCCAAAAAGCTGAGTTCCTTTCTGCCTCCCTGCTCTTACCCCGAATCTCTCCTGCCACCCCGACTCTTCTGCCCTTCCCTGGAGTGCAAGCCCAAAACGGGTTAAAATCAGTCTAAAACAAATAAAAATGAGCTCTGCCGGGCTTGGAGGGCCACCATCTACCGATGGTCTGCGCATGCGTTGGGATCGCTATAGAATGATCTGGGCAGGCAGTTGGGGGTGTGATTCCGATCGATTCGTGAATCAACCCCTTGGATCTGTGCCCTTAGTAAATCTAGCCCCTTATTTGCTGTCAGGTACTATGTTATTGTGTACATTTAAAGCCAGGACTGGACTACAAGTTTCCTTCCTGGAACTGGGTAACTAAGCAGCTCTGGATTTGTAACTGTAATGGAGGCTCAACCTTACCCTGGGGGGCTGTGTAAGCTTATAAGAATCAACTCCATCTCTCCCCACTCCTCCCCAACATCCCTGTAACGCTCTAGTGGTTCAACAACTGTGCCAGCTCTGCTCTTCTGTTTTAAACTGAATTTGGGCAAGGAAACCAAAAGATCTCACCTCTCCCATCAAGAACTGGAAATAAAGTGTTTTATTTCTATTTATTCCTTTTAAAGTGGACTAACTTGGCAACTACAGAAAGAAATGCATCGAACTTCTCCACCCAACAGCCTCATCTGTACCCCCAAATCTGCACCAGTTTACATCAGACTCAGGAAACAAGCGTCCTCTATGCGCTTGTGCTTGAAGTCTTAGTTGCCCCCAGCACATCAGGGAGACGCCTGAGCTGTGTGTTGGTGTTATAGAAGGGAAACCGGAACATTGAAAAACACAGAAGATTTGCAGAAGTTCAGCAGGGAGTTGAAAGCACAGATACAGCAAATGTTAAAGCAAAAAAGTTACCAAGAGGATCCAAGCAGGCGCTCTCATAACTCTTCTTCCACTCTTTCCTCCCTGCTTGCTAATTTGTGGAGATAAGTTGGTGCTGGACCAAAGCCATCAAGTGCCTTTCTTCTGCCTCCAGCTCTGTGATCAAAGATGGTGAGGTAAGAAGGGCCTTCCCAAGAAAGAGTGGGGTGTTGGGGCAGGTGGCAAGAGTGTGCAAAATGCAAGAGGGATTTGGACTTGTAAGTGGTACTCAAGCATTTTCCCTATCTGACCCGGAGGGCTCACAATCTATGTATCCGGGGGCAGTGGAGGATTAAGTGACTTGCTTAGGGTCACAAGGAGCAGTACAGGGCTTGAACCCACAACCTCAGGGTGCTGAGGCTGTTCCACTGCACCACAAGAGACAGTGCTGGCGGCGAAAATACTTGGGAAAACTCCAGCTTAATGCAGAGTGAACAGGAGCTGAAAACTCCTGGGGAGACTCCAGGAGAGTTTCAAGAGAGTTTCCAAGAGAGTTTAAAGTTTATTAGGATTTTATATACCGCCTATCAAGGTTATCTAAGCGGTCTTTACAATCAGGTACTCAAGCATTCTCCCTCTCTGTCCCGGTGGGCTCACAATCTATCTACCAAGTTTACCAAGTTTATTCAATAATTTGATTAATCGCCTACTCTACATTCAAGGCGATGTACAAGATAATACTAATAATTATAAACATAGGTAAAATATTATATAAATGGACAATATTACAAAAAGCAAACACAGTTTAAAAAAAATTAAGTTGTTACTTATTATATCGAAACAATAGGAAAATTCATTAATGGTTACATTCTATATTAAATTCAAAAATACAAAGGTAAAAACATAGGGGGGGGAAAAAAGACAATAAAAAAGATAGATAAAAATAATAAAAAATCATTATTCACTAAAAGCATCGTTAAAAAGGAAACTTTTGAGCTTAATTTTTAATTTTTCGAGGTTCTTTTCTTCTCTTATATATATTGGGAGATCATTCCAGGACTGAGGGGCTGTCACCGAAAAAATAGTGAGACGTCTTGTATTGATGATTTTTAACGAGGGAATGGCTAATGTGCATGAGGTGAAAATACCAGGGCTGAGATTACAGCAAAACACAGAGCGTACAGAAGCTGAAAATACCAGGGGAGAGAGTGCAGGGGTCAGAGAGAAAAGGGAGGACTCCAGCAAAATGCAGAGTAGAGGGGCTGAAAATACCAAGGGAGACTCGCAAAATGCGGAGTGCAGTGGCTGAATGTATCAGGGAAGAGATTGCAGAGGTCAGCAATATTAAAGGAGACTCCAGTATAATACATAGAGGGCAGGAGTGAAAATACGAAGGAAATTTCAACAAAATGCGAGATTGAATGGGGCAGTTAAAACAGAACTGACTCTAGTGGATGAAAGCACCAGGACAGACTACAGCAGAAGGCACAGTAGAGTTCTCCTTTTATGTAATAAGAGATACTGCTCCCTTATTTTGTTTCATGAATAAAGTGGACAGTAACTGAGTGGTAATGAGATGGCCAGGAAATATGAATGCCTTGGTGAGTTTTGTTCTGAAAAGGTGGGGTGCCCGTCTTTCCTTCATCTTCCCATGCAATGCCTGAGAAGAGAAGAGGTGAGTCGATGCCTCTTTCACTGAACCCCAGCAATAATTGATATAGCTCAGCTCCTAGTAATGTTGTGTCTCTTTCTGTCTCTCTCAGGTGGTTTCACAGAGACATCAGTGGTCTGGATGCTGAGGCTCTGCTCAAGAGTCGTGGGGTGCATGGGAGCTACTTGGCAAGGCCAAGCCGCAAAATCCAGGGTGATTTCTCCCTGTCTGTCAGGTTGGTAATGGGATAATTAAATGCTTATTTGATAAAAGCAAGTTGGGTGTCTATAAATTTCTCTAAAATAGCCACCAGGGCTGTCCGTGCAAGGCACAAGGAAATCCACAATAGAAAAGATTAGCATCTGGGATCTGGATCTGGAAGTGGAATTGGAGCTTGGGTAACAGTAAAAAGACAGAGTAGGAGGGGGCAGGATTGGGAGCAAAGTATCGGTTCAAACTGTCTTGACTCGGGGACGTGTAAAGTTGACGCTTTTGTGTGTGGTCACTAAAGGCTTTGAAGTCAAGTTTACTCATTTATGTATTTGCAGGTTTTCTAAACAATCTTATTGAATATAATTTATTCACAATGGTTTAGAACATTATTACCCATAGGTAGAAAAATGCACCCCAAGACCCAGTGATAGAAATCATCTACAGTATATCAAATACAGAATATATTACAATGATCAGTAAAAGAATCATTTTGAAATTCTTCTGAAAAGACAATAAAGCTTCTAATGATTGGGGAGTCAGACGGGTTCGCCGTCTAATTTTTCAGCAGTATTTTGCTTTGTTGGTTATGACAATTGGATTATGCTAATTTCTTCTATGTCTGTCTGAATAAATGCAATCTGACAAGTTTGCAACTTCTTCAGAATACTGCGGCAAAATTGATATTTGGGAAGCACAAATACGATCCTGTGACCCCTTGACTTCATTGGCTTCCTGTGTTTTGGAGAATTCAATTCAAACGTACTTGTGTGATTTTTACAATTTTGGATGGGATTTTCTCCCTCTTAATTCCTGTCTTTTTCAATTCTTCTTTACCATCTCATTCAAGAAATACTCCGAAATATAAACTTGGCTTTCCAAAAATGTGGAATGAGCTTCCTTCGGAGACCAGGTTAGTTTCTCATTTGACAACTTTTGGGAAAAATCTCTGGTTGATTCTTCGCTTCCAAGATCATTTTGAATCGAATCATCTCATTCTCTAGCTGAATTTAGGAAATCTTCTTAACCGAGTCCAGCCCTTTTTGTAAGGGATGAATCGGTATAGAAAACCAAGGATTGGACTGGGAGTCAATTCAGAGTGGTTTACATGAGCTTCTATAAATGGTGTTACAATACAGTTAGCGCTTTCTGAGATGGTTTTCAATTCAGACACATTTATACCTTAGTCAATCATCCTACGTAAGTATATTCACATATAATACTAGTGTTGTGTTCCTAATGGGGATTAGTCTGTGAAGAGGACGGTCTTTATCCCTTTCTTGAACTTTCCGGTGTCCTTTTCTAGTTTTAATTCTTTCGGAAGGCAGTTCCACCACCTTGGAGCCATCACTGAGAACATTCTTGTCCGAACGCGTTCGTATTTGATGTCTCTGAAGGAGGGTATTTCCAACAGGTATTTTGGCTCGAGCGCAGGGTATGTGCCGATGTATGGTAATGTAGTCTGGCCCCTAGATACTGCGCCTTATGTTTCGAAACAAGAATCAACTCATTCCACTTATCTGGGCCTAAAACAACCAAAAGCTTTCCCAAATCTATCTAATCCAGGAGCCACAAGTAAATTTCCTTGCTGAGGCTGCAAAAGTCAGTTAGGCGCATTAGATAACAGCCTACTAGTTGGAAGAACTTTAAAAATCGACACCAGTAGTTTAAATAAGCATTGTTCCCGAACGGGAAGCCAACCATGGCAATAAAGGTCTCGTTGTCTCGTTGTCTCCCATTTGTCCCTCCTAGTAACAACCAGACAGAAGCATATTGTTATGAGTTTACAACCGAGGAATGTACAATGGATTACAATAAGAAAAAAGTGCATAATAGTAAAGACAGAGCCATAATGCATAAGACTTTTTACAGGTTTTATGTAATGTAAATGTGCACGAGTCGAGTCTCTTTCATTTGAAAAGAAACTGCAATAAGAGAGCATAGGAGGAAGTTAAGAGGTGATAGGCTCCGGTGTAATCTAAGAAAATATGCATAGAACAGTCTCCCAGAAGAGGTGGTGGAGACAGAGACTATGTCTGAATTCAAGAGGGCCTGGAATAGGCACATGGGATCTCTCAAAGATAGAAAGAGTTCATGGTTACTGCGGATGGGCAGACTGGGTGGGCCATCATGTTTCTCTGCTTCATTAAACACACTTTGCAGAAATGGATAAAATCTTCAAAGGAGTCTTTTTATTAGCTCATAATAAAGGAACCCAACACGGTCTGTGTTTTGGCTCAACCGAGCCGGCCTCAGATGTAGAAAAGGAAAGCCCGGGATGAAAACTCCACTTGTACACAGGAAGCTTCAATTGACTCTTAAGGCGTACGGCAATGAAGATTTTGCTAAGCTGACAGTCAATAGCAATCTTCCTGTACCTTTCTTATTGGATTATAATAAAGGCTGCATTTTGATTAAAATTTTAACTACTCTGGGCTACTCACTTAGGGGCCCCTTTTATGAAGGAACTGAATGGGCTTCGCTGCATTTACTGCGTCAGCATCGCCACCGCAGCTTTTGAAAGGGGCCCTTAACTCAGAGTCTGAGGAGCTGCAGTGGGGAAAAGAAAATAATTAATAAATGACAAACCATTAATCACACAATTAATCGCAATTACAAATTTTAATCAAAATGCAGCCCCCCCAAAACTGAAGAATGAAAAGATAAGAAGCAGAAATGCAAATTGAGAAATGAGACTTTAAAGCTGTCAGGCCATTCATAGCTATTGTGTCTGGTTCAGAAGTACATTCGTAATACCTCTTTCCTGTTGTCTTATGTACGTCCCCTCTCCTTGTTTACAGAGTGGGAGCAGATGTTACTCACATTCGGATTCAGAATACAGGAGATTTTTATGACCTCTATGGAGGAGAGAAATTTGCAACCCTGTCTGAGCTGGTGGAGTACTATACAACTCAGCACAGCACTCTGGAGGACCGTGACGGTACCCAGATCGACCTGAGGTATCCTCTGAACTGTTCTGACCCCACCAGTGAACGGTAAGGCCAGGGAGCTTGGAGAAGCTCAATGCACATGCCAAATTTCCAGTCACTAGAAGGTGATGTGGGGTTCAGTGACTCTTCAATTCCAGATCGCAAGGTGCGCTGCTACGCTTTAGCACATCTGGGTGCCCTAAATAAAAAGCATGCGCAAAGTCTAGCGCACAGAACTTTTAAATCCAGCAATTCAGCACAGATAGAGCAAATGGCTGGTTACTATGCCCGCCTAAGGCTATTTCCAGGCAAAGGCACGCCCAGGCCTACGTGCCTCCCTAGGCTCCCGGAGGCACCTACAATATAGGCGGCCTGCCTTGGGGTGCCTTGGCGTCACGATTGGCTGGTTAGGCAGCAGTTGACCGCCTACAATTGGCATGCCTTTTATAGAATTTATAGGTATGTGTGACGCACAAATGGAAGTATTCTGTTTATTTCAGAAACTGAGAACCTGCTCTATAAAAGTTAAAAAAAAAAAAAAATATATATATATATGTAAGTATGTTATGAAATTATACAACCACATTACAACAGACACATACTAATAACTAAGAATCAAATTGTCTGACTTCTGTAATAAAAAGCCTTCAGCTGTTTCATATTCTCCATTTCACATAATTCCAGTGGAGGTGAATTCCAAAGCATAGGACCTCCTATCAAAAACATTGATGAGCAATTTTCTTCCAATATACAGACCTTGGTTTGCAAGCATAATTCGTTCCAGAAGCATGCTCATAATCCAAAGTGAATTTCCCCATAGAAAGTAATGCAGGGGTAGGCAATTCCGGTCCTTGAGAACCGGAGCCAGGTCAGGTTTTTAGGATATCCACAATAAATATGCATGAAATAGAGGCAGTGCATGCAAATCCATCTCATGCATATTCATTGTGGATATCCTGAAAACCTGACCTGACTCCGGCTCTCGAGGACCGGAATTGCCTACCCCTGAAGTAATGTAAACGATTTGTTCCACATCCCATAAACTGGCTGATGTGAGGGAGAAGCTGTGCGCGTAAGACAGGGGTGTCCAATGTCGGTCCTCGAGGGCCGCAGTCCAGTCGGATTTTCAGGATTTCCCCAATGAATATACATGAGGTCTATTTGCATGCACTGCTTTCATTCTATGCTAATAGATCTCATGCATATTCATTGGGGAAATCCTGAAAACCCGACTGGATTGCGGCCCTCGAGGACCGACATTGGACACCCCTATAGTGTCTTTAACAGTGCAAGCCAGAGAGAGAGACGGAGCAGTGGCAGAGCAGAGCAGCGCCGTGAGTAGCCGCTGCGTTCAGAAATCCGTGAGGAGGAAGGGTGCCTCACTCACCCCAAAGTGACACCAGGGTTCCCTGCTCTTCTTCGCTACAGGCTATTAGGGGTGTCTGGAGGGGGGAGGAGGGCATGTGTACGCGTTCGTTTAGCGAGTTAAAAATTAAGAAAGTGTTTTGCTCGTCTTGCAAAACACTCGCAAACCGCGTTGCTCGCTATCCAAGACTTGACTGTGATAAGCTGAGAAGAAGGAATACCTATGAAAGGGGTATTTTTTTGGCAAATTTGCAAAGAAGTCACCACAGATAATGGAGCACGGTCATTGAGTGCTTTCTGAATAAAACCTGAAAGCCTCAGAGTAAATAGTGGTATCAGATACATTTCATGGACAGTATAAGGTTCCAGCGTGTGTGAACTCTAGCCGCACAAATTGTGAACGTGCTGGAGTGTTATTTGGTGTATGAAATGTTTATCCCCCTCCCGTCACCTCTGAATCTGGCCTGCTCGTCCTTATCCCACCACCTTTACCTGAGTGTGGCGCAGTGGTTAACGCTACGGCCTCAGCATCCTGAGGTTGTGGGTTCAAACCCACGCTGCTCCTTCTGACCCTGGGCAAGTCACTTAATCCCCCCATTGTCCCAGGACAGACAGGGAAAAATGCTTGAGTACCTGAATAAATTAATGTAAACCGTAAAATGTGAAATACATTTATTTATTTTTATGTATGTATTTATATACCGCCTATCAAGGTTATCTAAGCGGTTTACAATCAGGTACTCAAGCATTTTCCCTATCTGTCCTGGTGGGCTCACAATCTATCTAATGTACCTGCCCCCCTCTCTCATTGTACACCCTCCTCTCTGTTCTGCCCCCCCCCCCCCCCCAGTCAGTAGCTCTGCTGTTTCTTTTGAAGGTTTGCTGATATAAATAAATACTGACAGATCTAATTTTTCACGCTTCCTCCTTGCGGTTGGAAACTGGCTCCTTCCTTCACTCTCTGAAATCTTTCTCAGCCACAATTTTCCATCACCTGACCCTACAATACCACTTCTCACATTTCAAACCCCTTCATTGCCGGTTGAAGCAACAGCCATGAATTCAGAGACAGTCTTTCATTCCCAGGGCTAGACTGTCTCTCTCCCTCTGAGGTACAGAGCACTCATTTCTGTCCCCCAGTGGACAGGGTTTTGTCCCTTGCCGAGATACCACCATCACCTTCTATCCTACTTTTTCAGCACTTCACAACACTGAAAGAGACTATCTCTCTCTCTCTCCCCTTCACCCTAAAAGCTCTGCTATATGTTTCACAATAGGCAGGGGCTGACTGCATCACACACCCTCCCCTTAATCTCCCCACCCCTCCAGATTACCCTCCATCTGTAAAACTGGAAGGGTTTTCTCCCACCCTCATCCCCATTCCTTCAGTTTCCCTTCCATCACACACTCGGAAGGGCTGTCTCCCATCATCATAAGCACCATGCTATCCTAGAGACCAGCTGACTCTCAGTGACCCCTTTCTCTGCTCCTTTTCCCTCACAGCTGGTATCATGGGCTCCTCTCTGGCTCCAGTGCTGAGAAGCTCTTGATGGAGAAGAGTGAGCCATGGACCTTCCTGGTGCGGGAGAGTCTGAGTAAACCTGGAGACTTTGTCATCTCAGTTCTGTCTGAAGAGATGAAGGAAGGACGACCTAAAGTCACTCATGTCAAGATTCACTGCGAGGTGAGAGGTTGGGCCCAGCAGTCCTTGGGAGGTCCAGCAGGGGTCAGTGCAGCCTGAGAAGAGATCAGGGGCTGGGGCTAGTGACCCTGGCACCTATATGAAAAGATTCACCCATGGTGTTAATCAGCAGGCTTTATTTAATGTGTCATTTTTAATACAGTTGTATATGTGACCTGTGCATTGTCAAGCACCTTTGCATTGTGCGGTTAATAAATATTGAAAATAAATGAAGTTGAACATAAAACTTACAATTTTATTAACAGCACAACAATAGTGAAATAACCAATTATAAACACAAATACAGTCAATGAGGTAAACTTGGAGATGGCAATTTGAACCCGAGAAACATTAATAGCACTTTGGAACAATCATAAAACAGAATCTGAGAATGGTCAGCAGAATACAAAGGATACCATAATAGACAGCATGGAAGAATGCCCTCCTGCCCGACACGATTTTGAGGAAGCTTTTCAAAACCCAGGACCCCCGGACACGTCCTCAAAAAGGAAGAAATCCAGACGTCTGGTGTAGCACAGTGGTTAAAGCTAGGGCAAACAGAATGCTAGGCATCATCAAGAAGGGTATTACAACCAGAACAAAAGAAGTTATCCTGCCGTTGTATCGGGCGATGGTGCGTCCGCATCTGGAGTACTGCGTCCAATATTAGTCGCCGTATCTTAAGAAGGATATGGCGATACTCGAGAGGGTTCAGAGGAGAGCGACATGTCTGATAAAAGGTTTGGAAAACCTTTCATACGCTAAGAGATTGGAGAAACTGGGACTCTTTTCCCTGGAGAAGAGGAGACTTAGAGGGGATATGATAGAGACTTATAAGATCATGAAGGGCATAGAGAGAGTAGAGAGGGACAGATTCTTCAAACTTTCGAAAAATAAAAGAACAAGAGGACACTTGGAAAAGTTGAAAGGGGACAGATTTAAAACGAATGCTAGGAAGTTCTTCTTTACCCAACGAGTGGTGGACCCTGGAATGCGCTTCCAGAGGGAGTAATAGGGCAGAGTACAGTACAGGGGTTCAAGAAAGGATTGGACAGTTTCCTGCTGGAAAAGGGGATAGAGGGGTATAGATAGAGGATTACTGCACAGGTCCTGGACCTGTTGGGCCGCCGCGTGAGCGGACTACTGGGCACGATGGACCTCAGGTCTGACCCTTCAGAGGCACTGCTTATGTTCTTATGTTCTCAGCACCCTGAGGTTGTGGGTTCAAACCCACGCTGCTCCTTGTGTCACTTAATCCCTCCATTGCCCCAGGTACATTAGATAGATTGTGAGCCCACCAGGACAGACAGGAGAAAATGCTTGAGTAGCTGAATAAATTCATGTAAAACTGTCCTGAGCTCCTCTGGGAGAACAATAAAGAAAATTGAATGAATGAATGAAGGATGAAAGCGCATAGACTATTTCCCCCACATTTTGTCATAACCCTGGCTCAGTGTACCTCCTGGTGAAGGCTCTGAAGCGCTGTGCCAGTGTGTAGCCTCTCTAGGTTTGTCATTCAGCAGGCATAAGGTTTTCAGGAGAGACCTGTACCCATTGAGCCATTCCCAGTTTCCACCAGTCTAAATCCAGGGTGATGCAGGGGCAGAGCCAGAAGATAGAAACATAGAAATTGACGGCTGAAAAGGGCCTCAGCCCATCGAGTCTGCCCATACCAATGACCCACTCCCTGATTCTTACTCTCCTAGAGATCCCACGTGAATATCCCATTTTCTCTTGAAATCCGACACGCTGTTGGCCTCAATCACCCGCTGAGGCAGCTCGTTCCAATGATCGACCACCCTTTCGGTGAAGAAGTACTTCCTAGCATCACCCCGAAATTTTCCTCCCCTGATCTGGTTACCGAGGGTCCTGTAAGACTGAAGATATCATCTTTCACCTCTATACGCCCAGTAATATACTTAAAGGTCATGTCCCCTCTCTCTCTTCGCTCCTCCAGCGAGTACATCCGCAGTTTTTTTAACCTTTCTTCATACGTGAGATCCCTGAGCCCCAAAACCATCCTGGTAGCCATAAGCAAACACATATCTAACCAGACAGATGGGCCCGTGTACAAATCAGGCAACTTGGCAAGGTATCTGGCTCCTGGCACCAAATATTAGCCAGAACCCAATAACTTTGAGTCTCCCGAAAAGCTGGACAGTTAATACCAGTGTCTTGAATAGCCCATGACTGACCACCACAGGGTGAATACCATCCCTCCTTACTAACTCCATCTCACGTCCTCTCATTTTAATTTCATTTTAGAACAATAAGTTCACACTGGGTGGCACGGAAAAGTTCGAGACCCTGGCTGACCTCATCGAGCACTTTAAAAAAAATGCCATTCAGGAATTATCTGGAAATCTGTTACACCTGAGACAGGTAAAAGCTTCTCACCCCCTCGCCTGGCCCTGTGCTGGTGTTATACAGAAGGATTCACTTTTCTTTTCTGTTGTCTTTCAGCCCTATTATGCCACTAGAGTTAATGCAGCCGAAATTGAGAATCGTGTGAAGGAACTGAACAAGAAGAATGAAGCGGCTGAGGCTACAAAAGCTGGTTTTGGGGAAGAATTTGATGTAAGTTTTCATTCTCCGTCTCTGTCCCTTCTCCCGTCTTTCGGCATCAGGATCCCACCTCGGTCTCTGCTCTCTGTTTCAGAGTCTACAGAAGCAGGAGGTGAAGCAGCTGCACTCTCGCTTAGAAGGTCAACGTCCTGAAAACAAAAGCAAGAACCGCTACAAGAATATTCTGCCTTGTGAGTGTGTGTGCATCGATGGCATGGGAGGGGGAGGGAAACACCCTAGAATAATTCCTCCCTGGACACGGTGAAGGAGCTTGCTCAATACTGGGGTGTTCCATGCCCACTTGGTGTTGAGAGGAGTAGTACTGGGGTCTGTGATGTAGACCCAGGAATGAAACTGGCCAAAAGCAATGGTAGTTATAATGCACCTTTATCACCAAATTCTCTTTCACGGTGTGAATTTGTTTGGGATTTGTTTCTCTTTGTACTAGTTATCTTATGGTGCTAATGTCTTATTTTTTAAGCATGTACACATTTAGATTTCATACACATGTACGAGAGGGATGCTAAAAAGTTCTCAGCCCAACCAACCAACTTCCTCAATTCTGAGCGTTATTTTGCCACTGTAGCTGAAAAGAGCATTATCTTATTTCATAAAGTGCCAATTTGCAGAAACGAAATTCTGTTTTGACATTGTTACAGATCATTGATAGAACCATATTTCACGTCATTCTCTTCTTGGTTGGGCTGAGAATATTTCAGCTTCCCCTTGTAGTGTGAAGACTTTCAGTCTCTGGTAACCAGAGCTGAGATTGTGACATCATAATGCCTCATTCCACCAATAAGAGCCAACCTCATCAGTGATGTCACAAGGGCTTCATTGTCCTTTACTTGGCTCACTTTGATTACATCCAAGGGGGTGCAGAAAAGTTCTCAGCCCAGTCAACCAACTTCCTAAATTCTGAGCGTTATTTTGCCACTGATGGCATAATGCCTCATTCCACCAATAGGAGCCAACCTCATCAGTGATTTCACAATGGCTAACTTTTATTACATACAAGAAAGTGCAGAAAAGTTCTCAGACCAGTCAACCAACTTCCTGAATTCTGAGCGTTATTTTGCCACTGTAGCTGAAAAGAGTGTTATCTTATTTCATAAAGTTCCAATTTGCAGAAATGAGATTCTCTGTTTTGACGTTGTTTCAGATAATTGATTGAACCTTATTCTCTTCTTGGTTGGACTGAAAACCTTTCAGCACCCCCTTGTAAATGGTGATTTCAGAAAGCTGCTATTTCTACTTGGTATTTCAAGGGGGCACAGTTTTGTCCCCATTTACAGAGGGGAAACACATGTATGGGGAAAGAATTTCCCCATTGGGTTTTACAATAGTTCAGAGACATGCACAGATTGTTAACAAAGTGCTTGCTCCTTAATCCTATATCCAAATGAAACAGAATTAAACCTGTGGCGTCCTGCCATTCATATCATCCACATGTAGATTTCGTAAATGGCTGCTCCCAGCGCATGTGATGGCAGAGACACCTGCAGTGTGTTTGCAAAGCCTTCTATGAAATACAACTGGAATCAGTATGTCCCACCCTGGAAGTCTCTGTTTCAGTCTCTGTGTTCTGACTAATCCTTTATAAACTTTGCCCTACACAACAGACAGGCATTGATTCTTCATCCAGAAGTACTTGGACCAGCTCAGCTACTGCGACTGGACTTTTGCCATCAAAGCTATTGGATATCTTATCCTTAATATGGTTTTTCATGCTGAAAGTGTAGGCTATTGTTAGGTGAATTAGTGGAAAACTGACCTACTTTAATTAAGCAGAATGTGTATCAAAGTTTGGGAATAGCTTTTTCTCTTCATTTCCTTCCCAGTTGATAAATCAAGAGTGATCCTCCAAACTGGAGACCCCAATGTGCCAGGCTCAGACTATATTAACGCAAATTACATCAGGGTAAGACTGGGAGACCCTCCTATCCAGTATCACCTCTGTATCTGGAGTTCTCGCCTGACATGCTTCTCTTTCTCACCATGTTGTCACTTACTTCTCCAGTGTCTCCTTCCTTTTCCAGAATGAACTCATCAGCCCAGATGAATGCACCAAGTCCTTTATTGCCTGCCAGGGCTGCCTCCCGGACACAGTGAACGACTTCTGGCAGATGGTCTGGCAAGAGAATTCCTATGTCATTGTCATGACAACTAAGGAAATTGAGAATGGCAGGGTAAGCTCTTCTCATCCAAGTTTTATTTAAAAAAATTTGATACAACGCTTATAAAAAAAATTCTATGCGATTACATCATAAAAATTGGGTAAAAGGAACATTTAAAGACAGACATAGACTATAACTTACTTGAAGCTCAGGGAAGTAGGAGGAGAACAAATTTATACAGAAAAAAAGAGCAAAGAGAGAGATTTAACATTAGGGTAAAGGGTTGAAAAAGTTGCCAGATCGAGGCTTAAGTATTGCAATATTTTGACTTGAGAGGGGGGCGTGTTTAAGTATGTCCAATCTCTAATGCATCTCTGAAAAGAAAACTTTTTGGTGGGTTTTTAAATCTTTCTCGCATTGTTTTCTCTCTTATTTGGTTGGGCTGGTAAATTATTCCATATCTGAGGGGCAGTGACAGAAAAAATGTACCATTCAGGGTGCAACATCCATCCCTATAGCTCCTTCTCGCTCACATATATCCGTCACAGGGTGCGCTATGCATCTCTACCTCTCCCTCCATCTATCATGTATCCATGTGCTGCCCCCCACCCCTCATCATTGCTCATCCATACAACCGTATCATCTCTGCCTTCACCTTCTGTTTTGCTTGCTCTACTTTCAGTAATTTTAGTGTCTTGCTTCACAGATGTCAAAATATTTCAGGTGCTTTTTGTTGTGATATTTAATGATATATTTTCTTATTGCTTATTTTTGCTTATCCTTTCTTTTCCATCCTGCTTTTCCTCCCACTCACTTCCTCTGTATCCCTGTCTCCCATAGAAAAAGTGTGTCCCCTACTGGCCCGAAGAAGGTGGTACAAAAGAATTTGGCTGTTATGTAGTGGAAAATGTTGTTGAACACGTCGCCTCAGAGTACAAGACCCGGACACTGAAGATCTGGCCGTTGGAGAACGTGAGTGTATAGGCAGTCTAGAACCTGTTTCGTGTACATTTGGGGTACTAGAAAGTGGGGTGCTGCATACTCTCTCACCCGTGGATGTATTTTCTCATTTAGGAGTATGAGGTGCGGAAGATCACTCACTTTCACTACTTGGCCTGGCCTGATCATGGGGTACCCGAAGAACCTGGAGGGATGGTCGGCTTCCTTGACCAGATTAACCAGAAACAGGAGATGCACCCAGGGGCTGGGCCCATCATAGTCCATTGCAGGTACCAGTAACAAGAACGTGAGCTGTCTCGACTCTTGTCTCTCTCTCTCACCACAGGGACTCTCTCACTTCTGCTCTGTCTCTTCTCACAGTGCTGGAATCGGCCGTACAGGAACCATTATCGTTGTTGACATGCTGTTGGAAATGATCTCTACAAAAGGTCATTTTTCATTATTATCTGTACTAAATTGTATCCGATAAAAAAAATCACACAATGATGTTATAAGGGAATCAGTGCAGTGTGCGTCAGGCCTCACAAACACACTGTGGGAGGTGGTTGACGTCTGCTTCTCATCAAGGCTTAGTCATGTTCTGTGTACAGAGGTAAAGCTCAGGTTACTCCACCCAGGTTTACTAGGCCTTTTCTCATTCTCTGCCCATGCATGAACCCGCCCGAACCTTCTAAATTTCCACTGCTGGCGTGAGATTACAAATCTACAGTTGCTGAGTGTAGGTATTTAGAAACCCAGATGGGGAGACCAAACACCTTTCTACACTGCACAAGGGATTTAAAAAGAAAGGTAAAAAACACTTGGTTCCTGCTAAAGATTAATGTCCAGAAAGGAAACTAAGTCACAGAAATGCTCCTTTTTTTTTTTATAAACTTCAAACCAGAAGGATATATACTCTTTCAAACCCTTCTTAACTTTTTCATAAAGACATTTGCAAAGTGAAAACATTGCTCTTCAGAAACTAGGGGAAATTTTGCTCTATGGTGATGCTCTCAAAACTAGAGTAGATGTTGAGTTTGAATCCCTCAAGGTGTCAAATCATACGAATAACTGGGAGTGGGGGGAGTGCACAAAGAAAGCACCTGATTCACACGTCTGTCTTCACTGGCTCCCAGTGCTTTCCAGAATCCACTTCAAATGCTCCTGCCTAGCTTTCAAGATCATTCACGGCATCCTTCCGCCCCTAATCCCTCTAACCTTCCTCGCCCTGACGCCTGCCACCACCAGATCAACCCACAGACATAAACTATCCTTCCCCTCTCTACACGGCGTATTCCACGCAGGCAAACTGGGAAGATCTCTCCTCTCCAAAATCACGGGCCTCTGGAACGATCTCACTGTCCCGCTGCGGAACCTGGGCTCCCTTCAACTTTTCCGAAAACAATTGAAAACCTGGCTATTCTCTAACATATAACCTCTCTTCTCTTGCTCACATCCCCTCTGTTTATATGCTCTTGGAAATTTGTTTATATGCTCTTGTAAATTTTCCTTTTTAAGCTTTGTAAACCGTGTCGAGCTCCACTTCCGTGGAGATGATGCGGTATATAAACTTAAGGCTTAGTTTAGTTTAGTTTAGTCTACACCCTTAACTCTGGATTCTTGTAAATATGGCGTCCAAAATTGTGCACCAATTCAAGACATATGGCCAACTACCTTGTCTCAGAAGCCAGTTAGTGACAATGATTGGACACCCGTGGCACTAATTTGGATTTCCGTTACATGGTATGCAGCTCAAATGGGGTGTGGCCATGAGTAGATCGGGGCATTTCTGGAATACTAGGGATCTGCACCCAGATTGCTGCTCTTTTTTTGGGAGGAAATCTTTGATTTTCCCTGCTCTGCTCTTTGGGAAATGTGCATCTCTTCTCTCTATAGATTTTGCACACAACATTTCTGCTTTTCTAACCTGGGTTCCTGCTCATTCTTTGGGGGGAAAGTCTTTGATTTTCTCTGCTTCTAGCTGCGTGCGCAGGGTCTAGCTTTGGAGGTACTTTTCGTCACATCACATCTGCTTTCTCCCCCCCCCCCCACAGGAGTTGACAGCGACATTGACATTCAGAAGATGATTCTGATGGTCCGATCCCAGCGCTCTGGCATGGTGCAGACAGAAGCTCAGTACAAATTTATCTACATGGTAATCTCTCAATACATTGAGATCATGAAGATGAAACTGAAAGTTATGCAGGTAAGAGGGAGGATGAAATGCAACCTAAGGTTCAACCAGCATGGTGTTAGATGCACCTGCTCCATCTCGGAGGTCATTTAGAAAAGTTAAATCAATCCCAGGGGAGGGAGAATTCCACCTTCCACCCATGACTAGCAGAAATCACCACTGCTCCCTCTATCATATACCCAGGACATACTCCCTTCTCTTAGCACCTCACCATAGAATTACAGATATTACAGTTCCAAAATGAGGTTGATTTTATGCTTATGTATTGATTGTCTAATATTATTTATTTAAAAATTTATATTCTGTATATTATCTATACGGTTTACAAAGATTACAGTCTTAACAGGCTAAACACCGCATACAGACACAATTGCAAACAGCTCTCATAAAAAAACTAATGCGCTGACAATTGAGTTTTTAGCATTTTCGTAAAATTCATCCTCCCAGCACAGTATCGCAAAATTCCAGGCAACGCATTCCAAAGCTTGGCACCTGCCACAGACAGCATCGCTGCACCAATTCTAACATGAGAGATTGACATCTTGCCCTCTATACTCAAGTTTCGTACGATTTCTGATCTCAATCATTTTCTAGGCTGATAAATTAAAAAAACAAACAAACAACCCTGCAAGGTGACGGCGAAAGCTAGAAAGATGCTAGGGTGCATAGGGAGATGGCCAGTGGGAAAAAGGAGGTATTGATGCCCCTGTATAAGACTCTGGTGAAACCTCCTTTAGAATACTGTGTTCAATTCTAGAGGCCGCACCTTCAAAAAGATATAAAAAGGATGGAGTCGGTCCAGAGGAAGGCTACTAAAATGGTGGGTGGTCTTTGTCATAAGACGTACGGGGAAAGACTTAAAGGTCTCAATCTGTATACTTTGGAAGAAAGGCAGGAGAGGGGAGATATGATAGGAACATCTTAAGGGTTATTGTTTATTGTAATTTAATTTAGAGTCTTTCCCGAGGAGATAACAAAGCAGTGGACAATAGACAATGAAGCTAAATCTGAGAGGAAAGAATGCCAGTTGTCAAATGAGTGGAAATAAAGTGAAGGCAAGGGTAATATATTACTGGCAACATATCACTAGTAATATATTACTTTTAAAAGTACGAGTAAGCACTGTGGAGTAAAAGTAATATAAAACAGACACTAGTTTAATAAAAAAAAACAGGAATATATTACAGTTACTAGCCCCTAGGTAGGTTACTGTGAAAAATAATGTATTACTTAGTAATATACAGTGTTACACCAAACAGCAGCTATTTTAGGTCTCTGATCTGCATCTGTCTTCCATCGTAGGTGGGGAAAGAACCTGAGTATGGAAATCTTGGATTCCTGGGCAAGAAAAATATACATCCAACAGTAACACGTAAATCTTCAAAGTAAGAACCCGTTGCATCCTCCCTTCGCCCATCCTGCAACCATGTGATACCCACTGTCCTTTCTCCCTCCTTCCCAATCTTCTCTTCCTCCTACAACAGTGTGACGCTCCCTCTCCTCTCCCCTTCACTAGCAGCTCTGTGTTACATTCTCCCCCCCTATCTAGCAGCAGTGATACCTCATCTCCCCCCCATAGCTAGCAGTAGAGTGACACCCCCTCTCCTCTTTTCTTTCCCATGGGTTACAGGCAGAAAGAGGAGGTCTATGAGAACTTGCATTCAACCAAGGGGAAGAAGGAAGAGAAACCAAAGAAGCAGAAATCTGAACAGAAGAGTAAAGGATCCATCAAGAAAAAATAGTGGCAGAAAACAGGTGAGCTACTTGGTGTTCCCTCTAAGCTGAGCAGGTGTCCTCCAGCTGCATTGCTACCACTAGGGGGTGGAATATTTTCAGTCGCTAAGGACAGGTATGTTCCCTGGAGTCCTGCAGAACTTGCCTGTCCCTCACAATTGAAAAATGTGACAGTAAAACAGCACCCTCTATTGGTGAGACTGTGGGTGGAGGACTCCTGCTCAGCTTAGAGGGAACAGCCCCCCCCCCTCCCCTCCCCACTGAACTTCAGCCACTCACTCAGTCTCCCTGTGACCTTCAACATCACAGTCCTACTAGGCACAGAAATCACAGAAGCCACGGAACATGGTTGTGGATTTTGGGCCTGATACCAGTGGTATGTTATTTATTTATCAAATTCATAACCTGCATATCTCCAAAATGTCTCCAGGTTACAATAATAACCTAATATGCTAGTCCCATGTTGCTCAGCAAAATGCCTTCTAAAACAGCTATGTCATTTGTTTGTTCATTTTTATAGCCCAGAACGGGTTACAATCAAATAAAATTAGGTACTTAGAACTTCCCTGTCTGTCCCCTAGGCTCGAGAAAACAGAAAATTGTGGAGAGTCGATATCCAAGCTGATGGTTTTATTGAAACAAACAAGTAATCCACATAAATGCATCTAGGGCCGGAACCTGTAGAAACATATGGACCCTACACGGTCCGTGTTTCGACACCATTGTCTTCTTCAGGGGTTCCTGCTGGTCCTAAAATAACAGCGCTGTGCTCCAAGCTCCCGTTGGCTCACAATCTAGCTAAAGTACCTGAGTAAACAATTATTAAATAGTTACGATATAACAAAATTCAATAAGAAAAAATATGAATTATAAGAAAAAAGAAATAAAATGAACGTAAAACAGAAAACCCCTCAAAGTCTCAAAGCAGTTCAAGCAATCCTCGGCTCCAGCTATGTTACTGCTATTAAGAAGAGCCTGAGAACAGTTGGGATTCCCTCAGCAGCCCCGACGCATGCTCTCCCTCCGATGTCACTTCCATGTCCCGTACCTAGGACGTGACGACAGAGGGAGAGCTGACGCCGTTGCAGGCAGCGAGGTGATGATGCTGCTTGCACTGGGAAAGTTAAAAGAGGTACAAGGTAGGGAAAGGGTGCGTATGTGTGGTGGGGGGAGGGGCCTCTCTCAACCTTGCTACACCACTGCGTGTATATAAGATGTAAACTACTTTGATTGTAATCACAGAAAGGCAGTATATCAAATACTATCCTCTTTCCCTCCCCCCCCCCCCGAATAATTCAGTTTTTAAATAATTGTAAGAGATGGAATTTTTTCCAAATCTCTGCATATTGTGATATAGGGGCTCATTTTCAAAGCACTTAGACATAGGTCCTTTGTGTGTCTAAATACTTTGAAACTGAGCCCCATAGGTTGAAAAGGTGATGGCGAAAGCTAGAAGGATACTAGGTTACATAGGGAAAAGGAGGTATTGATGCCCCTGTATAAGACTCTGGTGAGACCTCATTTAGAATAATGTATAGTTCTGGAGGCCGCACCTTCAAAAAGATATAAAAAGGATGGAGTTGGTCCAGAAGAAGGCTACTAAAATGGTGTGTGGTCTTCGTGATAAGGCGTATCGGGACAGGTTTAAAGAGGAAAGGCGGGAGAGGGGAGATATGATAGAGACGTTTAAATACCTACGTGAAGTAAATGCGCATGAGTCGAGTCTCTTTCATTTGAATGGAAGCTCTGGAATGAGAGGCATAGGATGAGTTAAGAGGTGTCAGACTCCGGAGTAATCTGAGGAAATACATTTTTACGGAAAGGGTAGTAGATGCGTGGAACAGTTTCCCGGTAGAGGTGGTGGAGACAGAGACTGTCTGAATTCCAGAAAGCTTTGTCATGTGCGATCTCTTAAGAGAGAGGAAGAGATAATGGTTATTGCGGATGGGCCATTTGGCCTTTATCTGCCATCATGTTTCTATGTCTCTAATGAACTACACAGAAGCTGTCCCTCAGCTCTTCCTCCTTCACCCCTGTTCTCATTTTTCTATATACATATTCTATATAGATATATTTCTTGAATACATAATCTCTATGCTTTCTTTTCGATTTCAGGATGCAATACATGCAAAACCTGCTCTTCGTACCATGGAGGCCACTGGGGAAAAGAGAAATTTTGAGTTACCAGACTACCTCCACACTTCCTATGATTGTACCCTCTGGCATGCTAGCCTATGAAATTCCAGGCTCTCAAGTAGGAACTACAACTCCCAACAGGCCATGCGGTAAACCCAGGCCTGGCTCAGCCTGGTCGTCTTGAGTCAGAGCCAAGGAGGGGATCTCAGGATGAAGATTTTCATTAGATTGAATAATTCTTTTTCTACCCCCTTTGCCCCACAGGTAAATAGGGACCCTCTGAACAGTAGGATCTGATTCTGGTACTATAATGCTGTCTTGCGTGTACAGAGCACCCCTGGCACTTCCATTGCAGATTTTCAAAACAAGAGAGCCAGTAGGAATTTCAAGGGACTAGCTGGAGAAAACCCAGGTCCTAGGACATTTTAGGGAGATTTCCCCTGTAGTAGCCCTGGAAAAGTCATAGTAGCCCAGCCTGATGTGAAACATTCCAATAGCTGCATTTCTTGGCTCCAAGGTTCAATTTCATGAAATTCCTGGAAGGAAAATTGCCCGTAAAAAGACTAGTCCAAAAGGAAATGCTGATACTTAAATATTGCTCCAAATTTTTCAAGATTCCCCACAAAGTCATAAATGAAAGCATGATATTTTTCGGCATTTTCACTGGTAGCTCAAAGCAAGTGGGTACAAGTTTCCCTCTCCCCTGAGGGCTTACAATATAAGTGACCCTTTTGGTAAACTGTATTTTCCCCTTTTCCATGTGGTTTTTTTTGGGGGGTTAAATATGTGGGGGGGAAGGGGGAGGTTTGTTGTGGCAGAGAATGGGTGTGTAAGTTTTAGCCAGTGAACGTATTTGGATTATTCCACACTAAGGCCCGGATTGTATAAACGGCGCCATTGTCGCGTGTGTCAATCACGTGACGGTGCCGTTTATGGAATTGCGCCTTCGGGAAAGGCAGGCGCTGGAAATGTTTTCTAGGCCAGGGTTTTCAAGGCCTAGATTTCCAGTGCCTTTTACGAGAATCACGCCCAGAGGTGTTTTACGATGCCTAATGCCACTTATGGCATTAGCCACACCTAGTGGTGTTAGGTGTCATAAAGCGCCTCTGTAGATGTAAGTTCGGTGCCTCGTATTTTAAGACTGCTTTTAAAAGGCATTTTGCACTTAACTTAGTCAACTAAATTAAGGGGCCATTTACAGAATATGGTCCTAACTGGCTAATATGCAGTTAACAAATGATGACATAATGACTCCTTTATTCACTTTTATGGGTAACGGGTGTTAAAGTGAGTATTAGCGCATGCCCTAAAAAAAGTTATTAAAAAAAAAAAAAAAGCCTTAAATTGAGCCATAGTAAATCTGGGCTTAGTGTGTGGGAAAGTGTGTTAGAATTAGAGAATGACACGGGGACAAATTTTTCCCCTTCCCGCGAGTTCTTTTCCTCCCCCTGCCCCATTCCTGAATGCTCTGTCCTCATCTGCATAAGCCTCAAACACTTTAAAATCATAAGTGTTTGAGGCTTGAGCGATTAAGGCAGAGCTTACAGGAATGGGGCAGGAACGAAGCGGGAAAACTGAGTTCCTGCAAGGACAAATTTGACCCCGTGTCATTCTCTAGTTAGAATGTTCTAAATTCAGATTTCAGCGCACCTGAGGCCCTTCTGAGCTCCATCTTTCTCCGATCCTAGGTGACCTCCTGAGGTCTCTTGCAGATCTACAGGACTTCCAGAAATCTCCTGAGGCTCCACCCAGGTATATTTCTAATGGCCATATGAGGTTCCTTCCACATCTTGGGTTTTCTAAATTTAGGGGGTCAATTTTCAGCACCACTCAGCCAAGTGCAGCACCCAAAGGTCATTGCAAAATGCCTACTTTCCTGTGAAAATTGGGCATCGAGTTTCCATATGCCTTGTGTGGCTGGGAAGCAGTGTAGACCCATGCAATTGTCAAATCACATGCAAACCTTTCCCTGGGCTGAGGGCGAGTCATTTTCCCCGTGACCTCCTGAAACCCTCCTTGTGTGACTTGTGCTTTATGGTTATTTAAATAAAGAGACTTTTGTAGTAAGCAGAGACTTTTCTGTCGTTTGTTCTATCTGATGCAAACTGGAGACATAGACAAAGCACGAAATACTGCACTCATTTAGTGCTCGATAATGGAGATTAAAGAGAGCAATGCTGCCCGCACTGCAGCAGCTGACAGAGCCAACCCAGAGCCCAGGATCTTGAGTGCCGCATCTGCACATGCGCACCAGCTGGCGAGGGAAAGAAGCTTGGGCGGAGCTTCCCGGCGTGGTGCTCCTGACGTCACTTCCGCTCTGGCCTGTTAGTCTTCTCCATGAACAAGCAGGACCAAACAGTCACACATGTGGGGTGATGTCACAACTGACCTTGTCTACCTTTAAAGGTTTCTGAGCTCGTGCACTTTGTTCCTTCCCTAAGATTCCCATTCTAAGTTCCCTTCAGTTATTTTTTAACTGCCACAGCGGTTGGATGTCAACGAGCCACTGTCTTTTTTAACACTATTTTATTTAATTTAGTTAATTTATTTCTGACAAATTTCTACGATGGAAAAAAATCCCGGATTTAAAACCTCACAAGCCTCAAAACACTTTAAAATCGTAAGTGTTCGAGGCTTGTGCGGTTAAGGCAGAGCGAAGAGGAATGGGACATGGACAGGAACAAAACTCACAGGGATGGAACAGGGTAAAATTTGTCCCCGTGTCAAACTCAGATTTCAGCGCACCTTAATAAGAGAGCCTGTAAGTTTGAACCTGAGACCCTTCTGAGCTTCATCTTTCTCCGATCCTAGGTGACCTCCTGAGGTCTTTTGCAGATCTACAGGACTTCCAGAAATCCCATTTCTATGACCCCAGATAGTCTTCTGAGGCTCCACCCAGGTATATTTCTTTTTTAAAATAGATATACAATTACATTACATTAGTTTCTTTTATTCCGCCAATACCTTGCGGTTCTAGGCAGATTCCAAAAAAGGAAGAGATTCTGGTCATTTCCAGAAGATTACAGGGAAGCTATTGGTTGTAACAAATGACAATAATGATAAGAAATGTACAATGATCATAAGTAATATACAAATATACAGCAGTTAATTCAAGCAAGAAATCATCTAATTTTAACAGTCATCAAGGACACTCTGTATCAGATTGAACAATTAGTATCTCCTGTTAGATGTA
This sequence comes from Geotrypetes seraphini, assembly GCF_902459505.1. NCBI lineage: Eukaryota > Metazoa > Chordata > Amphibia > Gymnophiona > Dermophiidae > Geotrypetes > Geotrypetes seraphini. The sequence continues at coordinate 875,152 of NC_047099.1, read as the reverse complement.
TACAGCAAGACCAGTACATGTAGTTTCAGTAAAAAATGTGCTTATGAGGTTCCTTCTACAAATACTCTGGAATTCATTGCCAGAGAATGTAGTGAAACCAGTTAGCTTAGCAGGGTTTAAAAAAAGATTTGGCTAATTTCCAAAGTCCATAGCCTATTATTGAGATGGATTGGGAGATATCCACTACTTATTCCTAGGATAAGCAGCATCAAATCTGTTTTGCTACTTGGGATCTAGCTAGGTACTTGGGACCTGGGTTGACCACTGTTGGAAATAGGATACTGGGCTTGATGGACCTTTAGTGTGTCCCAGTATAGCAACTCTCATGTTCTTATGTGAGCCATATCTAGGACAATCGAACCATAATGCCATTGTACAGAACCATGGTGAGACCTCATCTGGAATACTGTGTACAATTCTGGAGGCCACATTACCGTAAAGTTGTGCTTAGAATCGAATCGGTTCAACGGATGGCCACCAGGAGGATCTCGGGGCTAAAGGGTCTCTCGTACGAGGAGAGACTAAACAAACTACAGCTCTACACTTTAGAAGAACGTAGGGAGAGGGGAGACATGATTGAGACATTTAAATACATCACGGGACGTATCGAGGTGGAAGATATCTTCTTTCTCAGGGGACCCTCTGCCACTAGAGGGCATCCGCTCAAACTCAGAGGCGGGAAATTTCATAGCGACATCAGGAAGTATTTCTTCACAGAAAGAGTGGTTGACCGTTGGAATGAGCTTCCAGCGCAGGTGATCGAGGCCAGCAGCGTGCTGGACTTTAAGAATATGTGGGATCCCTACGAGGGTCGAACTGGAATATCGGTCGCTAGGTATAGACTTAAGAGGATGGGTCAGTAGGGTGGGCAGACTTGATGGGCTATAGCCCTTTTCTGCCGTCATCTTCTATGTTTCTATGGGCTTGATGGACCTTTAGTGTGTCCCAGTATAGCAACTCTCATGTTCTTATGTGAGCCACATCTAGGACAATCGAACCATCGTGACATCACAGCTGAGGTTGGCATTATGACATCACAATCTCAGCTCTGGAATGTTGCTACTCTTTGGGTTTCTGTCTGGTACTTGGGACCTGGGTTGGCCACTGTTGGAAATAGGATACTGGGCTTGATGGACCTTTAGTGTGTCCCAGTATAGCAACTCTCATGTTCTTATGTGAGCCACATCTAGGACAATCGAACCATTGTAACATCACAGCTGAGGTTGGCATTATGACATCACAATTTCAGCTCTGGAATGTTGCTACTCTTTGGGTTTGTGTCTGGTACTTGGGACCTGGGTTGGCCACTGTTGGAAATAGGATACTGGGCTTGATGGACCTTTAGTGTGTCCCAGTATAGCAACTCTCATGTTCTTATGTGAGCCACATCTAGGACAATTGAACCATTGTGACATCACAGCTGAGGTTGGCATGACATCACAATCTCAGCTCTGGAATGTTGCTACTCTTTGGGTTTCTGTCTGGTACTTGGGACCTGGGTTGGCCACTGTTGGAAATAGGATACTGGGCTTGATGGACCTTTAGTGTGTCCCAGTATAGCAACTCTCATGTTCTTATGTGAGCCACATGTAGGACAATCGAACCATTGTGACATCACAATCTCAGCTCTGGAATGTTGCTACTCTTTGGGTTTGTGTCTGGTACTTGGGACCTGGGTTGGCCACTGTTGGAAATAGGATACTGGGCTTGATGGTCCTTTAGTGTGTCCCAGTATAGCAACTCTCATGTTCTTATGTGAGCCACATCTAGGACAATTGAACCATTGTGACATCACAATCTCAGCTCTGGAATGTTGCTACTCTTTGGGTTTCTGTCTGGTACTTGGGACCTGGGTTGGCCACTGTTGGAAATAGGATACTGGGCTTGATGGACCTTTAGTGTGTCCCAGTATAGCAACTCTCATGTTCTTATGTGAGCCACATCTAGGACAATCGAACCATTGTGACATCACAGCTGAGGTTGGCATTATGACATCACAATCTCAGCTCTGGAATGTTGCTACTCTTTGGGTTTCTGTCTGGTACTTGGGACCTGGGTTGGCCACTGTTGGAAATAGGATACTGGGCTTGATGGACCTTTAGTGTGTCCCAGTATAGCAACTCTCATGTTCTTATGTGAGCCACATCTAGGACAATCGAACCATTGTGACATCACAGCTGAGGTTGGCATTATGACATCACAATCTCAGCTCTGGAATGTTGCTACTCTTTGGGTTTCTGTCTGGTACTTGGGACCTGGGTTGGCCACTGTTGGAAATAGGATACTGGGCTTGATGGACCTTCAGTCTGTCCCAGTATAGCAACTCTCATGTTCTTATGTGAGCCACATCTAGGACAATCGAACCATTGTGACATCACAGCTGAGGTTGGCATTATGACATCACAATCTCAGCTCTGGAATGTTGCTACTCTTTGGGTTTCTGTCTGGTACTTGGGACCTGGGTTGGCCACTGTTGGAAAGAGGATACTGGGCTTGATGGACCTTCAGTCTGTCCCAGTATAGCAACTCTCATGTTCTTATGTGAGCCACATCTAGGACAATCGAACCACTGTGACATCACAGCTGAGGTTGGCATTATGACATCACAATCTCAGCTCTGGAATGTTGCTACTCTTTGGGTTTCTGTCTGGTACTTGGGACCTGGGTTGGCCACTGTTGGAAATAGGATACTGGGCTTGATGGACCTTTAGTGTGTCCCAGTATAGCAACTCTCATGTTCTTATGTGAGCCACATCTAGGACAATCGAACTACTGTGACATCACAGCTGAGGTTGGCATTATGACATCACAATCTCAGCTCTTTGGGTTTCTGTCTGGTACTTGGGACCTGGGTTGGCCACTGTTGGAAATAGGATACTGGGCTTGATGGACCTTCGGACGGTCCCAGTAATGGCTAGTGTTATGTCCACATGTTGGTTTTTGTCCTTTCGGGGGTCAGTGCAACCTGGGGATTAATAAATGTCCGGCCGATCCCGCAGATGAACCGCAGCAGCCGCCATTTGCAGCCCAGGAGCTCGAGCGCCGCCTCTGCGCCTGCGCGCCCGCCGGCCCGGGCACGACGCTGGGGCGCAGCTTCCCGGCGCGGCGCTCCGACGTCACTTCCGCTCCGGCCTGTTGTCTTTCGCTCTCCTTCCGCTTCGGCTGCTTTTGCTTTTGAGGCTGAAGCGAAGCTGCCCAGAACCGGCACCAGGAGCGGTGGCGGTTGGGAGAACTGCGCAGGTGACGGTCGTGCAAAGAGAGCTCAACCCCCGCCACTTCCGCCCCCGGCTGCCCCTTTACATTTCTGGCTTTTGCCCCTTCTCTCCCTTTGCTTCTTACACTCTGCTGTTCCCCTTTCTCTGGTTATTGCCCCTCCTCCCCCCTCTCCTCCCCCAGCAGCTCCTGATTCTCTGGTTATTGCCCTTGCAGCCCCCTCCGTTTATGGTTATTACACTCTGCTGTTCCCCTTTTTCTGGTTATTACCACTGCTTTTTCCCTCCCCCTCTCTATATTTTTGGTTATTACACCTTTCTTTTCCCATTTGCAATTTCTCTATGTCTGGTTATTACCCCTCCTACCCCCTCTTTCCCCCCCCCCCCCCCGGCTGTTCCTATGTATTTATGGTTATTACACTCTGCTGTTCACCTTTTTCTGGTTATTACCACTGCTTTTTCCCTCCCCCTCTCCTCTATATTTTTGGTTATTACACCTTTCTTTTCCCCTTTGCACTTTCTCTATGTCTGGTTATTACCCCTCCTACCCCCTCTTTCCCCCACCCCCCCCCGGCTGTTCCTATGTATTTATGGTTATTACACTCTGCTGTTCCCCTTTTTCTGGTTATTACCACTGCTTTTTCCCTCCCCCTCTCTATATTTTTGGTTATTACACCTTTCTTTTCCCATTTGCAATTTCTCTATGTCTGGTTATTACCCCTCCTACCCCCTCTTTCCCCCCCCCCCCCCCGGCTGTTCCTATGTATTTATGGTTATTACACTCTGCTGTTCCCCTTTTTCTGGTTATTACCACTGCTTTTTCCCTCCCCCTCTCTATATTTTTGGTTATTACACCTTTCTTTTCCCCTTTGCAATTTCTCTATGTCTGGTTATTACCCCTCCTACCCCCTCTTTCCCCCCCCCCCCCCCGGCTGTTCCTATGTATTTATGGTTATTACACTCTGCTGTTCCCCTTTTTCTGGTTATTACCACTGCTTTTTCCCTCCCCCTCTCTATATTTTTGGTTATTACACCTTTCTTTTCCCATTTGCAATTTCTCTATGTCTGGTTATTACCCCTCCTACCCCCTCTTTCCCCCACCCCCCCCGGCTGTTCCTATGTATTTATGGTTATTACACTCTGCTGTTCCCCTTTTTCTGGTTATTACCACTGCTTTTTCCCTCCCCCTCTCTATATTTTTGGTTATTACACCTTTCTTTTCCCATTTGCAATTTCTCTATGTCTGGTTATTACCCCTCCTACCCCCTCTTTCCCCCCCCCCCCCCCGGCTGTTCCTATGTATTTATGGTTATTACACTCTGCTGTTCCCCTTTTTCTGGTTATTACCACTGCTTTTTCCCTCCCCCTCTCTATATTTTTGGTTATTACACCTTTCTTTTCCCCTTTGCAATTTCTCTATGTCTGGTTATTACCCCTCCTACCCCCTCTTTCCCCCACCCCCCCCGGCTGTTCCTATGTATTTATGGTTATTACACTCTGCTGTTCCCCTTTTTCTGGTTATTACCACTGCTTTTTCCCTCCCCCTCTCTATATTTTTGGTTATTACACCTTTCTTTTCCCCTTTGCAATTTCTCTATGTCTGGTTATTACCCCTCCTACCCCCTCTTTCCCCCACCCCCCCCCCCGGCTGTTCCTATGTATTTATGGTTATTACACTCTGCTGTTCCCCTTTTTCTGGTTATTACCACTGCTTTTTCCCTCCCCCTCTCTATATTTTTGGTTATTACACCTTTCTTTTCCCCTTTGCAATTTCTCTATGTCTGGTTATTACCCCTCCTACCCCCTCTCTCCCCCCCCCCCGGCTGTTCTTATGTATTTATGGTTATTACACTCTGCTGTTCCCTTTAGCAATTTGTGTGTTATTCCACCCCCTCTCGATATATATATTTTTGGTTATTACACCTTTCTTTTCCCCTTTGCAATTTCTCTATGTCTGGTTATTACCCCTCCTACCCCCTCTCTTCCCCCCCCCCCCCCCGGCTGTTCCTATGTATTTATGGTTATTACACTCTGCTGTTCCCCTTTTTCTGGTTATTACCACTGCTTTTTTCCCTCCCCCTCTCTATATTTTTGGTTATTACACCTTTCTTTTCCCCTTTGCAATTTCTCTATGTCTGGTTATTACCCCTCCTACCCCCTCTCTCCCCCCCCCGGCTGTTCCTATGTATTTATGGTTATTACACACTACTGTTCCCCTTTCCCTTAAGCAATTTGTGTGTTAAACCACCCCCTCTCTCTTCCAGCATACCTTATACCCAGAGCAGAATGTTCCGATTCATGAGAGATGGCGATCCTGAGGAGCCTCCATTGTTTGTTATGTGAGTTATAATCAACTGGCATTGCTAATGACTAGTGTACAGTGAGTGCCTTGTAGCGCTTTACAAATGCTTAGGAGTAGTAGGAAGGAAGATGACATTTTTAATTCTGGTGCATCTGTCCCCTCTTCTTCCCCTTCAGGGATCCCTTTGCCCTGCATAGGCAGCAGCTGAGCCGGATGCTTTCTGGAGGCTTTGGCTTCAGTCCCTTCCTTAGCCTGACAGATGGTGGTCTTTCTACAGTCCGGCCTCCAGTGCCCAATCGAAGGATGCAGGTATAATGCCGGGGAGGGTGGAAGGAATGAGGAATGGATGAGCTCTATGGTAGTTCATTTGCATTTATTTATTGAGTTTTATGTTTAAATGATTTTATTGATTTTCCTTGAGGACAGTACAAAACCAGAGAAACAATCTTACACAGCTTAAGTACCTCATGACATTAAGGTCCCTCCCCCTTGGAAACCACTATCTAGAAGATAATTACATAGTCAACAAGCATGCATAAGCGTTTTCCATAATGGCCAGAAGATGCATCACAAAGTAAAGGATGCCTGTCTAAGTATCACTTCAAAAAGTGTTGTTAAGGAAAATCCGACTTGTACAGACAATGCAATTATGATCCCTGTACACAATATGTACATCTATATACCGTATATCGTATAACCGGTATACTCGTCTCATTAACAGAATTACCCTTTACTCCCCTCTCCCCATCTATTTATTGAGCTTTATTTACCACTTGTTTGAAGGATTCATCCAGGATGGTGTACGGCAGTTACTTTAACGTGAATCTTACAATTTCATTAACAGCATAACAATGGTAAAACGACCAAATATAGACATGGAATAAAATTGAAGATGGTAAATTGAAGCCTAGAAATAGGACCAACAAGAAACTGTGTCCGAAATAGAAACATTCAAGATCCCTGTAGAAAAGCCACACACCAGAAGGCATAGTATTGTTTGTAGAGCCAAGAAAACAGGCTAAGCAAATTAGCAATCATATCCAAGTCAAATAGACCTCAGATGTCTTACTCCAACAAAAAAAACCCTCCACTTTAAGTATTCCACTTTATTACAGTTTTCAAAAACATTGCAAAAATGTGTCTTTAGGCACAATTTCATATCATTTACAGCTTACAAACAAACCCAAAGTCCAGCTATATTTTTTCCTCTCACATTCACAAAAAAGCTCAACAGTGGCCCTATTTCACCTCCAGCTTTATCAAGGGCTGCGACATTAATTCTCCATCAGTGATCTTTGCCTAACACAGAATTCTTCACCAAACAGCTCAAATAACATGGATATGCTGTGATGTCAACATAATACATTTTACATTTGCATTCAATATAAATTTACTAAAGCAGTTTACAAAACTAATTATACAAATAAAATTGGTGAGCATATAGACAAACATGATTTAATGGAATGGATTCAGCCAAGGGAAGTCTTGGCTCACCAATTTGCTTGACTTCTTTGAAAGCGTGAATAAACGTGGATAAAGGTCAGTCAGTTGATGTAGTGTATGTAGATTTTCAGAAAGCTTTTGACAAAGTTCCTCATGAGAGACTCCTGAGAAAATAAACTAAAACAAACATGGGATAGGAGGCAATGTTTTCTTGTGGGTTATGAATTGGTTAATGGATAGAAAACAGAGGGTAGGGTTAAATGGTCATTTATCACAATGGAAGAGGGTGAATAGTGGAGTGCCATAGGGATCTGACTGGAACTAGTGCTATTTAACATATTTATAAATGATCTGGAAATGGAACAAGTGAGGTAATTACATCTGCAGATGACAAAACTATTTATAGTTGTTAAAACATATGTGGATTGTGAAAAATTGCAGAAGACCTTAGAAAATTAAGAAAACTAGGCATCCAAATGGCAGATGAAATTTAATGTGGACAAATGCACATTGAGAAGAATAATCCCAAATCTTAGTTACTTGATGCTAGGGTCCACCTTAGGAGTCGGCACCCAAGAAAAAGATCTAGGTGTCATTGTAAACAATAAGCTGAAATCTTCTGACCAGTATGCAGTGGCGGCCAAGCAAGATACCAGGAATTATTAGGACAGGGATGGAGAATGCTATAGTGCTTCTGTATCGCTCCATGATGCAACCTCATCTTGCGTATCACATGCAATTCTGGTCATCACTTCTTAGAAAGATATAGTGGAATTAGAAGAGGTTTAAAGAAGGACCACCAAAATGATAAAGGGGACGGAACCCTTGTTATATGAGGAAAGACTAAAGAGGTGAGGGCCTTTAGCTTGAGGGGGATATAATAGAGGTCTACAAAATCTTGACTGGTGTAGAATGGATAACAAATGAATCCAAAATTTTTTTTCTCCCCCAGAAAATTTACAAAGACTAGGGGACACTCACTGAAGTTACATGGTAATACTTTTTAAACAAATAGGAGGGCCTGTCTCGCTTTTAAACATAAGCATATTTTTTTGCAGATTTGGGATGCTTATATTCAGTTTTTGTCTCCTAGGGCTCAGAGCTTAATTTTGAACTCATTCTAACTTGGGGGCTCTTTTTCTTTCCTTCTTGGGATGTACGGTTGTGGTTTTGCTTGGTTCGATTAGGGGGGATGGATATAAGGGGGGACCTATTGAAGGGGGCTGCTGGTTTTTCTTGTCTGGGGGGAGCTTGGTCTTTGATCGTTGATTGTCGGAGAGTATCAGAGTATACAGCTGGTTTCTTTATATTTGGAGGTTTGGGGTTGGGGTTCGTTTAGGGGGTATTTCCTTTCTACTGGTTATTGGGTTTGTGAGAATTGTTACCTGCTGTCTATTTGGCTGTTCCTACTCACTGCGTTTGATAGGGGGTCTCTTCTCTTGTGGGTGGGAGTGGGGGGTGGTTGGGGAGGTGCTGCTGGGTGGGGGGTACATTACGCTTGAAAATTCTTGATGACTGCCTATTACATCTGTTCTGTGTTCTTGCGTCGTGGTTTTGGAGTTTGTTTTGTTGTCATCAATAAAAAATGATTTGACCTAAAACTAATAGGAGGAAATCTTTTTTGACTTGAGAAATAGTTAAGCCTGCGTACTTGGTACTCCGTGCGCAAATTGATGTTTCTGGAGAGAGAATATTTCCTCCAAACTCCCATATGTACCACTTTGGGTTTTCTGGCTGGTGGGACAAGCCCTTTTGTGGGACTTGGGTCCATGCTGAGTTGAGAACTTTGGGATCATGGGGAGGACTGATCTTTTGATTTTTTTTTTTTTTTTTGCAGGAGGAATATGGGTTAGCCACTCGGGATGCTTATCATTATACCCAATTATGCTTGTTTTTACACAACAAAGCTATTTGGGATTTCAATTTGGGAGAATCAGGTTGTGGAACAGGCTTTACAGTCTGGTGTCTGTAGGGGTGGTATTTTGAGGTTTTAAGCCCTATTATTGCGGGAAGCGCCCCGGGATAAGCAGACCTGAGAGAGGGTGTTGGGGGGGGGGGGGGGTCTGTTGTGCGGGAAGGGCCTGGCAAAAGCTGTAAAAAAATATTTTCATCTGTCTGTCTCCTATACAATAGTGGAAAACGTTTTTAAAATGTATTATCAGTAGTATTACACCCCAACTCACTTGGCTTATATGTTTAAGGGCGTTAGTGCTCTTTGTTGGAGAAACTGTGGACAAACGGGGGATTTTATCCACAAGTGGTGGACATGCCTGGTTATAAGATCCTTTTATCAAATGGTGGGTAAATTAGTGGTATGTATTTCTAAGACACACTTCCCTTTATTGATGGGCTGTTGTTTACTGAATGTCCCTTTGCCTGCTCATACTCCCTCCATGCACAAATTGGTGGCTTATATCTTCACTGCCGCTAGATTGGTTCTGGTGGCGAGTTGGAAAAATCCAGTGCCACCTGGGTGATCTGTGTTATGTCAAATTAACAGCACAAAGGGGTAAGGGTCTGGTGGCTTATAAAATCTGGGCCCCCTACATGGACTAAAGAGATACATTGTGAAGGGCAGCTCCTCTTGGGGATATTTCAATATTATTTGATTTTGGTGTTCTCTTCTTTTTATGCATAGCCCAAGTATCCCATAGATAAGGTGATAGGGTGGGGGAGGGGGTTGGGATTGACTCTATGGGAGGATGGTTGTTATTATACTTGGTTGGATGTTGGGTGAGAGAGTTGGATCTCCAACACTGTTGATTTATTAAGTTGTACAAATCTTTTTGTATCTATATAGCAAAATTCTAATAAAACCAAATATAAAAATAAATAAATAATAAAGCCAGAGGATGTGGTAACACTGGTTAGTGTATCTAGGTTTGAACAAGTTTCTGGAGGAAAAGTCCATAGTCTGTTATTGAGACGGACATGGGGGATGCCACTGCTTGGAATGTTTTTACTCTTTGGGTCTATGCCAGGTACTTGTGACCTGGACTGGCCCCCATGAAGATAGGATACAGGGCTAGATGGACCATTGGTCTGACCCAGTAAGGCTATTCTTATGTAAAATTAAATAAAATAGAAAAAAGAACGCCATAAAATATAGGAAAGGCCTAACCATTCACGTAAGAGGGAAAAAAAATCAATATATAAACACCAATGAAAAACCTAGTAAGTACATATTAGAACAAACAAGATATTGTAAAGCTGTTCCTACAGTACAATGAAATATCTGACTATGTAGCCAGATGTAGGGGCCAAATGAAATATAGAGAGAAGATTGTTCAATGAGTGGGATGGAGGAGCTTTTCTGAGTGGGTAAAAGGTTGATTCTGGCATTGGAGGTAGTGAGCGAGTTTGGGGATCTGGACTTCATTGATAGCCTGTGCTCTTGTAAATCTTGCAGGCTGGCCCTCTGTCCCCCTATGGAGCACTGGGAATGGTGAGTGTCTGAAATGCTTAGAACGTCTGGGAGGTAAGTATTCAGTGTCTTTGCTCTGTCCGGAGCAAGAATTTAGTCCCTTCTAAAAAGAGGAGGACTTAGATGATGGTCACAAGGGTGGGGAGGGGGGTGAGACTCATGAAGATATTGAGTTTATGGGCTCCTGGGGAATCCTTGGAGAGAAAAAGATGAAGCTTTAATCAATAATCCATTTGTGTCTCTCACAGGGAGGTGGCTTTGTTGATATGTTTGGCATGATGAATGACATGTTGGGGAATGTGGTAAGAATATTCTACCCAATATCTCTGAGAGATCTCCTGACCCTCTCTTCTTGCCAACACTGACACCCTTTCTCTCTCTCTGTCTCTCTAAGGAGCAGATGACAAGCACTCCCAACTGCCAAACATTCTCTTCATCCACAGTCATTTCTTATTCTAATTCTGGGGATGGGGCTCCCAAACTCTACCAAGAGACATCACACACACGGGCCGCCCCTGGAGGGGTAAGTACAGGCTGCAAAGGGCTAGAAATGTCTGGGGATGGACTTGCCCCAGAACACTGACTCTCTCTCCAATTTTCCCATCAGATCCGGGAGACTCGGAGGACCGTCCGGGACTCTTGCAGCGGCTTAGAACAAATGTCAATTGGTCACCACATTCGTGATCGAGCACACATTGTACAGCGATCGCGCAATCATCGCACTGGGGACCAGGAGGAGAGACAGGACTATTTGAACATGGATGAAAGTGAGGCCCCCCCTCTGTTTTGTTGTGCTTTCCCCCCCCTCGCTCATGCATGCGCAAGATTCAAGACTGTTTCTTTGGCCTTGACGGTCTCTTCCTAAACAAATGCATAAAATGGGGAAAAGACAAATCCCAGACAATTCCTGAGGTTTGTTGCTGGTTCAGATTGTCTCTGCTTCTAACCTGGGTTCAGGATCCTCAGATTTTGCTGTTTCTCTTCTTTCCCCAGGATTTCTTGCTCATTTTTTTGGGAGGGAAATCTTTGATCTTCTCTTTCTTGGATACAGTTCTGCAGACAGAGTCTGGCTTCTTAAAATGTCTAATTCAGTTTTTATCTGCACATTTCTATTTTGTAATTTCTTAGTCTATATTTGACAGGTTTTGTTTTTGTTCAATATGTGAGGCCAAGGTGTAATATTCAAAGAACCTTACGCTCCTAGTCATTCTCTCCTTTAGACAACTTATTCTGGATTTCTCTAGGAATTCTTCATTCTTTGTTATGGCTCCTACTCTGGAATTCTTTGCCTTTTACCTTCAAGGCACAATTAAAGGCGTACTGCTTCTCTTTGGCAGATTTAAATGCTTTGTTCCCTCCCTTACCATATTGTTCATCCCTTTCCCCAACCTTTTTATTTTTCTTGTAATCCCTGACTCCCTCTTTCCCCATGTTCTCAATTGTTTTCTTTTACGTTTTGTCTTCTTTCTGTTCTTACCCTATTTAATTTGGGCTTTGTTTTATTTTTAATTTAATTTTTTATTGTAAACAGCTTAGATTTGCCTTCTGGTTATGTTATTCTGTAGTGTTTAATTTCTGTGTAGGGGTCTATCTGTTGGTCTTCTTCCCTCCCCCCCCCCCCATATTATGTGTATTGAGGTTCTAGGGCCTGGTGTAATAGTTGCAGTTACTGCAGGTGGGTTTGCTGTAGAAGTGCTCAATGTTTTTTGTTTCTGTGGCGCTCCTCTGGTTTCTCTCACCATGTCTGATCTAATTTACCATTTGTTCTCGCAATCTCTCTCAGGTGAGGCTGGAGGTTTTGATGAGGAGTGGAGGAGAGAAACATCTCGTTTCCGGCCACAGCGTGGTCTTGAGTACCGGCGACAGGATGAGCGCCATGGAGGAGACGGAACACGCCTGGCCATCCAGGGACCCGAGAGCTCTCCAGCAAGACAGTCCAGGCGCTATGATTGGTGAAAGAGGCTTGAAGCCTTGCGGGGGTGCCTTATAGACACCCCCACATCTACATGCATCCTCTTGTAAGTGACCACTGCTCCAGCTATCGTTTCTTCTCTTCCCTGGGATTAGACACCATTTTTTCTGCTCATTAGTTTCTGGGAAGCCTTTGATATTTCACTCTGTTCTTTGGGAAATGGGCATAACCTGGGTTCAGGATCCCCCAGATTTTGCTGTTCCAGCTGCTATTTCTCCCCTTTCCCTGGGCTTAGACACCGTTTTTCCTGCTCATTCTGGGGGGAGTCATTGATTTGCTTTCTCTAATTTAGGTCCCTTATTCTGTGCTTGGTAAGGATCTGTCTCAATATGGCTGGATGTCGGGTTGTTGTTTTGTAAGCCCCAATATGTTATGGCGGGTTTGCTTCCTAGGTGTGAGGAGTGTGCTTTTTGAAGGGTTTTGGGGGATTTTCCTGAATGGAGGGAGTTTGTATGGCTGTTAACTATGGAATGTTCATTTTTTATACGGTAAATAGTAAAGGGAGGCATCCTAGTTCTGTCATGAACTCGTCAGGGGGATTTCTGTGACTGCAGAGGGTTTTTTGTGCAGGTTTTTATGATGGTTAACTGTTGTGATGTGTATTGTGTTATGAATGTTTGTTTATAATCCTGGTGCAGGGTGAAAATGGAATGAATGACTGAACAGGAAGTATAGGGTTCTGTCCCATTTTGTGCACTTTACTCTGAGGATTTATTGAAAGATTCTCACAAATATTTGTAATAGTTTTTCTACTGTCTCTCTAGTCAATAGTATGGTTCGTAGTTAAAACTGGCTGTTCAGGTAGGGCTTCTGATTGGCTGTAGCTGTCCCTTCCTTTCTGACTCCCACTTTCTCTTTTTCTGCAGGAACAGGCGGTCATTTTTTTTCATGCCACGGCTCCCCAGATGCTGCCAGAAGACCTTGCTCCATGCCATGGCCAGTCTCGCCAGCACCAGCAGGAGGTGCTGGTCACTGATACAGCCTTACCTTTCTAGGTTAACCTCCTCTCTGTGTCCCACTCCATGCCACTGGCCTGCTTCCTGTGCTGCTCATTCCACTAGTGGAGGAAGGGTTTCTGGTTTCACTCTTACTTGGTAGAGGGATGGAAGCAGAGGAACAGATGATTTAAAATCATGTCTGTAAGAGTGCTGCAGTCCTGCCTGTGTCCCCACTGCTTCTGGTTGGGGAGAGGTCGCCTCTTCTCTTCTGTCCCCTTAGGGATTGTGTACATTTTTATATTTCATGCCTTTACTTTCTGTAGTAATGTGTTGGCCTCAGTGTTTTAGAGGGCAAATCCCTACCCTTCACCCCAAGACATTGTTGGCAGGATTTTTAGATGGGAAGGGTTTGGGGTTATGGTTCTCTGAAAGAGGAGCATACAGGGGCTGTGGGAAGGGTCTCCTGTGCTGGCCAATTTGGAATATTAACTTTCAACGGATCAGCGTCTTTGCATCCCTACCATGTTTTTATTGACATCTTTTGTTTTGAGGGATGCAGAAAAACAGGTTACTCATAACCCCCTTTTTGCATTGTGAACGTGGAAACTAGACTACATGTTTGTTAATATTAATTATAATAAAGGAAATTTAAGGAGAAGAATGTGTGTGTTATATCAGAGGAGGAGAGGAAACCTGATGTGTAGTACACACAAGGCTTGAATAACACAGTTGTGGGGGAAAGACAGCTTTCTGCTGTATAGGAGATCTGGCCATAAGAGAGATTCAAATTTGAGCCCTAGATGGAGTTCAGAGATTGCTTGAGTACTGGTAAAAGGCATTTGCTCTGAGATTAGGGCTGTTATGGGTGTTGAGCTTCAAGGATCAATCGAGCCGGTCCTTTTCAATATTTGGCAAATGATGATGATAATATTTTATTTATTTAAAATTTTATATACTGCATAAAAACTATGCGGTTTACAAAATTACATGCATGCATATTAAAAATACTAAAACATGTTTCAACAGAACAAACACAGTATCATTAATAAAACCTTTCAAATTCATCCAACAAGATGGAAAGAGAAAATTCCATAAAAACAGGACGGTAAGGCTTCTGCAGCAAATAGCATTGGCACGTGAAGACAGTTTTCAACATTTTCTTAAAGTTCAGTCTCCCATCACAAAATCACAGGATACCAGGCAGCACATTCCAGAGCTTGGCACCTGCTACGGACAGCAGTTTTGCCCCAATTCTAACATCTTACCCTCCAAATTCAACTTCATTCTATTTTCAGGGTTGATAGATTTCAAAAAATCTCCTTTAGTACCCTTGGGGAAATGTGATATAAGATTTGCTGTAGGATTGAGAGCATCTTAAACTGGACTCCCTGCTGCATAGGTAACCAGTGCAGTTGTTTCAACATGGGTTATTATACGAGTCATTCTTGAAACCCCGGTAATCGATCTTGCTGCAGAGTTAACTAACATCTGCAGTGCCCTCATCTTCACTTTAGTAACTCCCAAATAAAGAGAATTGCAATAATCCACTCTACTTAGATGTTGGTATCATCCACAAAGAAGCAAATCTTCAGCAATATCATTTATAAAAATGTTAAAAAGAACAGGCCCAAGAACACAACCTTGAGGCACACCACTGGTAACCTCCCTTTCCTCAGAGCGATCTCCATTGATCACTACCCTCTGTCGCCTTCCACTCAACCAGTTCCTGACCCAGCCCGAGGGCACTCGGTTTATTTATTAGACGTCTGTGTGGAACACTGTCAAAGGCTTTGCTAAAATCTAAATACACCACATATAGCGCACTCCCTCTATCCAATTCTCTGGTCACCCAGTCAAAGAAATTGATCCAATTTGTCTGACAAGATCTACATCTAGTGAATCCACTCATTGGGGATAGCTTGAAAACCTGACTGGCTGAGGGTCCCTTGGGATAGGTTTAAGAACCACTGGTCTAGATAATTTGACAGATAACATTTATTCTTTAGCATCCCTCCAGACTGGCACAGAAACGGATGAGTTTACATTCTTCTGCCAGCATGTGGAGACTGAGACACTAACTTTTTGCTGTAGTATGAGTGAGTTATGCAGTCCCATCTACAATCAATCTTGTTAGCGATGAGCATTTTTAAAGGGAAAAAGTGCTCATTGTGTGTCTGATGAGCAGTGAGCACGGCTGGCATGTGCACAAAGTACTCCAGCCGCCACGAAGGGGAATCCTTGTCAGCTTCAGATGCCGACAAGCAGAGTTCCCCTTTGTGCGTGTACTGCTCATCGGCTGCAGGCAATAGGGAAGCCCGGGCTTCCCCAGCCACTAACGGTCAGGGAAATAAAGTTTCCTTTACTGCCGATTGTGCAGTTCTGTTTTAGTGGCTGGGTCCAGGCCTCTTTGCTGCTACAGACCTCAGGGGAGATTTTTTTGGTGGGAAGCTCTTCTATTTTGCCTGTGGCTTCGGGTGACCTCCCTCCTGTGTTAGAGAGACAGGAAAAGGTTTTAACTGCTTCTGCAGTGAGTGCTTCCTTGCTGCCAAGAGGGTTTGCCCCTGATTTTGTTTTAGGCATGTACAAGGCTTGCTTACAGGTGGCTGGGGCTCCTGCTTCCTCCACAGGTGTCTCTGGTTGTTGTTTTTTTTTTTTTTTTGGGGGGGGGGCTTTTGCCTTCCATGTCTACCCCCATTCAACCCTTTCCGGCATCTGCTCCTGCCCAGCCCCCTCCCCCCCGGTCTTTGTCCAAGCGGCCACGGGTTTCTTGGGTCAAGGAATTTTTGTTTGTGTACACATTTTCACCTCGGGGGGAGGGGGTGGATGATGTGGACAGCTGTTTTTCGATTGGCGAGGATGCATCGGTTGTGCGCATTTTTCACCAGGAAGAGCTGCAGGAGCTGATTCTTCAGGTTTCTTCAGTTTTGCGCTTTGAGGAGGAAGTGGACCCCCCTGCTTCGCGGGATCCAGTTGGCCTCCCGTTCTTTTCCTTTGCATCAGGATATTCGGGATGTGATGCATGCCCTGTGGAAGTCTCTGGATACATCTTTCTGCTTGGCGTGGTCCATGACCAGGCTCTATCCCATTCCTGATGGGATACCTTTAAGTCTTGATGTCGTGGTCTCGGCTATCGTGCGTAGACATACAGTGCCGTTGAAGGCAGTTCAAAATTGAATGACTCCCAGGATCGAAAAATGGAGTCTCTTAAGCAGAGTTTTGACGTGCCTGCCTTGGCTGTCCAGGTGGTGATTTTGTGGCGGTCTGGTAGCCTGGGCTTGTTTCCTGTTGTCTGAGCGGGTCCTTGACTGGGACTCTGATGACTGGTCCTTGGTGGATCAGGAAGTGGTGAAGATTGAGCTCAGCGCTTCTTATCTCTCAGATGCTATGTATGATCTGTTGGGGACATCTGCCAAGTCCATGGCTCTTGGCATGGCTACTCGCCATACCCTGTGGCTTTGGGGTTGGTTGGTGGATGTGGCCTCTAAGGCTAAGTTCAGTAAATTTCCATTTCAGGGCTCCTTCCTTTTTGGGGAGGAGTTGGATAAGCTTGTTCAGGTCTTCAGTGACTTTAGGGTGCCTCAGCTTCCAGAGGTCAGTCCTCGTCAGGCATTGCAGGGGGGGGGGGGGTGTCTGCTTGATATTTGTAGGTACCACCCTGGCTGGGGTGTAGCCTCTTTTCCTTCCAGAGAAAGTTTCTTTCAGCATATGCAGTTCTTTCAGGGCCCACTGTGGCTCCTCCTCTGTCCGTCCAGCCCAGTGACTCGTTGCGGGTCCTTCCTCTGGTTCCGGTGGGAGCCATATTGTGGGAGTTTTACCGGTGGTTGGTCGAGATCACAACGGATCAGTGAGTCCTAGAGGTGATTTGGGACAGCTATGCTCTCGATTATTCCTGGCCCTTCCAGATCGTTTCCACTCTTCTCCTTGTCAGGCAGCTTGGAAGAAGTGGGCTTTTCATCAGACACTGCAAAGGTTGCTGGATCACAAAGTGGTAGTCCCAGTGCTTCCTCAAGAGTTTCGGAAGGGCAGGTACTCCATTTACTTTGTGGGCCCAAGATTTACTTTGATGGGCCCAAGAAAGAGGGGTCTTTTGGGCCCATCTTAGACTTGAAGGGTGTCAACAGGACACTTTGGGGTTCCTTCTTTTTGCATGGAGACCCTAAAATCCGTAACTGGCCGTTCAGCCTGGGAAATTTCTGACTTCGCGATCTGGTGAAAGCCTACCTGCATGTTTCAATTTTGGCCTTCCATCAGCGATTCTTTTGCTTTGCGATTATGGGAAAGCACTATCAGTTTTGTGTGCTTCCTTTTGGTCCTGCCACGGCTCTGCAAACTTTCACCAAGATTGTGGTGGTGGTAGCCTTGTGCAAGGAGGGTATTTTGGACCATCCATATCTGGACGACTGGTTGATTCGAGCCAAGTCCTTTCTGGAGAGCTCCCAGGTGACGACTCGAGTTGTGGAGTTCTGCAGTCGCTGGGATGGTTGGTCAACTTGTCCAAGAGCCGGTTGATTCTGTCTCAGCGCTTGGAGTATCTCGGTGTTGTCTTCAACACCAGCTTAGGGAGAGTTTTCTTTCCTGAGGGCCGAGTGTTGAAATTGCAGTCATAGATTCACTTTCTGATGGATTTTTGTCCTCGGGTGCAAGATTTTCTGCAGGTCTTGGGGTCAATAGCAGCCTCCCTGGAAGTGGTCAGGTGGGCTCAGGCTCACATGCGCCCTCTTCAGTATGTGCTTCTTCTGTGATGGTCACTACAGATGCACGATCTGGACTCTCCGTCCCTCTTCAGGGTTTAGTTCGCAGCCTCTGCTGGTGGCTACAGTCTTTAGGGAGTGAGTTTGGATCTTCTCCAGTGGACCGTGCTTCTCACGGACGCCAGTCTCCTTGGTTGAGGAGTTCAATGCCTCAGTCACTCAGTGTTCTGGAGACCAGAGCCATTCAGTTGTTGTTACTAGCTTTCTATGTATTGTTGAAGGGCAAGTCGGTTCGGGTTTTTTCAGACAATGCCACGGCGGTGGCTTACGTCAGTCGTCAGGGGGGAACCAAGAGTAATCTGGTAGCACAGGAGATGTCTCTTGTCAAGGAATGGGCAGCGATTCATCTTCTGGACATCTTGGCTTCTCACGTAGTGGGAGCAGACAATGTCTAGTGGACTTACTCAGTTGTTATGTGCTGAATCCCGGAGAGTGGTGTCTGTCTAGAAGTCTTCGAAGTGATTGTTCAATTATGGGGGTGGCCGATCATGGATCTGATGGCCTCGAGTGTCAATGCCAAAGTGCCGAGGTTCTTCAGTTGGCGCAGGGATTACCAGGCCAAGGGTGCTTGGCTGATGGACGGCCTGCTGTATGTCTTTCCTCCATGGTCACTGATGGGCAGAATCCTTCACATTGCTAGACACGCAGGCTGTGTGATCCTGATGGCTCCAGATTGCCCAGGTGCCCGTGGTACGTGGATCTGATTTGTCTTCTCAAGGAAGATCCTCTTCCACTGCTCCTCTCACTCAACTTTCTAACTCAGGGTTCCATTCCCATGTTCAATCCGGGTCCCTTTTGCCTTACAGTTTGGCTCTTGAAAAGGAACGTCTAAGTAAGAAAGGTTATTCAGATAAGGTGATCTTCACTCTCTTGGGTTCTCAGAGACTTTCCATCTCTTGGGCTTTTGTGTGAGTTTGGGGTATTTTTGAGGAGAGGTGTTCCGTGCGTGGCATGGTTCCCCTTTGCACATCTTGGAGTTCTTGCAGCATGGCCTGGACCGGAGCTTTGCCTGGTTCTCCCTTTTCCTCTTACTTTTACTTACTTGCCTCACGAAAAGATTTGTTGCCCTTTCAGTTTTGCCCACTGCATTTCTACTTGCAGACGTTCCCATCCAGACAACAATTCCTTGACATTATCCCCATCTGTTAGTTAGATTTTTTAAAAGTCTAGAATCTTTATTTTTGAATGAGCCCTCTTTAATACCCATCTTAATATTAAACCTTACCATGCAGTGATCACTGGATGCCAGATGATCACCCATTGTAACATCAGAAACACTTGGAAGACTAGAGGTCCATTTGTTCTAAACCAGGAGTAGGCAATTCCAGTCCTCGAGAGCCACAAGATCTCCATGAGATGGATTTGCAGGCACTGCCTCCTTGAGATGCAAATCTGTCTCGTATGTGTTCATTGTGGATAATCTGAAAACCTGACCTGCCTGTGGCTCTCAAGGACCGGAATTGCCTACCCCTGGTCTAGAATTTCCAATGTGTCTGTGTTATTTTTGTTGACAATCCAGTGAGTGGCTTGTTAAATCTTAAATTAAAAAGACTTGTCTTAAAATAGCATCTTGCCTGAATAGGAAGGCAATTCAAGCTCATGGATAAAGGAGGGATTCTTTCAATTTACCTTTTCCAAAATATCACTCCGGGAAAATGCTTAGGGGGAGGGTTCTTTGAGTGGGCAGACTTGTTGGGCTGACGGCCCTTTTCTGCCGTCATACTCTATGTTACAACATTTGGTAATGACTGTAACCTTTTCTTCAGCTGGTCAGGACAACCCAAATACAGCACCTTACAGTAATCCAGTTATGATGGGGACCATCGTGAAGGCTGCGCTCTTGATTATTTGGATTTTGGCATTGCAGTTATGGCCAGAACTTACCTTGGGCCTCCTGGACTGCTTTGCCTCATGTGGACAGCCAGTGCCTGTTAAGTGACTCTAAATAGCACAAGGTCACCATTCTCTAATTTACAGAGTCCAATTACCATAAATGTAGAGCCAATCACAAAATAGCGCTTGAAAGAATTAGGAATCAAAATGAAACTCTGAAAAACAATATTTATTTAAAAAATTTGTATTCCACATATCAACTAGGCAGATTACAAAGTAAACGTACGACCTACAAGCAATCCTTATTAATAGAAGGCTTTTACAAATAAATGAGTGTTCAGTAGTTTTTCTGAATGATCCAAAATCTTAATTTTGGCCAAGGGACAGTTTCATTGCAGACTGCCAAGCAAGTACTGTGGCACTTCTCCATACAGTACACGATATCTAACTGTCCAGATCGTATATGCAATAGGCAGCCAATGGAGCGATGTGCTCATAAGGAGACGACCCCTGTGATCATCCTTGCCGCTGTGTTTTGCACAACCTGTGATTCCCAGAAACAAGACATCACAAAAATCTAACTTTGTAATGACAAGACTTGGGATCGCTATCTGCATTGGTTTTATTGTAGGAAAGCACTGTTAACATTCAAGATCTGATCATCCATTGCTTGGTGTACACCTGGATAGACATTTAACAATCTCATGTAATCTGATCTTTTCTCTTCATTGTCTAGGGTTAACGCCAACATATTTCTAGCCATCCACTTCTTGATCTCATCCATACAGACCATCAATCTACTCTTTACTTGATTGTCTCTGTTTTCAGCTGGAACGAAAAAACAGATGTAATCGGCATAAATTTGATAGAGGGCATTTAATTTGGTCAAGACCTGTCCTAGTGAGGTCTATAGTTGTAATATGGAACTAGTAACTGTCCACCTCATCTTCAGCTTTAAAACCCCTTGAAGGAAGGTTTACAATTGGAGTTTATAGAAAGGGAACTTTATAAACATCATCTTGAACTAGTCTTACCAAGGTCTCCATACAGGAAGCAAGATACCAGGGGCAGAGACTGACCTCCAACATGCCAGATGGCATGTTGCAGAAGAGTATGAAGGAAGACTGGCAGCAGAGGTATAGTACTGAGAGGGCCACTGTGGCACACAGGTAGGACTGTGCCAGATTGGGGTAGAGTAGGACTGATGCGGAATATTCCTGGCCAGTCCCAGAGGAGGACCCTGCTCACACACTTCCTGTGCTTTCTCTTCCCGAAGCGCAGAAGCAATCGGCTGTCCCTTCTCCCCCCATGCCTTAGCATCTGCACAGTGACTGGAACCAGTGCCAGTAAGAGCAGGGTTGGTCTGGGCCAGCTCCAGATGGGCCAGAATCTGGGATTTCACACAGGAGTCGAGAGTGGCAGCAGAGTCCAGGAATGCTGTCACGGCCCTACGACAGTGACTGAATCCAGCCATGAAGTCTTGCCCTGGGGTGGAAAAAGAAAGGAGGGAAAAAAGCACAATGAGGAAAGCAAGCTCGTATGCAACATCAGTATCCTCTTCCACAAGCTCTCGTTTCTCCCTCGCCCTCTGGGTACCACAGAAACTGCAGCTTGTGGCAGCTTTTCCCAGCTATGAAAACACCTGAATTTCCTCTGGGCCAAGTTTCTAGTGTGCGGTAAATACAGGATTATTGAGGGCAAAGTAAAGTGGCCTGTACCTGATGTCTTCAGCTTTTCCATCTGCCTTACAGTCAGTTCTAGGATATCGGCCTTTTCCAGTCTGCAAGTCCTTGAGTTCTGGAGATTAAAAATAGAGCAAAAAGGCTCAGTCACAGCACAAGCAGCTCTGGTCAGGAGTGAAGGGCTCAGGGATCCAAGGTCAAGAGCAACTTCATGGGATAAATTAGAGAGAGAAAAGAAGCAAAAAGCCCTTGTGTGATTTCCCAGTCTCCTCACCTGTGCCAGGGGCATCTGCAGAAGAAGCTGCTTCAGCTGGCCCAGGCTGGCATTGATCCGAGCACGGCGTCGCTTCTCAATCAGAGGCTTGACGGACTGCATAGAGAGAGAAAAAAGAGACCTTTCCATAGCAAAAACCAATTCAGCACCACAATGAGATCCAGCCCTACATGCTAGCAGAGTCTGGGCAGAGCCACACCACAACTTAGAAAGAAATGGGCAGACAAAAAAAACGGGAACCCCCAAGAAGCCAGACTGCCCAAAAAACTAGAAACAGAAATGCATTTTCCTTCTCCTCCTATTCTCATACCTTTTTTTAAAAGCTTGTTAGTCTGAAGCATTTTCATCTGGTGTGGGAGCTTGCTTCACATATTCTCATACCTTTTTTTGGCTTTCCAGCCTCTCACACGGCTCAGTGTGGAAGCTGACCCCACTCACTTTTAGACATGAGTGACAAGCTTGGTTTTAGGATACTGGAATACTGTGTGCAATTCTGGAGGCCGCATTATCGCAAGGATGTGCTGAGACTGGAGTCGGTGCAAAGAATGGCCACCCGGATGGTCTCGGGACTCAAGGATCTACCATACGAAAAACGGCTTGACAAATTACAGCTATACTTGCTCGAGGAGCGCAGAGAGAGGGGGGACATGATCGAGACGTTCAAGTATCTTACGGGCCGCATCGAGGCGGAGGAAGATATCTTCTTTTTCAAGGGTCCCACGACAACAAGAGGGCATCCGTTGAAAATCAGGGGCGGGAAACTACGAGGTGACACCAGGAAATTCTTTTTCACTGAAAGAGTGGTTGATCGCTGGAATAGTCTTCCACTACAGGTGATTGAGGCCAGCAGCGTGCCTGATTTTAAGGCCAAATGGGATCGGCACATGGGATCTCTTCACAGGGCAAAGGTAGGGGAGGGACATTAAGGTGGACAGACTAGATGGGCCGTGGGCCCTTATCTGCCGTTTATTTCTATGTTTCTATAGATTCAGTGTTATGGGTACTATGTTTGTTACTCATCTCAAACTTTAATTTACCACGTTCATCCACAATTTCTCTTTCTACCCCACTAGAACATTGTTTGAGCAATAACATCTGCTTAGGTCAGAGAATTCCAGTAGTGGTTAGAAATAGAAAAAATGATTGTAGAAGGTCAACTTTTTGTAGGAATCAGAATGCACTTAAATCTGTTCCGTTATCCAACAGGAAGTGCTGAATCTTTTACTCCAGTACCAGCAGATAATTAGGGTTTAATTTCAGATACTGAGACTTGGATTGCTCAGAGGGATCTTTTTATCCAAAACGAGCTTTGCCCACAGGGTTTTTCATAGTATTTTTACCTCTAGGAGGGATAAACGGGATGGGGGATTGGGACTGAACTACTGGTCACTTTTTAATGTTCACCTTACTGATACCCTGCACTAGAAAATGATACTGTCACTTAAAGATGAGTTAGCTCAAGATCCCTTGGGAATATTCCTGTTATATCGCCCTCCTGTACTTTGGAAGGATTGTATTGAACTTATTTCTAATACTATAACGGATACTGTGTTGAAGTATCCCAGGTTATTGGAGACATTAACTTAGACTTAGATGACACAGCCAACAAAGACACTTCAGATTTTATCTCATTTCTGAATTCTCTTGGTCTAGCTTTACCTACAAAAGTCATTACACATGAGAGGTCATATGTTAGATCTTATTAGTTTTACGGATCACATGCATCAACAAACTATGCTCAACGTCTGCTGATCAGATCACTTTCTCGGGGAATTCTGCCTAACAATTTTCATGTCTCCTATTAGTGATTACGCACAGCAGAAGCGAACCATAACCATTAGAAAAAAGATCAGCTCAGATCTTTTTTGGTTCCAACTTCTCCTCTGATAAATTGTCAGAAAGTATCTGGAAAGATTGGAAGGGACTATCAGAAAGGACTTATCAATCTTTATCTAAATTGGTGAGTTATACATGGAAGACACCCTGGTACAGGTGTGCAGAAGATTAGAACGCAAATGGGGAAAAAAACTAATATAGGCATTGATAAGATGACCTGGAGGGTTAACATCAGGAAATACAGCCTAGAGCTCAGGACTGCCAGAAAAAAACTATTATGGCATTAAGATAGCTAACTATGACAATCAAAGCTCTGGTGCTCTCTAATTCCAGCGAGCACAAAACCAAAGCAAATCTGTAGCCCAACAGTAGAGGATTTAGCAAAATGTTTTCATGATAAACTTATTTTGGAGAAATGAAAGTACGATTGTGTCTCTCCTTTGCTCAGAAAGTTGTATTGGATTCCAATCTGTTTTAGGATTCAGTTCAAATGTGCAGGTGGTTTTAAACTTCTCTATGGAATATTTGATCCCTCTACACTGGAATACTCTCAGATCTTGCTACCTGAGGAACACACAAAGGTATAAATTATCGTTCCCTTCTTTTAAGGGAATAAAATGAGTCAGTCCTTTGCTTTCATGTTGGTAGAGATTTGGAATGGATTTCCTGACTATGAGATCGAAAGGTCAGTTGCAATGGTTTTGTAAAACCTTAAAAACTTTGCTGCTCTCACAATATCTAAAGGGTTTACCAACATTGCAAGGACTTTTACTATGATAGGAGAAAAGGGATTAGTTAAGTCTATCTGCTCATTTTTATGTTTTCTGGTCTCTGACCACTTGTAAACCGAGTCAAGCTCCAATGGAAGATGTCCCGGTATATAAACTGAAGACTAGATTAGATTAGAAGAGATGCGCATTTCACAGAGAGCAAATCAAAGACTTTCCCCAAAAGAATGAGCAGGAAAAACTGTCAAATCCAGAGGAAAAAAGAGAAATGGCAGCTGGTGCTGCAAACTATGTAGGATCCTTGAAGCCAGGTTCGACGCACAAATGCATTTCCCTTTGTACTCTGCAAAGAGATGCGTATAGGAACTAGGCCCCTGCAAAACGGGGGAGAGATGGACTATAGAGCCAGTAATGGTAGGAAATAATTTTGCATTTGAACATGCAACACCCTTGTTCTCAGGAGCTGGTAGGATACAAAAAGAAATGCAATTCTGTTTCTTTTTCTCTGGTGTTGGACTGCACGCACAGACTTCTTGGGCTTTGTCTGTTTATTTGGAGGGATTTATAGAGAGGTATATTCTAATTGCAAGTCCTAGGAGGTGTGGTGTTTGAAGAGGCAGGTCCCTCACTGGTTACTTCGCCCTTAAGGATGGCTCCCTATGAGATTAGGAACGCACTCCCCGCACAGTTCAGACTGTGACCCTCTTATTGAGGTGAGTGGGTGTCGGAACCGCCCCTGGATGTTACCGCTCTGTTCCCTGATCCTCAAAAGAGGCTGATGTGTTGGGGATGGGGCTGCCCCATCATTCTGCTGATGGGTGGGGAGAGAAAAGCCCAGCATACTCTGGTTTGGAGGGATGCATCTGAGGTCTGGCTTAGCTTAGGGTAGGGGAAGGGGGAAGTCGGAGATGCCTCTTTTAGTCCTAGGGCAATCAAATTTCTGTTTTCTTGGGTTGTTGTAGAGAAGAGGCCTGAGTTTGGGGGTTTGAGATCTTTTGTTTTGCAGCATCTTCGGTGTGACAGGTCTGACGCTGCTCGCTGGTGCTGATTTTGAAGGTTGCTTGTCTTATAGCCGAGAGATACAAATGTCTTACCTTTTTGTAGATGGTGGGGGACATCTTATGTCTGGCAGGAGCATCTCCAAGATGTAAGTTCTCTGAAGTAGGAGTAAAGTCCATCCTGACTCTCTCTGGTGCTTTTGAAGAAGGAGGAGGGAGAGGAGCTCCTTTGCACATCTTTGTAAACAAAAATAAATGAAAGAAATAGTTTGTTTCCCCTTGGAATATGTTATCAGTGTTATGTTACAGCATGTGTCCAGAGGCTGGGTACAGAATTTCTAGCAGGGATTCAAAACAAGGTTGCATAAGTTTCTACTGGAACAGAACATACGCAAGTAAGGCTAGACCCAAATAGGGCCGCCATGTGAGCAGACTGCTGGGCACGATGGACCACTGGTCTGACCCAGCAGCAGCTGTTCTTATGTTCTTAAAAGTCAGAATAGTTCCCATTGTCAAAGTTTAACGATGCACAGAGCAAACAGATCCTTAAACATCACTTATACACCCAAGTCTGGAAAATGTGGTTCATCCTTTCCCCTCATCAGCAGAAATTAATTAAACAGGAATCTGTGCATTCCCTTCCATCCACTCCAGCAACATCATCGCTACATTTTAGAAAGTTTCCCGAGAAACCCAGCAAAGACACTTCCTCCACCTGAGGGGGAACCAGATCCTCCACTACTCACCTGCAGTCCTATCCAGTTCTGAAGAACGGCTGGGAATGACAGCAGCACACTGGGGTCTTTCAGGGTGTGTTGGGAAGAGGAGGACATCTCTGTCTGTGGCCGGGGCTGGGTTAAGCAGTCTGCACTAGAAAGGCAGAGGAAGGGACTGAATGACAGACTCAGACAGCTCTCTTTTGTCTGTTCCTGTCTTTGTTTTTCAATAAACATACTCAAACAAGAGGGACAGATTTCCATGTCTAAAAAAGCGGCCTGGAATCGATGAGGACACAGCAAGCAATTCCCTCTGAGATATGTGGCTGAGACTTAAAACCAAACCTGATCTAGAAATTCTAGACTGGAGACCTCAAACCTGAAGATCAATAAAACATTGAAAAGAAACTGAATATGGGAAAATCAATTAGCTTAACAGGATTTAAAAAAAAAAAAGTTTGGATAATTTTCTAAAAGAAAAGCCTATAAACTGTTATTTATTTATTCCATTTTTTTTTATACCTTTCTCCCAGGGGAGCTCAGAAGGGTTTACATGACTTTATTCAGGTACTGAAGCATTTTTCTCTGTCCTGGTGGGCTCAAAAACTATCTAATGGACCTGCGGCAAGGGGGGGGGGGGGGGAATTAAGGAGCAGCGTGGGTTTGAACCACAACTTCAGGGTGCTGAGGCTGTAGCTTTAACTACTGTGCCACACTGCCTATTTCTAGGATAAGCTTCATAAATCTGTTTTACTTATTGGGATCTGGCTAGGTACTTGGGATATTGGGCTTGATGGACCTTCGGTCTGTCCCAGTATGGCAGCTCTTATGTGAGCCAAGTCTAGGACAATCGAGCAATTGTGACATCACTGATGAGGCTGGCTCTCAGGCATTGGTGACATGAGGCATTATGACATCACAATCTCAGTTCTGGAATGTTGTTGCTACTCTTTGGGTTTCTGTCTGGTACTTGGGACCTGGGTTGGCCACTGTTGGAAACAGGATACTGGGCTTGATGGACCTTCTGTCTGTCCCAGTATGGCAGCTCTTAAGTGAGGCAAGTCTAGGACAATCGAGCAATTGTGACATCACTGATTAGGCTGGCTCTCAGGCATTGGTGACATGAGGCATTATGACATCACAATCTCAGTTCTGGAATGTTGTTGTTAGTCTTTGGGTTTCTGCCTGGTACTTGGGACCTGGGTTGGCCACTGTTGGAAACAGGATACTGGGCTTGATGGACCTTCTGTCTGTCCCAGTATGGCAGCTCTTAAGTGAGCCAAGTCTAGGACAATCGAGCAATTGTGACATCACTGATTAGGCTGGCTCTCAGGCATTGGTGACATGAGGCATTATGACATCACAATCTCAGTTCTGGAATGTTGTTGTTAGTCTTTGGGTTTCTGCCTGGTACTTGGGACCTGGGTTGGCCACTGTTGGAAACAGGATACTGGGCTTGATGGACCTTCTGTCTGTCCCAGTATGGCAGCTCTTAAGTGAGCCAAGTCTAGGACAATCGAGCAATTGTGACATCACTGATTAGGCTGGCTCTCAGGCATTGGTGACATGAGGCATTATGACATCACAATCTCAGTTCTGGAATGTTGTTGTTAGTCTTTGGGTTTCTGCCTGGTACTTGGGACCTGGGTTGGCCACTGTTGGAAACAGGATACTGGGCTTGATGGACCTTCTGTCTGTCCCAGTATGGCAGCTCTTATGTGAGCCAAGTCTAGGACAATCGAGCAATTGTGACATCACTGATTAGGCTGGCTCTCAGGCATTGGTGACATGAGGCATTATGACATCACAATCTCAGTTCTGGAATGTTGTTGTTACTCTTTGGGTTTCTGCCTGGTACTTGGGACCTGGGTTGGCCACTGTTGGAAACAGGATACTGGGCTTGATGGACCTTCTGTCTGTCCCAGTATGGCAGCTCTTAAGTGAGCCAAGTCTAGGACAATCGAGCAATTGTGACATCACTGATTAGGCTGGCTCTCAGGCATTGGTGACATGAGGCATTATGACATCACAATCTCAGTTCTGGAATGTTGTTGTTAGTCTTTGGGTTTCTGCCTGGTACTTGGGACCTGGGTTGGCCACTGTTGGAAACAGGATACTGGGCTTGATGGACCTTCTGTCTGTCCCAGTATGGCAGCTCTTAAGTGAGCCAAGTCTAGGACAATCGAGCAATTGTGACATCACTGATTAGGCTGGCTCTCAGGCATTGGTGACATGAGGCATTATGACATCACAATCTCAGTTCTGGAATGTTGTTGTTACTCTTTGGGTTTCTGCCTGGTACTTGGGACCTGGGTTGGCCACTGTTGGAAACAGGATACTGGGCTTGATGGACCTTCTGTCTGTCCCAGTATGGCAGCTCTTAAGTGAGGCAAGTCTAGGACAATCGAGCAATTGTGACATCACTGATTAGGCTGGCTCTCAGGCATTGGTGACATGAGGCATTATGACATCACAATCTCAGTTCTGGAATGTTGTTGTTAGTCTTTGGGTTTCTGCCTGGTACTTGGGACCTGGGTTGGCCACTGTTGGAAACAGGATACTGGGCTTGATGGACCTTCTGTCTGTCCCAGTATGGCAGCTCTTAAGTGAGCCAAGTCTAGGACAATCGAGCAATTGTGACATCACTGATTAGGCTGGCTCTCAGGCATTGGTGACATGAGGCATTATGACATCACAATCTCAGTTCTGGAATGTTGTTGTTAGTCTTTGGGTTTCTGCCTGGTACTTGGGACCTGGGTTGGCCACTGTTGGAAACAGGATACTGGGCTTGATGGACCTTCTGTCTGTCCCAGTATGGCAGCTCTTAAGTGAGCCAAGTCTAGGACAATCGAGCAATTGTGACATCACTGATTAGGCTGGCTCTCAGGCATTGGTGACATGAGGCATTATGACATCACAATCTCAGTTCTGGAATGTTGTTGTTAGTCTTTGGGTTTCTGCCTGGTACTTGGGACCTGGGTTGGCCACTGTTGGAAACAGGATACTGGGCTTGATGGACCTTCTGTCTGTCCCAGTATGGCAGCTCTTAAGTGAGCCAAGTCTAGGACAATCGAGCAATTGTGACATCACTGATTAGGCTGGCTCTCAGGCATTGGTGACATGAGGCATTATGACATCACAATCTCAGTTCTGGAATGTTGTTGTTAGTCTTTGGGTTTCTGCCTGGTACTTGGGACCTGGGTTGGCCACTGTTGGAAACAGGATACTGGGCTTGATGGACCTTCTGTCTGTCCCAGTATGGCAGCTCTTATGTGAGCCAAGTCTAGGACAATCGAGCAATTGTGACATCACTGATTAGGCTGGCTCTCAGGCATTGGTGACATGAGGCATTATGACATCACAATCTCAGTTCTGGAATGTTGTTGTTACTCTTTGGGTTTCTGCCTGGTACTTGGGACCTGGGTTGGCCACTGTTGGAAACAGGATACTGGGCTTGATGGACCTTCTGTCTGTCCCAGTATGGCAGCTCTTAAGTGAGCCAAGTCTAGGACAATCGAGCAATTGTGACATCACTGATTAGGCTGGCTCTCAGGCATTGGTGACATGAGGCATTATGACATCACAATCTCAGTTCTGGAATGTTGTTGTTAGTCTTTGGGTTTCTGCCTGGTACTTGGGACCTGGGTTGGCCACTGTTGGAAACAGGATACTGGGCTTGATGGACCTTCTGTCTGTCCCAGTATGGCAGCTCTTAAGTGAGCCAAGTCTAGGACAATCGAGCAATTGTGACATCACTGATTAGGCTGGCTCTCAGGCATTGGTGACATGAGGCATTATGACATCACAATCTCAGTTCTGGAATGTTGTTGTTACTCTTTGGGTTTCTGCCTGGTACTTGGGACCTGGGTTGGCCACTGTTGGAAACAGGATACTGGGCTTGATGGACCTTCTGTCTGTCCCAGTATGGCAGCTCTTAAGTGAGCCAAGTCTAGGACAATCGAGCAATTGTGACATCACTGATTAGGCTGGCTCTCAGGCATTGGTGACATGAGGCATTATGACATCACAATCTCAGTTCTGGAATGTTGTTGTTAGTCTTTGGGTTTCTGCCTGGTACTTGGGACCTGGGTTGGCCACTGTTGGAAACAGGATACTGGGCTTGATGGACCTTCTGTCTGTCCCAGTATGGCAGCTCTTAAGTGAGCCAAGTCTAGGACAATCGAGCAATTGTGACATCACTGATTAGGCTGGCTCTCAGGCATTGGTGACATGAGGCATTATGACATCACAATCTCAGTTCTGGAATGTTGTTGTTACTCTTTGGGTTTCTGCCTGGTACTTGGGACCTGGGTTGGCCACTGTTGGAAACAGGATACTGGGCTTGATGGACCTTCTGTCTGTCCCAGTATGGCAGCTCTTAAGTGAGGCAAGTCTAGGACAATCGAGCAATTGTGACATCACTGATTAGGCTGGCTCTCAGGCATTGGTGACATGAGGCATTATGACATCACAATCTCAGTTCTGGAATGTTGTTGTTACTCTTTGGGTTTCTGCCTGGTACTTGGGACCTGGGTTGGCCACTGTTGGAAACAGGATACTGGGCTTGATGGACCTTCTGTCTGTCCCAGTATGGCAGCTCTTAAGTGAGCCAAGTCTAGGACAATCGAGCAATTGTGACATCACTGATTAGGCTGGCTCTCAGGCATTGGTGACATGAGGCATTATGACATCACAATCTCAGTTCTGGAATGTTGTTGTTAGTCTTTGGGTTTCTGCCTGGTACTTGGGACCTGGGTTGGCCACTGTTGGAAACAGGATACTGGGCTTGATGGACCTTCTGTCTGTCCCAGTATGGCAGCTCTTATGTGAACTATATAAAATTGGTATTAATGGTGATGATCTGTCCTTAGATAACCCTGGAGATGATAAGAAAAATATGCTTCCCAAGATAAAAGGAATTAAAGAAAAACAAGATAAAGGTCAAAGCAGCTTGATTGTGCCGCTGCCGAGGATTACTCTGTCCTTTATATATTTTAGGACTCGGTGTTAGAATTTTCAGTCAGTTTACTAATCTTTTTGATTTTCTTGCTCCCTCCTGATGAGGACATTGAAACAGGACCTGTCGAGCGAGCAAAACGAGTAGTGAACATCATTGAAGAGTGAGTTAAATGTGTAGTGAATATTATTGAACAGCCCTTTTGACTGCATGGGACTGAGCGATTTAAGTATAACGGCGAATGGACCAACAGTTATGACTCTTCATTGAGTGAACTCATACGAGCGGGACTGATTAACGAGTGGAATTGAACAGCGATGATTGAACTTTGAACTTTGTCCCGCTTTGGATTTACTGAGCTAAGTACTTTTCACTGTTTTTCACATTTTTTATTATTTTCACGAACTATTTGTGACAGGTACACAGGGCTCACTGCGCTGTGGTTTGATGGATGAGACTGAGGAGATCATATTGATACTTATATCTGTTTTGGTTTTTTGACGATTTTTGTCACTTTTTGTATTTTGGTTTTTTCATTTTCACATTTTGTGTGTTTTTTTTTATATATTAGGTTCTAGGGAGATTTTCTTTGGGGTGATTTTCTCTCCTTTTGCTTTAATCTGGGGATGATTGTGCTCCCGATTATCTTGTAACGTACATTTATATTTTTGTATACAAATTACATACAATATAAGGATAATATGATGTACGGGGCAGGGTTTATTTAGATTTATTTCTAAGTGCTTGTCACTTCATAAACACCTGCCCGGGGCCAACGGTTATAACGAGGGCACTGGGCCCGTACTGATTGATCCGTTTATTTATCTTGTTTTTCTTTAATTCCTTTTATCTTGGGAAGCATATTTTTCTTATCATCTCCAGGGTTATCTAAGGACAGATCATCACCATTAATACCAATTTTATATAGTTTGGATTATCGTTGTTATTGGTATTTATATTTATATTTCTTTTTAGCTCTTATGTGAGCCAAGTCTAGGACAATCGAGCAATTGTGACATCACTGATGAGGTTGGCTGTTAGGCATTGGTGACATGAGGCATTATGACATCACAATCTCAGTTCTGGAATGTTGTTGTTACTCTTTGGGTTTCTGCCTGGTACTTGGGACCTGGGTTGGCCACTGTTGGAAACAGGACACTGAGCGTGATGGACCTTCGGTTTGTCTCAATATGAGAATATTTGTTTTTAAAATTATTTACTCTGATTGTACTTTCTATAAACAGGTGGATACCACTAACCCAAACAATTACAAATTAATTAAAATAATAATACACTAACCAACAGAGTCTCTAAGGAAGTGCTCAAAGCCACAGCAAACAAGTGCAGGGAACACCAGTAAAACGATTTACTGTGATGCTACTTTCTATAAACAGGTGGATAGCTGATGATCTTAAGGAATGGAATAGCCACAGGTCAAAGGAGGTGATAGTGCCTCTGTATAAGACTCTGATGAGACCTCACTTTCAAAAAGCTATAAATAGGATTGAGTTGGACTAGAGGAAGTGGTCTTCATGATAAAGCAGATGAGGACAGACTTTGGAAGAAAGAGGGGAGACATGCTAGAGCCACTTCCATACTTCCATGGCATCAATGCCCAGGAGGTGAGTCTCTTTCATTTTGGATGGCGGAGGAAATATTTCTTAGCTCTTCATTTTGGGCATCAAGCGGAATACTCATTTGAATACTGATGAGCTTTTAATCCGTTTACATATGATGATAGGAGGCTGCTACAAACCATGGAAAATACCGTGATTAGCCATTTTGGGCAACGATAGCTGAAATACATCGATCGTTAAACACACAATGGGCTAAAATGATGCACTAAAAGTCAGCGATCGTCGCTAAACTTGTTTTCACTGCTTCAGTGACTCGCTTTTACCGACCCGATGCACAAAACAGCCCACCGCGTGTCTTCCCCCTCAATTGCCCATTTTCCAATCCAGCCATGCAAAGTAGCCAAGCGACTGATGCACTAACATCGCGTGGCTTAAAAAAAAAGGGGGGTTTAGCTATCAGAAAAGCCGACAACTAGACCTGTCGGTAACTGTTACCAACAGGTCTGCCTAGTATTTTTTTCAATGGTAAAGATATTTTGTGTGTTACTCGTGCAAAATAGCTGTCCCACAAGAAAAAAAATCCCCCACCACCGATGATGGCCCTCCCTGACAAATGTGGCATCAAGAATCCCCCCCCAAGAGAGAAAATTGGCAGGAGGGATGCACCCTCCCTCCTGCCAATGGAGGCCCTCCCCCCCAAAAGGCAAGAGGGATGCTCTCCTGAACCCCCACCCCCCTTTCAAGTCACACTCCCTTTTCCATACATTATAGAGACTGAATTGAACATT
Source organism: Geotrypetes seraphini (assembly GCF_902459505.1). Taxonomy (NCBI): domain Eukaryota; kingdom Metazoa; phylum Chordata; class Amphibia; order Gymnophiona; family Dermophiidae; genus Geotrypetes; species Geotrypetes seraphini. The sequence goes on along the minus strand of NC_047099.1, from coordinate 841,721 downwards.
ACCTTGTAGAGGCCCTTACCTTAAGGGTGCTTGAGTAACAGGATGAAAAAAATAATGTATAAACATGGCAACAGAAAAATGGGATAAATTGCCCAATGGAGATAAGAAATGAACCTTATAAAATCTACTGCACCCTACAGTTCGAACAGGACAGGAAGGAGAGCGATGAGATTGCAAGTTGGGTCATTGATATTCATATCTCATCTCCTGGTCCTGTCCATCAAGGAGGCGATATGTAAACTTTTGAAAACAAAACCAAAATCTCTGTTAATCCCTCCACCATTGTGTCCACTTTTGGCAGGTGTCTTGCATCTGAAAATGCAGAACAGAGAAAGGGATGGGCTGAGGTGTATCTGAATCTCAAAGAGGAACAGCCTGGCAGAAAGCCCCTGCTGCTCTCCAAACACAGACACACACTCTCGACGTCTCCTAGCACCCTCTGAATGCTGCCACCACAGACACAGACACACCTCTCTCCGTCTCCCTTTGCACATTGGCACACAAGCAAAAAAAGAAAACCATCACCACCACATTTCTTTGGTTTGGAAATGAGTCTCAAAAGAAAATGCAAAAAGTATCTCATTATAAACTACTCTATATTCCCTCTAAGCTGGAAATCTGGAAATTAATTGGGTTTTAGAACGTGTTGCACACGAGAGAAAAATGTGCCCCCAGCGGGGCATTGTCTATAACCCTTCCCCCTGGATGGGAAGCATGCAATGCTCAGCTCCCCACTCGGGGCATTCCCCAGCACAGCGGTTGTCATGTAAAGAGAGCTGTAGTTCTTGCCCTGGAAGTAAGACAAGGTTTGGCTCTAAAAAGACAAAGAATATTGTGCACCTCCACTGGGAACATGATGAGAAGTCACAGGTTACATTTAAATCCCAGCACGAAACCCTTATTTAGATTTCACAAAGGTTTAAGGGCAGTAGTGAGATTTCAAAGCAGGTTCTTTATACAGAACTTTCAATTGCTCTTGCTGGCTCTGATGCTAATCAGGACTTTGCTTTCGAAGATTTTGTAAGTTTCATTTACTTCATAGAAATAGATGACAGATAAGGGCCACGGCCCCTCTAGTCTGCCCACCCCAATGACCCTCCCCTACCTTTCTCTGTGATTAGATCCCACGTGTCTATCCCATTTGGCCTTAAAATCAGGCACGCTGCTGGCCTCAATAATCTGAAGTGGAAGACTATTCCAGCAATCAACCACCCTTTCAGTGAAAAAGAATTTCCTGGTGTCCCCGTGCAGTTTCCCGCCTCTGATTTTCCACGGAGGCCCCCTTGTTGCCGCGGGACCCTTGAAAAAGAAGATATCTTCTTCCACCTCGATGCGGCCCGTGAGATACTTGAATGTCTTGATCATGTCACCCCTCTCTCTGCGTTCCTCGAGTGAGTACAGCTGCAACTTATCCAGCCGTTCCTCGTACGGGAGATCCTTGAGTCCCGAGACCATCCGGGTGGCCATTTTCTGGACCGACTCCAGTCTCAGCACATCCTTACGGTAATGCGGCCTCCAGAATTGCACACAGTATTCCAGGTGGGGCCTCACCATGGATCTATTCAATGGCATAATGACTTCAGGCTTACGGCTGACGAAACTCCTGCGTATGCAACCTATGATTTGCCTTGCCTTGGATGAAGCTTGCTCCACTTGATTGGCAGTCTTCATGTTCTCACTGACGATCACCCCTAAGTCTCGTTCTGCTTCAGTTCTTGTTAGGATCTCGCCATTAAGGGTGTAAGTCTTGCATGGATTTTGGCTGCCCAGGTGCATGACTTTGCATTTTTTGGCACTGAAGCTGAGTTGCCAGGACATAGACCAGCGCTCCAGTAGGAGTAGGTCGTGCATCATGTTGTCTGTTGTGCTTTTGCCCACTACGTTGCTTAGTTTGGCATCATCGGCGAATAATGTTATTTTACCTCGCAGCCCTTCTGCCAAGTCTCTTCCATTTGATAATTATTTAAACGTGGCCCGAGTATCCCACTTTTGTGTTGCCAATGAATATGCATGAAAGAAATTTGCATATAATGGAGGCAGTGTATGTAAATCAAGGGGTGGCCTAGAGCACTTTAGTACATCGGCCCCAGAGTAGGGTAACATTGAGAAGGAAATTGCTGGGCGTGTGTTAGACGGGATGCCAAGTTACCCAGTTCCAGGCTGGAGATTTGGGGATAGTCCTGGATCCTGGTGTGACAATGCGAGGACCCCGTGATGTGCAGCTGGGTGCAAAGATCATTTCAATCTCATGGAACCATGTCCCATGCAGTGGCCCAGCCAAGCCTCCGATAGCCCTTGGAGATTCTCTGTGCTTGTCATATGATTTCTAGAATTCAGACACAGTCTTCGTCTCCACCACCTCGTGAAGTGAAGGCAGTAGCGTGAAAAAGACCCAAAGGCTGAGCACAAGCGGGTTTTGAGCTCAAAGGGCAAACCCTTGTGCACACGCATCCAGTGTCCATGCCTTTTGCATATTATGTGGTAACTGGACTGGGGAGAAAAATGAGCTCTTCCACAGTACATCATCCCAACACTGGGTGCAGTGACTACTGAGCAAGCTCCTTCCCTGAGTTCTGGAAGGAGTAACTTGTGTCTCATTTAGCACCCCCAATCATTTTGAAAAGCTGGCTATCATTTTCTCTTTTGCAACCACAGGGGAGAGAAGAGGGTGGCACATATTTATCTACGCGGATTACAAACTATTCAGGTATTCAAGCATGTTTCCCTATCTGTCCCGGCGGCCTCCCACTCTATCTAATGTACCTGGGGCGCTGCGGGATTTGAACCCACAACCCCACACTTGCAGCTTGAGCTGGATTCAGACGGCTGCAGGATTGTTTAGCAGAATAGCCACCTTGCAACATTTTATTCCAGTCATGGGAATTTTAATTTGTTCACTCCCTGCTCTGCACACATTTTGGGGAACACTTCCCAGCTCTTGGTGACACAGAAGGTGAAAATTGCAGTACATTAATTTCCTTTCTTGAGATACATTTTGTTTCACTTGAGCACCCCAAGATTTCAACCTTGTTCAGACTGGGTATCGGACATTAAAGCAACTTCTTATGTTCTTACCTGAGTAACATACTTAAGAGATTGTTTGCTGTTACTATAGATATCATGCGAACAAGACTGAAATGAGCATATTTACAGGATTTGAAAAGCATTTTGGCCAACTGTTGGAGGGCTGCAGTTGAGGTCATTTGGGGCCTCACGTCGGAGACCATTAGAGTCGAGAACAGCTGGGAAGGCAGGGCAGGGGCTGAGGCCCTTTCTGATCACACAAAGCCATCCTCGGGCAGAAACCCTGAAAGCGTGAAGCCACCAAGTAATCTGCTATTAGGCACTAAGATCACATGAACTTAGCAGAAATATTCTAACAGTAGCTGTGTGAACACTTTGTAGGCAATTAGACCCATAAATGATCATCTTCTTTATCTTGGAAAAGAGACGGCTGAGGGGAGATAGGATTGAAGTCTACAAAATCCTGAGCAGATACAGGTGGATCGATTTTTCACTGTCAAAAATTACAAAAACTAGGGAACACTTGATGAAGTTACAGGAAAATACTTTTAATACCAAGAGGAGGAAGCTTTTTTTCACTCAAGAGAATAGTTGAGCTCTGGAACGCGTTGCCAGAGGTTGTGGGAAGCCACTGCTTACCCTGTATCAGTAGCACGGAATATTGCTACTCCTTGGGTTTTGGCCAGGTACTAGTGATCTGGATTGGCCACCGTGAGAACGGGCTACTGTGTTTGATAGACCATTGGTCTGACCCAGTAAGACTATTCTTATAAAATACTAAGAGCAGTTCCAAGTGTAACCGCCAATTAGCAACTAATTAAGCCATGCTTACATCCATCTCTGGAAAACACGCAGACTGTTTGCAGTCCGCTGTATCCTGCTTTTGTGGCCAATCCAGGTCACAAGTACCTGGCAGAGTGGCTTCCCCCATGCTTATTTCAATAGCAGACTATGGACTCTTCCTCCAGGAACTTGTCCAAACTTTTTTTAAGCCCAGATACACCAACTGCTGTTACCACATCCTCTGGCAACTGATTCCAGAGCTTAACCATTTCTTGAGTGAAAAACTATTTCTTCCTATTTGTTTTAAAAGTATTTCCAAGTAACTTCACTGATAAGAGACCCCTATCATATCACCTCTCAGCCATCTCTTTTCAGAGGGTGGGAATGTCTTGCCATCGACTTGTGTTCGAGTCCTAGCGACTTGATGAATTACAGATCTAAAAAGAAATTGGTTCTTGCAGTGTCACTCGCATGGTTGCTTTCAACATGTCCTGCCATCTGACTACAGGTGACCCTCTGCAAGTGTACTAAAATTCACAAACTGTAAAGGTAGACCTTGGAAAAGCCACTGCTGATTCCTGGGGGTTAAGTAACGTGAAGAAGAAAGGGAGGTTAGATGGCTTTCCAGTCTTTATTAAAGACAGAGATCTGGAAGGCCATTTCACCTGCCCTTTTTAAAAACAAATTTTATTGCTTGTTTATAGGCTCGATAGAGTTTTGAATCAGACACTTTCACACCCGAAGTAGCCAATCCAGGGTGCAGTTATCACCTGTATGTGCATGTGTGTAGGGAAATTTGTCTCCCCTCCCTCAGACCATACTCGCTTCAGCTTATTTTGGGACCAACATGGACAAATTGTCGGTCAAGAAAGAATGTTGAATATGAGAGAGCGCAATAGCTCAAAGACCCAGAGGCTGAGATACACCTCTCTCACCAGCATCGTTCCACAGGGTGTCTCTGTATACGGCTTTCTTTCTCTCTCCGGGGACACTTTTACAGCCTCCTACAAAAATCATCGAAACAGGCAACTGGCAAGTGTGCGAAACGTAATTCACTCGGTTTATTTCTAGGCATATTAATATTAATTCAAGCACCGCCACAGCCAGGCACAGCACAAGGGCAGAGACCACTGTGGAGCTTCTTCTCAAGGTGTCTTGATCAACTTTATGGCTTGGGATTAGTGGGAGATGACAGGTGGGAATTTGGAGGAGAAAAGGAGTGAAGTGAAAAACATGCAGGGAGGGCGACAGCAGCACTGGGTTCCAGTTTCTTCTGAGTCTCCCCCTCTTATTAACACCTTAGCTGGACTTAGACCACATTTTCCCACTGCCACGAAGCCTGAAATAAAACAAGAGACAGGCAGTGAGAACCAGAAGTGACCAGGCCCATGGGATCTCTTAGTGAGAGGAGATTGTGGATGGGCAGACTGGACAGGCCATTTGGCCTTTATCTGCTGTCATATTTTTATGACCATGCAGCCAATCGTCACATCCTTATCCCCCTCTCACCTGCTTTCTTAATACCCTACTGTTGATCAGTTCTCTTCCTGCTGAGTTATTGGATGGCTAAAGCCCACAACTGTATCCCCACACTGGGTCCTAGTGGTGAAGGAGGAGGGCAAACGGCAAGAGTTGTCACCCAGTGCTTACCCTTTGCCCTTTGATGCCTTCTTATTAGACTGCCGCTGGTTGGTCCCAGCCGGGGGCTCTCTCATCTCTGCCGCATGCTGCTCGGGGTCTTGGGATGCAGCAGCTGCTGTGGTCACTTTAATTGTCTTCTTGAGATTTGTCACCTGTGGGAAAGCAGAGCAGTTTTAAAGGCCACACAGTAAGAGGTGGTGGCAGAAGTGGGATTTGCATTTATGAACCCTGCTCTCGGTACCTTCATAATCACATACATCTTATATATGAGCACCTTTACCTCGCTCTCAATCTGTTGGTTGATGCTCAGTTGCTGCTCCTTCTGCTGATTGGCTCGACTGATCTGCTCCTCAATCCCAGAAAGCATTGTTTCACAGCCTGAGCACCTGGCAGAGGAAACGCTGAGAATGAATACAAGACAAAGAGCGAAATGCAAGCACTGCGTCAGATGCTAGAGGGAGAGACAGAAGAGAACAAGGATATCCTTCCCAAGATCGGACCTTACATCAGTGCACTTGAGGGGATTTTAGTTTCTTTGAAAGTAGTGAAAAGGAGAAATTAGGTTCTTACCTGCTAATTTACTTTCTTTTAGCTTCTCCAGACCAGTAGAGGTTAACTTTACGAATGGGTATATATCTAATCATGACCAGCAGGTGGAGACTGAAAACAAAACTTTGGGACAGTATATACTATCCTCCCTTCTCTATTTCCCTCAGTCTGCCGAATAGCCAAGCAGAACCAAGAACTGGAAAACAGGAAGAAAACAATACTCCGAACAGGAGTAACAAATAACATACCCAAATGCTGTTGGAAAATGCAGAGGAGAAATACCCGAAGGAAAATGTCCCCACAGCTCGCCAGCTAAGCCAGCCGAGCCACAGCCGCTGTTCTTTAATTCTCCCCGGCCCTAGAAAAATACTAGAACCCGCAGCAAAAAACAAAAACTGCCCGCGAAAACAGCCCCAACAACAACAACAACAACAGACAGGGTGGGGACCTCTACTGGTCTGGAGAAGCTAAAAGAAAGTAAATTAGCAGGTAAGAACCTAATTTCTCCTTCTTTAGCACTCTCCAGACCAGTAGAGGTTAACTTTACGAATGGGACGTACCAAAGCAGTCCCTCTCACGGGCGGGACCCCCGAAGGGCCGATACCAGAACACGCTCACCGAACACCGCGTCCCGACGCGCCTGAACATCTACCCGATAATGTCTAACAAAAGAATACAAGGAGGACCAAACCGCAGCCTTACAAATATCCACCGGAGGCACGAGCGACGACTCAGCCCAAGAAGCCGCCTGACCCCGAGTGGAATGAGCCTTGAGAAACTCCGGAACAGGCTGCTGTTTCAGAAGATAAGCGGAAGCAATCGTCTCCTTGATCCAGCGCGCAATAGTAGCCTTAGAAGCGCCAGCTCCCCGACGAGGACCAGCCAGGAGGACAAAGAGATGATCGGACTTCCGGAATTCCTGGGTCCGCTGCACATCAGAGCGAAGGACCCGACCGACATCCAACTTGCGCAGCTGCCGTTGCTCAGAAGAGCCCTCCCGACCACCCAAGACCGGGAGAACCACCGATTGATTGACATGAAAAGGAGAAACAACCTTCGGCAGAAAGGAAGGAACAGGCCGCAAGACGACCCGCTCCCTAGACAACTCCAAGAAGGGAGCCCTACAAGAGAAAGCCTGCAGCTCAGAAATACTCCTAGCAGAAGTAATGGCCACCAAAAAGACCGCCTTCAAAGTAAGGTCCTTCAAAGAACAGTCGTCCAAGGGCTCGAAAGGCGGGCGCACCAAAACAGAGAGAACCAGATTAAGATCCCAAGAGGGAACCGAGGGCCGTAGGGGAGGCCTAAGCAACTTGGCCGCCCGCAGAAACCGAATCACATCAGGAAGAGCCGATAAACGCTGACCTGACACCAACCCTTGAAAGGTCGACAGGGCCGCAAGATGAACCCGGAGAGAAGACCAAGCCAGGCCTCTATCCAGGCCATCCTGCAAGAACTCTAGAATGTTAGGCAGAGAAGCGCGAAAAGAGGTCACTCCCCGCGCCCGACACCATTCCTCAAAGAGACGCCCAACCCGCACATAAGCCCGAGAGGTAGAAAGCCTCCGGGACCCCAACAGTGTAGCGATCACCTTGTCTGAATATCCCTTCTTGCTAAGGCGACCCCTTTCAAGAGCCACGCCGTAAGACAGAAGAGAGACGGGTCGAACAAGGGAATGGGACCCTGCATCAGAAGGTCGTCCGAGAGAGGCAGAGGAAGAGGAACCGCCACCAGGTGTCTCACCAGATCCGCATACCACGGACGTCGAGGCCAATCCGGAGCCACCAGCACCACCAAACCCGGATGGTGAACAATGCGAAGAAGCACTCTGCCCACCAGCGGCTAAGGAGGGAACACATACAACAGCCCCTCCGTTGGCCACGGCTGGACCAGAGCATCCAGACCCTCGGCCAGCCCTTCCCTGCGACGACTGAAGAAGCGGGGCACTTTGGCGTTGCCACTCGTGGCCATCAGGTCCATCAGGGGCTGCCCCCAATCTTGCACTATCAACCGAAACGCTCCGGCGCCGAGAAACCACTCTCCTGGATCCAGGAAGTGACGACTGAGGAAGTCTGCCTGAACATTTTCTACCCCGGCTATATGAGAAGCCGAGAGGTCCAGAAGATGGGACTCCGCCCAAACCATGAGCCGAGCCGCCTCCTGCGCCACAGGAGTGCTCTTGGTGCCCCCCTGACGATTGACATAAGCCACCGCCGTGGCATTGTCCGACAGGACTCTGACCGACTTGCCCAGCAAAAGGGAGTGGAAAGCTAACAGCGCCAGCCTGACCGCTCTGGTCTCCAACTCGTTGATCGACCAGGAGGCCTCCTCCGCGGACCAGGTGCCCCGAGCTGAGTGGCCCATAAACTGAGCCCCCCAACCGAGGAGACTCGCATCCGTAAGGAGCACCGTCCACTGCGGGAGATCCAGACCCACCCCCTGAACCAGGTGAGGGGTCCGGAGCCACCAGCGCAGACTGCAGCGCGCCAAGCCTCGCAGGGGAACCGGAACATCCAAATCTTGCCTCCGGGGAGACCACCTCCGGAGCAGAGCATACTGAAGAGGACGCATGTGGGCCCGCGCCCACCTCACCACGTCCAGGGACGCCGCCATTGACCCCAGGACTTGGAGGAAATCTCGCGCCCGAGGACCCCGGGACGCCAAAAGCAGGCGAATCTGAGATTGCAATTTGCTCACCCGGGCCTCTGGAAGGAAGACCTTCCCCAAGGAGATGTCGAACATAACCCCAAGGCACTCCAGACGCTGAGCCGGGACCAACCGACTCTTGGAAAGGTTGACCACCCAGCCCAGCGACCGGAGAAACTCCACCACCCGAGCCGTAACCCGGGAGCTCTCCTGCAACGACTTTGCCCGAATCAACCAGTCGTCCAGGTAGGGGAGAACCAGGATGCCCACCGACCGCAAGGCTGCCGCGACGACCACCATTACCGTGGTGAACGTCCGAGGAGCCGTGGCCAGACTAAAGGGAAGCGCACAGAACTGAAAGTGCCGCCCCAAGATCGCAAAGCGAAGGAAGTGCTGATGAGAGGCCCGAATTGGAACCTGCAAGTAGGCCTCCGTCAGATCGAGAGACATCCAGGATGGGCCGAAAGGTCCCCTCCTTTATGGCCACCACAAAGTAAATGGAGTACCTGCCGGTGCCCCACTCCGTAGGGGACACCGGCACCACTGCCTCGAGATCTAGCAAACGCTGAAGGGTCTGACGAAAAGCCTGCGTCTTCCATGGAGTCTGACATGGAGAAGCGAGGAAAAGGTCCGGCAGAGAGCGGGTAAACTCCAGAGCGTAACCGTCCCGCACCACCTCAAGGACCCACTGATCGGACGCGATCTCGGCCCATTTGGGGAAAAATTTGCGCAGCCGGGCCCCCACCGGAACCAAAGGGGGCGCCGGCAAGGAGTCATTGCGCAGGACGGGAAGCGGGGGAACCGGCGGAGGGATTCCCTGCCCCCCGACGGGCCCCCCGAAAGGGCTGCATGCGCTGGAAGAACCGACCCCGGGAAAAACCCTGAGCCGGGAAAGAAGCAGCCCCACGCCCCGGGCGATACTTGCGAAATTCCCGCAAACGCCCCCGGGCAGCCCCACACCTAGACGCAGGGCGGGCACGGTCCTCAGGCAGACGGGGCACCTTCGAGTCCGTCAGAGTCTGAATCAACTCATCTAATTCCTCTCCAAACAAAAAGACCCCCTAAAGGGAACTTTAGTAAACTTAGCTTTGGACGCAGAATCCGCCGCCCAAGCGCGCAGCCACAAAATACGCCGCGCGGCCATGCCATAGACTTAGCCGAAATCCGCACCAAGTCATAAAGAGCATCTGAGAGGAACGAGGCAGCCATCGCAATCTTCGCTACCTCCTGATCCACTAGAGACCAGTCATCAGACTCCCGATCCAGGACACGCTCAGCCCACCGAAACACGGCGCGAGCGACTAGCTCCCCACAAACAGCCGCCTGGACCCCAAAGGCAGAGACATCAAAATCATACTTAAGAAGAGTCTCTAACGCACGCGCCTCCGAGACCCTAAGAGCAGAACCGTCCATAACAGGCACGGTATGCCGCTTAGGAAGTGCCGAGACCACCGCGTTCCCCATTGGCGAAATTAAGGTAGCCCTACCTCCCTCCGGGACGGGATACCCAAGAGCCAAGGCGCACACCAAACGAAACTGCGCCCATAGGCCACTGCGCCAACACAAAATCCCGCAAATCCTGACGCACAGGAAAAGAGCGGGAACCAGGACAGACCCCCTGAAGCAGAGGGGCCCCCATACGCGGGGTCTCCGGCGGCGCCACTGCAAAAATGCAGCACCAAGGAGACCTGCTACACAGGTCTAAAAGCTCATCCCTCTGAATAAAAAAGCGCACCACGGACGCATCTGCTCTGGAAGACGGGAAACCCGCCGCCCCGCTGCCAACAGGCGTCCCCTCTAGAGGATCCTGGAAGCCCGCCAAAGCAGCCAGGTCCTCAACCAGGCCAACACGCTCCTCCGCCCACCAATTCGCAATCCAAGCCCCCCCGCGGGCGCTTGGATGAGGGAGGAGGAAGAGGGGACGCCAAACGAAAAGAGGGAGGCAAAGCCATAGGGGGCGCGGAGGGAAACCCCCCCCGAAACCCCCCAGGCGCACGTGGGACCCCCAAAAGTCCGCACAAAGAAAGAAAATAAATTGGGGGCAAAAAACCCCTGGGGGTCCCCAGGGACTCCCTGCCCCAGCAGGGGTCCATGCTGAAACCTGCCCCTGTGTTCGCCATACAGGGGGAAGGTCACCTGAGGTTGCAGACAAAATGGAGGGGCCAGACAAAGAAAATGGCGAAGTTCCCGCCAAAAATGCTCCCTCCATGGCCTGTAGCGGCTGAGAAGACTGAACAGTCTCAGCCGCTAAGACAGGCAAGTCGGCATCAGCTGTCAAAAAATCAGCTGAGAGGGAATCCTTCGGGGAATCCCTCCGTGGGCGGTTGTGGAAGACCGGGCTTCCCCACTGCTCCAAGCCGACTCGCGAGGCACCATCGGCGGGGAGCTCTGGGCGCCTGCAGCCGCTGCCGACGGAGCTCCACCACCTCACCGACCCAAACCGCCGAGTTCAGGCCGGCCGCGAGTGCCTCGCGGCTGGACTAAAATTGTGGCCTACTCCCCCGGAGAAGGGCACAATTGCTCCAGACGCGACCTAGCTATAAAAAAGTGCTGGTTACATGAAAAAATACAGTAAAATACAGTTTTCTTAAAGGGAAACAACCCTTCAGACCAGCACTACCTCAGGATTTTTTTTTTTTTTTTTTTACAGAACAGACTCCACAGGCTCTCGAAGCAATATGCCTTGCTTGACTTAGGGGGCAAGGCTTACTGCTGAGGCTCCTCTAAAAAAATATGGGGAGGTGGAGGAAGTGGGGGGAGGGACCCCGCTCGTGACCCGCCGGGTTTGACACCCCCGAGGTCGGACGGACCCCCAAACAGGGCCCGACCAAGCTCCGTCCGGCCAAAAACAGGGACAATAAACCCCTAAACAAATTCCAACAGCCCTACCAAGAGAGATGGGTACAGATCACTCAACACCTGCTGGAGACTGAAAGAAGACTGAGGGAAATAGAGAAGGGAGGATAGTATATACTGTCCCAAAGTTTTGTTTTCAGTCTCCACCTGCTGGTCATGATTAGATATATACCCATTCGTAAAGTTAACCTCTACTGGTCTGGAGAGTGCTAAAGAAAAAGAGGTTATCACCTTACATGCAGAATTATTAACCTTTATTCTATTCATTGAGAAATTCCTGGGGACATCAAGCTGAATAGTTATCAGAGGGAGGCTATAGACACACTCTCAGTTCACATGGAACACGTTAATTGCAGTGGAGGACCTCTCAACACCCCTTCCCCAGCACAGGAAAGCTGAGTTTCTCGTTTCCTCACATAACTGGTTCAGCAGAGCTCAAATCAGCCATTAAACTTTGAACGCACGTGGAGGGGTCATTCTAACACACATGTGAATGCTGAAAATCCAGTGAAGTGCTATTCTGTAAATACACACGTATCTTAAATAGCAGGTAGATAAATTCAGACGCTCCCACCTAGGCTAATATTCTATACCAGAAAGCACGCACCTGTTTTCCATTATAGAACTCTAAACACAGATTCAGAAAGTGAGTGTCTAGATTTTACATTGCCTGTACAGGCAAAAACCTGCTCTGATTCTGACCGAGACCTCTCACTATGGCGTAGGATCAAATACCCGAGGCCAGTCCTGAGCCCGGACAGACATGTTTAAAAAATCCATTTATGAATTAGAAGGCATCATTGCTACAAATCATCAGGTCAAACTCAGCGCCTGCAGCGCAAACCTGCCGCACCACATCACACCAGCAAGGATGGGGGGATGCATGGTAGGGCCTCCCACCAAGGCCATAAGATAAAGTGGTATCTGAATTCAAGAAAGCAAAGGACAAGTACCAGGAGAAGCCAAATGCTCTTTTTCAGATGTCATTTTCTAAAGACTCAGGCTTCTAATAATACAATTCCATAGCAAAAGATTTGAAGTTAGTTGTTTTGTCTTTAGGCCATGTTCTTTTTTTTGTAATTTTAAGAGAGACATCAACACAGTTCTCTCCAAGCCTACCTCTCTCTGACTCTTTCTTGAAATCCCTCCCAGCCCCATTTTTTTTCAGATTCTAGGGGATTTCCTGAGATCCCTTCCAGCCCAATCTTTCTCTGACTCTTGGTGGTCTCATTAGCTCCCTTGATCTTTGATTCTTCAACCCTCAACATGAGTGCAAAGCCTTCTGATGCTTAGATGCTGACCACTCTTGTAGCGTGTGAGCAATTGCTCCCAGGTCTGTGCGACGAATGTCTCGCCCAATGCTGTGATCAACTTCCAGTCTCTGGTTCCGCTGGTCCAGCGTGCCACGAACCACGTCCGCATAGATGGCCTCGATAATGAGATCCTCCAGCTGGCGAACATTTTTCAGTCGCAGTTCCTCCAGGAGAACAGCATAAGGAATGCACTGCAGGGAGGAAGGGAAAAGACAGGAAAGAAGAATGTTAATGACCCAAAGCGAGAAACTGAAATAAAAGGAAGAAAACCAGACAGAGAAGCCACTCACCTTAATCTTGGCTGCCAGTGAGACTATGGAGAGATGCCTGAGCTTGTTCTTCTGAGCCTGGCTGAGTGGCGGGAGGCTGGAAGAACCAGCTGCAAGTCACGAGAGACAGAGGAAGACACAAGAGCTTAACCAAGTCAGGCAGAGGAGGGAGGGGGGAACAAAGCAGCTGATCAGCAGGGCTAGGGATGGGAAGCAAGGCATATCCCCAGGGCTTACTATACCGCCTGATCTGGCGTGCAGGTCAAAGCACCGCCAAAGAAAACAAGATCGTGAATTGCAGTCAATCAAGACGACAGGCATTGCACATATACTCCAGCACCAGCAGGGCAGAGGGTTGAAGGTGTGGCACTTACCCAGGTAACTGAGAAGGCAAAGGGTGGGAGGTGCAGCAGCAAGCCAGAGGGTGAGCGAGAGGAAGACAGACGTGGAAGTCTTGCTGTCTACAGGGCACCATGCAGCCACTTGCTCTTTAGTATCTCTGTAACAAAACAAAGGGAAAACAACTACACCTAGACCCATTTGGAAGGGGGGGGGTATCCAGAGATTCCAAATCTATAAACAAACACCCACCCCAAAAGCTGCCTGGTTATCCTCCAACTACAAAGCAAGCAGCGTCTACACAATCTTTTGTACAATACAGATAAATAGCAGTAAGGCAGGATGCTGGAGTGGTCTGGTAGGACGCAAAGAAAGAAAATTAGCAGGTAAGCTCAAATTCTTCTTTCCTTTTTGTCCACCAAACTAGGCCAGATCTAATAGGCCGGGTGGGAACCTGCAACTCCTGCTTTGCTCTAAGTATTCCTACTTCAAAGGCCATCTTTTCCCTGGCTAAGAAATCCAGCCTACACGCTTAGAGGAAGATGGAAGAGCTCTGTAGGACTGCAACCTCGAGACTCTGGCCAAGAAATCCATATCCTTAGGGCCCTTGCAGGCACTCAGCCTTGGAGTTGCCATAAGGCTTCAGAAAAAGGAGGACAGATTGAGACATCTGAGTTTTGCTTTCAATGGACGTCTTTTTTTTTTTTTCTGCAGCCATATGGTAACCCTACCTTGAAGGATATATGCTGGACCTCTTTGACCTAATCAGCAATGCTGGCCTTAGTAATTGCCTCACCTTTTTATTTTTTTTTTCATACTCCTGAAAATATGAACTTTTAAAAATCATTGGTGACCTCTCAGTAGTGTTTGAAGGATCTCCAAACATCCAACGCAAGAGCAGACAAACACCTCTCCACAGTCCTCCATTTGCTGGCAATATTCTTGCACATTTGCTACAGAACTAGCTTTTGGACTGTACCTCTCTGGTTTATGCCTCTGACACAGCCTTCCGACCAAACATGGCCATGTGAGGCACATGTGTTTGTTGAATTAAAACCCTTTCCATGTTTGCTGATCTACTGTGACTTCAGACACCACCATTTCAAAATGCCAAACACCTATGAAGGAGCTTGCTATATTTGGGGGGTGCTCAGTACCCTCCTGAGCAGGCTCTTATGGCTGTCACCATTTGCTGGAGACAGAGAACACTAAAGAGCAAGGGGGCTGCATGGTGCCCTACAAAGGCAGGGTAGACAAGTCTTTGTTCTCTGTGTCCATCTGCTGGCTGAGCGGCATAACCCATACCTTCTGGATGAATAGGAAGGAGAGGTATTTACACACATAATCAGATGTAGAGTACGTACCCAGGTAATCAGCATAGGTTCCATACGCAAAAACATTGAGCAGACGGTAGACGGAAGCATGATCACCACTCGCCAACTAGGTAAAAAGCAAGAGAGAAAACAGGTTTAATGAAACAGCAGCTAGAGAGAGAAGATCACTCATGGCGTTCTATTTTCTGACCACTGCGATCATTGCTGTTATGTCCTTTCTTACCAACCATAATTTTGTATATGAACAAAACAAGGAATTTCCTTGACTAGAGAGCGAGTAGCACTCCCCACCCAAGACAGTCAGAAGGATAATCTTCCTGTGCTCACCTCTTTCACACTGGGCATATCCAGTAACTCTCCAAAGACATACACCCCTGGGGCCTCTAGGACCTGGGATATGAGTGTTGCCAATGCCGCCCCTTTCGCAGCCTTAGCGAGGAGCAGAAACTGCTCTTGATTCTGATTGGTCACCTTTAGATCCATCACCATGGCACAGGGTCACACATCCGTGGCCAATCCTGATTGCGGAGAGAGAATGACAGAGATCATTTAAATACATAAACTGATTCAAAGAATAGATAATGGTTCATGATGGCTGCAGTCATGGGTGGGCCTGAGTCCACCCACCCAAAACTGGTGCTCCCTTAGTGTGACTGGCCAGCTGAAGACTTTCTTCCAGCCAGAACACTTGCAACCGATGTGTCCCTGAGCCCCTGCAGCTAGTCTCCTGCTAGTGCTCAGTTTTTGCTATGCTGGGGGCTGGTAGTGGCAGTGACTTGGGGACATTGGTGCAGCTGCCCAGGGTGCAAGTGCTCTGGTCAGAAGAAGGTCTTTGTCTAAATGTACACGAGGATCCCACTAGCTTGGGTATTTCTGTTTTTAGTTTGGTTTTTTTTTTTTTTTTGGGGGGGGGGATGCTGGGTGCCCATCCTAAATCAGCCATCTGGCTACACCACATGGTTATACTTATTATCCAGAAAACAATATTACTGTACTAACTACATAATATCCCCACATATGTGCTCTCTTTGAAGCATCTGAACTACAATGCTGCTAAGTGATTTCTGAGCTTTATTTTTAATAATTTTAATTGTTTGGCTATATCTATAGATATCTGATTCTTTCTATCTTAACTTAAAACACGTTGTCCAGAGTGGTCTATATGAAAACCAATTCATACACAGGGAAGAATAATACAGAAATTAAAACAACATATTTTAAAAAATGAATTAAAATACATGAATTAGTAATAAAAGATTAATACAATTAAAATATCCCCCTCCTCACAAACAAAACTTTGGAACATCAGCCACAAACGACAACTATCAGAGCTCCAGATCCTTCCCATAATACGTTAACAACAGATGTAGAAATTGTCAGGCCATTAAAGTATTTTTTTTATTTTTTCCATTTTCTATACCGTTCTCCCAGGGGAGCTGAGAACGGTTCACATGAATTTATTCAGGTACTCTAGCATTTTTCCCTGGCTGTCCCGGTGGGCTCATATTCTATCTAACGTACCTGGGGCAATGGGGGGGATAAAGTGACTTGCCCAGGGTTTGAACCCACCACCTGAGGGTGCTGAAGCTGTAGCTCTAACCCAGGGGTGTCAAAGTCCCTCCTGGAGGGCTGCAATCCAGTCGGGTTTTCAGGATTTCCCCAATGAATATGCATTGAAAGCAGTGCATGCAAATAGATCGCATGCATATTCATTGGGGAAATCCTGAAAACCCGACTGGATTGCAGCCCTCCAGGAGGGACTTTGACACCCCTGCGCCACACTCTCCTCCTCCAGTGCCATGAGGACCTGTTTCCTTCTGACACAGTGGTAGGGAACTCCGGTCCTCGAGAGCCGTATTCCAGTCGGGTTTTCAGGATTTCCCCAATGAATATGCATGCGATCTATTTGCATGCACTGCTTTCAATGCATATTCATTGGGGAAATCCTGAAAACCTGACTGGATTGCAGCCCTCCAGGAGGGACTTTGACACCCCTGCGCCACACTCTCCTCCTCCAGTGCCATGAGGACCTGTTTCCTTCTGACACAGTGGTAGGGAACTCCGGTCCTCGAGAGCCGTATTCCAGTCGGGTTTTCAGGATTTCCCCAATGAATATGCATGCGATCTATTTACATGCACTGCTTTCAATGCATATTCATTGGGGAAATCCTGAAAACCCGACTGGAATACGGCTCTCGAGGACCGGAGTTCCTACTCCTGCTCTAGCTGCCCCCTAGGCCTGAGCCCCTTCCCTTGCTTAAAAGCAGACTCGAACCCCACCTTTTTGATGTAGCCCAGTTGTTCCCAACCCCGTCCTGGAGCCCTAATGAATATGCATGGGGCAGATTTGCATGCCTGGCACCTCCATTCTAGGCTGATCTCTCTGATGCATATTCATTAGGGCTATCCCGAAAACCCGGCTGGCCTGGTGGGAACCATTGATGTAGGGGTAGGAAACTCCGGTCCGCGAGGCTGGAATCCAGTCGGGTTTTCAGGGTTTCCCCCTCCCCCATGACTAGTCCTTGAAAGCAGCGCCTGCCAAAACCCGACTGGATTCCGGCCTCGAGGACCGGAGTTGGTTTACATTGTAAGCTCTTGGGAGCGGGGACTGAGGGGCAGCGTCATAGAAATCATTCACGGTGGCTGAGCGTCATTGGGCGGGGGAGGGGGGGCGAGTCCCCTCCCCCCGCCCTCCATGGCGCTTACGGGGGGCAGAAGCGGGGCTTTGCACCCACGTCCCCCCCTCAAAACAAATCCTACCCTCAAACTCATGCCGGAAGTCGCCCGCCGCCGATTTCCGCCTCTGGCGCCCCGCCCCCCTCTGACGCACTTCCCCTTCCGCCCTGCCGGAACCAGAACTGCGTCACGGGGGGCGCGCGCGCGCTCGCTTTGCACCGGGCGATGGAGGGTTAAATGAGCCCCAAACTGCTCTCGAGAAATGCACAAACCCCCCCAAAGCAGCCCTTCCCGTCCCAGGACCCCCCAGGCGTTGCAATGCATTAGCCCCCCCCCAAGGAAGAAGAGCGATTTAGCACATAGGGAGCAAGTCTAAGTCAGAGGCGGGAAAAAGGACAAGTTTCAGAGAGATGGATTCAGTTTTCTGGCTACACAACTGAATTCTAGAAAAAGCTTTTCTTCCAGTTCAATAGTTTTTATTGAGTATTTTTAGAAAATACAGGAAGCAGTTCAAATACATGAAGTCAAAATAAAGCTTTCTGTATAAAGAGCATATAAATCTATATTTAACTATAGAGGAACATAACAGTGAGAAAGGTTCCTACTATTAGAACTGCATGTGAAGAGAATATAAGAAAAAAGGGAGGGAGAACAACAGAAAAAAAAGCTTTTCTTAACACTCATTGGTTCTAAGATCACTAGCAGGACACTGATCTAACTCTTACAGTTAAATGTACAGAAGGGAAGGGTACATCATGGCTCATAGAAACATAGAAATAGACGGCAGATAAGGGCCACGGCCCATCTAGTCTGCCCACCCTAATGACCCTCCTCTACCTTTGCCTAGTGAATAGAGCCCACGTGTCGATCCCATTTGGCCTTAAAATCAGGCACGCTGCTGGCCTCAATCACCTGCAGTGGAAGATTATTCCAGCTCAAACTCTTATCTATTCAGCTTACAATGTGCTAAGGTAGGGACTTACATTTTAGGCAGATGAAGTCAATAGATTGTACACTCTTTTCAACTATGTAGACCAGAGCAATATTTTAAACAACAGTGAACCATTTCATGACCCTACAACATGTCCAGGAGGGCAAAGTACATTATCATTCTCACAGTGTAAACACAAGACAGCATCCTGGACTCCTTTTACATCTTTAGAATAGGATGCAAAAGGGAAGCAACCAGAACAGGGAAAAAAAGAAGGGACTTAATCCAGATGCCAAGTAACAGGCACTCAGAGACGCCCTGGGATCAGCTGGAGGCGGCTAAGGGATGCCCTTCACCTTAGCAGGGAGTCCAGTAACCTTTACTTCATTCATAAAACTTTAGATGATAGCATGAGCTTTCAATCAAACATTGCTTCTATACTCTAAAATACATCTACTCCATTTGTTGCTTCTTTGATAAGCTAGCGCTTCGCATCCTCACTCATTCCCTTGGGATGGGCCCTAAAGTCACTGACTTGAGTTTGGAACTGATTGAGAGGGTGGTGGAAAATACAGCTCACTTATTTCCAGCACTTATAGTTCACTCAATCTAACTGTGTTATGTTATACTAGACGATGTTATGTTATTACCTGACGGCTTCTTTAGTTAAGGTTCAGGGTGGGAGCAGAGGCCCCTGATCTACACATGACCTGCTAATTTCCACTCTCATTTTGGACTCGCACTTAAATTTAGGTGCGGATCCTGCATCTAAATGTATCTTCGTGTTTATTAAGAACTTTATATACCGCATAACAGCCTAAAAGGATCCAAATGGTTTACAATGCATAAATCACATTCACCAAGAAAAGAACTCCATTAAAACCAGAAAAAGAAAGATTAAGAACGAAACTTTTAAAAAAAATTTCTTCATAAATATTAGAACAAACTACATCGCCATAAAAAACATTCTAATGACAAACCAATAAACCACTCAAATCTCAATGAACCATAATTTATACAGACAGCTAAAAATTCTAATTGTGAAAATGCCAGGTATTGCTACTAACTGTAGCTTGTTATTCAGTTAAATTGTGCATGCAATTTAGGTTCATGACCAAATTTATGGGTGCCATTTTTGGGGCTTTTTATAGAAATAAGGGTTCATTCATTCTGAAACCCCTCAATATCTCTCCTCGTCCCATGAACTCCCTCTTGTCTGTACCCTTCTCCTCCACTGCTGACTCCAAACTCCGTTCCCTCTGTCTTGCTGCACTGTATGCCTGGAACAGACTTCCTAAGTCAATACGTCAAGCTCCGTCTCTAGCAGTATTCAAATCCAAGCTAAAAGCCCGCTTCTTCGAGTCTGCTTTCAACTCTTAACTCCCACTCACTTTAAAATTCTACTGCTAACTTTTCAAACCAGAACAACACAATCTCCGGGGTTCATCAATAGATATCTTCTTTAATGTCCCTCCAGACCGGCACAGAAATGGATGAGTTTATTATTCTCCTCTGCCAGTAGGTGGAGACTGAGGCACTAACTTTTGGCTGCAGTCCCTATTACAATCTTGTTCAATCTCTTTTATAAGTCTGTGCTGAGCTTTGTTTAGGCCTGTTGGATCTAATTTAGTGAATCTTTCTTGACCTTTTGCTGTCCGGACAGAGCTTGGGGGGACCCTTTTGAGGGTGCCACACTTGGTAGGATCGAGTCCCCCCCCCCTCATTTCCCTCACCTCCCCAGGTTTTCTGAATTTAGAGGAGCCTCAGCTGTACGCCTGGACATCTTTTAGGCATAGACTTCAGTTTAGAGTGCCAGTGGGGTCTGCTCTCTTGATAAAACTGGTGAGCTGTGAGAAGTTAAAAAAAAAAAAAAGACACAAGAATTAAAAGGAGCATAAAGTGGTCCTGAGGCTGCCAATTTTGTATGGCATTGTGCATGGTTTTTGGCGCATTCATTATGAGCGCTTTAAAAAAAAGCAGCACAAGCCGAGCGGTGGATACGGCTGACGGGTGCACTAAATGTTCCGGCCGCCTCGAGGGGGAGCTGGCTTCATGTGTCATATCAGGCTCCCCTTCATGCATGCATCGCTCATCTGCCGACGGTGTGGCAAATTTGGTGTTTTGAACCGCCGAGGAGGCTGGGGATTCCCTTAATGCTGCAGCTGTAGTGTTAGCGGCGGAGTCAAGTTTGGTTTCAGTGCAGTGTATTATTTTAGGTGACAGTTTCTCGATGGCCCTTCCCTCAGTTGTGGCGGGAAGCACATCCATTTTGCCCAAGGCCTCAGACGACCTTCCTCCTGTCTTGGAACAGGAGCAGGTCTTGTGTTTAATTCTTTTTATTCAAGTTTTGCAAGGTACAACCCAAACAGAAAACACAATAACAAGTTAATATACAATTAGTGCAATCCCTTTCCACCTCCCACCCTTCCCCCTTGAGAACAGCCACCCAAAATCTTAAACCATGATGAATGAGTCAATTAAAAAGTCTGCTTCTGGCAGTTGAAGTTAGCGTTGAACAAAATGGCGTCCAACACCGGATAAACAAGGTGCCCAATTTAGAATCCATATCTGGTATTACCTGGCGCTCATACCCCACTGGTTGTATCATTTGAGTGTGCCAATGCACTATTGTTGGAGTATGAGTGACAACCAGCACTGCAAAATAGTCTTTATACCCATGAAAATGGCTTTTTGAACCACAGCTACACACCCGTGTGAGCTTGTGCCAGCAATAATTTCAAGGTAAATACAATTTTATCAGTGGGTCTCCAGGAACAGTTCCATATTAATGCAATCTGGGAACACAGCCCGAACCAGAAATTTATAATAACGCTCTTTTTCCACTGCCAAAACCAGTAACTTGGCACCCAGCTTAACACTTCTTAATCAATTCCGCTGAGATAGTAATGTGAAGATCCTGAGACCATCAATTTGCCAAATCCTCATGGTTTAAATCACCCGCCAGCTCCTGTAAGAAGCGATGGTGAAATTGTAGTGAAATAGGCACTTGTGCAGTTAAACAAAGAGATTCAGATAATTTCTCTTGGATTTTCTCCAGAAGAGCAGTGCTAGGCAGAGAATGTACATAATGCTGTAATCTATATATATAAAATCGGATGTATGTATGTATGTGCTGCGATCACGCAAAACCGGCTTGCCCGATTTGAACGAAACTTGGTATGCGGATCCCTCACTACCCGGGATGATATGTTCCGGGGGTCTCGCGGCCCAACTGCACACGTGGGCGGAGCTACAAACAGAACTTCAGATTTCACCCATTCAAGTCAATGGGAAAAATGTAAAAAGCTGTGGGACCGATTTGAACTAAACTTGGTATGCTGATCCCTCACTACCTGGGGTGATATGTTCTGGGGGTCTCGCGGCCCACCTGCATACGTGGGCGGAGCTACAAACAGAAAATCAGATTTCACCCATTCATGTCAATGGAAAAAATGTAAACAGCTGCCATTCTCAGTAATTCACAAACGGCTTGACCGATTTGAACAAAACTTGGTATGCAGATCCCTCACTACCTGGGGTGATATGTTCTGGGGGTCTCGCGGCCCACCTGCACACGTGGGCGGAGCTACAAACAGAACATCAGATTTCACCCATTCATGTCAATGGAAAAAATGTAAACAGCTGCCATTCTCACAGTAAATCTAAAACGGCTTGACCGATTTGAACGAAACTTGGTATGCTGATCCCTCACTACCTGGGGTGATATGTTCTGGGGGTCTCGCGGCCCACCTGCACACGTGGGCGGAGCTACAAACAGAAAATCAGATTTCACCCATTCATGTCAATGGAAAAAATGTAAAAAGCTGCCATTCTCACAGTAATTCAAAAACGGCTTGACCGATTTGAACGAAACTTGGTATGCTGATCCCTCACTACCTGGGGTGATATGTTCTGGGGGTCTCGCGGCCCACCTGCACACGTGGGCGGAGCTACAAACAGAAAATCAGAATTCACCCATTCATGTCAATGGAAAAAATGTAAAAAGCTGCCATTCTCACAGTAATTCAAAAACGGCTTGACCGATTTGAACGAAACTTGGTATGCAGATCCCTCACTAATTGGGGTGATATGTTCTGGGGGTCTCGCGGCCCACCTGCACACGTGGGCGGAGCTACAAACAGAACATCAGATTTCACCCATTCATGTCAATGGAAAAAATGTAAAAAGCTGCCATTCTCACTGTGACCAATTTGGACGAAACTTGGTATGCAGATCCCTCACTACCTGGGGTGATATGTTCTTGGGTTCTCGCGACCCCCCTGCACACGTGGGCGGAGCTACAAACAGAAAATCGGATTTCACCCATTCATGTCAATGGAAAAAATGTAAAAAGCTGCCATTCTCACAGTAATTCACAAACGGCTTGACCGATTTGAATGAAACTTGGTATGCAGATCCTCACTACCTGGGGTGATATGTTCTGGGGGTCTCGCGGCCCACCTGCACACGTGAGCGGAGCTACAAACAGAAAATCTGATTTCACCCATTCAAGTCAATGGGAAAAATGTAAAAAGCTGTGGGACCGATTTGAACGAAACTTGATATGCAGATCCATCACTACCTGGGGTGATATGTTCTGGGGGTCTCGCTGCCCACCTGCACACGTGGGTGGAGCTACAAACAGAAAATCAGATTTCACCCATTCATGTCAATGGAAAAAATGTAAAGAGCTGCCATTCTCACAGTAATTCAAAAACGGCTTGACCGATTTGACCGAAACTTGGTATGCAGATCCCTCACTAACTGGGGTGATATGTTCTGGGGGTCTCTTCACCCAAGAATTTATATGTTCTTGCTCCTGGAGGTGAAACTAAAAATGTTGTTTATAATCAAGTTTTGTGTTAGTTGTATTGTATTCATTTTGTCAAATATTTCACATTATAATTTGAATATTGTACTTTTTATAAAGCTGTAAAAAAATAATTTCATTCACCACTATAAAGTATCTTTATTTGAATCCATTTACAGTGTTATTGCTATAATTAAATACCCGTGCAACGCCGGGGCATCAGCTAGTTGTCTATATGAATACCAGTCCAAAGTCCCCAAAGGAAAGGACTCTTGTATCACCTGCAAAGTTTGCAGAGTACCTTCTGACCTTAACACCTGAAACAAATATGAGTCACATGTAATATAATAGATAACTATTTACATAAGGGTTTCCAAATTCGACCTGCCGGAAACAAAAACAAGTCCCCATAAGAGTTAACACGCTCTGGCAAGCATTTAGTATGGAGTATGTAACTAAAGTGATTGGTTCTGTGGGACTAATCACTTTTCAGCAACAGTGCCTGAGTGTTCAGCCTTTTTACCCAATCATTCATATGTCTAAGTTGACAGGCCATATTGAATCTGCCCATAAGAACATAAGAAATGCCTGCACCAGATCAGACCTGGGGTCCATCCAGTCCGGTGGTCCACACACGCGGAGGCTCAGCCAGGCATACCTGGGCAAATCCTTATCATTTGTATCCCTCAATGTGTCCCGCAAGAAGATGTGCGTCCAATTTTACCTTAAATCCTAAAATGGTGGTTTCCCAGAGAGTTCCAGGCGTTCACCACCCGCTGTGTGAAGCAGAACTTTCTGACATTTGTCATGGCCTTGACCCCTCTTAGCTTCAGTCTATGACCTCTTGTCCGAGTCACTTTTGACAAAGTGAATAACGCTGTTTCTTGCTGCTCTCCATCCTTTCCCCCTTGCCCAGGTGCAGTAACTCCCAAACCCCCTTTGTCCCTTGGGAGAAATAGTATATGCAAAGAAATACAAGGACGTTTCCCCCCCCCCCCCCATAAGTAATTGGTCAGTGAACAATGTAATAGAGTCAAGTGACGATGTTGTAACAGTAATGGTAGTGTCTGTAGGAGGTATAGCCACTGAGGAATCACCATCATATTGTATAAAGCAATTTTACCTAGTAAAGTTAACGGGTAAGCCCGCCAAGCTTGTAATTTCTACTTCGTCTTATTAAGCAGTGGGGGTCAAATCCTGAGGCAGTACAACACCCAAATATCTCAATTGAGGGAAGGCCCCATCCAAGTATCCCGGACTGCAACTTGTAGGGGAAGCACCAAGGACTTTTGTTTAATGTATTTTCTGGGTTAACGTTGAATAAACTCATCCAAAATTTCTAAAGCCCTAGTCAGTGATCTCTGAGGTTGTGCTAAAATAAGAAGTAGATCGTCAGCAAAGGCCAGCACCTGTAGCTGAGATGTACCCTCAGGAAGGCCCTCCAACTCATCATCTTGCTGGATAGCTCGCAAGAGGGGTTCTAAGTGTATTAGGAAAAGCAAAGGGGACAACGGACATTCTTGACGCGTCCCTCTGCCCACCTCAAAAGATTTTGTAAGGAGCCCATTCACTAAAACCTTAGTGGTTGGGATTGAATACAGTGCCTTCAGAGAATTCATAAACCAACTCCCAATGCCCACATAGTCCCACGTTTGAAAAAGATAATGTCTCTGGACTTGGTCAAAGGCTTTAGTTGCATCTAAGCCAACTAATATGTCCGGTGTATTTGTAGATTGTGCCCTAGCCCTAGCCAACAAAGCCCATTGAACATTCAAAACCGAGTGTCTGCCCTGCACAAAACCCACTTGCTCCAATGAGATAATATTAGGTAAGAGAGGAGTTAAACGGTTGGCCAACAAAGGAGCTAAAAACTTCAAGTCCACATTTATCAGAGAAATGGGGCGATAAGACTCCACCTCATCCCCAGGTTTGTTTGGCTTCGGGATCAAAGTAATAGTGGCTTCAATAGCATGAGCAGGGAATGCACCGCTTTCCAAGTCACTAATAAAATAAACCAAGAGAGGCTCGCACACCTGTAAAGATAACATTTTATAGAATGTGGGAGAAAACCCGTCAGGTCCCAGAGCTGTACAAGAACGCAGATGCTTTATTGCTCTCTAAATCTCCGTACCTTGGATAGGCCTATTCAGTGTATCACATTGTAAGGCAGTAAATTGGGGCATAGCCGCATCCTCCAAGTAATCCAGAAAATCCGGACCACAATAAGGACCGGGACTGGAATAAAAAGTCGAAAAGCATTGGTAGAAGTCATCTGCTATATCTGACGGCCTCGTGAAATAAGAGCCAGGGGCACATTTAATCTTAGAAATATATCTATTGTCCTGCCGAGTCTTAGTCAAGGTGGTCAGCATTTTCCCTGTCTTGTTCCCAAAACGGTGGAATTTATATTTTCCATAGAAAAGCGATTTCTTAGTACGGTCATGCAATGGGGTTCCTCATGCAACGCGGGGAAAGGTGTCTGAAAATAGCCATAGAACGTTTCAGAGCCATAGAACGTTTCTCGAGACGAAGAATGCCGCTTGAAATCCATTTACAACGCGCTGCTACATAAGCTATAATGTCCCCCCTGAGAACCACTTTAGCTGCTTCCCAAAAAAGACTGTGGTGAGATTGATGCTGCAATTGGCAGGTATAGCAGTCTCATTCATTGAGCTTTTCCCAACCAACTACTCTACTAACTCTCAATGTTTGTTGAAAAATTGAATCACACTCAATAAATTCTTCCCCTGCCATGGCTCAGCAGTCGGAGCACCCACCTTGTGGTCCCCAGGGTTCCAGGCTGGAGCTATTTCAAACCCCAGCTCCTGCTTTGTTGTTTTTGACCAGAAAGAAAACGATTTCTTGTACAACAATTGTTTTTACAAACAAAAGATGGGAGTTGCTCCATCAGTGGCAAACCTTTTCATGGACAATTTTGAAAATACGTGGATCCAACATTCTCCATTTTTAATTGCATTCGTCAATGGTTTTGCTACATAGATGATGTGGGGTTTTAAATATTCTTTATTCATTTTTAAAACTTCAGTTGTGCATAAAAGATGATGCATTTACATAAATTAATATCATTACAGCACAATATACTTAATAGGATAAAGACAAGACTTATTTTCTCCCACCCACTTTTCAATTTACAAACACCTCATAAAATACTTGTAATCAACCCTTCTGTATTTCTTAACAAATGCCAAAACATATCCATAGTTAATGTTGTGGAAAGGCACTGAACAAGAACTGTTGAATTTTAAAGTATGGCTCAATAGCTGTGATTTGAATATTCAATTTTCCATGACATATGCTAGAGACCGAATTGTGTTCGTAGATCTGATTATTTTCCAAGAAAAAGATCATTTTGAATCTGACACTCACATTAAATCAACAGATAGGAATACTGTTTGGGATTATAGAAGTTGTCACCCTGTCGCTTTGAGGAAAAACTTAGTTTTTAAGATTAAAGCGAAATTGTTTTTCACTTAATCATTTTAGAATACAAGCGAACAAATTGAAGAAAAAACTGTCGTGTAGAGGGTATCCTGAAAAGATTTTGAAACAAGCCATGAAGAGAGCAAAATATTATACTAGGGATTTATTATTAGAGAAGAAAGATCTAGATAATGGGGCAATGAAGAGTGCAGAGAAGATCTTTACCTGTATTTTACGTTATACCAGCGAACATTATCAAATATAATCGGAGAATTGTGCAGTCTCATCCCTTGTTCAATAACTTTGATTTGCGCGTTTCCTTTTCCCGCGATAGGAATTTAAAAGATATTTTGAGTCCCGCGATGACTATAATTGATGGCTCACGTGATAAGGGGTTATTACCTAAAGGTTTTTTTCAATTGTGGTAAATGCAGTTTCTTTAAAAAGAATTCATTAATCCCACGACTGGCAAGAAATTCGCAATCAGACATCAGATTTCATTGTGTGCATCATTGAATGTCCATATAAAAAATGGTCTATAGGCATGTCAACGCGTCCATTTAGAGTTAGGTTGTCAATCAAATTCAATTCAAACATAAATTTACTGATTTAAGATGCTTCTGTATAGATTGAGAAGCGCCACATTGTAGAGGAGGTGATAGACAAAAGAAATTCCATCAGAGAGAATGGCGCTGGATTTTTAGATTGGGAACATTAAAACCAACAGGGTTAAATGCTTCAATTGACTGGTGCTCTTTTTTCTAATTAGACACCAGCCTAGAGAATGAGGTCATCAACAGTTAGTTTATATTGCGCATATGCAACGCAGGGAGGTGGCCGGCGCCGTTTTTCACTTGTAAAGTAACAAGTTGGGCTGTTCACATTGAGGACCGTGGTTTTAGATTGTTAAGTCACAGGATTGTTCTATGTAAGTTATTTATATTACACAATTTCATCACATATTTGTATGTTTTATAGCCTGAACACAGACCCCTGAAGAAGCCAATTTTTTGGCGAAACGGGTCCCGTCGGGCCAGCCATTCAAGCTAAAAAAACAAGCGACCAGCTTCAAGCTAAGTGTCGCTATTACTTTTAGTATTCTTTATGTGAAGAATTTATTGAGTGTGATTCAATTTTTCAACAAACATTGATACAGTTAGTAGAGTAGTTGGTTGTGAAAAGCTTAATGAATGAGATTGCTAAACCTGCCAAATGCTGCATCAATCTATATTGAACAGCACAGGAATCTGAGAGCTTCACAACATAGTGATATACTCTGCATTGTAGACAATTGAGTGCAAAAGTCCGAGTTAGCTTGGTTGTAAAACACTGGGGACTTTTTACCATTATTTGTTTTGGTAGAGATTGATGCTGGCCATTTGTTAATAAAATTCTTCCCATCGTTTCTGCAGAAATTTCAAAAAGTCAGGGTCATCCTGTAGATAGGATGAGAAGTGCCACCGAAAGGTCCCCCAAAGAAATGTCCAACCACATGAGACCATGGTCCGAGACCTCAAGGGGGCCAATGTGTGCGTCAGTCACTTGAGAAAACAGAGATTCAGCAACCAAAAGAGAATCCAATTGAGAGAAGGACCCTGTGCACGAGATTGATGGGTATAATCCCGTTCAAAGGGGTTAAGTAGCCGCCAAGGATCCACAAGTCCTAGAGATTTACAAAGGAAGGGAATACCTTTTAGTTACGGTACCAGAAGGAATAGCAGCATGGCTAGATCTATCTAATGTAGAATCCAGTAGCTGATTAAGGTCTCCTGCCACTATAAAATTACAACTGCCAACCCACCTAGAAGAGATCACAATGCCCTCCACAGAAAAAGAATCAGCTGCAGCAGATAGAACCTGGTCCCACTTCTCCACAATACAATGGTCCGACCTTAACAAACTCTCTAAAAAATACAGCCACACAGCTTGCGACCTCAACCAATGCTCTCCATACCTATTAAAAACTTCCAGCCTAAAACTCCGCACTCTCCTCATGCAATGGATACAAGCCATGCTCACAGATGGCCTTTTCCCACAAGACCTCTCCGAAATCATCGTCACCCCGATCTTAAAATACCCAAAAGGAGCAACTGATCAACCATCCAACTACAGACCCATAGCCTCAATTCCACTATATGTCAAACTAATGGAAGGCCTTGTAGTTAAATTACTCACCAACTACCTAGAAAACCACAATTTGCTCCACCCTACACAGTCTGGATTCAGAACCAACTTCAGCACTGAGACACTACTAGGCTCCCTTCTGGACACAGCTAGACAACACCTCAGCACAGGCAAAAAAATGCTGATTATACCACACCATTTGACCTGGTAGACCATGACATCCTGCTACAAATACTAGATACAATAGGAATCACAGGCAAAGTACACACATGGTTTCAAGGATTCCTACAATCCAGGACCTACAGAGTAAAGACAAATAATGAAAAATCAGAACCATGGTCCAACCCCTGTGGCATACCCCAAGGATCGCCTTTATCCCAAACACTCTTCAGTCTCTACATTGCATCCCTCGGACCTGCCTAGACAAAATAGGCTTAACCTTCTATAGCTATGCAGATGACATCACCATTCTCCTTCCTTTTGATAATCCAACACCCACCATGACAGACACACTACACAGAACTTTAGAAACAGTGGCAACATGGATGAAAGACCATAAAGTAAAACTGAACCCAGACAAAACAAAATTCATACTTCTCGAAAAAAAATAAAACCCCAATAACAAACCTAGTAATAAACTCAATCACATACCCCATTCGACCCACTCTAAAACTTCTGGGAATGATGATAGACAGATGCTGCACCATGCAACCACAAATCAACAAAACAATACAGAAATCATTCGCGGTCATGAGAAGCGGAAGGCAAGTTCGAAAATTTTTTGACAGAAAACAATTCCAGCTCATGGTCCAGTCCCTAGTCATAGGTCTCCTTGACTACTGCAACATCCTATATCTCCCCCTGCCCCGCAACAATGATAAAACAACTACAAACAGTACAAAACACAGCCCTGAGCCTAATCTATTCACTAAGAAAACACAACCACTTCACCGAGGCATACCTCGACTCACACTGGCTCCCAATTCAAGCAAGAATACTATTTAAATTCTACTGTCTATTACTTAAATCCATAAATGTTGACAGCCCAGCCTACTTGAACAACCGCCAATCCAAACTAGCACAACCAGACACAGGAGAACCCAGACACCATTCACATACCCTCCAATCAGAAACATCAAACGGAAAAAACTGTACGATGGCCTTCTAGCCATACAGGCAGCAAAACTAGACCACCAACTCTCCAATCTACTAATTGCAACCCCAGACTACAAAACTTTCAGAAAAGAAATCCAAACCCTGCTATTCAAGAAATCCATGAAGACTAACTAACACCGTATGAAACATTTCAGTCCTCTGAAGCAAACCACTCTACTCTGTAACACCTCTGGACATGTCCAGAAATCCTCTTCTGTAATCCGCCTTGAACCGCAAGGTAATGGCGGAATAAAAATCACTAATGTAATGTAATGTAATGTAATGAAGAATCTTGGAGGCCAAGATTTACCAAGTTCTGACAATAGTCATGGGAATAAATATTTGGGCCATACGCTATTAATAATCTGAATGCCTAGCCTTGTAAAGAGACGTGAAGCAACAAGTATCTCCCTTGTGGATCCTGATGCACATTTCAACCCCCTGCGCCAGCTTTTTTCCCTGAAGATGAAACGCAAAATACTGTACCCATCCAGCTTCTCTGTAATTTTTTGTGTTCAGCTTCTGTTAACCTAGTGTCTTTAAGTAGGCGAGATCAGCATTATGGTGTTTCAGCTGTCTCAGGATTTTTGTTCGTTTAACCAGGGGATGTGATACCAGAAACATTCTAAGATATGCGGAGCTGTCTGTCACCCGTGGCCACAAACTAGAATGCGCTCGCGATCAACAGAACACAGTTTGTACACCCGGGTGCTCAACCTCACTCCAGTGCATAGTTTCAAATTTATTTAAAATTTCTTATACCGCTTAATCAAACTTCTAGGCGGTGTACAATGAAAATACTATAAAATCAAATTAAAAATTAGTAATGCCAAACAATACCATGACATACAGACTTACTTCAAACAAATGGGAAAAAGGCCAAGAACTTCAATCTTTGGAGAAGGGAAAAAACAATAGGCAGGGATAAAAACAGAGAAGCATTGTTTTAGTCTTTAAAAGGACAGTTATTATCCAAACGCATCCTGGAACAAGAAGGTTTTTAGTTTGGATTTAAATTGGTTTAGTGTGGACTCTACGCGTAAGTAATTGGGCAGCGAGTTCCAGAGGGACGGTGCGGTGACAGCAAAATTATTAGATCTCAACGTGTTGATTAACTTTAAAGATGGAGATTCTGTGACATGGAACGGAGTGATTTAGATGGACTATAAGGGATTAGAAGTCAGTCAATGAACTCTGGCTGGTTACTCATCTGGGAATGCCCCAAGACCAACCCAAGACCCCAATCCCTCCCCCAACCGGCATTTCCCTTATAGGAAGATGCATCAGGCCCATAAACAACACCTTACAGGACCACACCCTTCCAATTACCAAGAACAGTAAAGAAATATAATCCTATCCCAGCGTATAGTGTCCAGGCAAATAAACCCAAGAGACTCCAAAAGGCTAAAGAATGTTCACATGGCGCCCACATTCTGCCCAAAAGTCACGTTAATGTAATCCACAACTTCAGAAGCCGCTGTGAAAGAGCGCCAGGAGCCCTCATACTGAATTTTCAATAAAGCAGGGTACAAAAACATAAAGCGAGCTTTATAATCCACCAGCTTCGTGCACAGCAGATAAAAGGCCTTCCTCTGATCTGTAAGGGCAACAGAATAGTCTTGGCTAATATGTACATTAACCCCTTGAAATTTAAGTGAGTCTCTCTTACTCTGATATTGCCAGAGTATTTCCATCTTGTGTCTATAGTTTAGAACTTTCAAGTTTATTAAAAAGTTTGTTATACCGCTTATACAAATTTCTAGGCGGTGTACAGTAATAATAAAAAGGGGAAATCATTAAAAATTACACAAACGAAAGATCACTGAAGACAGAAAAGTAAACTCCACACAAATAGGGAAAAGGGAAGAACTACAATATTTAAAATAAAGTACATTTAAAAGGGAAAAAACAGTAGGAAGGGAAAGACTGACAATTGTTTAGTCCTAAAAAGTACAGTTTTATCCGAAAGCATCCTCAAATAAAAAAGTTTTGAGTTTAGCTTTAAATTGTTTAAGAGAGGGTTCCATCCGCAAATGGGGAGGCAATGAGTTCCAAAGAGTAGGAGCAGTAACAGCAAAATTATTGGATCTCAAAGTGTTGATCGATTTGAGAGATGGGACAATTAAAAGATTCTGCGATGTGGAACGAAGAGATCTAGCTGGGTGATAAGGAGTAAGAAGTTGATCAATAAATGCTGGTTGATTGAGTGATTTAGTAGTAACCGGTAACCAGTGAGCATCAATTAGAAGAGGTGAAACATGATCATATTTTCTAAATAATTTTAATAGCAGTGTTTTGTATTATCTGTAGACGTCTTATTTCCTTTCTGGTGATACCCTTATAGAGGGAGTTACAGTAATCTATACAAGAGATGACTAAAGAATGGATTAATGTATTTAAGGAGGAAAGGTCTAAGAGTTTGGAAAGAGAGCGAATCATTCTGAGGCGGTGGAAACATTTCTGAATCACCGTACTGATGTGATCATGGAAAGAAAATTTAGAGTCAAAGGTAACTCCTAAAAATTTCAAGGTGGGAACCGTTTTAATTGGAAGGGATTCGAGTTTCAAGGGGGCCTGGAGAGTTAGCCCCTCTTTAAGAGGGAAAATCATAAGTTTGGATTTATCAATGTTGAGTGATAACATATTTGCATCAAGCCATGATTTGATTTTTTCGAGTTTTAGGTTGATTGAGGTAACTTCCCCAATGTTATTCAAATCAATCGGGTGAATTAACTGTACATCGTCGGCATATGCGAAAGTGGTGAAGCCAATAGATTGGCCCACCGTCAGAAGAGGAGACAGAAAGATATTGAAAAGGAGAGGGGACAGGATAGATCCTTGAGGAATCCCATATCCAGTGGAAGAAGGTTTAAAAGAAGAGTTGTTAAAGATAACCTTAGATGATCTGTTTGAAAAGTAAGAGGTAAACCATTCCAAAGCAAGTCCTGTTATACCTATTTCACAGAGCCTAGAAAGTAATAAACTGTGATCAATAGTGTTGAAGGCAGAAGAGAGGTCTAGAGAGATAAGCAAGGCTGATTGATGGTGATCTAAATAGTAAAGTATTTTAGTAGTTAAACCCAACAAGGAGAGTTCTGTGGAATGTTGGGGGCAAAAACCAGTTTGATTGGGATGTAATACTTTAGTTTTTTCAATAAAATCTGAAAGTTGATGAAACACAATTTTTTCAGTAAGCTTGACCATAAATGGAACATTAGCTATTGGGCGATAGTTGGACAATTCCTGGGTACTGGATTTGTGATCCTTAACAGTTGGGAAGATGATTGTTTGTTTCCAAGCTTTAGGTATATGGCCTTTCACAATCATCACTCGCGGCCTCTTGTCTCGATCGGATCTTGTTCCAGGAGCAGGTCTTAAATGTGTCTTCTGCTCCTGCTATGATTTCTGGATTGCAGTCGGGGATTTTTTTGCCCTGATTTTGTTTTAGCCATGTGCAAGGCTTATTTATAGGCGACTGCTTCGGTTTCGGGGGTCTCGGGGGTCGTCTGAGGTTCTTTTCTGGCTGATCTGTTTTCTCCGAATGAGAACTTGGATTTTGAGGAGGACCTTTCAGATCCATTAGGGGGGCCTGATGTTTTGGATGGAGATTTTTCAGAGGTGCTGGTTGGCGAGGATGCGTTGGTTGTGCGCATTTTTAATTGGGAAGGCTTGCAGGAGCTCATTCTTCAGGTGTCTTCAGTTTTACACTTTGAAAAAGGAAGCTAAGGACCCACCTAGGTTTATGGACCCTCTTCTTAGAGGGATCTGGTCAGCATCCTGCTCTTTCCCTATGCATCAGGATATTCAAGATGTGCATGCTCACTGGAAAGTTCCAGATACGTCTTTTCACTTGGCGCAGTCCATGGTCAGATTCTACCTCATTCCTGATGGGGATAGCGATACCTTTAAGTCTCTTGTGGTCGATGTGTTGATCTCAGCTATTGCGCGCAGACATACTGTGCCGGTGGAAGGCAGCTCAGCCTTGAGAGACCCTCAGGACCATAAAATGGAGGCTCTACTTAAACAAAGTTTTGATGTGGCTGCCCCGGCTGTCCATGCAGCGATTTATGGTGGTCTGGTAGCCAGGGCTTGTTTCCAGTGGTCTGAGCGAGTTCTTGACTGGATCATGAAGTTGCTAAGATTGAGCTGGAAGCTTTTTATCTCTCTAATGCCATGTATGTTCTGTTGCGTGCCTCGGCCAAGTCCATGGCTCTTGGTGTAGCAAGTGGTTGAACCTGTGGCTTCGGGGTTGGTCGGTGGATGCAGCGTCTAAAGCTAAGCCCTGTAAGTTTCCCTTTTGGGACTCCTTTCTCTTCAGTGAGGAGTTAGATGAGCTGGTTCAGGCCTTGAGTGACTCTAAGGTGCCTCGGTTACCAGAGGACCGACCTCGCCAGGTTTCGCTAGATGGTTTTGCCTGGGGACATTTGAGTGACTTTCATAGGTGCCACCCTGGCTGGGGTGTGAGCTCTTTTCCTTCCACAGGACATTTCTTCCAACGCATGCAGTCCTTTCTGGGGGGGGGGGGGGGGAAGGGGGAGGGTCACAACGCTTCTGGAGGCTCCTCTGTCGCCTGTC
Source organism: Geotrypetes seraphini (assembly GCF_902459505.1). NCBI lineage: Eukaryota > Metazoa > Chordata > Amphibia > Gymnophiona > Dermophiidae > Geotrypetes > Geotrypetes seraphini. The sequence continues at coordinate 807,258 of NC_047099.1, read as the reverse complement.
CAGCCCAATGAATCTGGGCCTGATTCCCCAGTCATTAGTAGTAGTATAGAAGCTTTACAATAAACAAAAAAACAAAATACAGATACTTTCTCTGTACGCTGTTCGATTACCCTGTAGACCTCTATAATGAGGCTCAACAAAACACCCTGAGCTGTCTGATCTCCATTTTATTTCTTTACGTATTTACACACGAGATCCTCACATACAAGGGGCACCTGAAAAGTTGGAGCAGTCTCCTGTGAGGCCTATTTTCCACTTTTTTCATTCCGTATTTTTACGACAGAACCAAAAAAAGTGGAAAATCATTGGACTAAATGACTAGCCCTCAATGGAGCCTACCCCGAATTTATTGGTTGGGCTGAGAACTTTTCAGCAGCCCTACTGAGCATGTGGGGTCCAAACACATGCTCAGTGGTTGAACCCCAGTATTTGTTTGTTACATATTACACTCTAGATCCCCATCTAATGAGGCTTGACAGATCGTGTTCAGTGATTGGACCCTGCTTTCATTTCATTAGATCCCATATCGAGTTTGCAAAATATTTCAAATACTGCATACTGACTGCACCTTTAGTGCTGTCCTGCAAACGCCTGCTTGAGTTCCCTAGCATGTATTTGCAAAGGGGGTAAAGTACGGGCAAGACATAGGTGCCTTAAAATCTGGGCAAAGGTATACTTCAATGTTGTGTGTGTGTGTGGGGGGGGGGAAGAGGCCCCCTCCAAATGCATATCTAACTATACCCCCTGCTCCTGTTCTTTGGGAAATGTGCCTCTCCTCCCTTTGGATTTTGCACACTAGGAGGAAATGCATTTCTGCTTCTAACCTGGTTTCAAGATCCCACAGATTTTGCTGCTCCAGCTGCTGTTTCTGTTTCCTCAGAATTAAACAGTTTTTATTGGTTTTCTGCATATTCTTTGATTTGCTTTCTCAGCTTTCAAAAAAATGTGCATCCCTGTATTTTGCACAATGCAGTAGCAAAATTGAAATGGTAAAACATGGATCAACAACCTCTAAAGGAGTGTTAGGTCTTTCCCAAAGCAGAGCTATTCTACTGCCAGCTTTAGTCTCAGCACTGTCATCCCTCCCCTATCCCTGTGTTGGGGTTATACAGAGGGGCTTCAGTCTACAGCTCTGTTAATCCTTCCCCTGTTCCTGTACTGGGATTTAAACAGAAGGGCTTTACTCCTTCTCCTGTCCCTGTACTGAGGTTATACAGAAGGGCTTCAGTCTCCAGCACAGTCAGTCCCACCCCTCTTCCTGTGTTGGGGTTATACAGAGGGGCTTCATTCTCCAGCATCGTCAGTCTCACCCTCCTCTCAGCCGTGAACAATTCCTGTGCTTTGGCTATAAAGAAGAGGAGGGATGGAGAGAGGAGATGGAATCATCTTGTCCTTGGTAAGTGACTTCAGGCTGCCTCTGCCCCCTCCCTGGCAGAGGTGGGAAGAAGTGAGGCTCTTGTCAGCTTTAAAGTGGCTGCTGATCTGGTCGAGAGAGGTTCTGTTTCGACACATCAGTGGAAAATCAGACATACCGGGCAGATCCGTGTCCGAAGCTGGATGCATAATCTGCGTAGAAGAGCTCTGCTTTATCTCTACTAATGGGATCTTCAAATGTAAATATTACTCCATTCCAATCTCTAATCTATGCAATTTGGATGATTCATCTGTAATGCAAAGGGAGGGCTCTGAAGAGCCACAGGTGGGGTATCACAGAAACAGGGTGTGTATTTCTGCAAGAGAATTGAGAGGGAATGTGACAGCCCTACCAATGTGTGACATAAGAATAAGTTCTGGGGGTAAAAGAGAGGAAGACAGTTCCTGACAGTAGAACAGAGAGAAGCCGTCTGGGGGTACAGGAAATGAAGTGAGAAGGTTGGGGATAAGAATAGGAGCTCTGAGGATAGAGGGAATGGAGGGGTACTCGTGTGAGAATGATGGTATAAACTCTGGATATTCAAGGAAATAGAAGGGGAGGGTTGGGTAGGAGTTCTTGGGTTAGGGAGAATGGAGGATTCTCTGGAGTTAGAGGGATAGGTATAGAAGCTTTAGGGATTATAAGGAATGGAGGATACTCTGGTATTAGAAGATGGGGTAAGAGCTCTAGGGATTAGAGGGCATGGAGAGGTACTTGGGTTAGAAAGATGGGGTAGGAACTCTGGGCATTAGACAGAATAGGTTAGAGAGATGGGAAATGGAAGGGTTCTCTGGGTTTAGAGGGAATGGAGGGGTACTTGGGTGAGAGGGATAGGGTATGAACTCGGAGGATCAGAGGGAATGGAGGGGGTGCTCGGGGTCAGAAGGATGGGGTAGGAGCTCTATGGTTAGAGGGAATGGAGGTTTACTCTGGATTAAGAGGGACTGGGGTAGGCGCTCTAGGATTATAGTGTGGATCCCATAAGTAGGGAGGATGGGCGTAGAGAGAGGGAAATAATGTGAGTGGGATAGGGATAAAGTTCATGTGGAAAGGGAGCTCTTGAGGTGAAAGTGACTGGGTGGAAAGGAACTATGAGGACAGATGGATGGAGATGGGAATAGGATTTCTGGGGTTGAGAAGGCCTGGGTGGTAGAAAGTAGCTCTGAAGGTCAGCAGGTCCTAGGGGAAAAGTGCTGGGGAATAATGGGAGATTTTTGTGGGGAATCTTGGGGAAGAGGTCTGAGGAGTTTTGGGAGTCAATGGGTCCTGGGGGGGAGGAGTAGCAGCAGAGTGCAAGGAATGAGAAAACTTGGATAAGTATTGGAGAGGGGAGTTGAAAGGGATGGGGGGGCTAGAAGAACTCGGGAGAGGTGGGAGAGTGCTGAGAATTGAAAGGCCTGAGGGATTGTGGTGGAGAAGTAAGATGGACAGATGTGAGGGTGATGGGGAGGCTCTGGGGGTGAGGGTGTTTCGGGGAGACCTGGGTCACTCAGGCTCTTTTTCTTATGTTCTTGCTAGTTTCCTTGGTAACAGATATGGTGGATTTTTTTCTTCTTAAAAAATGCAGGACTCTTTAAGAATTAGAAAAAGGGACAGAGTAAATGCATAGAGAGTCCCAGGCTCTGTCTCTTCCACAGGGGCTTCTCCCCTCCTATTCCAGAAAAAAAGAAGAAGAAGCAATTAAAGACAGGGAGGCAGTGAGAGAGAGAAAAACACGCACGCATACACACAGGCAGAGAGACAGAGGCACATCTGCACACAGGCAGAGAGAAAGAGACATGAACACATACAGAAAGAGAGAGAGAAAGACGTATACAGAGAGAGAAAGAATCACGGGAGAGAGATACACGGAGGCAAAGAGGAGAGATTATCAGACAGAGAGACTTACATACACAGGCAGAGAGAGACAGACAGAAAGAAAAAGAGATACATACACACAGGTAGTTAGAGAAAGAGACAGGGGGAAACAGTCACACAGGCAGACATCCATGCAGTGAGAGAGAGAGATTGAGACATAGTCACACAAATAGAGACAGATGAGCAGACATGCAGGCAGTGAATGTATATGTGGAGAGGGGGGAGAGAGAAGGAGTTTAAAGAGGCTGGTTTGTAATGCCTCTCTCAGTTGCAAAGCAGATCTCTCCCTGGCATATCTCTTTATCATTGCATCCTTCTTTGGAGGAGTATCACTGATGATGCTATAAGTGTCATTCCAGAATGCTGACCCCCCCCCCCCCACCCACCCCAAATCAGGGTAGAAGTCTGTCAGATTCAATGTATCCAAAGGGTGCTTGGTCTTTTAATCACATCTTGGTGTGCCTTGTGGCTCCCTGCCCAATTCTAAATCATTTTAATGGCCAACTAAAAAAAATATATAAACAGAATGATGGGGGAATGAGGCCTAAGAACATAAGTAGTGCCTCTGCTGGGTCAGACCACAGGTCCATCACGCTCAGCAGTCCGCTCCTGCGGCGGCCCAACAGGTCATGACCTGTCTGAATCACCCCTTGGTTTCTCATCGAAGTCCTATCTTCCCATCAAATTCTTGACCCTTTGTCCCCGCACCCTTTTCCGTACCCTACGATCCCTTTGTCCCTCAGGAATCCGTCCAATTCCTGTTTGAATCCCTGTACTGTATTCTGCCTGATCACTTCCTCCGGTAGCGCATTCCATGTGTCCACGACTCTTTGGGTGAAGAAAAACTTCCTTGCATTTGTCTTGAACCTATCCCCCTTCAGTTTCTCCGAGTGCCCCCTCGTACCCGTTGTCCCTCTCAGTCTGAAGAACCTGTCCCTATCCACCCTCTCTATGCCTCTCAGGATTTTGAAGGTCTCTATCATATCTCCCCTGAGCCTCCTCTTTTCCAGAGAGAAGAGACCCAGCTTATCCAGCCTCTCGGCGTATGGGCAGTTTTCCAGCCCTCTTACCAGCTTCGTTGCTCTCCTTTGGACTCTCTCAAGTACCGCCATGTCCTTCTTGAGGTGCGGCGACCAATACTGAACGCAGTATTCCAGATGCGGGCGCACCATCGCCCGATATAGTGGCATGATGACTTCCCGCGTCCTGGTTGTGATACCCTTCTTTATGATGCCCAGCATCCTGTTGGCTTTTTACGACGCTGCTGCGCACTGTGCGGATGGCTTCATTGATGCATCCACTAGCACACCCAAGTCTTTCTCAAGTCTGCTGTCTCCCAGCAGTGCCCCCCCCCCCATTCTGTAGTTGAACAACGGGTTCTTATTTCCTATATGCATGACCTTGCATTTCTCAACGTTAAAGCGCATTTGCCATTTGTGTGCCCAGTCTTCCAGCTTGTCCAGGTCCCTTTGCAGGTTCTCACACTCCTCCCTGGTCCTAACTCTGCCACAGAGTTTGGTATCGTCCGCAAATTTTATAACCTCGCATTTTGCCTCCGTTTCCAGGTCATTGATAAATATGTTGAAGAGTAGCGGCCCCAGCACCGATCCCTGCGGCACACCGCTCGTGACTCCCCGCCAGTCTGAATATTGGCCCTTCACTCCGACCCTCTGCAGTCTACCTGACAGCCAGTGCTTGATCCATCTGTGTACGTCTCCGCCCACCCCGTGGTTCCACAGCTTCTTAAGCAGCCTTTCATGTGGCACCTTGTCAAAAGCCTTTTGAAAATCGAGGTAAATGATGTCCCTGGGTTCCCCTTTGTCCACCTGACTGCTTATTCCCTCAAAGAAGTACAGTAGGTTCGTAAGGCATGACCTTCCCTTACATAATCCGTGTGGCTTGTTCGCAGTAATTCATTTTTCTCGATGTGTTCGTAAATGTTGTCCTTGATCATCGCTTCTACCATCTTCCCTATAACTGAAGTCAGGCTCACCGGCCTGTAGTTCCCGGGGTCATCCCTCGATCCCTTCTTAAAGATAGGTGTGACATTCGCCAGTTTCCAGTCCTCTGGCACCTCTCCTGTTCTCAGGGATAGGTTGCAAACATGCTGGATTGTGCCCGCTATTTCCTGTCTTAGTTCCTTTAGAACCCTTGGGTGGATCCCGTCCGGTCCCGGTGATTTGCCGCTTTTTAGCCTGTCTATCTGTTTGAGGACATCCTCCTGACTTACCTCTATATGCTCCAATTTTTCGGCCTGTTCCCCCCTCATGAGCTCCTCTGAGTCCGGTATATTGGATGTGTCTTCGCACGTGAAGACCGACGAGAAGAACGTGTTCAACCTCTGAGCTACCTCTTTGTCCTCCTTAATCACTCCTTTCCTATCCCCATCATCCAACGGCCCCACCTCCTCTCTCGCTGGTTGCTTCCCCTTTACGTAACTGAAGAATGACTTGAAGTTTTTCGCCTCCCTGGCCAGCTCCTCCTCGTATTCCCTTTTTGCTTTTCTAACCTCTCGGTGACATTCCTTTTGGCAATTCCTGTGCTTCTGGTGATTTTCCTCCGTTGGGTCCTTTTTCCATCTCTGGAAGGACACTTTCTTGTCAGTTATTGCCCTCTTTACTTCAGTTGTCATCCAAACCGGGCTTTTTGACCGTTTGTTCTTACAGCCTTTCCTGAAACTGGGGATGTACAGGTTTTGTGCTTCCTGCAGGGTGTCCCTGAATAGGGTCCAGGCGCTTCCTACAGTCTCCATCCTAAAGCTGTTCTTGAGCTTCCTCCTCACCATTTCCCTCATGGCAACATAGTTCCCTTTCCTGAAGTTGAGCGCAGTCGATGCGGTCCTCCTCATTATGGGTGTCCCTCTTTCTAATGTGAATCTGATTGCGTTGTGATCACTGCTGCCTAGTGGTCCTCCCACTTCTACCCCTCTTGCAGGCCCCCCTAATCCGTTAAGGATGAGGTCAAGAGTAGTTCCCCCTCGCGTCGGTTCCTTGACTAGTTGTTCCATGAAGCAGTCCCTCACAGCTTCTACAAATTCCGTTTCCCTGGTGCAGTTGGAATGACCCGTACTCCAGTCTATCCCCGGGTAGTTGAAGTCCCCCATCACTGGTACATTTCCAGTACTGCATTCCTGCTTCAGTCCCGCTTCCAAGTCGTGTCCAACTGCATCCGGCGTACCAGGTGGACGATAATACAGCCCCAGTTTTATGTCTGCACCTTTGGTTCCCGGCAATTTGACCCATAGTGATTCCAGCCCCTCTGCCTTTGTCGCCATATCCATCCTGACCGAGTAGATAGAGTCCTTTATGTATAGTGCTATGCCTCCCCCCTTCTTGTGGGTCCTGTCCCTCCTGTAGAGCTTGTACCCTGGCAGCGCCACATCCCATTGATTGTCCTCTGTCCATCAAGTTTACGTAATTCCAATTACATCCAGGTCCTCCCCTTTGGCCATGACTTCCAGTTCACCCATCTTGGCCCTGAGGCTTCTTGCATTCGTGTATAAGCACTGTAGGTCCCGGCGTTTGTCCCCCACCTCTGCTTTTACCTGGACCTCCTTCCCTTGAGTTTCGGGCTGTTCACCCGTTAACTGTGCCTCTGCTTTACCCTCATCCTTTACCCTCGCAAATTTCTGCCTCCTCGTGTCCCCTCCACCCCCCTTCCCCGCTTTTCCTCGGAAATTTCCTGCCCTGCCAGCCCCCTCCCATGCTATTGTCCCCTGGGCCTTAGTTTGATCCCTCTTGCCTTGTGGCTCCTCCTTATTGCCTTCTGCTTGCCTTTTGGTTCCACCCCGCCCCCCTGAATCCCCCTGCCGCTTAAGTCCCTCACAGCAAGTTGCTGTTACCTGGTGCTTCCCTCGCTGTCTGATCTCAAGCTCCATCAGTTCCCCGTCCTCTTCCCTGTAGTAGTCATCCCGTTCAGCATCCTTTCTGGATACCGTTGTCCGAAGCGTCATCAGGTCTGCTGTCGGCTTTCCCCCTCTCTTTAGTTTAAAGCCCTCTCGATCTCCTTCTTCATGTTGGCCTGAGAGATTAACTGCTGTTTCCTTATAGATAAGAGACCGAGAAACATTATGATAAAGACAATACAATTACCATACAATGCTTTGATAGGATCAGTCAACCAATCCTCTCAGATGGGAGTGAGGTCTGGGGTCTATCATTAACTGCAAAGCAGAAGGAGGATTGGCTGTCAGAACTTATGAAATCCCGTGCAACTGTCCCTATTTGTAAATAGGCAAAAACTAGCCACACCGTCAAGGGAACAGAACCTCCAAGTGAAAAAGAAAACAAGCCCTACAACTAGATTTGATCCTTGGAAAGCAAGACCTCTGGTGGCTAAGAAAAATCAAAGACAGTGGAGAGAGCAAGACACCCGTATAACCTGAATTGAGACAAAGGACTCATCGTAAACAAAGCAAGACATCCACTCATTTTTAGGAAGTTTAGCGAAAAAAGGACTGGAGCTGATGACAAATGTCATCATTTCTCTCCCTACAGAGGCTGAAATTGTTCCAAGGATTGACAGACATAGAATTAAAACAGAGGAATTACAATCAAATATCAGTCCATAACAGAAGGACCAAGAGTATGATAAATTAATATAGGAAAAGAAAAAAATAATATTGTAGAGGAAATGGAGTGAATATAGCAAACTGGTTATGGATTAACTATTGGAACTGCCAAACATTCCATATTACAAAAATAAATCCTGGAGCTGTTTAGGGGCAAGAAAACAAAACATTATCTACCATATGTACAAAACAAGGACTTTTTTAAAAAATTCAACTGTCGCACCCAAAACCAAGACTCAAGGTTTAAGGCCAATAAGTTCCTTGTTCTGAGTCAGATCCATCTTAAAAAAAAGCACCAAAAACCCAGGAAAAGGTACTGAACAACACTCCCATAAACAGATCTCTCACATGACCAAGGCATAATTCCAATATCATAATATGATCAGATTCTAGCAGAAAGGTTGGTGATAAAGTTCTCAAAGTCACTAACTCCATGGAATTCTCCAGAAGAACTGTAGATCCAAAGAGTCACTTTATGCTGACTATCATCTAGGTATGCAAATCAACATTGGCAGTAATATCATCATTAAGATGTAGATAATAATAAAGATATCACCTGTAGAGAAGAGCCAACTGTCTGAAAAGCATCTCAAAGCCAGTCCAAAATGACCTCAGATCTTGCTACAGCTAATTGGCAGATGGAAAAATCTGATCCCAAGTCAGTGACACTGTATATTCCACTCAGACACTCTTCCCATGCCTCAAAACTGGGAAAGAGGCCACCAAGTTGTTCCCCTCCATTCTCCTTAGGCAGTGATTCCTCTCCAGCTTCCAGCTAGAGTGGTTCTGGGTTGTGGAGCAACACTTCATACATCAGTCTCAATTTAAATTCCAAGCTCCGCCTCAGCATATCTTAATGGATGGCCACTGTGGTTCTCAAAAGTTGGCCAGACAATATGAAGAGGGTCCTTGGGCATAGAAAGGTTTCCGGGGTTTCCTCTTTCTCTTCCCCATCTCAGTGTTGGAAAAATTCTGATGATCATGGAGCTCAGTCCAACACAACCTCTTTTTGACAACTTCTTGGTCCTCCAACAGGTTTGGAACACTCATTGTTTTGTTTCTCCTCAGAGGCATATGACTATGAGTGGCTCTACATCGAAACCCACAAGCCTTTCCACCACAAGACTGGTGTTGTTGTTAGGTGCCATTGACTCGTGCTCGAATCTTAGCGACTTGATGAATTGCGGTTTTAAAAAGAAATTGGTTTTGTGCTAGTCCGGAAAGGTCCTCCAGTGTCATCCCCTTGGTTGTTTTCAACGTGTCCAGCCATCTGACTGCAGGTAGCCCTCATCATTGGGTTCCTTCGATCTTCCCAAACATGATCTCCTTCTCCAGTGATCTCTCTCTTCTGATGATGTGACAAAAATAAGACAGTCGTAATTTCATTATTTGGGCTTCAAACGACATAGCTGGTATGCAGTCTATAAGTTGATTTTATGTTATGTTATTTCCTTGCCTTTGAATACTTGGTTGAGAGCCTTCATTGAAGAGCGTCCAAGTGCTATTCTACGGAGTATTTCCTCCCTGCTAGTTGCTTCTTTGTTTACAAAACAGTCCAGGAGATTGGAATTCATTACAACTTCTATTCTATTGCCTTCAGGCTCAAAATCTTCATCATTTTCCGTGTTTATGATCTTCATCTTGTTTATGTTCAGTTCTAATCCCACGTTATGACTTTTGGCTCAGTAGATACATCATGTCTTCTTTGCTGCTGGTGATGAGCGTCGTATCTGCACAGCGCAGGTTGTTTATATTTCGGCCACCAACTTTGAAACCAACACTTCTTCTAAATTTGCTTTTCTGAAGATGGTTTCACTGTACAGGCTGAACAGGTAAGGTGAAAGGAAGTATCCTTGCCTGACACCATGTTTTATTGGAAAACAATCAGTGTTGGCGTTTTCAGTTCTCACTGAAGCTTCTTGATTTTCATATAGGCTCTCTATCAACTGACTTATGTGTTTGGGGATTTCCATTTGCACTAGAGTTCTCCATAGTTTATTGTAATCCACACAGTCAAAAGTTTTGCTGTAGTCGATGAAGCAAAGGTATAGGAGGTTTTGGTATTCTTTGCTCTTCTCCAATATCCATCTACCATTAGCAATAATGTCTTTTATTCCTCTACTTTTTTGAATATTTCTGATATAAAGTGGTCATCAGTGATCTGGTTTAATCATTTTCAACTTGATTTTGTCTTACGATGGAAACAGAAATCTAATAATCAGACATCTATATCTAATGTGTAAGCCTCAATGAATCCTAGCTGATATTTGCAGGATACAAGAGTTGATATGGTATGGTAATAAATTAGTTGATAAATCGTCAGAACAGGATTATCTCTTGAGGTAAGATAGAAACAGTTTCTGGTCTAAATCTAAAAATTCTAAATGAGATTGCTTCTTGAAAGTCTTTTTCCCCTTGTATGCAAAAGACTTATTGAAAAATAAAACAGAAGTGTAGAAGTTTAGAACATAAATTACAGAAAATATGTAGAAAGAGAGAGAAAATAATTGGAGCAACCTGACTACAATGTATAAATATTCTGTCAATAGAAAAAAGAAGGCTTACTATTCTGAAATAATTGGGTCTGTTCCAATACATCAAAAGTTACTTACTAAAGTGAATGGGTTAAGCCTTACAGTGTTCACTCGTTACCACCAGCAAACGACTTAGCAATATTTTTTAAGAGTAAATTTAAATTGACTTGTGTTTCTATCAGATCCATTGATTGATTCCTCCACCCCTTCAGAAATGATACATATGTACTTGCCTGAAAGCTATTGAAATGGGAACAAAAGAAATTTTTTTTTTTTTTTAAACCCCTCTCCTCTCACTGACTGGGTGGCTTGATAGTAAGGGGATGATTCATCAATGGATACTAACCGATTTAGGGTGTGTTAAATGCTAAGACGCCCTTAGCAATATAACGGGGGTCTTAGCATTTCATAAATTCCCCCTAAATCTGCTAATTGTTTTTACTAACCTTAATTAGAATTTACTTTCCTATTGATTATGGAGTTTTTGGGGTTAGTACTATGTAAAGCACTATGATGACTACCAATAAACATACTAACTTAGATTCCCACCTGCTCTCATTATACCTAATTAGGGTTCTTCAATTAGTGGCAGTCAGGATCTCTTTCTGATTGGAATTCATTATCAAAGTTCAGCTGTTCAAATGCATTCCATCAGTGCAGTGGTTGTGGTGTCTTGAACCTAAGGCAAACCACGTGGAGGCTTGGCGCTTGCAAGGGAAGCTCTTCAAACTCGGCCAAGAATTGTCGACAATTGAAGCAGCTGCCAGCGTCTAACCAATGTATCCCCATTGCCTAAAATAGATGGACTACTGTAGGCTCTGGTAGAGTGTGATCTGTCACGCTCTCCCAATTATTTCCCCTACAAAATGCTGCTGCTCAAGAAGTCATGACAAAGACGGTAAATCAATGCAAAAAACATCCCCAAAGCACAGACAAAACATCTCCAACCAGACAGCTCTTGCTTCTAAGTGCCAGGCATTACACTGGGAACTCAGTCAACGGGTTACTATACAGTTTCTATGGATGACTTTCTCTTTCAAATTCTGTATTGCTTGAGTTGCTTCTATAAAAAAAAAAGTTGGGGTCGTGCATTTGCAGCTTGGGTTGGCCTTTGAATGCTTCTCTGAGAACCTGCATGCATCTTTCATACTGGCAGTCTAAGGGTGTTTGGGGGATTTAGCCAGGCCTGACGGCTGAATAGGGACAGGGTGGTCTCACTGCTGCTTATCTGATCACGAAATGGCATGAAGATTAGGTGTCAATGTTGATATGGAAGGGTAGACAAGGATTTGATGGTGAGTGAATAAGACCTCCTCCTAGGAAGGTACGATGGCCATTACTGAGGCAATGGACTGGCATCATCAGTTCTCTTCGGGGTGATTTGCAGTTTCCCCTGCTTTTTTTAGTTACTGCCCTCAGTTCTCATCGCAACAACATTTGAGAAGGAAGGGAGACAACGATAAAGCTTCCTCTCAATGTACAGTACAGAGTTTGGATGAATATGGTTCAGACTTAGTTCAGGCACAGGAGGATTTTCTCCTCTTTAGAGGGCTTACTCACAGACACAAACGAGAGTTAATAAATGGGCCTGGAAGTTTATACCTCACGCAACAGAAGATGAGAAAACATGACCACGCTCAGGAGTGGGAGATATGGGATTTGAACTTCCGCTCCTCTCCCTGTGCATTTTAAGAAAATTAATTACCAGTTTTGTGCAGAAATTGAAAATCAACTTATGTGCATATGACTGTTAAAATTAATGGATTTTCAGAGTACAGGAGGAGAGAGGATCCCATATCCAGGGCTGGGGGGGCTGCTTCATGCATTGTGTATCTGCGCTAAGTAGAAAATCTGAGCTCTAAAATATCAAGCCCTATTATAAGCAACTTAACTGGCTCTTCAAATTTGTCTGCTTCATGTAGAAAGGCCTCTACCGAGCTACGGGTTTGAATTTGCTGCCCCCATCTGCTCTTTACGCAATAACTCCATATTTTCTTTGTCATACTTGCAAGTGAAATGAAAAAAACATCATATCCTCCTCCTCCTCCTGGCACATGCACTTCAGACATAAGAACATGCCATACTGGGACAGACCAAAGGTCCATCAAGCCCGGTATCCTGTTTCCAACAATGGCCAACCCAGGTCCCAAGTACCAGGCAGAAACCCAAAGAGTAGCAACATTCCAGAGCTGAGACTGTGATGTCATAATGTCTCATTCTACCAATAAGAGTCATCTTCAGTAGTGATGTCACAATGGCTCGATTGTCCTAGATTTCGCTCACTTAAGGCCAACCCAGGTCACAGGAACCTGGCAGAATCCCCAAAGAGCAGCAACATTCCAGAGCTGAGATTGTGATGTCATAATGCCTCATTCCACCAATGCCTAAGAGCCATCCTCAGCAGTGATGTCACAATGGCTCGACTGTCCTAGATTTGGCTCATATAAGAACATAAGAGTTGCCATACTGGGTCAGAGTGAAGGTCCATCAAGCCCAGTGTCCTGTTTCCAACAGTGGCCAGCCCAGGTCCCAAGAAGTAAAACCTGTTTGTATGATAAGTTCTCGAAAGAACATTGATCTAGGCATCCATAGACTTCTCCAACGCTGCCCAGCCTTTAGATCATTGTTCTTGTACTATGTGCTAGTTCTGTTCACCCTTTAGATAATTCTGTTAACCGCATTGAACTACCAGGTGTTTAGCGGTATATAAATAAAATTTTATGTTATTTTCTCATCCTTTACAGTGAGGTGAAGCCTTCTGCTGTTCCTGAGATTGGCTGAAAGTAAAGGACCACACCAGATATGGATTTTACAGTTCGGTAAGATCCTCCTATTCTAGTGAGAAACAGCCCATGATTTGGGAAGGTAGACTAATGAGAGAGAAGAGGAGCCACTCTGTTGGATAAAGAATTATTTCTAAACGCTGAGAATGTGGAGCACATCTCGCAAGAGTGGAAAGTCCACGGTCTAGGGTTCCCATCTACTCTAATCTGAAATTTGCCCATAAAGGTTACAGGCGATTTACAATTAGACAAGAGTCCACACAACATGGGGAACTTACAGAAAAAGCCTTTCTAGTCTTCTTCTTCACCTTTCTGTAGTACTTTCTTGGTCCCTAGTGGGCTCACAAGCTATATTTTGTACCTGGGGCAACGGAGGGTTAAAATAGCCATAGTGGGAATCAAACCCTTGATCCCATTAAGCTCCTCCTCCATGTATGTTTTGCTAGCTTTTCCCAGCAGAGGGCACTGTGGGGAATGGTGTTGAGGCGCTCATGATGTCTGTTTTGCCTCGTAGGGTCACAGCTCTGTACTGCCAAACCTGGACTTTGCTTGGACCCTTCCAGATGTGGATCCTGCTCCTCTCTGTCTTATGTGCTGTGGACAGTACTTTGAGTGTCCCTGTCGCAGGTTCCTGGGAATTTCTCCAAATGTCCAATGCTGCAGCTGCTTCTGGAAGACGGAGCGCTGATCAGGACCAAGTGTCTGAGCTGAGCACAGGACGGGAGCGTCACATCCCACATCCTTCCAGCCTCCCACATGAGGACATTTTACAGGCACGCAAGAAGCGCCAGGGCCTTCAGACAACACTGGGGCAGCATCCAGTCACCCCGGCAGGGTATGAAGGACTGTTCTCATCGCAGTACCCCTGGGCCATCGTGTGGGGACCCACAGTAGCGTTTGAGGAGGATGTGGACCCAAGCTCTGCAGATGCTGGCCCTTTCCACCCTGATTACAGATCTGTCCCTCGTCATGGTGCAATCACGCCCTTCTCAGACTCCCGCCCTCGACATCGAGATCGTGATATGAACCTGAGAGAGTCGCCAGCAACTCATCAACCTTTCCTCTTTGGGCCCAGGACTGAGGGTAAATTAAAGACTCACCATCGGCACTTCCTCTCCCTCCCAGACTGTCTTTCTGTTGCATCCACCCTGTTCATTGTATATCCAGCTCAGTCAGTTGAATCCCAAAGCTCCCCCTTCTCTCTCACCTTGGGAGGGTTCAACCCCCCCACCTCGGGAGAAATATTATTTTGCATTGAGCAAATGAGAAAATCTTTAATGTTAAAGGACATCTTATCTGCAAAGCAAGGATCAATATCTGTTACTGTCATAGCATCTGCTGCTGAAGTTATTAAATTCAAAATTATTTCCTGTGCAATCAGAGTTTAGTTTGGTCTCCCCTTGCTGTGGAGATGTTGAAGCAATTCCCTGTGCAGTGCACACCCAATTCCACGCATAGCGCCTCAGAACAGAAGACGTCCATCACCATACGCTGCCCCTTGAAACTTGAACTTGATTACAGCCTGCAGACAATTCTCGGTGATGTAGCAATTCTAGCAGGCTTCCGTCGGCCTCTGCTGCACATTTCCTCTGCCATGGTCCATCCCAGACCAAAACAAGATATCAGAGGAGGGGCAGAATCATAGCAGGGGCAGAATCATAGCAGAGGGAACGTGCAGCGGAGGTCGACAGCAGCCTGCTAGAATCGCTACATCACCAATGATCCTCTGCAGGCTGTAATTAGCTTTGAAAGTGAGACCAGGAGTTCAGGGAGAAACATGCCAGCCTTCGGGGGGGCCCCTTGGTTGGAGCTATTAGAAGTACACGGAGGGGGTCCAAAGAGAGGGGCATAGACCGGACTGAGGAGGGGGGGAAGGGGAAGAAATAATGGATCTTAAAACAGAGGAATGGGAGAGAGATGGTGGACAATGGAATGGATAGAGGGAGGGAAAAGAAAGGGAGAGAAGTTGAACCCAAGGGATGGTGTGGAGGGAGGGGGATAGAAATACTGGATGGTGGGCATGGTCATTAAAGAAATGCTGGACTGGGGGTTGGAGACCAAAAAAAGGAGACCTCTGTGGGAGAGAAGGGAAACAGAAGGGGAGGACAGAGATGGAAGATGGATGGTGAGCATGGAGAAAGAAGAAAACGTCAAATGGGCAGGAGACCTTGGCAAGCGAGTCAACAGAAGACAAACAGAAACCAGAGCCTGGGACCAACATGATTTGAATTATGACCACACAACAAAAGGTAGAAAAGAATCATTTTATTTTCTGTTTTCTGATTACAATATGTCAGAGCTGGTGTTAGCGAGCGTGAACTAGGACCTAACAGAGAGAGGAAAACTCTTTTTTGTTTCTTTATTTTGTTTACACCACAGCGCCAGCGTGGATAGGAAATGGCAAGGGTGGGGTGGATGAAGAGGCTACAAAATAAACCCACCAGGACGTTTGAAAAAAAAAAAAAAAAAAACCACCCAATTGGGCAGGAAAATTGAACCGAATCCAAAAATCGATTCAATAGGCTGAATCGAATCGAATTGAACCGAATCAAAAAAATCGATTCAATAGGCTGAATTGGGTAGCATTAGTGCACACTGAGACCTGTGTTGTCCACACTGAAACCTGCAAAAGTGTGCACCCGAGCAGGGCACACTGAGACTTTCACAAGCCCACTTCCTCTACATAAGTGTATTGAAAGCTGCAAAGTGTCTTCCTTTATACATTGACGACTGGTCACGTACTCTGTGCACTGACCGCTTCTCTCTCTCCCCAGGTGCAGATCCACAACTGTATGTCACAATCTCCATTTCCATCGTTATTGTTCTTGTCGCCACTGGGATTATTCTTAAATTCTGGTAAGTTACAACCTCCCGGTGAATGGGTTTGTGAGCAATGCCATTGAATGGGTGAATGGTGGCACAGACATTGGTACACAGACGTGTGAGTGCTGTCACTAGTGAGCTGCCATATTGGGGCAACCCAAAGGACTAGCATGCAGTCTCCAGTATCCAGCAGTGACCAATGCAGAGCACAAGGACCTGGAGGACTGCAAAGAACAGGTCCAATTCCTTGTGCTCACATCCAGATGTACAACACAGCTAAAGAATTTCTTCCAGGAATGTCTCTAGACCCTTTTAAAACCCATCTGTGCTGACTGCCTTGACCTAGGCTTACCAGCTGTCCGAATTTCCCCGGCCATGAACTCCTTTTGAGGACAACCTACTCTCACCAGAGCTGCTTAGTGGATTTGTTTTTTGTCATGTCTATATTGTAAATTATGTAATCCTTGTCCTGTCTCGATTATATTGTGGATGTACTTTGTAACCCGTTCTGGGCTCCTTTGGGAGGACGGGTTGAATAACTGAGCAAATAAATAAATGTCCGAGGGTCCAGACGGCTTTTCAAAACCCGGCACTTTGGGTTTTGAAAAGCCTCCCTCAAAATCGCCGTCAGGCAGGAGGGCAATGCGATGACGTCTGTGCGCATGTGCGGATGCCTTCCTGCCCGACCAGAGCAGGCAGCAGGGGGTGTGGCTGGGATGGGGGATGGGTGAAACTGGGCGGGTCTAGGGGGGTCCGGATTTTCCGAACAGCAAATCTGGTAACCCTACCTCGACCACATCTTCCAGCAAAAAAATTCCATAGTTTCATTGTTCAATGAGTGAAAAAAATCATTTCTCCAATTAGTTTTAAATATATGCTTTTGGTTTTGTGGCGTGTTTCTAGCCCCTGGTACCATTCCACCCTATCCTCCATGTTGTAGATCTCTAGATCTCCTCTCACTTCTGTTTTTCCAGCTCTGCTCTGCCTTTCTTCACCGAGCAGGGGATTCATCCCCTTTATCAATTCTGTTGCCCTTAGTGCAGTGTTTTCCAGTTCCACTATATCATTTTTCAGATGGGTGACTGGAACTGCACTTGATACTCAAGATGAAATTAGACCACATATCAATGCAGAAACATTATGCTATCCTTTGGTTTGTTCTTAATAATTCCTCTTTGCGGTTTTTTTTGGGCTGCCACACACTGAGTGAGCAAAGGATTTTAGTCTATTGGTCACAGTGACATCCAGAACCTGTAATTGGGATCAATTTTAACTATGTGCAACACTGCACTTCCCACCTTAAATTTTATCATCCAGAATTCTCCTTCAGTTCTTTACAATTCACTCAAAACTTCAAATAGATTTGGGTGAACACACTCGTTTTTTTTCCCTATTTCTCCTAAAGGATGCAATAATTCCACTTAAATCAAAACCTAAATTACTTTCACGATAAAAAAAAAAACGTGCAGAGGAGGGAACCCGCACCCTAGACACCTTTCTGGGCAGACTGGATGGACCAACATTTATTGCCTTTTCCAGATCAAATATGTTAAAATGCAGCAGTCCCAGTACAGACTCCACTGAGAAAACTGACCATTTACAAGCTTTCTGTTTCCTTTCCTTTGACCCCAACCTCTTATCCCATGGCTTTTTGACTTCCTCAGGAGTTTCTCATGAGGCGCTTTGTCAAAAGCTTTCTAAAAATTCAGGTTTATTAACCAATTCAACTAGCTCACCCTTTCCTACACGTTTATTAAGAGCTTCCGAAAAATCTAACAGATCGGCGAGGTGAAACTTCCCTTTCCTATTGTTCAGAATAGCTTCTAGCACTAAACCTGTAATTTGGTAGATCACGCCCGGAGCCTTTTTTAAAGATTGGTGTCACATTGGACCTCCTCCAGTCTTCGGGCTCCTTACCAATTTTAATATGTTATAGATTCCCAAAAGTAGGTATTCAGTTTAATTTTTGAGCTATTTCAGAACGATTGGTCGAAACCATCCAGTTTTGGTGATTTCTCACTCTTTAGTTTGTCAATTTGCTACATGACATCTTCCGGGTTCACCGTGATGTGCTTCGGTTCTTCTGAATCATCACCCTCAGAGTGTTCCTGATGTAGGTAAAGACAGAAACACATAATAATGATAATAATTATTGTTATTGTTATTTTTTTGTTTGCTATGGCATTGAGTGACTCTTTTACTTCTTGGTTATCTAATGGTCCAACAGACTCCCTCACAGGCTGTTTGCTTGAATATATTTGCGTCTGTAGTGAACTCATTTTCAAATTCTTCTCTAGCCTGCCATCCTTTAAGATTTTTCCTATTTTTTTCATAAGAACATAAGAATAGCCTTAGTGGGTCAGACCAATGGTCCATCAAGCCCAGTAGCCCGTTCTCACGGTGGCCAATCCAGGTCACTAGTACCTGGCCAAAACCCAAGGAGTAGCAACATTCCATGCTACCGATCCAGGGCAAGCAGTGGCTTCCCCCATGTCTTTCTCAATAGCAGACTATAGACTTTTCCTCTAGGAAATTGTCCAAACCTTTCTTAAAACCAGCTACGCTATTTCCTCTTACCACAACCTTTGGCAATGCTTTATATTCTTTTGAAGCTAGAAAAACCCAAAAAAATGGGAGCTGAAAAGACTGAAAAAACAAAAGACTCCCAAGCCACAAGGCGTAAACTGTGATCAGGGGTAGAGACCACCCACAGCGAGAATGAAGGAACTAAAGTGTTCCGCTCAAACTAACCTAAGGAAATATATAACTTAGAATTGTGTAGAGAGCCCTCAGTCACACAGCCACCTCCAAACGGAGGCAACGGCTGTCACTGGCTTACACCAAAAAGGTGTCAACTGTGAAACATCCTTGGGCTCTCAGTGAATTTAGTGCATTATAACACAAAAAGTGCTTAAAGTGCTTACTTAATCATCACTCGCGGTGAGTAGTCTCTACCCCTGATCCAGGGGGGCTAACAAAAAACAAGTGTCCAAATTCGACCAGCAATATCAAAAGAAGATACTTAGCTTCTTCAAAAGGGCAATCAGCATATCACCACACGTCCAACGGGACTCCGTTTCGGGGGAGTACTCCCCCTTCCTCAGGAACAGCTGACGCTAGGCAGGAGCCGGTCAATCTTACGGCTGCTGCGTGAAGGCAATAGAAGAAAATGGCTTCTTTTGATATTGCTGGTCGAATTTGGACACTTGTTTTTTGTTAGCCCCCCTGGATCAGGGGTAGAGACTACTCACCGCGAGTGATGATTAAGTAAGCACTTTAAGCACTTTTTGTGTTATAATGCACTAAATTCACTGAGAGCCCAAGGATGTTTCACAGTTGACACCTTTTTGGTGTAAGCCAGTGACAGCCGTTGCCTCCGTTTGGAGGTGGCTGTGTGACTGAGGGCTCTCTACACAATTCTAAGTTATATATTTCCTTAGGTTAGTTTGAGCGGAACACTTTAGTTCCTTCATTCTCGCTGTGAGCGGTCTCTACCCCTGATCACAGTTTACGCCTTGGGGCTTGGGAGTCTTTTGTTTTTATATTCTTTTGATGCAGAGCTCTCTACCCATTGACATTAGTGTGTATTATACAAAGTGTAAGTGTGTAAGATTGTGTGAGGGCTGGTGACTCTCTTGTTTAACCATATTTCTTGCTTTCAGCTGGGACCGGAACCAGAAGCGGCGGCCTCACAGCGTCCAACAGAACTCACTGCAGCAGGAGGAAAGTCAACAACCGCTCACAGACCTGTCTCCTGGGAGCAGCTTCAGCCCATACAGCGACTCTCCGCCTTGGGATACACCAGAAAGTGAAGGAGAAGCAGCATTCAGAGGTGCAAAAAACTCAGAGACTGTTAATAAGAGTGCAAGATTCCAATGGAACCGGTGAGACTCTGGGAGAGAGACAGACAGAGGCTGCTAATGAAAACCCTTCTTCTCTCTTTCTGTCTGTCTCCCCGAATTAGGATCCTGCTGGTGACTATGGGATAATAGCAGCAGTCTCTCTCTGATCCTGAGACTACTCCGATGTGTGACAGCAGGCAGTGAGCCTGAAAGAAGCACATGGAGGCTTGCATGCCAGAAGATAACCCTGACTAAAAGATAACTTACTGCCCTCTATGGAAACGGGATCCCACTGAACTTAGAGGACAGTTGCATGAGATGAATGCTGAGGCTCCGTGCTGTGTCCCTCGGTCCGTTCCCCTGTTGCTGTCTGTCTTTCACTTTCTCCCTCGCTCCTCTTTCTCTCTGTTCTGTCAGAATCAGGAGACAATCTGTGCATGAGCTATTAAAGGGGTAAATTGTAAGTAAGCTGCCCCGTTGACAATGTATGTGCCTTCAAGGCATCCACTTACTTTGCTGATGACTGTTATTCAAATAAAGGTTCAACCAACACCCAGAGGAGCAGAGAGCTTTGGAGCCTGACATCTGAGGGAGAGGGGCTTTGACAGTCACCTTCCGGACTACAGAGACATCAGCCAACACCTGGGTGAACTTAGGGAACTTGCTCCGTCCTTGTCCTTTCAGGAGCAACGAGGAAGAACTAATTTATTTTGTGTTAGGCCTTATTTTGGCTAGAGTAAGGGGAGAAGAAGTGAGGCTTGATGGGTAGAGAGAGATACCAGGCCTGATGCCGAAGAGGATGTCTGGAGAATCATTGGAAACCGCTAACCTGGATGGTAAAGCAGCCCTACACATAGCAAGCACCATGAACTATTCACAGGTAATGAATCAGAAGTGCCAGGACTTGTCGGTTGGCATCTCAGCTTAATGGAAAAGCTGTACATATAGCCACTGGTCATTGCTTTTTACATTTACATGCATATAACACCACACCAATAAAAATTAGTCTATAAATGGCATTCAGAGTTGAGAGCTGGTTATCGAATCATGTTTGGCACCAGGATCCATGACCTCAATTTATACCAATTGACACCTGGTGCAAATTCTCTACCCAGAAAACTGGAACGCTCTTCCGGAGGCTGTCATAGGGGAAAACCCTCCAGGGATTCAAGACAAAGTTAGAGAAGTTCCTGCTGAACCGGAACGTACACAGGTAGGGCGCTGGTCTTTGACTACTGGGCAACGATGGACCACTGATCTGACCCAGCAGCGGCAATTCTTTGTTCTTAAATCAGGCGCAGATCTCCGTTATTCCGTAACACTGAATGTCCCTGATCTGACCAAGCTCCTGCCCCCTTGTCAATTCTCCGCATACAACTTACCCTGGGCAGGAATTTAAACTGATAGTTATTAGTGCCTGATTATCAATGCTAATTGGCTTGTTTGTCAATTAGATTGCATGTGCAGATTGGGTGTTATGTCTAGCATTATACAGATAACGGTGTCTAATAGAGACAAAATTACAGACATTTGGCAGAGCACCAAATATCTAAGTGCTTTTTGAATACTGGATGTCTGGTATTCAGAGTAAATCTCGATATGAGAGGTTTCTGTTAAATTCCCTTGCCGGATTGGTTTGATCTGATGATAAGCAGAGGGTTTGTATGAATTCTCCTGCAGCTAGATTTAAAAAAAAAAAGAGAAAACAGTTTTTATTTATGAGTTAACTCAAGGCAATGTGGTGGATTTGGTTTGTATTACCGAGACACGGACGGCTGATTCAGATGGGTTTACGACTTGCTCAGCTGTGCTTCTCTCTGGGTTTTTCCATTTTCTGTCAACCCAGGAATGAAGCAACAGTGATGGGGTTGTGAATTCTCTGTCACATTCTGATGCATTAATTAGATGCACAGTTCAACCAACTAAGGGGTTGGCAAACAAAATCAATTGGACATAGTTTACTGGCTTCTAGGTAACCCCAGTACATCCTTGAATTAGGATTTTATATTATGGATGTATCAGTTTCTGGACTTTTAACAATTTTATCAGATATTATCTACATAGCTGGCCATACTACACTATATGACAATGACCTCAGACTTTTCCTTTAACAATGTGGGCCAGCTGGCACCAGAAGAACTTTGATACCCACAGAATTTTCACATGCTTTGCAATACATACATCATTGCAGACTTAAACCAGATGTGAAGGAAACATAGAAACATAGAATTAGACAGCAGATAAAGGCCACGGCCCATCCAGTCTGCCCACCTCAAAGACCCTCCCCTACCTTTCTCTTGTGAAGAGATCCCACTGACAATCCCATTTTGTCTTAAAATCAGGCACGCTGCTGGCCTCAATCACCTGAAGTGGAAGACTATTCCAGCGATCAACCACTGTCTTGGTGAAAAAGTACTTTCTGGTGTCACCGTGCAGCTTCCCTCCCCTAATTTTCCACGGATGCCCTCTTGTAGCCGTGGGACCTTTGAAAAAGGCGAGAATGTTCTAATATCCTTGTTTTGCTCTATGGTACGGCCACACCCTTGAATACCGTGTGCAGTTCTGGTCGCCATATCTCAAAAAAGATATAGCAGAATTAGAAAAGGTACAGAAAAGGTTGACAAAAATGATAAAAGAGATGGGGATGCCTTCCCTAGGAAGAAAGGCTAAAGCAGCTAGGGCTCTTCAGCTTGGAGAAGAGACGGCTCAGGTGTGATATGAGAGAGGTCTATAAAATAATGAGTGGAGTGGAAAGGGTAGATGTGAATCGTTTGTTCGCTCTTTCCAAAAATATTAGGACTAGGGGACATGACATGCGATGAAGCTACTAAGGAGTAGATTTATTTCTTCACACAACCTATAATTCAACTCTGGAGAATGTGGTGAAATCAGTTAGCTTAGCAGGGTTTAAAAAAGGCTTGGCTAATTTCCTACAAGAGAAGTCCATAGGCCATTATTGAGATGGCTTGGGGAAATCCACTGCTTAGTCCTAGGATAAGCAGCATAGAATCTGTTTTGCTACTTGGGACCTGGGTTGGCCACTGCTGGAAATAGGATGATGGGCTTGATGGACCTTCGGTCTGTCCCAGTAGGGTAATTCTTATGACCATCTGGCCTATCTGCTTAACTGTGCCGTCTACTATTCCATTCAAACAATAAAAGCTCCCGGTGCTGTCAGCTGGCTCCACCTTCCCCCAAACCTTCGCCTCTTCTTGTGCGGCATGGGTGAAGTTTCCTTGTTCTTTCACATCATGGGTACTTTTACTTATAAATGGGGATGATTTTCCCATTGCATGTGCTGTGCAGTCACTTGACCTTTATAGTTGTGTAATTCACTGCTTTAAATCAACCTTTTCAAGCCAAAGGCACAGCTACAATAACACAAATATTTTGGGGCCACCAAGGTTCGGAACAGCCAAGAGCTGGAACAGACTAAGTGAAGCAAGGGACTGTATGCAGTGTGTGTGGCTCTCTGTGCCCTGCATGCTGTTAAGTCCCATACTCTGGCACTCATCCAAGCAATTTACAGGTTACAATTAAAACAACTTTAGTTTCCATCTAAAATCATTTAATCAAATCTCAAGCTAGATAGGATATACTCTGAAAGGAACTCCTCCTCCTTCCTGTAGCATCTCTTGAGATCACAGCCTTGGACCTGCTGTAAGATGTACTGATCCAGAATTTAACTGAATCCACTGCTTGTCATTGAAATGGGTTCTTTGATAACTGGACAGATGTCGACATATAACCTTAGAATAGCTTTAGGGAGTTATTCAAAGGATCTGGTTTGCTGCAACCTTCCCCTTGGCCATAGCTTATGGGCTTGGGAAGATATTTGAAGGAGGCAGATCAACAACAAAATGAAAATATGTTGTATAGTTTTCACTTGATGGGACCATTTTGGCACAGCCGTCGCCCACTGCTCGTCTTTCTTCTCATCCCCAGACTTGATGGGCGACAATAAACTGATTATGTCCAGGCAATGAACCATACTTCTATACCAGGCTCTTCCCCCTGGTTTTCAATGTTACCATGCTTCTGGCTGTTCCTTTCTGCGATTAATATCCTGTTCCCCATATAAATTCATCTTCTTCTCATATCCCGTCTCTCCTCTGCAACTGTTCACAACTCTAATCTTCTAGTGCTAGGAGATTTTAAAGTTCATATTGATGTTTATACCACTCCCAAAGCTTCTTGGCTCACCAACTTGTTCACTTGCCTACTCAAGTGCGGGACATACCCTGGACCTTATTTTTAGGAGACTAATCAGAAATATCTGTACCACCCCACTGTCTTGGTTTGATCATTTTCTTTTCTCTACACCAGAAACTGACTCTTTGCCTGCATTCTCTACTTTCTTTCCATCTGATTCCCTGTCCCTTGTTGAAAAATGCCCAGAAATTGGACTGTGCTGTTAAGTCTAGCCTAGAATTTATTGCCCCTACCCAGACCAGAGCATTGAATGTTGCTACTTTTGGGGGTTTTGCCAGGTACTAGTGACCTGGATTGGCCACCGTGAGGACGGGCTACTAGACCATTGGTCTGACCCAGTAATGCTATTCTTATGTTCTTAGAACCACTCATTCTTCTCGAATTTTCAAGTCCCCTTGCATAAACACCGTTCAACTGAAGCAAGAGCTTGGTGGAAGTACAAACTTTGGATTTATAACCTGCATCTCAAAACACACCAAAGCTGCATATTATTCCAAACTCATTGATTCTACTGAGACCTGCGACCTCTGCCAACAGTTCTGGTTTACCAATTGCTGAAGTCTTGGCCTTGACGTTTTCTCAAAGAATTCTAGATCTTCAGAAACACTTCTCAGACTTCCCCCCAAAGGACAACAGTCCAGATTCACTGAAGACATCTTCCTATCCACAGGGCTCCTCTTCGTGATAAACCCATGATAGTTTCCCTTTGCCTCAATGTGTGGGTGATGTGTCTCAAGAAATAATACCGCATTGTGTAGAGATATAAAACTGGAACTGATAAATCTCGTTGTGGACGTGTGGAAACAGATTGAAGTGAAGCTCTAGAAAAATTGAGCTTTATGACTCCAGAGTTGTCTCCATCACTCCTTTTCCTGCTTGCTTCCTTCACTCTCTCCATGCATCTTTATCACGCTCTATTCTCATCACATTTTCTCCTTCCCACTCCATTTTTTTCATGCTTCTATCACACTTTTTCTTGTCTTCCAAATTTATATCAGCTTAATAAAAATCAAAGATGTGTTTTCTGGAAAAGAGAGCAAGGGGCTTTGAATTCACTCCTGTACCTCCCATAACTGCTCTGAGGTTATACCATCTAATTATACTTTAGGGTTTTGCCCCATCCATGCCATGAGATTACCCTAAACTCAGCCTGCTTAGGTCACTCCCCCAGTTATACCATCTCTTTGTGCCATGAAGATAGATACCCATTTAGGCTGTGCTAACACTTACTCCCATCTACTCCAGTCCCTTCAACTCTGCCCTGAGGCCCCCTCCAAGGATTCAGAATCTTTCAGTTCAGCCTCTCTTGTCATGTTTGATGAACAATGACCAAGCGATAAGCAACATTGGGGTTTCCTCTTCTCTCTCGTAGCCTGCACTGCTAATGCAGCTTGCAAGAACAGGACTTTATTGCTGTGCCTGGAAGCCATCCAGACCTATTAATGAAGCAGCTATAAATAAAAGGCGGCTGTACGAGACAGTAGAGGGACCTCGCCTGCAGTAGTCTCTACCCTTGCAGAGGTCACAGGATGAGCAGTACCTGCATGAAGCCTGCAAAAGAGATATGACTACTGTCTACAGCGGTGGCTCTTAAACCTGTCCTGGGGGACCCCCAGCCAGTCGGGTTTTGAAGATATCCCTAATGAATATGCATGAGGCAGATTTACATATAAAAGAGGTGACAGGCATGCAAATCTGCCTTATGCATATTCATTAGGGATATCTTGAAAACCACTGGTCTACAGGATATCTCATAAACTCCATCAAAAATCAGAGAGGACCCCTTTAAAAAAACCCATCTACCTAAAGAGACCCCAATACTAACCACCAACACATCCCATCAAACAAACAAAATTAGAGGAGCCCTTCAAATCTCCCCTCCTCAGTCCTGTTACTGTCACTCAAGTGCCAGGAATATCAAAACACATGGAAATCTCCTTTCCATCCACGAAAGCCACTGAGCTAATGAAAACACTTCAGCCGTGGCATGAAACACCAGTCACGGAACCTCAATAATGTCATCGCTATAGCAGAACTGTTTGCAGATGCCTGTCCACATATTCGCCAACACTCACACCCCCACATTCCAAATCTGGCTCCTCTCTCATTATTTGGAATTGATACTTCCCAGCTTGCCCTCTGTATGTTTGAAATTGTCCAACTTGTAGTTAATGATGCCTGCCTTTGTTACGGTTGCCAGTTAATTATCTACAGAAGCCCTAGGGAGATGACAATTCAGCTTCAGTCAGCCATCTGTGCTTCCCTAGAGGTGAAGTACCAGTCACAAGCGAGCCTCAGTATGCTTTTCCCAGCACCAGAACAGCCCAGAGCAAATCACAGACACCTCAACAAGAAAAATAGGCATAATATTGCTCCCAGAACATCCCAGAGTAAGCCACAGACACTTCAAGAAGGGAAAAACCAGAACACTGTTCTGTGACTGCACAGTAGAGGATAACTGCGGGAAACCATCCCGTGCCATTCTTTAGGGTCTATCTCAACCTCAGTCCTTCTACACCAGCGTTCTTCAATGCAAGGCTTGAGGGTTAGTGGCTGGAAACCATCCTGTGCCATTCTTTAGTGTCTATCTCAACCTCAGTCCTTCTACACCAGCGTTCTTCAATGCAAGGCTTGAGGGTCAGTGGCTGGAAACCATCCCGTGCCATTCTTTAGTGTCTATCTCAACCTCAGTCCTTCTACACCAGCGTTCTTCAATGCAAGGCTTGAGGGTCAGTGGCTGGAAACCATCCCGTGCCATTCTTTAGTGTCTATCTCAACCTCAGTCCTTCTACACCAGCGTTCTTCAATGCAAGGCTTGAGGGTCAGTGGCTGGAAACCATCCCGTGCCATTCTTTAGTGTCTATCTCAACCTCAGTCCTTCTACACCAGCGTTCTTCAATGCAAGGCTTGAGGGTCAGTGGCTGGAAACCATCCCGTGCCATTCTTTAGTGTCTATCTCAACCTCAGTCCTTCTACACCAGCGTTCTTCAATGCAAGGCTTGAGGGTCAGTGGCTGGAAACCATCCCGTGCCATTCTTTAGTGTCTATCTCAACCTCAGTCCTTCTACACCAGCGTTCTTCAATGCAAGGCTTGAGGGTCAGTGGCTGGGCCCATTCAGACTCTGATTCTTCCCTGTCTCCTTAAAGAATGACAGAGGAATGGATTCCTGTGTGGATGGAAACTGTCACCGTGTCATTCTCTACTGCACAGTATGTGTACAAGGTCAATGAGCAATGCCTTCTTACTCACCTACTCCCTCCAGCTATTCGGTGAATATTAATGAGCTTGGTTGGTAGATTACTAGATAGGGTAAAAGGAAGGAAAAGACTATGAGGGAAATATCCACAAAAGAATCACTCTTTGATGAATTAAAGTAAACCACAGGAAACCAGGAAGATGTTAGTGAGACAAACAAATCACCAGTCCTGGATGGTATATACATCTGAGCCCTGACAGAACTAAGCAATGAAGCTTCAGGCCTATTCTAGAGAGTAGCTAAGTAATATCAATTCAGAGGTTGTGGGTTCAAACTCACAATTGCCCCAGGTACATTAGACAGACAGGGAAAAATGCTTGAGTGCCTGAATAAATTCATGTAAACTGTTCTGGGGTAATCCAGATAGTTTTATATATATATATCTGGGGGCATAATCAAAAGAAACGTCTAAGTCCATTTTTGGCCTTAGTCACCCAAAGTCGGCTAAGAAAAATGTCAAAAAATTTTTTTCTGAAAATCATCTAACTGTACGTCCAGCCTGCTAAGTTGTCTATCTTTATTACCCCATTCTCATCCAAAAATTCATCCAAATCAAAAACGCCTAAACAAAATACTTTTGGGCATGGGAGGGCCAGCAAAGTGATGGACTGGACACCCAGACGTGGCAACACCTTACAGGGCACTGCTGCGAACTTCACAAAAAGGGTGCCACATAAACATCTCACCATAATTCCCTTATAGGTCATGGTGAGCCCCCCAAAACCTACTAGACACACCTGTCTACATCCCCAATAGTCCTTATGGCTGCAAATGCCACCTATATGGCAGTACAGTAGGGTTGGGGGGTGCACATGTTCCACCATGAATGCAATGATTAGAGTGCATTATGGGTCTGGGTCCTCCTCTCTATGGTTCACTAGCCCACTCCTCAAGCTACTTAAGCCACCTCTGTGTAGTGCTCTACTAGGCTTTGCTATGCCAAGTGCACATGTTCTGGGGAGGGGGGGGGGTGGTCAGTGATCACCGGGGCAGTGTGTGCGGGGTCTGTACTTTGTGTCTGCAGTGCTTATCTGGTCACTTTGGATACCTTTTTGCCATTAGACCTGTTTTTACATGGCCCAAGTCGCAACATACAACTTCCGTCAAGGCAGCCTCGTTAAAGTTTTGGTTATACTTGCAGTACGACTATGATTAGATCAGCCCACGTCCCGGCCTCACCACTCCTCCTAAAAGGCCCCTTTTAGCTCTGGTCGTACAGCAGGCCTAAGTTGTTTTTAGGTACGTTTAAAACCCGTTTTGATTATCGGCACTTGAAAGACTTGGCTTTTAGATCGTCCAAGTACCGATTTAGGCCGGTTTTTAGATGTATTTATTTTTTGATTATGAGCCCCATATTGTATAAGGATTTAGACAGATAGCAGAGGAAAAGCTGATAAACCATTATGAGCTACCCAGCCTTTAAGAAAGACACTGCAGACCTACTCCTTGAGATCTTCCTGGACTAATGACTCTTGTAAACAGGATGCTGACCTTGATGGGCCTTTGGTTTGACTCCATGTGACCTATCTTTTAACCAGGGGCTTTTTAAGTGGTGGTAAAGTCTCTCTTCTTCCTTTTTGTGCTGAAAGGACAGTGACCAGAGACTTCCACCTACTAAAACACCAGAAGAGAGTCTATACAATGAGAATATCCCCCCCCCTCTATAAAGTTAGTGTAAGTGTTGGAGCTGTAGCATTTTGTCCACTGGTCACTATAAATACTTTGGTGTTCCCTCCATTTTCTGCATAATTATGAGCCGGGAAAGGAAAGCTCCATTGTAAGGGACAGAGAGGGGGCCTGTGGGGCAGAAGGACACCCTCCCCACCGAATCAGTGATCCTTATTGTTGGACATCCCTGTCAGAGACCATGTTCCCCCACTGTCACAAAATACTTTCTCCTCCCTCACTTCCAAATTTATTAAAATTTGTATAATCGCTTTACATAAAATTCTAAGCGATTTCCAATAAAAATGGGGAACAAATATTCAAATGAATACATGGGCACATGTCACAAACTGGAATAAAAGGAAAAGGTTGAGCGACATTTTAAAAAGAAAATAGAAGAAACAGATAAGGGAAACATGATGCGTGAATTAATGTTGTGGCTTCAAAAGAAAGCACTTTAGGGATCTAATCTTTTTTCTTCTCTTAGAAAGGCGGGGAGTGAGTTCCATATACCCCTCCCTCTCTTCCAGATGTAGTTGTTTCTCAAAAACCCTCCATCCTCAATCATGATTAGATACCACTCTTCCCTCACCATCTGAAAGTCACCGAGACACTTCCTGACTCTAAGAAAACCTTAGTGACTATCCCAGAGGAGACTTTGTCCTGACTGCATTTGTTTATTATTAAAGAAATAAAAAGAATGGTTTTACAAACAACTTAATAAAATAATAGTGGAATGGGAGCTCCTGGAAGGATGTCATTGTTTCACGCAGGGTCAGCTATATCATGTCCACCAGGAACAGTCTTGCGCTCTCAGTGTCACGTTGGTAGGGTAGTTTTGTTCTCTCATGAAAGGTTGCATCCTTATTTTCTGATGAAGGTTCACATTCACTCGGTCACGTACCATCACTTCTTCAAAGACGTGGGTTCACGCTCATTCTCTGGCAAGTTCTCGTGGCCTCTCTGAGCTGAAACATGTGTCTTGTTCTACAGGGCAAGTCTTAATGGCTCATACTTCACTTGGGGTGTCAAGTCTCTGGTCAAGACCCCATTTCCTCACAGAAATAATGGGGGGGGGGGGGTCATAGGAGAAAACACTGGCTCGACGATCGGTTCTTCTTCCTCACCTGGGTATTGATCTGCCTCTGTAGGTGAGAATAAAATGTTCAGTCACTTTTACACTGGCAATATGAATTATCGTCAAGTATATTTTATTGAGTGCTAAGAGAAACAACAATCAGAAACAAGTTCAAGGAACAACAGAGCAGCTCTAAATGTTACACAAAAATCCAACAAACCTCCCCATCAACCCAACCCAACCCACAACCCAAACCCCCCCCCCCACTCTCACTGATGCGAAACAGAACATAATATACAGAGGATATAACAAACACCAGGGGCTAGCAGTTCAAAAGGCAGCTACGAGCCATCGGAGATAACGTTGTCCAAAAGGGCTCCCAAATTCGCTGGAAAGCCCGTCCAGGCAAGGAAGAAATGTCCTGAATTCCCCTCCATCATTCTCCCTTACATCCAGCTCCTACTCTTACCTGTCCCTCACAGTCTTTTTGTTCTATTTTGCATTTCAAGATTAAAGTCTTTTTTTTTTTTTTTAGCTAATTGGTCAATCTATCCAGAAACAAACTACTAAGTACAAAAGATATATCCCAGACACAGTTCCCAGGTTCTAGGGAAGTTTGTCCTCAAGATATACATTTAAAAAACCCCAACATTATAATGCTTCCCAGAATAACCATGTCTTACATGTCTCTTGGAAAGAGCCGTGCTTGAAGCTGCCTTCCATGAATGGCGTATAACTAGAAAAAGCCCTCTGCTGGGCGTCCGAGTACCTCAAATCCAACACCCCAAAGACCAGAGAGTTCACATCTCATCAGCTTTGTTTATGAAACAGCAGGAGCGGCCAGAAACGCCACCTTCAAAAGCATTATTAACACTTTAAATCTTGCTCAGCGATGCCAGTGCTACGTTCAGAGCTGCAAAAATTGGATCTGATAATGCGAGTCGCTGCAGGATTGCAGCAGCTGCTGCTTAGAAAGCACCACATGTTTTGATGACTGGCAAATTTCACTATTTCTTGGTCAGGAGTCAGGACCCTGCTGCACAAATTGTAGACAGGGAAAGCTTCAGTGCCGTTCTTACTTGCGCTAGAAAGATAATTACGCGGGCAGCCCTGCTTGATCTCTATTCCAACTACAAAAAAAATCTCTCTTCTTTAAAACTAGAAAACGTGGGCTCATGTTCATTAAAAAAATAGGCCATCCGTTGGCATTTAGCTTTTTATGGCCCTTCTGGTCTTTGTTCCAGTGTTCACTTGTGGGCTGAAGTCCTTTTGCTATTTCTTCTGGGTTGATTGGTTGATTGCGTAGGTCAGGTTATGCTTCTTGCAAACCTTCTATGTGTGTTTGGTCTCTTAATAAAACAGATTGCAAATAAAAAACATCTCAGAATCTTAGGAAAGGTTTCTCCACCTAGAGGGCTGCGATTATGATTATTGCTTTCAGTGAAGCAGTTGACAGTCTCATCTACCACAGGAGCAGAATGGCTTTTTTAATATTGATTGAGGCAGCTCAGAAATTAGCTATTTGTTTTGATTCTGTACGTGACGTAATAAAGCAGCTTCAGCCGCCATCAGCCTCGCGTGTTCTGCTAGGATCATTCTGGGCTTTGATTATGCAGATTGTAACCAAGTTATTAATCCTTCCCTAAAGGGACATTCAGGGTTGGTCCATGCTTTTCAAGTGACAGCTCAAGGTGACTTACATTCAGGGATAGCAGGAATTTCCTTGTCTCCAGGGCTTACAATGCAGGGTTAAGTGACTTTCCCACAGCCACAAGGTGCATTAGTGGGATTTAAACGCTGGTCTCTCTGGTTTACAGCCTGTTGCTCCTCCAGTACAGAGAAACCAAGACTAGTCAAGCCCCCAGAGATCTATTTTAATGCTTTTTTATGCTAAATGCTGTCCCACCCCCTTGCAGGGCCAATATCGACACATCCAATCAAGGTCTAATCACAGCAGGACTGCACAGATGCTCACCTATCATCTGCTGGAGACTGAGAAATACGGACTGGCTGAGGGCTGCACAGGGCCCTTAGAGGACATCACTCACTGGTTCTCAAGTCTCCATCTGCCGGTTGGAGAGCATCTACCCACTCATTGGGAGTGGTCTGGACAGACAAGGAAGATCTGAATTACTCCACTGGTGTGGTCAAACCACTTTATGCTCTCCTTTAAATGGGCAGTTTTACTCAGCCATTAATTACTGGCTCAAGAAAAAGCTTACTGCAGCCAGATTAATAGAGGAGTTTACCTGATAAGAACAATTTTCCTCTGGAAGGTACAGTGACAGAAAAATATAGAGAAATGGAAGCAGGTGACTCCTCGGGCTACTGCTTGTAATAAATGGCTAAAATCGGATAACAAGCATAGATGTTCTTAATTGATTACATCTTAAGATCTATAACGACAAGGCAAGAGTGGGAAGTGTCTAGGGGGCAATATTCTAAAACTATAGCCTTTGTTACTATTTTGAATATTTCTTTAAACAAAGAGTTAATGCTATCATTTTCAAAATACAAAGACCCTTAGAAGTGGAAAAAGGGCTCAGCTGAATTTGAATTCGTTGGATCCTTTTTAATTTAATATTCCTTTGCAAATTTTCATTAAATCTAGGAGCCAGCATCTAAAGACCTTTCTCTTTTCTCCTTTCAAACCCTTCTAACATTGTCTCCATTGAATTTTTATTTTTTTGGGGGGAGGGATTTTGAATTTCTCCCCAGATTACAGTAGCTCTTTTAGAAATATATTTATTAAGATTTTATGTTTCGTATTCAATCGTCTCCCTTCCCAATAGGTGAAGCAAAGAGGCAATTGTTTCTTTGTTTCACCTATCTTCATAGCCTGGGTTCCTACCAGTTTCTCCCTCATAATTCCCCAGCCTTCTCTCATTACTCACAGCGTTGTCTGAAACTCATTCTCTCCATCCTGCACAGCGTCCTACGAGGCTTCCAAAACCCCCTACATCACACAGCTCAAGTATATGGAGAGCCAAATCGCCATGCAGGATAGAGAAAAAAGATCTTTTGGAAGGGTATGAAATCCCAGGCACCATGACAACCTGGCACCTGAGATTTGTTGTGCTTTTGGCTCAAAAAAGGCAATCATTCATTTATTGACTGATCCCCGATGAAGGTGGTTATACCAAAACACGGCCCATGTTTTGGTCTATCAATAAATAGTATTTGATCACCTGGAACTTGTTAGGCCTTGGTGGTGGTGGGTTGTTTGTTGGTTTTTCTTGAGCCCTGGACCTAAGACATTCAGGTCTCGTTTTGATTCTGGTCTGCCACTTTAATTAAGAAATCTATTTCTGTCATGTGTGACTGAGGTATTCCGTTAGCATGATTTTTCTGTGCAACATTCTGTGGTAATTTGGCTTATTCAGTTTTCTCGATAGTGGAGGGGATATTTGGGAAGGGAAGGGGAGATACAAGTTTTATTGATCCTTGCTCTGCATAATTTGAGTTTATAAAATGACAATTGTACAGAATATTGTTTCTTTTTATAGTTTAATAAAATAAGTTCAATATAAAATCATAACTATCCGAGGCTTGTGCAGATGGGATCAGACGGTTTACGGGGACAAATTTTTTCCTCGCATCATTCTCTAGTTATGATTCAGACATTCAAATACTTGAAAGGTATTAACATAGAACAAGATCTTTTCCAGAGAAAGGAAAATGGTAAAGCCAGAGGACATAATTTGAAGTTGAGGGGTGGTAGACTCAAGAGCAATGTTAGGAAATTCTTCTTTACAGAGAGGGTGGTGGATGCCTGGAATGCGCTCCCGAGGGAGGTGGTGGAGAAGAAAACATAGAAACTGACGGCAGAAAAGGGCCACGGCCCAGCTAGTCTGCCCATACCAATGTCCCACCCCCTAACTCCCTCCGTGAAGAGATCCCACTTGCCAATCCCATTTTTTCTTAAAATCTGACATGCTGCTGGCCTCAATTACCTTTAGTGGACGGTGACGGAGTTCAAAAAAGCGTGGGATGAACACAGAGGATCTTGAATCAGAAAATAATGATATATATTAAAGAACTAAGGCCAGTACTGGGGCAGACTTGCACAGTCTGTGTCCCGTATATGGACATTCAGTTGAGGTTGGGCTAGGATGGTTTAGATGGGCTGGAGTGAGCTTTGACAGAGACTTCGTTAGATGGAACCTAAAGCATAGTACTGGGCAGAACTCGGAGTTTCTGGCCCAGAAATATTTTAAGGACAATTTAAATTAAATCATTAATTTATAGAGCATGTATGGTTGGGCAGACTGGATAGACCATTTGGGTCTTTATCTGCCATCATTTACTATGTCAAACAATAGTCTTTCCTTACAAGGCCACCTGCTAGGTTGGGTCTTCAAGGCCACATCTGCTAATCAGCTCTGCAGACAAAAGAACCAACAGATGGCCACCAAGAGTGCCAAACTCTTCCATGACATCCCAATGAGATTTTACATTGTACCCACCAAGAAGGCCACATCCCGGTATGAATGAACTCCAGAGCTATCTCCAAAGTTCCTGAGCGAGGGTTATCCAGCAACTGCTCCATCCACCAAAAGTGAGCTGCCAGCAACACCCACACTGCCACAGGGATTTCATTCAAAGGTCTTGAAGATTCTTCAGGGCTGCTCCACCTTCCACAAGAATGGTTGTCTTTATCACTGTCCATCTTTGGTAGGTAGAAATCTTTCCTACTCTTGAACCACCAGTGGTAACAGCGTCGCCGTGAACTTATTCACCAGAAGTCCACCATCTAAGAACATAAAAATAACCTTACTGAGTCAGACCAATGGTGGCCAATCCAGTTCACTAGTACATGGCCAAAACCCAAGGAGTAGCAATATTCCATGCTACCGATCCAGGGCAAGCAGTGGCTTCCCTCAGAGACTGCCACTCTGCTTCTACCATCTCATCGATAACCTGATGCTACGCAGATGTTCTGGCTGGTTTTATTGTCTTCCATCTTGACAGCCCCATTTGGTTGTTTCTCCAAATTCTTCAGAATTGTCAACACCTAAGAAATGAAACAGCACAGCCTGACAAATGAGCCAAACGATTGAGACATCCTCTTATTTCAAAGTTTACATTGGTTCTGTGTAAAACCAGGAGCCAATTTTAAGATCTCTTCGGATAATCGGAACTGCTGTGGTGCAGGCTGGGGACAAATCTATGACCACCTTAGATAGGACAGCGTAAGGTTAGTTGTTATGGGTGGGGAGGTTTTCACTTGTACTGATCCATCCTTGTGGAATCTCTTCCTCTGCCAAACTGCATTTTCTTCGTGGGGTTGTTTTTTTTTTTACTGACTGAGGATGCCTGGGTAGTTGCTTTAGATTATTTAGACTTTTCTAATTTTGTTCTCTTTGTCGTCCTTTGTTTTGCATTATTTATTGTATTGAGCCTGTTTGGCCCATGTAGTCTATTAGTCTGAATAATAAAGTACTTGAGCCAAGGAAACAATTTTCTGTGGAAATCACTAGTTCCATAGGCACATGGCTTTTGGATGCCATCAAACACTTGGCAATCCATACTGTGCTAAGGTTTTGGATTGTCTTACAATTGGCCACGATCGTTTTAGTCATCATTAACTGGTCTTTGCTGCCCCTGCTCCTCTTGCCACTTTTCCGTTCTTTTGCCTATAGCTAGTTCGGTCACGGAGAGGGTGATGGATGCTTGGAATGGTGGAGAGCAAAACGGTGACAGAATTCAAAAAAGCGTGGGGCAAACACAGAGGATCTCTAATCAGAAAGTGAAGGGTATAAACTGAAGAACTAAGGCTGGAACCAGGCAAACTTGCAGGTCTGGGTCCTGTATGTGGCTATTCTGTTTAGGATGGGCTGGGGAGGGCTTCGATGGCTACTCCAGTACTCCAGGTAGACTTCTATGGTCTAAGGCCCAGAAATATCAAAGAAAAAAAGACAATTTAATTGAATCCTGAATTTATAATGCGTGTGTCTTCATCTGCTGTCATTTACTATGCTATGAAGCTGTTGGTGTCCATGAGGCACATGGCGCGTAAGCTATGGAATGGGAAGACTTTCAGCCACAATGAGCATTTCTCTTACCAGCAGATGGAAACGGAGAAACACTGAATGAATATCATCACCCATGACCAGCAAGGAGAAAACACTCCTCTCAAAACCAGAGTAAGAGAGAAACAAACACATCTACTTGTTCAAAGTGATGACGATTTGCTTGCAGAGTCAACTGGAATACCACTGGATCACGACCTTTCTTTTGCACATCCACTGGGCATGGTCTAGTCTGGTCTGGAGGGACCCAAAGAAAGATAATTAGCAGGTAAGCTCTAATTCATCCTTTCTCAGTGTCTCTCAAGACCAGTCCAGACATGTGGACAGTCCCAAGCAGGGGGGATGCAATGATGACCAAGCAGTAGCAGCCCTGAACATTTCTTATGTTATATACCATCTATATTGAGATGGTCTCCATATAAACAGACAGAACAGCTGTATCATGTTAAGTACAATCTTATATTCTGCCAAATCTTTGCAAATCGGAGTTCTAGATGGGTTACAAGTAACATATTGCTACATAGAATTATACATATTACATGAAATCATACATGTAACGTAAGATAAGGCATCTCAAACAGTAAGGGCCAGATTCCATAAATGGCATTGCTTGGCACCGTTGCTAATAAAAAAAAATGGCATGGTATATAGAATAACACCTAGCGGCACTTAATCAGACTTAGGCGTCAAGAGACGTCAAGTGCTGCTCCATTAGGCCGGCTTTTCACTCACCTAATTTTGCCTGACGATTCCCAAGTCAACCACATCTATTCTCCACCCACAATTATGCCTACTGTTTAAGACACGTATAGTAGTAACTAGAAACCGGTATACATTTGGAATCAATTATTTCAATAAAGTATGAGTATGCCTCAGCCCCACCACTCCACCGCTGTGCTATCTCTTGACTGCGGAGAGAATTATGTGGCACTTCATCATTGGCTGCTCATAACCATATTTAATATGCTACTAACCATTTAAATACTTCTAAATATTTTTTATATATTTTTTTTAAAATGTTTGTTTTTAAGATTATTTGCAAGTTCAGTATAGTGAGTGTACTTAGCTTGTGTGCTTAGCTGTTATCAGCCAACGCCTGGGAGTTTAACCCAACATGTTTCGCACCAACAGGCGCTGTGTCAAGGGTCTCCCGAGGTCGCGCGTGTCATCCGACTCGAGTAGTGTCATCAATTGAGCCAGGACGAGATTGAGATCCCATACCACTGGAGGCGGTTTGAGCGGTGGGTTAACATTGAAAAGTCCTTTCATGAAGCGGGAAACCACCGGATGTGCAGACAGGGGTTTCCCATCAAGAGGCTGATGGAAAGCAGTAATTGCACTAAGATGGACTCGGATAGATGTGGGCTGGAGGCGATAAATTAAGTAAATAGTCTAAAACTGAAGACAAGGAGGTAGACATTGGCTCCACGTCACGAGTAGTACACCAAGCAGAAAATCTAGTCCATTTCTGGTCATAACACTACCTAGTGGAAGGCTTTCTAGAAGCCTCCAAAATGTCCTGTACAGACTGAGAAAACTGTAGAGAAGCAGTTAGGTTGAAAGGTACCAAGCTGTTAAGTGTAGAAACTGCAGCAAAGATGAAGCAAAGACCCCTGACTCTGCTTAGAGAGGGAAAAACTGGTAGAAGCAGAGGCTCACTGGTGCTGAGTTGAAGTAGAAGGGAGTACCATGGTTGTCTGGGCCACCGAGGAGCTATCAGAATCATGGTGGCATGGTCTGTCTTGAGTTTGACAAGAGTCTTGAGAATCAGAGGGAATGGAGGGAAGGCATAGAGAAACCAATCTGTCCATTCCAGAAGGAACACATCTGCCTCGAGGCGATGAGGAGCGTATATGCTGGAGCAGAATTGAGGCAGCTTATGGTTGAGGGGAGACGCAAACAGGTCTATCTGAGGAGTCCCCCATTGAGCAAACATATGATGTAGAGGCGAGGAATTGAGTGTCCATTCGTGAGGTTGTAGAAGACGACTCAAATTGTCTGCCAGACAGTTTTGTTGACCTTGAATGTATACAGCTCTGAGAAAGATGTTGCGCCGAACAGCCCAATCCTAGAGCATCAGAGCTTC
Organism: Geotrypetes seraphini; assembly: GCF_902459505.1. NCBI lineage: Eukaryota > Metazoa > Chordata > Amphibia > Gymnophiona > Dermophiidae > Geotrypetes > Geotrypetes seraphini. The sequence goes on along the minus strand of NC_047099.1, from coordinate 769,105 downwards.
TTGGCAAAGGGAGAGGGATTCCGTGCCTCCCTGCTTGTTGACATAGTACATGGCGATTTGGTTGTCCGTGAAGAAGATGCTGAAAAGCTTTGAGAACATTGAAAATCGCTCTGAGTTCCAACAGATTGATCTGACAGAGACGGTCTGTGCTGGACCAGTGACCTTGAGTACGGAGACCGTCGAGGTGGGCTCCCCAAGCGTAGGTCGAAGAGTCTGTTGTGAGAACCTTCTGATGAGGGAGCGTGTGGAAAAGCAAACCTCTGGAAAGATTGGAAGAGAGCATCCACCAGTGGAGAGACTGTCTCAACAAAGGAAACATAGAAACATAGAGTGTGACGGCAGAAAAGGGCCGGCGGCCCAACAAGTCTGCCCACTCAAGGAGTTACTATGATGTGTTGAGAGAGTGGGTCGGAAGCTTGCTGCCACTGAGATGCTAGGGTCTACTGAGGTATTCGAAGGTGAAGTCTGGCAAAAGGTGTCACGTGAACTGTAGAGACCATGAGACCGAGTAGAATCATCATTTGTCGCTCTGAGATTGATATGAGGGTAGACACTTGATGACAAAGACGAATGAGAGCATCCTGGCATGGTTGAGGCAGGAACGCTCTGAGTCGAATGGTGTCCAGGATGGCCCCAATAAACTGAAGAATTTGAGAAGGGCGCAACTGGAATTTTGGAAAATTGACTTCGAACCCCAGACATTGAAGAAAGTAATAGTCTGTCGGGTCACTGCAATAACCCCTTGTTGAGAGGGAGCTTTGATGAGCCAGTTGTCGAGGTATGGAAATACTTGAAGACCCTGCAGGGCTGCAGCTACCACCACCAGACACTTCGTGAAAACTCTGGGGGATGATGCGAGTCCGAAAGGCAGAACTCGGTATTGAAGATGAAGATTCCCCACCCAAAATCTTAAGAATCTGTGAGAGGCTGGATGAATTGGGATATGAGTGTAAGCCTCTTTGAGATCTAGAGAGCATAACCAATCCCCTTGATCCATCAAGGGGTACAGAGTTGGTAAAGAGAGCATCCGAAACTTCTCTTTGACTAGAAGTTTGTTGAGGGCTCTGAGATCCAGGATAGGTCACAAATCCCCCATTTTCTTTGGGACTAGAAAGTAACGGGAATAGAACCCCATGTCCCATTGGTTCAAAGGAACCTCCTCGAAGGCGAAGAAGCGCCTGAGCTTTCTGAAGAAGAAGGGGAAGTTGCGACAAACTGGAAGGAAACTCTCTTGGAGGGTGATCTGGAGATACTTGAAGAAAGTGAAGTGAGTATCCCTCCCGAAGGATGTTGAGAACTCAGAGATCTGAGGTAATCAGCTCCCACTGGTGATAAAAATGGTGAAGCCGACCTCCTATAGGCAGAAGAGAAATCTGATGGATGGAGATTGGTATGCTCAGACTGAGAATGTCAAAAAGACTGAGCCGGCTTAGCCGCAGCAGGAATCTGAGGTTTTTGCTGTCTCTGCTGCTGTGGCGGCCATCTAGACGGAGGCCTGGAGAAATCAGGAGTCGTTTTTTGAGGATAACAACGTGGTGGAGGTTTGTAAGGCCGAGCAGGTGGAGTCTTAGCCTTTGGCCGGATCAGGGAGGCAAAGGAGCCCTCATGTTCAGAGAGACGCTTAGTAGCAGCCTCGATGGAATCACCAAAAAGTTCATTTCCTTGGCAAGGCAAGTACGCTAGACGGTCTTGCAAATTGGAGTCCATGTCCACAATGCGGAGCCAAGCGAGACGACGCATAGCCACAGCAAAAGTGGCAACCCTGGATGATAATTCAAAGGCATCGTATGTGGCTTGCAATATGAAGAGGTGAATTTGTGACAGAGTGTGAAGAATCTCTTTAAACTCTGGAAGAGATTGCTCCTCAAGAGCAGGAAAAAATTTAGGCAGTATTTTGAGATAGTGATTAAAATAAGAAGTGAAGTTTGCCATCATGGAATTCTGATAGAGCCTGCGGTCAAACTTGTCCATGGTGCGGCCTTCCCTGCCTGGAGGCACCGCAGCAGTGTTCTCCCTAGCGTCTCTTAGCTGGGCGCTCCGCTAAGAATTGAAATACTGTATATTTTACTTTGCAGTCCATTCACATTCATTGTCTTTTTTTACCGTTTCCACCAGATGGCGCCATTGTAATTGAAATACTGTATATTTTTCTTTTTGTCTTTTTTTTTTTTTACCATCTGCACGAGATTACTACATTACTATTATACAAATATTTTCCCCATCAGTTTCAGCTTATTTAAATTGTATGTTTATCAGCTTAATACCCTTCACTATTATGATCTGAATTCTGATATTTATTATATTGCCTTTTTAAAACATTTAAACATTACACATTACAACTGTTTTAAACATTTATTTATTTAATACATCTTTTTTTCACTTGCAGTCCATTCGTTGTCTTTTGTGATGGTTTCCACCAGATGGCGCCATTGTAATTGAAATACTGTATCTTTTACTTTGCAGCCTATTCACATTCACTGTCTTTTTTACCGTTTCCACCAGATGGCGCCATTGTAATTGAAATACTGTATATTTTACTTTGCAGCCCATTCACATTCTTGTCTTTTTTTTTACCGTTTCCACCAGATGGCGCCATTGTAATTGAAATACTGTATATTTTACTTTGCAGCCCATTCACATTCTTGTCTTTTTTTTACCGTTTCCACCAGATGGCGCCATTGTAATTGAAATACTGTATATTTTTCTTTTTGTCTTTTTTTTTTTTTTACCATCTGCACGAGATTACTACATTACTATTATACAAATATTTTCCCCATCAGTTTCAGCTTATTTAAATTGTATGTTTATTCTCGCCCACGATTTATCTATAGGTTGATTTTTATTTTATTTTGCTATGTATTTTAGGGTGTTTTTTGTATTGACTTGCACTCGCTATATAGCCACATCGCATTTTACCTTCTGTTCATCACATGGTTTGTACTTTTCTTTTCTTAAAATCTTTATTGATTTGTAAACTTCAATAGTGCAATACATTGTACTTTTCGATGCTTTCTCCACTTGACTTATTTGTATATTTTGTCATGCTTTATGTTGTCCGGATCTTCTCTTGTGATATATGATGGCTTCTACGAAACTGCCATAGCTAATAGAAGAGGGCCAAGTCTTTTCTCTGCATGTCCCTAGGGGCTTTGGTGCATTTCTCGCGGGGGACTCCCTACAGCAGCTTTCAAAGGGAAGCCCTGGGGGGATTATTGAATGGCTTCGGGCATGCGCAGTTCCTTTTTCTCGCTCACCTCTTTGGTTCCGTTTCAGACTGGTTGCATCATTAACTGTGTTATAAAGTTTGATTGTGTTTGTTTTTAAGGTGAGACAACGTCGACAAGAACAGAGAGTCATGAACTTGAAGCCCTTCACCTTTTCCGTCTGAATACTGAGACTTTTTAAAATATTACATCTCTTTTCACTTTGCAGTTCATTCATTGCTTTTTTTTATTGCTTCCACTAGATGGCGTTAATACCACATTATTTGGAAAATCTTTCACTTTAGTCAATTCATCATTTGTTGTCTTTTTCACTATATCCACTAGATGGCGATATATACTACATTATTATTATTATTATTATTATCCAGTATTTCCTATTACACATATAGATATTTTTCAGTAGTTTCAGCTTATTTTATTATTTTAATTTTATTTTCTCACCTACAACTTGATTGTTGTATTTTGCTATGTAGATGTGGGTGTTTTCTGTATTGCCTCGCACTCACTTACCCTCTCTTCTATTAAACTGCGCTAGCAGTTTGTAGCGCGGCGAGCTGCGCTGAATGGCCGGCACTGCTCCTGACACTCATATGAACTCTATGAGCGTCGGGAGCAACATGGGCCATTCAGCACGGCTCCCTGTGCTAGAAACTGTTACCAGTTTTGTAAAAGGAGGCCATAGAGTTCCTATGAGCGTCGAGAACAGCGCAGGCCATTTAGCATGGCTCTCTGCGCTAAATCTGCTAGTGCCATTTGATAGAAGAGGCCCCAAGTCATTGAGATTTGTGTGTGTGATAGAGGAAATATAAATTCCTCTATCACTTGATAAAAGCGTCACTTTACCTGCAAAGGAATGCATAGCTCACATCGATAACTCAGCTTTTTTGATATGAAAAGTGGAAGACTTGAAGTTCCATCTCGAGTCTTTTGGTACAGCTCTCATTCCTCCTCTGTCTGACAGCAGTGACTCTGGGCAACGGCCAGGGATGGATTTCCGATGGGTGATCTGTGCCTAGAGGTGTCTTTTGCCATGACTTTAAAGAGGGAGCTGCATCTGCTTTCTCCTGCGCAGGCTTTAACCTGAACTATGGTTAATTGGAGGGGGTTCCCTACCCCCTTTATTTGGTTTTAGAATTTTAATTTGTGAACCCCTTTGACTTCTATTACAAATATAACTCTGAACCGTACAGGACTCCAGAGTCTCACAGGGTCCACTACCTCCAGAAACTGATGAAAGCAGATAAAAAGCTCTAATAGGAGGGAGAGCTCATATCATGCTGGGAGGAATAAAGATTAGAGCAGGAAGAGAAGGCAGTCAAAAATCAGCTTAGGGGCAAGTGAGATGTGAATGGAGCCTCCCCCGCCCCCAACACAGAGCTCTATTAATGGACCTCGCTCCTGCCCTGCAACGTCACACAAAGTTCTTCCAAAACATCTCCTATTCTAGTATACTTGCTCTGCCAACGCACCTCCTTTCTGCTCTGCTGTTCCAGTTCTGAGACCCTCACACAGACAAAGAGATCCCTTTGCCAATGCATTTCAATCCTTCCCTGGTAAGGCAACCCTCAAACACAGAGCTCTGCTAATGCACCTCATTCCTGCCCTGCAGCACCCTCTCTACTGCCTTCTGCTACCTATTCCATTCATTCTCTACATGTATCATTTCATTTGTCATACTTGTGTATCACATTCTTACAACTTCTAGATGTGTGATGGTCGCATGAGACTTTGCTGAAAATCTGCTTTTCAGCTATCTGTATTGTGTTCATGCTGTTATGACTATCATGGGGACACTTGCATAGGGCACTGAAGATCTGCTCTTCAGCTGTCTGTGCTGTATACAAACTATGCATCTTATTAGAAAATTCTCAGGAGGAAATCGAATACCAAGGAACATTGGTTATTTCACTGGTTTTTGAGCAGGACCTGAATTTAATTATGAAGGCCTTTTTTCGATTTTCCCCATACTCTTTTTATGGGACAAAAAATTAGAAATTTCCCAGATGTTACTAAAATAACACAGGACCGCAGAAAGTTGTTTCTAGTTGTGAGGGAAGAAGCTGTAAAAATGGGAGCAAATTTCTTCTTATCCTATCCATGTAAATGTCGGATAAAATATGTATTTGTTGAACCAGAGCAGCTTCGAACCTTTTTGGATGCAAAAAAATTAATGCAATAGAATTAGAGCTGTAAAGAAAAGAAGGCCGGTTTATACCGCATTAAGCTTTACTTGTTCGATGTCTTCTACTGCGAGCCCTGCTACCTGCCTCGCGGGCCTCTGGCTAAGCACCATCTGGTGACCCCCGCTCAGGGCCGGGTGAGCCGCAGGCTGAGCCCCCGTAAGATCGCTACCTACACGGCCCACAAGCTGGAGAACCACAGCATGTACTGCGTGCAGTGCAAGATGCCCGTCTGCTACCAGTGCCTAGAGTTGGGCAAACATTCCAGGGGCCATGTGGAAGCTGCGCAAGGTGAGTGCACGTAATTAGTGCTGGAGGGGTGCGGCAGCAACCAACACAATCCGTGCATTGGCACTCCACACGGCAGGCCACCTCGAGGGATGGCAGGATGGGCAAGCTGCAAGCAAAGAGAGGCTAATTAAATAGCTTAGCCCGTGCTGAAAGGATAATTGGGCTGCCCTCGTTGATTTTGCGGGCACGGTGGGGGTGGAGAGCAGTGCTGCACGCTGCAAGCTTCCCTGAGTACTTATGAGCTTGTGGGGGTTGTGTGTTCTCACTGCTTTTCCTTTCCCAGAGTGCATTGCCAAAATCCAGGCTTCCTTTTCTGCAGTGCAAAGGATTTTCTGCAGAAAGGGGATTTGGCAGAGAAGTGGTGGACGTACTAGGCAGTTTGGCTACTGAGGGGAAAGGCAATACCTAACATGTAAACAAGCTTAAACTAATCTGACCTTTCAGAAGGAAGCAGGGGCCTAGTTACTAACAATTGTATTGGCAATGGAAAAATATGAGTTCTTAGTAAATAGGACTCTCATTTTAGATTTGTATTTTACTGGCCTTTTCCTTACAAATCTTTCAGGTGCACTGTTCATCTCTGTGCAATCCAGTTGGAATTAGGTCTGGATGCAAATCTAAATTACTCAAAATTGATGTTTGAAAGGTTTAAATTGAGGGAACTTAGTTTGCTAATTGAACTATCGATAGGATTCGTTTGACTTTAACACAATTTTACAGTGTTCAAACAAAAATAACTTTCCTTTTCTGATTCATTTGTGCTGTGTATTGTGTTTTCTTTCTTCCTATGTTGTCATCCCAAATTGATATCAAATACTTAAGCAGATAGGGATGAGTGAGGGATGACTTTAGCAGGTTAACAATTGTATAAGGTGGTTAGGAAATGCATTTTACTCTTCATTTCATAACTTTTAGAAACAGAGAATTTCAGAATAATGGACAGGTAGAATTTTGCAAATGAAAATAATATGCATTGAAAACCAAGTTCTGTAGTATTATGTACATCTGATACAGGTAAATGGAACTGCATGTAATTGCTGTGAAGAATATACAATTGATCGGTTTTCATAAATAATTGCAGACTAAAATCATTAGGATCATTTTGTGAGTCTGTTTCCTCTTGTATGCTTTTCAGCTTTGCTAGTGCCCCATGACCCTTCATTTGCAACTACGATGTGCTGCTGAAAAGTTTTCAGCCCAACCAAGAAGAGCAGTGTTCTCCCTAGCGCCTTTTAGCTGAGCAATTCCCCCTTAGTCTCACTGTCTTACCTTTAAAGCTAATTACGGCAGCCTGCACAGCAAACCTAGCAGGCTGCTGTCAGCCTCCGCAGCATATTCCCTTTGCCGCGGTCCCATGACCTGGATTGGCCACCATGAGAACGGGCTACTGGGCTTGATAGACCATTGGTATGACCCAGTAAGGCTATTCTTAGGTTCTTAACATGCTGTGGAGGCCAACGGCAGCCTACTAGGTTCGCTCTGCAGGCTGCCTTAATTAGCTTTAAAGATTGGTCCTCGCTAAACGGCGGTCAGTGTGGAAGATGACTTCTCTTGCTGGGTGTGGGAAGCAGCTGAGGTAAGGCCCCGCCTATCTAGAGGACCCCAGAAGAATTGGGATTACCATAGAGACTCTGGATCTGGATACCGAGGGGGGGGGGAGGGAGAGAGACAGAAAAAGACCTTGAGGAGGGACGGGAAAGCAGACTTGAACCAAAAGGGAGGGGGAAGATAGGGCAGATGCTGGACTAGATGGGGTAGATAGGGGAAACACCCTAAACTGAGGAGAGAGAGATACCAGGCCCTGGAGAGTGAGAGAGACAGAAAGACCTGGATCAAAAGTGGGAAGACTCAAAATGTTAGAAGGAAGATAGAGAGAGGGAGAAACCTGAAACATAAGAGGCAGAAGAGAGGGGGCAGATGTTGGACTTAGGGGTGTATAGAGGAAAGAGAGAGGGAGAGACTGCAGAGAGGTGGAACGATTCTGGACCAGGGAGGGAGGAAGGAAGAGAGAGAGAGGTAGAGAAAGAAGAACAAATGCTAGTCATGGGGGGGGGGGGGGTTGTAAGCAGAAGAAAGACAGAGAGAGATAGGCCAGGACCAAAGGGGAAAGACAGGAGGCAGATGCTGGACTATGGGAGGTGCAGACAGAAGAGACCCTGAGAAGAACAGAGAGATGCAAGATCATAATAGAGGAGGGAAATATGTTGCCAATAGGAGTGGAGGAGAGAGGAAGAAAAGTTGGACTCATGGGGGAAGGGAATGCACAGTCAGAAGGAATTCCTCCCACAAACTAATTAAATCACCAGACAACAAAGGTAGGAAAAATGATTTTATTTTCAATGTAGTGATTGAAATGTGTCAGTTTTGAGAATTTATAATCTGTCTATTTTTCTATAGTTGTTACTGAGGTGACATTGCATGTTTTAAAGGCATCTGCCTTGACCTCTTTGAAAAGAAAGGAATATGAACAGAATTAGCGGAAACCTTGCTGTTCTCTTCTGTCCATCCTTTCCAGTGCTCTGTGAAAACAAAGCCCCCCCCCCCCCCCCCATGGCAAAGATAACAATGTCATTTTCCCCATTCTTTTTTGATGAAAAACTGCTGCTTAATCTAATCAGCTAGCTTTGTGGCTGAAAATTTACCTGGACCAGATTTGTATGTGTGGAGTTGAGCAGATTATCACTGAAAACCCAGAGTGACTAGCTTAATTCAAAGCTTGTCCTGTGAACAGCCAGAGAGACGTACTCCTTCCGACTGTCTAACTTTTGGCGCCTGGTGAAATTTGGTCAAATATTTCAAAGTCAGAGGTTCAGCAATACAAAGCAAGCCATCCAATTGACATGTATATATAATGCCTACTTCCCCCCACCCTCCCTGAAGATTACCAGGCTTCAAGAATGGAAAACAGCAGACTATAACCATCTTATTGCCCCTCCTTAAGGTTTACCATTCTAAACTTAGCTATGTGAATCTTTTGAAAATTGATCCCTAAATGTCTAAAACAGAATAGGATGTTCTTTGCAGTTACTCCTGGTTGGTTTTGCCTACGGAATTTTGCAAGAAGATCAAGAATGGCCATAATGGGTGAGACCAGTGGTCCTTCTAGCCCAGTACCGCTCCTCCAGTGGCCAATCCAGGTCACGAAGTACCTGGCAAATAGTAGTAACGTTCCATGCTACCAATCCCAAGGCAATCAGTGTTTTCCTACATGTATAGCTCAATAGCAGACTAAGAACATTTCCTCTTTAAAATCCAGATATTTTTGACAAGTTCCTGGAGAAAAAGTCCATTCTCCCAGGGGCACTTAGAACAATTTATATGAATTTATTCAGGAACTCAAGCATTTTTCCCTGTCTGCCTCAGTGTGTTCACAATCTATCTAATGTACCTGAGGCAATGGGGGAGCAGTGTGAGTTTGAACCCACCACCTCAGAGTGCCGAGGCTGCAGCTCTAGCCACTGTGCCACACTCTCAGACATAGTATGGTAAAAGATAGCATGGCAAACATTGTCTGACACAACGGCAAAACATAGTTAACAAAGAATGGAAGAATCATAATATGATAAAACATGGTATAGTGAGACAGAGCATTACAAAGTGACACAACTTGGCAAAAATGGTAAGGCAAGCGTGCATGATGAAATGAAGCACAGAAGACCTGGAATGGCAAACATGGCATGAGAAATCGTAGCATGGCAGTCATAGTATGGTATGGTGTAGAATATTGTATGATAAAACATGGCATGGTCAGACACAGGATGGATCGCATCAACATTTGAGATTTGAAACAGTGGAGGGTCGGGCCCTTTGTCAGAAGGTCTGGGGAAGAGGTGAGTTTTCATTGCCTTCCTGAAGTTCAGTAGATCTTCTAGTGACCTTATGTGTGTAGTGCATGGTAGGTAGTGTGAGTAAGATTGTTCCCCCACTTAAGTAAATGGTGAAGTTTTGACATGAGGTGGAGTGAGTCTCTGCTCTGCTTTCACAGTCTTTATGGACTATGTTGCATTTGATTTGTAATTTTCTTTTATACATTCCTTTCTTCTGATTTTCGTATTATATATGTATTTTTACAATGACTGCAGTTTGGATGATTTCAGTTTAAAAATACAATTAATGTACAGATAAGATTCTTTCATCTTGGTGGGATCACAGCAAACTTAAAGTATTAAAACAGCAACATGAATGCTTCTGCTCATGTCTAATTTTACTAGACTCTTGAGCCTGGACTGTGCAGGCTGAGCTCGGTGCTTCTACTGCTGCCAGACACATCTTTGGTTGTTTCACTGGTAAATGGTGGAGCGGTTTAAGTGTTTCAACAGAAGTAACAGCAATAGAGGTCTTAATCTCTTCAGAGAAGCTACATGGAGAGACCATTTACAGGATTAGAATGAGGAAAAAGACTCAAATGAGAGCCATCTCCCAAGACTTTCCTCCTTTTCATGTCTTGTGTCTCAGTTTTCTGAACCATCTCCTGGCAAGAGGCATTCAGGTCAGTGTTGTGACACAATGAAGGATCATCAGTACCCTCTGCCACAAGAGAAAGCAGCCGAGCTAAGGCTGTGCGGATCTTTGCTTTTTGAGATATCTGGTGGGGGTGGGGGTGGGGGAGAAAAAGAGGAGAACAAGCAAGTACCAAAGAAAGAGAAAAAAAAGCCTCAGCCTCTGCAGATTTTACAGTCACTTTGGTACTTGAAGTACAGTCAGTTCTCTCTGCAAATGCTGGAGGTTCTCAATCTGACGCAGTTTCTTCTGAAACTTCCTCACCTCAGTCCAGAGTGGAGAGACCATATCTGAAGCCATCTATGACAAAAACCCCCCAAGAAAGCTGGAAGAGAAAGAGATACAAAAAGGAGTGATATGTGAGTTCTTAGATCTATGGGAATCCCCTTAAGATCTTCAGATCCAAATGCTCTCTTTACATATCTCATTTAATTCAACTGATCCCTCCTTTTTGATCTAGCAGATTTTTCGGTCCATAAGACGCACTTTTTCCATCCCCCCAAAAGGGGGTGTGTGTTATGGACCTTATACACTGTACCCCCCCTCCCCGGTACCTTTTTTAAGTGGCGGTGGTCCAGCGCCGCTCTACGATTGCTGACTGCAGCCAATCACAGAGCGGGGCAAGAAGCGCAAAGGTCACGCTCATGAGTTGTGCATCACGCTGCCGAGAAAGGCGGACCACGCTGGACCACCGTTTCTTAAAAAAGCTACTGGAGGGGAGGAGGGTTGCGGGCTTCCCAGCACCAGACGCACCTATGTGTAAAGGAGGAAAATCCAAGAAGAAACCAATTCTGACCCAAATTCCTCTGCGGTATTCAATTTTGGCTACGTGAAATTGTCTCTCCATCTCCATCTTATTGCTCATTTGGAAAAGTGGTTCAGACTTATTTGTTTATGCACTTTTTATTCAATTGTCCACTTCTCTTTTAGAACCCTCCAGTTGCACAATTTTGTCCGTTTTCAGGTTTTGTTTTGAATTCATGAATGGATAGGGCAACCCCCCAAAAGCAGACAAGGGGGACTACAGATCCCAGAATGCCCTTGCAAGCGCAGCGCCCACGACCTGCCCGTGACGTCATAGCGCTGGGTCCCTGACGCGTCCTGCGTCCGGCCGGCGCGCCATGTTGAGGAGGTCGTTTCCCCTTCGTTTTTCCTGCGCGCTCTTAGTTTGCCACTGGTACGCGCTCGAGAAACGCGGGACTGTTTTAGAAGCGCTATTGCGCCTTTTCTCGGCAAGTCGCCCTCCCTGTACGCGAGGCGTCTACGCCGGGCGGAAGTGACGTAGCGCGGTGGGGCCCGGCCCGTCTCTTGGAACGCTTTCCCCCCCCTCTCTCCGTCTCTCGGCCCTGCCTGTCTCCTGATTTCCTGCAGAGGCTACGCACCAAGAAGGGTAAGCCGCCATCGCCCGCGCGTACTTTGTAGGGTGTGTTTGTTTGGTGTCCAGGGACGTTGTTTGATAAAGTTTATTTAACTTAAAAAAAAAAAACCCTGCAAACACGCAAGCAAGGAAAAAAGGGAGGGTGGAGTCTAGGGCCTGCGCGCGCGCGCAGCACGTTCTCACCTTCTATTGTCTGCGCGTGGGGATAGAAGGTGCGCGCGGCGGCCCACGGCCGTTAGTGGGGGTGGGGGGGGAGACAGGAGCGAGCGCCGCCGCCGCTCGGGTTCCGTGCGCGGACACACGCACGCCCGTACGTCCCCCCGGAAGCGGAAGCAGCGCGGTGTGAGGGATGCGGCCAGAGGTCAGCGGCGGCGAGCGAGCCAGCGGAGGGTCTCGGGCTGACGTGCGGCGGGGGCTCGTAGTCCGAGGCAGCGACGGAGCATGCGCCGTCCCTCGCCCTCCAGGTAAACAAGGGCTGGCAAAGTCCCTCCCCCCCCCCGCAACAGCCCCTTTTCCTTCCTATTAAGGGACTGGGCCAGAGTCAGTGGGCGCAGGGCAGGCTTTGAACCCACACTCTTGAGCTGAGACACAAAGTAAGATCCCAAGAAGCAGATGATGTTCTGCCCTTTCTTCAGGTCCAGAACTGGACCCTGGGGTCGGAGCCCCGTTCCCCTGTCCGATCCGGCTCCCTGTTTTCAGATAAAGTGATCTCCGCTCTCTCGGCGTCCTGCGGGCTTTGGCATAGATTAGAGAATGACACGGTGACAAAATTCATCCCCGTCCCCGTCCCCGTGGATAACCGCGGGAAATAATCCCATGTCATTTCTAGTGTCTATTTCAACCTCGGTCCTTCTACACCAGCATTATTCAAAGCAAAGCTTGTGGGTCAGTGGTTGTGGCCATTCATACTCTGATTCTTTCCTCTCTCCTTAAAGAATGACATGAAGATGGTTTCCCACGGTTATCCGCGGGGACGGGAATGGTGATGAATTTTGTCACCGTGTCATTCTCTAGCATAGATGTCCGGTGCTGGGAGTGGTCTCTCTTTTGCGCTTGCAGGATGGCCTGGACAGGGGCCTGCTTTGGTCTCTCCGGGTTCAACTCACGGCCCTGTCAGCCTTTGCTGAGTTATTACAGGGTCAGCCTCTGACTACCGTTACGGATGTTGTTCGATTCCAAGCCTCGTGACCGTCTGTTCCCTCGTGGGATTTGAATCGGGTCCTGTCCAGGCTGCTAAGCCCCCGTTTGAGCCTTTGGCTACTTGTACAATCATCCATCTGCAACATTATATATCTGGGAGCTTATAAAAAGACACTTCACAAGCTAAGATGAATCCAAAACACTAAAAAAATGGGAACCTATCACGGGTTGCCGGTAGAATCCAGAATACTCTTCAAGCTCACCTGCATCAGCTCAACTTACCTCGCCTCCCAATTCTTCCTCAACTGCCCGAATAACAGCTCTCGCAGAATACATCTCTTTAATCACCCACCTCTGAAATCATGTCACTCCAAGAAGTTCCTGGACGGAATGCTATCATTCCAGGCAACCAAACTGAACACATGGCTAGTAAAAACCATACTCAAAGCCGCTCCTTATGCTGACATCAGGAAATCACTGAAGACTCGTCTCTTTAACACAATTTGAGTCTCTTCCACTGAGAATTCTGTATCCTTGAAAGTCCTTTCTCTTCCCACCCCCCTTTACATGCACATTGTTGTAAACCCATCCTCTTTACATGCATCTTCTTCTAAATTGCCCCAAGCTCATGTACCCTGTTGTAAACCGCTCTGTACTTCTGTATCCGGCTGTAATCATTGGTTGCTTGCTGCATACATCTCATATTCTCATTGCACGTATCTTCTTGTAAACCGCTCCAAACTTATGTATCTTGTTCTAAACATATGCTTCTTCTTGTAATCACCGCATACTCTCATTGCATGGTTCTTGTTGTAAACCGCTTTGAACTTATGGTATAGCGGTATATAAGAAATAAAATTATTATTATTATTCTTAAGGCGGTCTTCTTGGTGGCTATTACTTCTGTTAGATGTCTTTCGGAGCTGCAGGCTCTCTCTTGTAGGTCTCCCTTCCTGGAGTTTTCTAGGAAGTGTGTTAAGGCCTGTTCCTTCTTTCTGCCAAGGCAGTTTCTCCTTTTCATGTCAATCAGCTGGTGGTCCTCCCGGTGCTAGGTAGTCGGGAGTTTTCTAGGGAGTGTGTTAAGGCCTGTTCCTTCCTTTCTGCCAAAGGTAGTTTCTCCTTTTCATGTCAATCAGTTGGTGGTTCTCCCAGTGCTAGGTAGTCGGGAGGGTTCTGAGCAGAAACAGTTGTGCAAATTGGATGTTGGTCAGGTCCTTCGGGCATATGTGCGGAGGACCCAGGAAATCAGATCATCTTTTTGTCCTTCTGGCGGGTCCTCGTAAGGGGGATGGCGCTTCCAAGGCTACCATTGCATGCTGGATCAAGGAGACTATTGCTGCCGCTTACCTTCTTCAGAAAAAGCCTGTTCCGGATTTTCTCAAGGCCCATTCCACTCGGGGTCAGGCAGCTTCTTGCGCTGAGTCTTCGCTGGTGCCTCCTGTGAATATTTGTAAGGCTGCAGTCTGGTCTTCCTTGCATTCCTTTGTCAGACACTACCGTGTGGACGTTCAGGCGTGTCGTGACACGGTGTTCGGTGAACGTGTTCTGGTGTCGGCCTTTTGGGGGTCCCACCCATCATGGGGACTGCTTTGGTACATCCTGCTTGTAAGTCTGGAAAGTTGCTAAAGAAGGAGAAATTAGGTTCTTACCTGCTAATTTAATTTCTTTTAGCCTCTCCAGATCGGCATAGGACCCCCACCCTGTCTATTGTGTGGTTCTTGCATGCAGATTTTGCTTTTTTGTTATGTTTTAGTATTTTTCTAAGGCCAGGGAGATCTAAGAACAGTGGATGTGGCTCAGCTGGCGAGCTGTGGGGACCTTTGCTATTTAAATTTTCAAACAGCGTTCCTGTTTTTATTAGTTGTTACTCCTGTTTGTTTTCTGTTTATAGTTCTTAGTTCTGCTTGGCTATTCGGCAGACTGATGTAATTAGGGAGGAGTCACGTGATATGTACTATTCCAAAGTTTTGTCTGTCTCCACCTGCTGGTCATGATGAGATATAACCCATGCTGGTCTGGAAAGGCTAAAAGAAAGTAAATTAGCAGGTTAAGAACCTAATTTCTCCTTAGAAAGGAATAGAGAAAAAAATACCATAATGCTTCTATCACTCCATGGTATGACTGTACTTTGATTATTGTGTGCTCTTCTGGTCGCCACATCTCAAAAAATATATAGTGGAACACAAAAAGGGACAGAGAAGGGCTACCAAAATGATAAAGTGAATGGAACAACAAATAAGGGCTAAAGAGATTAGGACTTGGAAAAGAGATGGCTGAGGGGAGATCTAAAAAAAAATTCTGGATGGAATAGGCAAATGCAAAATATCCAAAAATGTTGCACCTCTAGCTGCCTTATGTTCCAAGATTAACATCAAGTGGTCAGTTGTAGAGGGTGGAGAAGTGGCCCAGTGGTTAGAGCTGTTGTCTCAGCACCCTGAGGTTGTGGGTTTGATCCCAGCACTGTTGCTTGTGACCCTGGGGTACCATTGTCCCAGGGACCATAGTTAGATTGTGAGTCCACAACACAGAAACAGCAGTATATCGAACACCACATAAATTTAAATCAGTAATGCCTCCATGTAAAACTGAACAGAAGCTCGCCATCTTGAGGAGTAAACTATTCATTGCTAGTTTCAAGTTTATTATAATGCTGATATACCGCCCATCAGAGCTGTCTGAGCAATGTACAATTACAGCAATTGAAATAAGGGGAGATTGGAAGATAGGGACGAGGAGGCTTTCATCTTGGCAGGCCAAGGGACACATCTTATCTTCTTAAATAGGTAGGTTTTGAGAGCAGCCTTGAATTGGGCTAAGGATGTTGATGATGTATGACATAGACAATCAAGTTTGCCAAGTGGGGAGATAGGAAATAACCTCAGATCTTGTCAATAAGGAGAAGGCCTAACCCTTTCCTTTAAGAAAGTATGATATTGTGAAATCCTTCATGAGGTGCACTGGACAAGGACCATTAGCTTCAGGAGTAGATGGCAAACTCTGAATTGCCTGGGATATTTGTTTCTTTGTCACAGAGAAAAATGTACTCCTGTCCTTTTCTGCAGTCTGTTGACATCCGTTACTAGTGAAATTTCTGCTGGAAATCTGCCTCTAATTAACATATGTGTAACACTCCCCCCTCCATTTTTTCTGGATGCTGGCAGAGGGCACACAAAGTTATTTTTAGTAAGGTGAGACCAGAGCAAGAGCGAACTTCTACGACTGGACTCCTGAGCAAGCATGCACCAGACTTCCACTCCTCTCCCAATGATGGTAGACCCCACCAGTAAGTTGCTGAATAACTCAAACCTTTACTTCTGCTTGGAACACAGAAGAGCAATAGTCTTTAACAGTTTCTTTCCACAGCTGCAACCTATGTACAAAGTTCCACTTAGATGTAAATAATTCAGATGCACTGGAATCCTCCTTGTTGGATGGATTCTATTTCAAGTTCAAAGTCCAGATCTAAGTAGTGGAAGATGGATCTAAACATATCTTTAGTTCTTATTGTGATCAATTGGTTTGTTCTCCCAAAAGACAAACTTCCTGTCCAGAATCGGGGCTTAAGACTCCTCTGGAGCAAGGTCACATTTTTGAGACCACCCTCCAGGAAGTCCAGAGGCTGGCTTGGCTTCTGGAAACTGCTGGAACTCAAGTCCTGAGCCATCTGACAGTTCCCAGAGATGCAAAATGTATAGGTCACAAGTTCACTCTTCTAGCTGATTCCAATTATTGCCTATTGTCTTAAAGCCAAACTTCCAAACCTATGCCGCCCCAGAGATAGGGTCTACCCCTCCTCCTTCCAGGCTGTAGACTACAGCAATGATCACCATTTACTTGCTGTCATGGGGAAACGTATGCACCACTCCTTAACTTCTAGTTCCATAATATTCACCCTGGGCTACGTGCCTGCGTGTGTGCATGCAAAAAAAAAAAGTTTAACAATAGAAAATGTCTAGCATTTCCCGATTTCATCTTTTACCGACAATTTTACATTTTTGCTGTAAAGTTAATTTTTGTCACACTCTTATTAAATGATGTTCGTGGGTTCCACTTATATTGAACTAATCTGGGATAACTTGTTTGGTTTTCTCTTTGGGTTATAGGGGGGGAAAAAGGATCCTAAGTATAAGAAAAGCATTCATGTCTAGGGCAAGCAGTGGGGAACAAAGGCCGCAATCCAGTTGGGTTGTCAGGATGTCCCCAATAAATATGCAAATAGATCTCATGCAAATTTGTTGGGGAAATCTTGAAAACCCGACTGGGTTGTGGCCTTCATTCTCCACCCCTGGTCTAGGGAGTGCTGTGCTGATAACCAGTGCACGGTGAGCATGTGCTTTTTCTTGTGTTCTCACTGTGTGGGATTCTGATTTTCCCCCTCCCTCTCCCCAACTTCATTTGGCCCACCTAGTGGCGCAATCTGTGTGCGGTATGTACTATGCACATTCACTGTTGCTGTCTAGCAAAAAGTCACTGTTTGGATTTTGTTCAGGGTATTAGCATTGAGTATACAGATAGTTTGAGTGTGTGCCTGAGTACTTTGGTTATAAGGTGCCATCAACATTTTTGTCACCCTGGGCTTTGAGAATGATGGACTTATTCTCTGCCTTTTACCGATTTATCTTTTGCAGGAAGGATGGAAGATTCACACTTTAACTCCTCCTCCTACTTCTGGCCTTCGGTTCCCACAGTCTCTAGCCAGGTAAGTGTCTCATCGCTCATGGAACCCATATACTAGAGAATGATACGGGAACAAATTTTTCCCCATCCCCACGAGTTTTGTTGATGTTCCTGTAAGCTCTGCCTTAAGCACACAAACCTCAAACACTTAGTGTTTGTGGCTTGTGCAGATGAGGACAGAGCTTGCAGGAATGGGGCGGAGACAGGGGAAAATTTATCCCTGTGTCATTCTCTATCATATACCTTCCCACCTCCTTCTGTGTTTTCACTTGTTGAAAACCACTTTTTATACCTTTGATTAGGTTGCAGGAGCCATCCTGCTTCCCACAGCTGGTACCACAGGACCAGTGCTCTGTACACCTTGCATCTTTCTTCCTGTTTGATTTGTTCCTTCTCTGTCTCTCTAGATTGAGAACTCAATGTTTCTGAACAAAATGAAGGAGCAACTGATTCCAGACAAGGGCTGTGGGCTGGGTCCACCACACTACCCTGCACTTCTCACAGTACCCACTTCAGTCTCTCTTCCCACTGGCATTATGGATACAGGCAACAAAGCAGAGCACTTGGCACCACACTGCCAAGCTTCTGTGACCCAGAACATCACTGTTGTGCCCGTCCCTTCCACGGGGCTCATGACTGCAGGTGAGAGTTTCCAGTTCCACTCCTCCACATGCTTTTTTACTTTGTGACCTTCAATGTGACACCCATATATCTAGCTCTTGTCTCACCAGTGATGTCAACTCACTCAGTGTGCAGCCACTCTTTCTGGTGCAATGTGTATATGAGTCCTGACGATAGGTGATACTCCCATAATCGCGACTTGTTTTACATTCTTCAGCTCCGCCTCCTCCAGTGTTGTAGAGCCCCATACAGTTTTTCCCTTCTGCAAGCAAGTTGATGCAATTCTGATCGGCTCTGATAACTTTTTATTATTTTTCAGGATTTTTATCAAAGCTTGAGACCTTAGGTGCTGGAGAGATCCCTGGTGACCCTGGGTCAGCTCTGCCGGGGAGAGGACACAGACTCTGTGTAAGAAGTCTGCAGCTGGCAAGGCAACCCTTTGGGTTCCTGTCTGGTTGGCCTGCATTGAGATTTGTGGAGCTCAGGGTCCACTCTCCTTGAAGCTAGCTTGCATTCTGATTTATCAGGTGCTTGAGCACAGGCTGTTTGTCCCCTGTGTCGATCCAGAAGGGCTTAATGGGTGCCTGCTACATAGATATGGAGGCTGAGGCCTTGGTCAAGCTTTAAGTCTGACTGCAGCCTGGTTTGGCTAAGTGAGGCAGTTAGTTCTCCAGGTCAATTTCTGTAACAGCTGAAGCAGGTTAGCCCAGCACAGACAGACAGTGAGTACTATCTATTGTGGTCTATGGGAAAATTGGGGGGGCTCTGATTTTGCAGTTCCCCCACCTCAAAAAAATACCCTTTCCAGAATTTTTTGACCCTTTAGTGGGTTTCCCTGGGCCATTTTGGTCCACCGCTGCAGCCATCTTGGATTTCCTGATTTTTATTGAAATCCCCTCTATCTGCCCCCAAAACCCCTCGATTTGGCTGAAAACCACTTGACTCCTCCAATGGGGATACCCCTATATCATGCCAGATTTACAATGGCTGGCTGAACAGCATCCGTGTGCTGCGGGGCATGTGAGGGAGTGGTGGGAGCCTTGGGCTTGTACCCTTAATACTATGGGATCAGAGAGGGCTCCTTATTCCAGGAAAAGAACCCCTCCACAGCCTTTGGAGGGAGATTGGGTGAAGAGCAAGTGTGGAAAGTCAAAGGGAAGCCTATGAAGGGTCGAGACCCTTCCCAGGTTTTTTTCTGACAATGAGGAGCCTCAACTGTACGCCTGGCCACCGATATCTGCACTGACTATAGTTTAGAGTGCCTGTGGGGTCTCCTTTTTCTTGATACAGTTGGTTGGCTGTGGGAAGAAATAAAAGGAGCTTTGTATTGGGAGGGTGGGGAGGGGAAGAGGCCTGAGGCCACTGTTTTTACACAGCGTTGTTGTGAGTGGGTTTTTGGCACTTTCATTATGAGCACTTGGGCACCGATCGGTGAATGCAGCTAGCGGGTGCACGAAATGTTCTGGCTACCTCGAGGGAGACCTGACTTCGGATGTCGGCATGTTGGGTTCTCCTTCGCAGCCAGGCTTTCCTCATCTGCCGGCAGTCAGTTGGATTTGGTGTTGCAGGCTGGGGATTCCTTTTCAGCTGTAGCGACGAGGTCGGCTATGCCTTTGGTGCCGCGTATGTTTTCTGGTGACAGTTTAGCGACATCCCTTCCCTCGGTTTTGGCGGGAAGCGTGTCCAATTTGCCCACGGCCTCAGAGAACCTTTCTCCTGTCTTGGAAAGGCAGGAACAGGTTTTACATGTGTCTTCTGCTTCTAACAAAAATGCTGTGTTGCCGCCGGGGTTATTTTCCCCTGATTTGGTATTGACCTTGTGCAAGGCTGGGGGTCCTGCTTTGGTGCCAGGGGACTCGGGGGGTTTGTCCCTTCCACGGCCTTCCTCGTTCAGTCTCAGCTTGGGATGAGGATTCTTTTATGGCTGATCCATTTTCTCCAGATGAGGAATGGGATCTTGGAGTGAACCGTACAGATCCATCAGAGGGGCCTGATTTGTTGGATGGAGACTTTTTAGAGGTTCTAGTGGGCAAGGATGCATCTGTTGTGTGCATGGAATGAGTTGCAGGAGCTCATTCTTCAAGTTTCATTCAAATTTTGATGTATTGTAATATCATAAATTCAAAGCGATTTACAATTAAAAACAGAGTCTTAGGTATTAACTACAACACACACATGAACAATACAGACTTATACATAGGGGAAGTGGGGAGAAAGGCAACTACAATGGGAGGGTAAGAATTTTAAAAGTGTAATCAAAAAGTAAAAGGAAACTAAAAAGATTTTTTTTCTTTTAAATTTCTCAAGATCTGAGACAAAGGAAACACAAGTTTCTGCAGTGAACGGGGTCAAAAGAGAATCTGACGTTTTGGTCTCAAAGCCATCCTTATACAACCAGCATTTTAACTGTCCTTTAAATTTACTTAGTGATTTTTCTTCCTTAATAAATGATGGTAAAGAGTTCTATATTCTGGGCGCTGTAACCACAAAGATCGTATCTTGTCTTGTATTTATTATACTAAGCGATGGAATTACTAGAAGGTTTTTGTCCTCTGATTTCAAACTTCTTGTAGGAATATATGGAATAATATACCTTTCTAGGAATGATGGGGTTTTGAATGTTAATAATGCTATTTTAAAGGAGATTCTGTGTGTCTTCGGTTTTACACTTTGAAGAGGAACCCTCCTTAGAGGGATCCGGTCAGCATACCGCTCTTTCCCTATTCATCAGGATATTTGGGATGTAGTGCACTCTCAGTGGAAAGTTCCGGATGTGCCTTTTCGTGTGGCGCGGTCTGTGGCAAGACTCTACCCCATCTCTGATGGCGACAGAGATACCTTTAAGTCTCCTGTGGTTGAAGCGGTGGTCTCGGCTATCCCGCACAGATATGCCGTGTCAGTTGAAGGCCCTCAGGACTGTAAACTGGAGGCTCTGCTTAAACAAAATTTTGTTGTTGCTGCCTAGGTGGCGATTTGTGACAGTCTGGTGGGCCAGGCTTGTTTCCGGTGGTCTGAGCGAGTTCTTAATGGATCAGGAAGTAGCTAAGTACTACTTATCTCTCTGATGCCATGTGTGATCTTTTGCCCGCTGTACCCTGTGGCTCTGGGGTTGGTTGGCAGATGTAGCATCTAAAACTAACCTCAGTAAGTTCCACTTTCAGTGCTGGCTTTTTGGGGAGAAGTTAGATAAGCTGGTTCAGGCTTTGAGTGACTCTAAATTGCCTCGGTAACTGGAGGACCGACCTCGCCAGGCTTCGCAAGGTGGTTCTGCCCGGGGGCATTTACTTGACTTTTGGAGGTTATGCCCTGGTTGGGGTGCGGCCTCGTTTCCTTCCAGAGGATGTTTCTTTCAACACATGCAGGGGGGGGGTGTCACGGTTCCTCTGGAGGCTCCTCCACCGCCTATCCAGCCCAATGACTCATTGCGGATCCTTCCCCCAGTTCCAGTTGGAGCCCGGCTGCGGGAGTTTTACTGGGGGTGGGCCGTGATCAACACAAAGTGATTCGGGACGGTTGTGCTCAGGAGTTTTCCTGACCTTCACCAGATCGTTTCCTCTCCTTGTCAGGCAACTTGGAAGAAGAAGGCTTTTCACCAGCCACTGCTCTGGTTGCTGTACTCCATTTACTTTGTGGTGCCCAAGAAAGAGGGGTCTTCGGTCCATTTTGGATCTCAAAGGACCCGAGCTCGCAGGGACGGGGGTGGGGGGGTTGAGATGGGGACAAATTTTTTTCCTGTGTTATTCTCTGCTGCACAGTGCACTTGTACTGATGCCAAAAATCAGTGTCTCAGTCTCCACCTCCTGGCAGAGGAGCGTAAACCAATCCGTTTCTGTGCCAGTCTGGAGGAATTAAAAGAAAAAAAGTTAGCAGGTAATTTCTCCTTCTGCAATACAACTTGCAATTATGGGAATATCATGTATCATATGCCGCCCTTCCAGAAAGATTATCGAGGTAAGTACCCGATCTTCCCAAACTTGGTTCATAGTCGTTAGGGGACCCAGGAACGTTTGGTGTATTTCCTTCATGCTGTACTCAGTATCTGGCTATTATATGCATTATGACATTGGGTGCAGGTGCTGAAGTTGGTTGGTTAGGAGAGGAGGTGAGGTCTGTAGTGTTGCACATGTCCTATATGCAACCACACTCCTAACCAACCACACTTCAACATCTGCACCCAATAATGGTGTGGATTCAATCTCAAACCTCATCTTACTGAAGGGCATCAGAAGCAGGCACTTCCAGGCAGAGGAGCCTCCATCCCGCACAGATCAGTGAGAAGAGCCATCATCCCCTTGGCACCAGTGGGAGGCAGTACCAGCTGCCAACTGGCCAGAGACCAGCAGCCTTGCACTCTCTCTCGCTGTATGAGCTAGGTGAGGAGGCCATGGAAAGGGATCATGAGGAGGAAGATCACCTTGGTCATTTTATATGAAGTTCCAACACCTATCTGCCATTTAGAAAATACTTGTTTGGTCATTTTTTTAACTAATGGATTGTAATTCACTGTGAATGTCCAGTATCTTACTCTGTAAAGTGCACAGAACTGAGAGGTAGCTGCAGTATCCAAGCATATTGTTATGTTATGTTACTGTGAAGGAGATAACTCATGGGCATCTGGTACAATGAAACAGATAATATTGAGAATATTTGCTTAGAAATTGGGGGTGGGGGGGGAGAGGATGAAAGCAATGGGCTGTTTAGGGACATCCTTGTTGCATTGTGATATCTGCATGGCTGATTTCTAATGAGGAGTAGAACAGCAGTTCTACAAATGCTTTGGATGGAAATTGAAACCCAAAGCAGTGGCCTAATAATTTGGGGTTGATTTTGCATTCTCTTTCTCACAGCGGGGCTGGTAATCACATCTCCATCTGGCTCCCTCGTCACCACCTCATCCTCTTCTGGCCAGAACTATCCCATCTCTGCACCTTCCACTATGATTGTCTCAACACTACCCCCTGGCTCCCAGTCTCTGCAAGTTGTGCCCAATCTCTCTAAACCCAAGGATGGTGGAGGAGGGGCCCCCAAAACTGGGAGGAGCCGGAAGAAGAAGAGGCTGCCGGATCCTGCCCTGCCTGAACTTAACGACCCATATGACCTTTCTGATGAGGATCATCAAAAAGATGGGAAGACTTACAGGTGGGTGGGTGTGGAACGGCCTGGACCGAGGTGGTATGGCCGTGTCACTGACTTCTGATCCAAGCTCTGGCTCTTTTTTTGTTAGGTGCCGGATGTGTGCTGTGACCTTCTTCTCCAAGTCCGAGATGCAGATCCACTCCAAGTCTCATACGGAAGCCAAGCCCCACAAGTGTCCTCACTGCTCCAAGTCCTTCGCCAACAGTTCCTACCTGGCCCAGCACATCCGAATCCATTCGGGAGCC
Source organism: Geotrypetes seraphini (assembly GCF_902459505.1). Classification (NCBI taxonomy): domain Eukaryota; kingdom Metazoa; phylum Chordata; class Amphibia; order Gymnophiona; family Dermophiidae; genus Geotrypetes; species Geotrypetes seraphini. Next base: position 745,713 of record NC_047099.1, on the reverse strand, counting down.
AAGCCGTACACCTGCAGCTATTGCCAGAAATCCTTCCGTCAGCTCTCCCACCTGCAGCAGCACACACGGTAAGTGAGGAGCACCACTGCTGGAAGCAGGTGATGGCATGCTTCCCTGCTTATGGGCATGAGAGCGCGGACGTCTTTCTGTGATAGCTTGCATGCTAGAAGAGAACATAATCTGCAGATTTCTACCTGCATGGACACTCCTAAAGTCTTGTTTAATAGTATTGTTCCGCAGGCGTACCCTTCCGAGTCCTGGTATCTGTGTTTCCTGTGGCATGCGTGTAATGAGGGAGAGGTGTTCCAATCTGTCTTTGCCCTGGCCTCTGGGTGTGGTCACTGCTTGCTTACACTGGTTTCATAGATGTAGAGGATTTCCCACTCAAGTAGTATCCTCTTACCTCTGGCCACATTGCATTTGCGCCTTGTGATCATGAAGCCAACACAGTGAGGATGTGAAAGCAGCGGCCGTGTCCTCCCCAGTAGCAGCAGTTTTCTCAACCTGAGCACCATTTGTTGTGGGGAAACATATTAAATTCAGGAGGTGCTGGAGTTAACAGATGTGAGGCATCCCCTCCCCTTGCTAATCCTGTACTAAGGATTCCTCCCTCTCCTGCCCTGAACCATCCATTGCTATTCCAATTCTTAGACCCCTCTCTAGCACATCTTCAGACATCCCACCCCCATCCATCATAGTATCTGCACTGAGAAGCCTTCCTACCCTGAGGCACTGCCTACAGCTCCAGCACTCAGCCTGTCCCTTCTCCAACATCTCTGGCACCTCAGCTCACTCCTACCCTTTGGCAGCCACACACAGCTCTGCCAGTGCATCTCGCCACTATCCTGGGAGAGCATGTGTGTAGCATGATTTTCAGAGCCCTTTATTGGCAGCCCATTTTCCATGTATGTTACATGATGAGAGCACACTCAAGACTTCACTTGTGAGCGGTGCGCAGGATGTGAGAATGCTGTGGTCCTGCCCGTGCGTGCATAGTGAGACAGAGAACCCAGTCGCAAACCGTGTCCTTCCACCAGCAGGATTCACTCCAAGGTGCACACAGAGGCCAAGCCCCACAAGTGTCCTCACTGCTCCAAGACCTTCGCCAACAGCTCCTACCTGGCCCAGCACATCCGAATCCACTCAGGGGCCAAGCCGTACACCTGCAACTACTGCCAGAAATCCTTCCGTCAGCTCTCCCACCTGCAGCAGCACACACGGTAAGGGGGCGCTGCTTCCACCGCTGCCAGGGGAGGACACTGCTGCTCTGCATGCTTCCGCCAGCGCTAGCTCCTGGCCACAGGGATTTGTAACCTTCTGCAGTCTTGGGTTAAGTTACTTTAAGGGGCAGAAGACCCTCGTTTTTTCTGACAGCTGCCAGTAATGGCAGAAGTTCAAATTAAAGGGTCCCCGAGCAGGGGGAGGGTCCACTTCAGAAGATCTAGGAGCAGCCACCTTGGGTGGAATATATTACACAGCGTGCTAATTAAGAGGACGTGGTGGGGCTGTGCATTCTCTCCCCCAGGGGCATGATCAGGCTGCGCGCGCGTTCCTCCCCCTCCCCAAGTCGTTTTGGGAATGTCTCTTCATACTGTCTCCATTTGACATCTGTGTGATCAGTGTACAGGCTGTGTGTGTGTCCCATTGATCCTCCGCTATTCTTTCTCTACAGAGCTTCGGCATACATTTTCTTTAAATTTTCCTTTTCAAAGTCACGAACGATGTAGCCGGTAATCTGCACAAACAGGGAAGATATAAAGAAGATTTGTGCAGTGTACTTTTTCCTTTTCAGTGTTGGTTCATTCTGGCATTTTTTCACTATTTGAAATGTATCTTTCCCAACTTGGATCTAGTATCAATAGAACCTCTCACCAGGCAGAAACCATTTTGTTTCTTGGCTCCAGGTCCTTTCAACCTCCATCTGGTTCCACATATTCAGCTCTAAGACATTCGTTTCCATTTTACTTCAAATGTCTGTTGGGGGAGGGTCATAACTCTGAATCCTGCTCACTTTTCATGAGAGGTTCTGAATGTGTCGCTCCCATTCCGTACATCCTGAGTAATTGCCGTGTCTTGTGGTTTTTGCTCTTCACAGAATCCATACTGGGGACAGACCCTATAAATGCGTCCACCCTGGCTGTGACAAAGCTTTCACACAGCTCTCAAACCTGCAGGTAAAATGTCTTGGAGAGAGGGAGGGATGGAGGCTGCTAGCATTTCTATCATGTCTGATGCCTACCCCCCCTCTGCTTACAGTCCCACCGACGGCAGCACAACAAGGATAAACCCTTCAAGTGTCATAACTGTCACAGAGCATATACAGACGCGACATCACTGGAGGTGCACCTGACCACACACACCGTGAAGCATGCAAAAGTATACACCTGTTCCATCTGTAGCCGGGCCTACACATCGGTATGGAGAGTTCAGAGGATTTGATTTGATTAATAAGTATGGTTTTCCTGGGTGCTTTAGAGTGATGTCTGTCTGTCTTTCTCTTTCTCTTTCTCTCTGAAGGAAACATATCTGATGAAGCATATGAGGAAGCATAACGCCCCAGAGCAGCAGCAGCCGCCATCGGCACTACCGCAGCCACAAGTGGCAACTCAAGGTCCCTCTCAGATCCACCCCTCTGTCGGGAGCCACTATTCCCCTGCCCCTCAAGTGGCCTCTGGTGATGTCCCGCAATGCTCTTTTGACATGAACCCCTACAAGTCGGAACACCACAAGGACATCTGTCTAACTGTCAGTACCAGCACCATCCAAGTGGAACATCTTGCCAGCTCATAAACGGTGCAGCCCTTCCCTTCGTGACTGCTGCTGGTTAGAGACTTCAGTCCTTTGGGACGTGGGGTGGAGGGATAATTCCCTCTTCATCTATTCCCACCAAATGGGAGCTATGAAGACAGCACTCTGATGTAATGTGAGGGCCACAGAAAGAGCCACTCCATCCTGTCTGCTGCAGTTTTCAGAACGTGTGTGGAGAATGGACGCCAGATCTCTGCATATGTGAGAAATAGCCGGTGTAGCTGTCTTCTAGAATGGGGTTAAGAATCGCTGCTCTTAATGTGATCAGCTGTCTTGCCTGTGAAAGGCACAGAGCAACGACTGGGCTCCCTGTCCAAGAGAGTGTACGTCCTGTCCTATGAGAAGCAGAGGGCAAATGTGTCCTGTATAACCAAGAGAAGCAGCATGTTCCCACCTGATCCAGGGTGCTGTAGTTAGGGAGGAGAAAAGGGCTCTGAAGGGTCCCCTCTGGCAGGAGCTGGACTCCATAGAAATGAATTGTTCAGAGGCAGTGAAAACTGGGTTATTTTTTTATAATTAGAAATTTCTGAAAAGATTTTAAAGCTAAGGGCAAAATGGGCCACAGAAATGTTGTGGAGAGGGCGAGGCAGTGAAAGAGACATTTCCGCCCTTTTCACTAATCATCGGGCACAGTGGCTCTAGAGCAGCGCACCCCCCCCCCCCCCCGGTCAGGAGCAGAATAGCACGAGGAGGGGTCAGCTATTGCCAAGGTGCTTCCTGAAGTATTTAACTGCATCTGAAGGTTTTTCACCGAGTCTGGGATGAGAACTCGGCTATCCCTTTAGAAAGACAGCAGGCCCCTAGGTAGTGGCCATCAAAGATGGAAGTGGAACTGTGGAAGGTGATTCCAGCCCTTGCTCTGCATGTGGCATACATCGCTTGGACAAAACAAACAAAATATATATATATATATATTTGCAGTAGTCTCTTGTGCTTTATAAAAGTACCTACTTGGAGGTTTTTTAAAATTTTTGTTTTTCTATCATTTTTTTCCTTGGAGAAAGCTGCCTGCCTTCTGTCACAGTTGAGTTTGAATCGTGAAGATATTGGGGGGAGGGGAAAAGTTTAAAACATTGTTGTATAAATAAATATATATAAATATATATATATATAAATAAAATAAAAGCTACCAGACTTATGTACAAATGCCCTGTTTTTAGCTTATTGTATAGAAATAAAAGTCCATGTCTGAGGATCAGTGGAGCTGAAGCTGTCTTTCTGAATCTCACACATGCACTGCTCATGCCTTCGCTAGATCCCCAGTCGTAGATTTTGTCTGTTTATTCCGATTTTCATAGAACTTGTGGAGGGGGAAAAATAATGCAGGTGAAGGTCGTCATTTTAAACCTAATAACCCTTAAAACTTTTGACATGTGCTAGTAATCGGTTAAGCTACCATTCAAATTTGCCATTGAAGCACAAGTGAAAGGCACTTTTATGCACTTAGTTTAAAAAAAGATACTTAATTCTCCCTTTCTGAGGCCTTATTCCTCCCTCAGGCCTCCCCAGAAATACACTTTTACAAGTTTATTAAAAATAGCAGTAAAAGACTTTTAAAACTGAACAATATGTTGTTCATATTAATACAGAGACAAAACAACATGAAAAACAAACAATAAGGGAAGAGAACGGAGAGGGAGGGGAAGATGGAAAAGTTTAACATTGAGAAAGTTGTAGGCAATAAAAAAAACGCCCTTAAGAATACGATTATGGTCCAAAGGCATCATGAAACAAAAAGGTTTTTAGCTTTGACGTGAAGTAACTTAAATGGTTTTGGGCGGAAGCCGAGAAGCCATTAGTGCGCATGGTATGGATGTGCCTTAAGGATGGAATGGCCAGCAAGTTTTGGGAGACTGATCGGAGGGTTATTTTTCCAGGTTTCACCATCCCCAGCTTGGCCCTCTCTTAGTGGGTTCAGCCCCCAGCCTTCTCTCTGCTCCCCTGCTATGGTACCATTTTCTCACCTGCTCTCCTGCTTCCTCTCACTTGAAACACATGGGCCTCTTAAAGGAGTCGTCGGGGACAGGACAACAAAGAATACCTGGCTGTGTGATCATTGGTGGTCAATAAGGGGTTAAGAAAAACTGCAAATTCATGAAAGGATTGGACAACTTCCTGCTGAAGAAAGGGATAGAGGGGTATAGATAGGGGGCTACTGCGCAGGTCCTGGACATGTTGGGCCTCCGTGTGAGCGGACTGCTGGGCACGATGGACCTCGGGTCTGACTCAGTGGAGGCATTGCTTATGTTCTTATGCAACTTCTGCCAGCCAAGAATCTCACATGTAGGTGACGGCGTCCATGGAGTCCCGGGGCAGATGCTTAAAAAGTGTGTGTGTATCTTTAAATCTTGAGACAGTGTCCCACGGCACATGTGCGGGACCAGCGGTATAGTATGAAGCTAAATGAATAGAAATCAACTCCTAAGGGAGCTGGAAGGGTATGTGAGATTAGACCAAAAGCGGTGTACAGTCAACATACAAGTGCAATAAATATGACACTATGTGCTGACAAAGTACAATACATAGAATACCCCTCATAATCTACATAAAAGCTGACATACAATAATTTTTTTTAAACATCTTGTGGCTTACACAAGCGCAGCTGCTCAGTCAAAGTATTCCAGAACGTCACACCTATAGCAGAAAACAGAGACATCCCAATTCTTGCGTGTCTGGCCATAACTTTTGTAGGAGAGTATAATTTCAACATGTCTTGTAAACAAACAGGAGCCTTATGGTTTAGAGTCTGGTGAACAAGAGTCAAAACCTTGAATTGAACCCTTTGCTGTATTGGAAGCTAATGCAGCTACTTTAAGATTGGCATAGTATGCACCCGCCGAGCCACACTTGAAATCAATCATGCCGCAGAATTCATTAGCACCTATAGTGCCTTATATTTTGTCTTTGCTACTCCAAGGTAGAGTGCATTGGAATAATCTAACAATCAAGCCATGGTAATCTCACATGTGGGAATCATCAAAAACAAGAACATTAGGACAAGAGGAACTGGCAATGGCGAGTTCAAAGATCAATTAACCTGGAACAGAATGGGCCTAGGAGGGTGGACTCGGACTATAGAATCTGAACAAACTTTGCAGGACTGTTTGACCAAACTGATTGTCGTAGCTGCCCCCTATGCCTGGAATAAATTACCCGAGTTTGTCCGTCAAGCCCCTTCCCTTGTTTAAAAGCAGACTGAAAACCCACCTTTTTCATATAGCTTTCAATCCATAACCCTCCAACCGTTCCCCTAAACTGTATCCATGACATCCTGTTTAGATTGTAAGCTCTTTCGAGCAGGGACTGTTTTCTTATTCTTTGTGACTCTATGCCAGGGGCTGACAAAGTCCCTCCTCGAGGGCCGCAATCCAGTCGGGTTTTCAGGATTTCCCCAATGAATATGCATTGAAAGCAGTGCATGCACATAGATCTCATGCATATTCATTGGGGGAATCCTGAAAACCCGACTGGATTGCGGCCTTCGAGGAGGGACTTTGACACCCCTGCTCTATGCAGCGCTGTGTGCATCTGCTAGCGCTATAGCAGTAGTGAGATGTGAATGTGTGCACTGAAGCCCACATTGCAGCCTTGCATAGCTCTTCTGTGGTGATTACTGACTCTCCAGAGTCAACCCACCCTGGGCATTAGTAAAGAAATGCAGTGGAAATAGTGCATTTGCTGATGGTAATCCCCATCCTGAGTGGACTGTCTATAGGGCCGAGTTTGCTCAATGTAAAAGGCCAGTGCTTGCTTTCGCCAGGATGGACTTGAGGTTTGGGAAAGAATGTTGGCAGGACAGTTGACTAGATGGAACTCCACCTTGGGAAGGAACTAGGGGGGAATGCAGAGAGCTACTCTGTTGTGGATCCACCACTTGGGCCTGGCTGCGCGCTGAAGTAATTGCCACCAAAAACACAACCTTCCAGGTCATAGGAATTGAGTGGTTCAAAAGGAGCTTTCATCAACTGGGTTAGGATGACATCGAGGTCCTATGACCCTACCGAAGGTTTGACAGGGGCCTTTGTCATTAGTAAACCTCATGAACTGGCCAGAGATGGGTTTACCTTCTACATGAGAATGATAATTACTTTTTTTTTTTTTTTTTAATAATTCTTTATTCGTTTTCAAATTAAACAAGTGCACAAAAGAATATATTACAACAAATTAATAGCACTTTGATATCTGCCATATAAACATCTAGTAAAATCAATAATCCCCCCCCCTACCACCCACCCTTCATCATATTTTCAATAAAAATATACACATATATCATATTAACTACTAATTGCACTAAGATGAATCTTTATAGAGCTGGTCTTGAGACCAGACTCAGAAAGATGTAGAAGGTACTCAAGCAAGGACTTGCCTGCACACCAGAAGGGCAAACCTCCTCCATTTAAAAGAATAACATCTCTTAGTGGAATCTTTCCTGGAAATCTGCAGAACCCTGGAGACATAAGAACATAAGAACTGCCATCACCGGATCAGACCTTCGGTCCATCAAGTCCGGCGATCCGCACACGCGGAGGCCCCGCCAGGTGTACACCTGGCGTAATTTATAGTCCACCATATCTTTATATGCCTCTCTTAAGGAGATATGCATCTAGTTTGCTCTTGAAGCCTAGGACGGTCGATTCCGCAATAATCTCCTCTGGGAGGGCATTCCAGGTGTCAACCACTCTCTGAGTGAAGCAGAACTTCCTGATATTAGTCCTGAACCTGTCCCCCCTCAGCTTCATTCCATGTCCTCTAGTCCGTGTCAAATTGGACAGTGTAAATAATCTTCTCTGCTCTATTTTGTCGATTCCTTTCAGTATTTTGACATACTCTTGACAGTTGCAAGGGGGCAAACTCTTAGCATCCAGGCTGTGAGGGCCAGAGAGTGGAGATTGGGATGTAGAAGATACCCCTTAGCTTGAGTGATGAGAGCTGGAAAACAATCCAATCTACATGGTTCCTTGAATGAAAGTTCCAGAAGTAGAAAGAACCAAATCCTCATTGGCCAATATGGTATATGATTCCCCTTGTCCTGCTTGAGTTTCAGCAAAATCTTCCTTAAAAGAGGTATGGGAGGATACGCGTACAGGAGACCTGTCCCACAACGCATGATAAAGGCATCTGATGCTAGTCTTTTCATGTGGCAGGAGCCTGGAACATTACTGAGGGATTTTGTGGTTGAATGGCGTGGCAACAAGATTCACCAAGGGGTGCCACACTAGTGTAATCCAAAAAAATTAACACACAAGCAAACTGCATGCTGGGGCCTCCTGACACAGAGGGGAGGAACTTTTCCCCCTTACTTGGTGGTGTATTTTGCAACTTGGTTGTCTTGTCAGAATTTGGGCAATTTTGTTGACTAGCTGATTTCTGAAAGCTTTTAGAACATTCCAGATAGCCCAGAGCTTCAGGAAATTAATATGAACTGCAGATGCCATGTGGCCCAGTAACCTCAAATGCTTGAGTACCTGAATGTAATCCACATAGGCTTTAAGTGGTATATAAACACTTAAATAAGGTATGGAGCAGAGTGCCTATTAGGAAGAAAACCTCAGCCTTGCACTCTAGCACTGTTCTTATGAATTCCAGTCGTTGCGCTGGGGTCAGATTGGACTTAGGGTTCATTTTAACCTACCACACTAACTTTAACACCCGAATAGTTCTCTGCATTGATTCATGAGCAGCCTCCTTTGACAGGCTCTCCACCAGCCAGTCATCCAGGTAAGGAAACACATGGACACCCAGTCTGTGTGGCGATGCTGCGCCTCTACTGGACATTTGGTAAAGACCATGGGAGCTGGCGTGAGGCCAAAGGGTACCCACCTGAAACTTCCTGTGACTTGGAAGTGCAAGGATGTATGTGCCAATCTTGTTCCTGAATCATTTGGAGAAGGGAGCCCAGGGAAACCTTCCTGCACTTTTCTTTGACCAGATAACTGACCCAAATCTGACCTTAAACTGAATAGAAAACCTGATTAACATAGCATAGTTGTTCAGGGCCCTCAAGTCTAGGATGGCATGCATCACCCCTGCCTTTTTTGGAATAAGGAAGTACTTGTAAGAGAATCCCTACCTCTCTTCCCCATCAGTAAGCCTGGAAACTCCTACACAAGCCCTCTTTCACCACAAAAAGCAAAGGATCCACCAGAATCCAACACTCCTGCACCAAAAGTATAGGATCCAGCAGTTTCTCCCTCCCCTCCGCTCCCATTCCCACCAGAAAGGCTGGAAACATTTGTATCCCGCACTTCTTCCCTACCAACAGCACAGGATTTTCCAGGATCCACCAGAATCCAGCACTTCTTCCCCTCTAAAAGTATAGGATCCAGAAGTCCTCATAGAAACAGGATGGCAGAAAAAGGCCAAATGGTCCATCCTGGCTTCCCATAAGAATTTTTCCAACAGTGGCTAACCCAGGTCCCAAGTAGTAAAAAGATCTTATGCAGCTTATTTTAGGAATAAGCAGTACATTTCCCCAAGCCATCTCAATAATGGCCTACGGACTTCTCTTAGCCTTTTTTAAAACCCACTACATTCTCCAGCAACAAATTCCAGAGTTAATTACACGTTGTGTGAAGAAATATTTTCTCTGGTTTCTTTTACATCTGCTTTGTAGCTTCATCGCATGCCCTCTGGTCCTAGTATTTTTGGAAAGAGTGAACAAGCGATTCATACCCTTTCCACTGCACTCGTTATTTTATAGATCTCTATCATATCACTCCTGAGCCGCAACTTCCACCATCTCTTCCTCTCCCTAAGAGATCCCTTGAGCTATCCCACGCTTTCTTGAATTCAGACACAATCTTTGTCTCCACCATCTGTACCAGGAGACTATTCCATGTATCTACCACCTTTCTGTAAAAAAAATTATTTCCTTAGATTAATCCTGAGCCTATCACCTCTTAATTTCATTTTATGCACTTCTCATTCCAGAGCTTCTGTCCAAATGAGAGACTTGCCACATAGGTATCTAAACATCTCTCATATCTTCCCTCTCTCGCCTTTCCTCCAAAGTATTCATATTGAGATCTTTAAGCCTGTCCCCATATGCCTTATGATGAAGACCACTGACAATTTTAGTAGCCTTCCTCGGGACTGACTTCATCCTTTTGATATCTTTTTGAAAGTGCTGTCTCCAGAATTTTACACAATATTCTAAATTAGATCTTTCTGCTACTGGCCATACTTCTCCCTATGTCAGGATCCTGCAGTCCACCCCAAGAAGGGTTGTATCCACCTGGATTCAGCACCCTTCACCACTTATAAGGCCGGAAACATGGCTTAAGATCCAGTTAAAAGATAGAAAACATAGAGTTAAATGGTCAATATTCTCAACGGAGAAGGGTAAATAATGGGGTTCTCCAAGGGTCTGTACTGGGACCATTGCTTTTTAATATTTACCAGTGATCTAGAGATGAGAATAATGGTATAATTCAATTTGCTGATGACACAAAGTTGTTAAGTGACGAGAGAATCATGAAAAATCGCAAGAGAACCTTGTGAGACTGGGACACTGGCCATCAAAATGGCAGATGATTAATGTGAACAGGTGCAAAGTGATGCATGTGGGAAAGGGGAACCCAAACTAAAGCTACTTTATGCAGGGTTCCATGTGGGAAGTCACCACTCAGGAGAAGGATCGGGGTGGCATCGTTGATACGTTGAACCCTCAACTCATTGTGTGGCAGCAATTGAGAAAGCAAATAGCTGCACCTCAAAAAGTGCATGGAATTAGAAAAGGTACAGAGAAGGGATGGCATGATTTCCTTATGAGGAAAAGCTAAAGCAGCTAGGACTCTTCAGTCTGGAGAAGAGATGATAGAGGTCTATATAATACTGAGTGGAGTGGAAAGGGTAGATGTGAATCGCTTGTTTACTCTTTCCAAAAATACTAGGGGGCATGCAATGAAACCACTAAGTAATAGATTTAAAATAAACCAGAGAAAATATTTCCTCACTCAATGTGTGATTAAACTCTGGAATTTGTTACTAAAGAATGTGGTGAAAGCAGTTAGCTTAGCAGGGTTTAAAAAAAAAAAAGGTTTAGTTAATTTCCTAAAACAAAATTCCATAAGCCATTCTTAAGATGAATTGGGGGAAATCCACAGCTTAGTCCTAGGATAAACAGCATAAAATCTGTTTTATTCCTCATCTTGCCAGGGAGTTGTTACCTGGGTTGGCCACTGTGGAAAACAGGATACTGACCTTGATGGACCTTCAGTCTGTCCCAGTATGGTAACTCCATTCAAAGTAGTTTATAGACAGGTACTCAAGCATTTTTCCCTATCTGTCCCAGTTGACTTACAGTCTCTAATGTACCCGGGGCAGTGGAAGATTAAGTGACTTGCCCAGGGTCACAAGGATCAGCATGGGGTTTGAACCCACAACCTCAGGGTATTGAGGCTATAGCTCTAAGCAGTGCACCACACTCTCCTTCACTATCAATAAAGCTGTAATCAGAAGTACCAGCCCTGCTTGCTCATCGAGAGCAGGATCCAGTAGTCCTAACCCTAAGAAGAGCAGTATCCGCTTGCATTCATCACCCTTTACCATCAACAAGGTTGGAATCATCAGGATCCAGCCCTCCTTGCCCATGAAAAGCACAATCTGCCAGGATCCTGCAGTTCTTACTAGAGAACTGCACCAACAAATTCTGGAGTCACGGGTATCCTGCAGGAATGGAAGCACTTTTTGTGGGGTTCCTACAGTGTACCTGTCTGCTGACCTCAGATATTCAAGTAGGCCCCCTCCTCCCAGATGTGGCTTTGTGAAGAAACAAGTGTAACTGGAAGAAAGGGGAAGGAGTCCTACCTGGATATCTAAAAGCTGGCCAGAACACAGGTACACACCCGCAGGAGGGGGACACGCACTTGGGACAAAGAATAGAAAGAAAGGGGAGGCATAAACGACAGAATGGAGGAAAGGATCACATTGGGACACGGGAGAGAAGGGGCATGAACTTGTGACAGGTTGGAGGTAGGGAGGGAATAAAAAGAGAATTGTTAAGCATGAGATGTGCAATAAGGAAAGGAAGAAAAAGGAGAACTGGGTATAGGGAGGGAATTTTGGACGTGCTGGGAGAGATGAGGGAGAAATGTTGGATGTGGTGGTGGAGAGGTAACTGGGACACATGGAAAGGGATGCAAGAGGGAAGAATGTTGAACATGGTAGCAGAGGGAATGGAGAAAGAGATGTGGCGTGGTGCTGGAGAGGGGTGAAGAAGGAAAAATGCACATGGTCTGGGGATGAGAGAGAGAGAAATGTTGGATGTGACGGGAGAGAAGTGTCCTGGATCTCTCTCTCACCCCACTCCCTTTGCAGCAAAGGAGGGAATGAGAGAGAGGGATAGAAACATGATGGCAGATAAGGCCAAATGGCCCATCTAGTCTACCCATCCGCAGATCCCACGTGCTTATCCCAGGCCCTCTTGAATTCAGGCAGTCTCTGTCTCCACTATGGTGCACATGGGGTGGAGGAGAAAGGAAGTAATGCTGTGCATAGGTGGGGAGGGGAAAAAGAGGGTGATTGATCCAGGACAGAAGAGAGAAATGCTGGGCCATGGTTGGAGGAACCAAGAATTTGCAGAAAAAAAGAGAAACAAACCAACTTGATGGAAAAAAATCTCCAGAAAACAAAGGTAAAAAAAGAGGAATGTATTGACATAATCAAGCTCAAGGAATGGGCATCGACATGGCAGATGAGGTTCAACGTGGATAAGTGTAAAGTGATGCATGTCGGTAATAAAAATCTCATGCACGAATACAGGATGTCCGGGGCGGTACTTGGAGAGACCTCCCAGGAAAGGGACTTGGGAGTTCTGATTGACAAGTCGATGAAGCCGTCCACACAATGTGCGGCGGCAGCAAAAAGGGCAAACAGAATGCTAGGAATGATAAAGAAGGGGATCACGAATAGATCAGAGAAGGTTATCATGCCGCTGTACCGGACCATGGTATGCCCTCACCTGGAGTACTGTGTCTAGCACTGGTCGCCGTACATGAAGAAGGACAGGGTACTACTTGAAAGGGTCCAGAGAAGAGCGACTAAGATGGTTAAGGAGGAGCTGCCGTACAGCGAAAGATTAGAGAAACTGGGCCTCTTCTCCCTGTTTTATTTTACTTTTGTGATTATGAGAAAAATAGTGGCTGGCGGGCTGCGAGTTTGAGACCACTGATCCATGTGGATCCAGCCCACTTTTCTTCCTCAAGGGCTGTTTCTTCCTGGATTCAGCCCTTTCTTGTTTCAGAAGGGCGGTTCTCATAAATTATATTCTTCATATTCCTGGAGGAAAAGAATTGCTTCCTTTAAAATGGTTATAGTCATTAACACGATTGGCAGCCAGAGGGGAAGACCCTGGGGTCACAAAGGCTTGTAAAACAGCCCAAACAAGTGGGATTTCAGGAGTAGGAGATGCCTCAGGGTGCAACTACCTGCTTATTCTCTATGGCACTGCTAGATATGCAACGCTGTACATTAAATGTGTAAGAGAAAAATCCCTGCTCAATAGAGCTTACAATCAAAATAGAGGGAGAAGTTTGTGTGCCCCGAACATGCAGCCTGTTATCCTGGAGGATCTTGGTGCAAGAGCAGGGGTAGGGAACTCTGGTCCTCGAGAGCCATATTCCAGTCGGGTTTTCAGGATTTCCCCAATGAATATGAATTGAAAGCAGTGCATGCAAATAGATCGCATGCATATTCATTGGGGAAATCCTGAAAACCCGACTGGAATACAGCTCTCAAGGACCGGAGTTCTCTACCCCTGTGCTAGGGGATTTGTTCCAATATATCCAATGCCACTAAGAGCTGACTCAAAAGGAAGTGCTGATAACGGTGCGTGGCTGTCCATTCCCTCCTCCCTGATGGGCTGCCTCTTTAAAATGGCAGCCCTTCCCCCTCCCAGTGCATTCTGGGATGCACTGGGAGGTATCTTAAGTGCCTGAGCCAATTGGGACCGTAGGCTTCTCCCAGTGCATCCCAGAATGCACCAGGAAGGAGCAGGGCTGCCATTCAGGTTAAGATCCATGAGGGTCACAGTCTGCTATTAAAGACAGTTTAGTACTTCTTAGGAAATTAGAATTAATGGAAAATCAATCTAGAGCTGAAAACCTGCATTTCATATCACCAGAAATGCTGCTTAGACAATATTTCTCTGATACCTTGAAACTTCCAAATGCTAAAGAAATTTCTCTCTAGAATGTATTATATTCCTACAAATGTGCAGGTATTGGGAGTTGATGTTTTGAGTGGCCCTGAAATCCCCAGCCTTAGATTTGGAAGATGCTCAGGATAATACTTTCAAAAGAGCTACATTTTATCTGATTTAGACAAGAGTGTTTGGTAAGGAAGGCTTATTTCTGCACTAAAGAGCCGTCCTTTTGTGGTCTAAAGATTCTGCTCTTTCCTGATGTGGCTCATTCCACCCAGCTGAGACACAAGGTCTCTTTGGCCTTAAGATCTCATTTAATATCAATTGGTGGAATTTTTTCCTTGTAAATGCTTAGTTGCTTTGGAAGGCAAAAGTTGCATATTTTTTTGCCTAAAATAATTTCTTGTAGTTGTTCTCTGTAGCGGATGGGAGGGAGGGATATTAGTGTAAAGTAGTTAGGGTTGTAATTGTAATTATTAATGCAAATTAAAAAGAAACAGACAAACAGGGGTTAGGGAATTTCTCACAGAGGGAATGATAAAACACAGACATAGGTACTTTATAAGGGAGTTAAAAGCAGCCTCGGAAAAGTAGGCTATTAGCCTAGATTTGATGCTGCCAGAGACATTTGTTGTTTTGTTGCTAAGGTCTTGTCTAAAACGGACAGCCGCTATGCAAAAGGATGTATCTTTAGGGTTACCAGATTTCTTCATTAAAAAAAGTGAATGTGTGGCCCCTGCTCCGCCCACACACAAACCTCGTTTCTTCCCCTCCCCCCCCCCCCAACTCGGGCCGCTTCTGGAGGGGCTCTGAACATGTGAATGTGACAGGGCAGAGTCCGGAGACTCTCACTGGACAGATGTAGTGACATTGAATAATAATAATCACTTTATTCTTTTATACCGCCATAACCAAAAGTTCTAGGTCAGGGGTGTCCAACCTGCGGCCCTGTGAAGTATTTTATGTGGCTTCGGTCGAGGGTGATGCAGTGTTTTCCTCTGCTGCCCCCGGGTGTTTACCGTCTTGCCAGCTCCCTCCTCTGTCTTGCTGTAGCGTTTGCGCATTTGTGCGGCCCCAGAAACATTTTTTTCAGCCAATGCGACCCAGGGAAGCCAAAAGGTTGGACACCCCTGTTCTAGGTGGTTTACACTAAAAAGAGTTGGACAATCAGCGAAATACAATAATACAGTAAAAAAATACAAATATTTGTAAAATAGAATTTCACTAATAAAACTCACTAAGTAATAAACTTATGAAACAAAGTGGTCTTAATTAATTTCAGATAACATAGCTTGCTGAATACATTTACCTAACCAAGATTGTTGCCTACCAGCTTGAAATGCCTGGGTCCTATCTAAGAAGGTCTTATATCGGCACCCATTAATTTTTGAAAGGGCCGAGTAAGTCCTGAGCTTCTCACTTGAGAAGGTCTAATGAGAGCAAGAAGTTCAGATTGGAACTGAGCTCTGATCTTTTCATAGTGGAGGTGTGGTGACAGCAGGAGGCTCTGTACATGGAGCATGTGACAGGGCTGAGTCCTGAGCCTCTCATAGCATGGATACAGCGTCATCCGGTAATTTACATTCCAAGCTGGCTCTCTCTTCTTTTGAGTTCCCCACCCTGTCAGCCTGCAGTGGAAAAACACCAGAAGGCTATTTCTGAGGAATCGGTCAATAAGAGAGCCAGGAGAGGAATAGAATTGGCCTCATTCCTATCCCTTAGTTTCATTCATAATAGTAGAATGAGTGAATGGTAGGGAGAGAGTCAGAAAGGGAGTGCCACGAAGCATTTATAGGGGACAAAATATATGAGAGTCAGAAGGAGGGCGAGACAAAGGGAAAGTGCGTGCCAGTGATTTGGTCTCGCATGTAGTTCTTCCCTTTTGCCCTACCTTCCAGTTTGTGATGTTCAAAGTATTTTTATTGATATACATTGCTCAGAAAATTTTTATATAAGCGTTTTATCAAATTTGAAATAAAACTTGATCTGAAAGACAGCAAAAGAGAAGCTCATTTCTGACTTAAGTACACACATTAGCAGGCAGTTTGGGCTATGGGTTTAATTACTAGCCTTTATTCACCGCGTTTTTGAATAAATGAATTCAAGGCGCACCAGACACCAAGAACCGTCTGAATGTGGGCAATAGACAGTTTCATCAGGAAAAAATATCCAAAGAACAGTACACATTATAGCTGCTGCTGCTTAAGAACATAAGAACATAAGAAATGCCCTCACCGGATCAGACCGAGGTCCATCAAGTCCGGCGATCCGCTCACGCGTTGGCCCGTTTAGGTTCTCTATTATGAAAACCTGAAATTACCATATCCCTCTATGATTTGCAAGAAGGTGTATATCCAACTTGCGCTTGAAACCCCAAAGAGTAGTCTCCGCCACAACATCCTCAGAAAGAGAATTCCAAGCGCCCACCACTCGTTGTGAGAAACAGAACTTTCTGGCATTCGTCCTGAACCTGCTGCCACCCAGTTTCAGTCTATGACCTCTTGTCCGTGTCACATCTGAAAATGTTAGTAATGCTGCTTCTTGGTCTATTTCATCCATTCCTTTTAATATTTTAAAAGTCTCTATCAAATCGCCTCTCAGTCTTCTCATTTTCCAGAGAAAGGAAAATGGTAAAACCACAGGACATAATTTGAGGTTGAGGGGTGGTAGATTCAGGGGCAATGTTAGGAAATTCTACTTTACGGAGAGGGTGGTGGATGCCTGGAATGCGCTCCCGAGAGAGGTGGTGGAGAGGAAAACGGTGACGGAGTTTTCTCTATCAAATCGCCTCTCAGTCTTTAATATTTCTGCCTCTGTTGTTTGAGCCAAAGGATAATGGTAGGATCGTTTATGGTGTTGCATTGGAGCGAGGTTGGTATTATGGTTCCATTTATATGTTTTAGGACATTACACTTTAATGTACAGATTTTATATATCCTCACTTGATACAAGACACTTTTTTTGCATCCTGACTTCGCTCCATTGCGCAATCCATGGTGCAGTTAGTTTGGGCACTCTTTTACAAAGTTGTGCAGTCGAGTGCCGCGTGGCAAATGCTCCAACGTCCATTCAGTTATGAGCGTCGAAGAGGGGGTTTATGTTCTATCAACTATCGAATGAATTGTAAAACTCTATAAAATGTAAATATTTTTGTTGGTCATCAAGTTTAATACATAGTAACATAGTAGATGACGGCAGATAAAGACCCGAATGGTCCATCCAGTCTGCCCAACCTGATTCAATTTAAATTTTTTTTTTTTTTTCTTCTTAGCTATTTCTGGGCGAGAATCCAAAGCTTTACCCGGTCCTGTGCTTGGGTTCCAACTGCCAAAATCTCTGTTAAGACTTACTCCAGCCCATCTACACCCTCCCAGCCATTGAAGCCCTCCCCTGCCCATCCTTCTCCAAACGGCCATGCACCGACACAGACCGTACAAGTCTGCCCAGTAACTGGCCTAGTTCAATCTTTAATATTATTTTCTGATTCTAAATCTTCTGTGTTCATCCCACGCTTCTTTGAACTCAGTCACAGTTTTACTCTCCACCACCTCTCTCGGGAGCGCATTCCAGGCATCCACCACCCTCTCCGTAAAGTAGAATTTCCTAACATTGCCCCTGAATCTACCACCCCTCAACCTCAAATTATGTCCTGTGGTTTTACCATTTTCCTTTCTCTGGAAAAGATTTTGTTCTGCGTTAATACCCTTCAAGTATTTGAACGTCTGAATCATATCTCCCCTGTCTCTCCTTTCCTCTAGGGTATACATATTCAGGGCTTCCAGTCTCTCCTCATATGTCTTCTGCTGCAAGCCTCCTATCATTTTTGTTGCCTTCCTCTGGACTGCCTCAAGTCTTCTTACGTCCTTCGCCAGATACGGTCTCCAAAACTGAACACAATGCTCCAAGTGGGGCCTCACCAACTACCTGTACAGGGGCATCAATACCTTCTTCCTTCTACTGACTACGCCTCTCTTTATACAGCCCAGCATCCTTCTGGCAGCACCCACCGCCTTGTCACACTGTTTAATGTAAAACCACATGAGACTACTTAGACTATATTATCATTCTTTGAACGGTAATATACAAGTGATCTGTCAATACATTTTTAATTTCTTTCAGTCTAATGTCAGAACCAAGTTTGTCCTCACAGACATCATTTGCTCTTATGTCATCCCCTTCTTATTAAATTGATTGATACATGCTTTCTAATTGTCAAACATTTATTCAAACAACCTCAACAATATTTTATTCTACCTTGGCATATCTGTATTTTTACAAATGAGTACAGTATTGTCATTCATTAGTTATGTATTTTATCATGATTTTACATAGGTTGATGGACTCCTGATGCAGGAGTAACTAGGGAAACATGGCCCTGTTGAAGCTGTCATTGTTTTCTCACTTTGGTTTCATCCTTTGAACCTCACTCCTGCTACTTATAATGTCAACACAATATAGATAAAATGTCTTAATAGACACCATAGGGTGGATGTAACATAGAGACCGGTGGTTCCCAATCCTGTCCTGGAGGACCCCCAGGCCAGTTGGGTTTTCAGGATAGCCCTAATGAATATGCATGAGAGAGCTCTGCATATAATGGAGGTGCCAGGCATGCAAATCTGCTCTATGCATATTCATTAGGGCTATGGGTCCTCCAGGACAGGCTTGGGAACCTCTGATTATAGATTGATAAGGTGGAGTACCTGGATTAGATACAAAAAAGGGGGACTAACTTAAAGAAATTTGCACATGAGGTTAGATAGAGGCATAAAAATGATCTCAGGTAGAGTAGGAGTGGATAAGCAAGTCCTGCTACAAAAACTGATATCCACCCTGCTCAAAAGTTTCTATATAGAGAAGGGTGTGTGCAAATGATGTCCTGACAGTTTTCAAACAGTATTTTAGTTACATTTCTCATGTTAATACAGAAGTGTTTGTCTGTCTTGCCTGTTCAGCTTGTAAACTCTTTGGAGCAGGGACTGCTTTCTTCTTCTTTGTGACTCTGTGCAGCGCTGCGTGCGTCTGGTAGAAATAATTCATAGTAAGTGAATGTGTAAACCTCTGTGGTAAGTAAATTAATGGAAACACTTTTAAATCAGAGAATAATGTTACAGGACTCAAGGCAACATGGATTCACTAGAGGTAGATCTTGTCAGACAAATCTGATCAACTTCTTTGACTGGGTGACCAGAGAATTGGAGAGAGGGAGTGCGCTATATGTGGTGTATTTAGATTTTAGCAAAGCCTTTGACAGTGTTCCACACAGATATCTAATAAATAAACCGAGTGCCCTCGGGCTGGGTCAGGAACTGGTTGAGTGGAAGGCGACAGAGGGTAGTGATCAATGGAGATCGCTCTGAGGAAAGGGAGGTTACCAGTGGTGTGCCTCAAGGGTCTGTTCTTGGGCCTTTTCTTTTTAACATTTATATAAGCGATATTGCTGAAGGGCTGTTGTGAATGATACAGGAATTGGGTGTCGTACTATGTGGTAATCTAACAGTGACCAAACAGGTTGAAAAGGTGACAGCAAAAGCTAGAAGGATGCTAGGGTGCATAGGGAAGTATTGATGCCCCTGTATAAGACTCTGTTGAGACCTCATTTAGAATATTGTGTACAATTCTGGACGCCGCACCTTCAAAAAGATATAAAAAGGATGCAGTCGGTCCACAGGAAGGCTACTAAAACGGTATGTGGTCTTCTTCATAAGGGGAGATATGATAGAGACATTTAAATACCTTCATGGTGTAAATGTGCATGTGGCAAGTCTTTCATTTGAAAGGAAGCTCCAGAATGAGAGAACATGGGATGAATTTAAGAGGTGAAAGGCTTAGGATGGTAGATGAGTGGAACAGTCTCCCAGTAGAGGTAATGGAGATAGAGACGGTGTCTGAATTCGAGTGTGTGACAGGCACTTGGAATCTGTTAGGGAGAGGAGTAGATGGTGCTGTGGATGGGCCATTTGGCCTTTAACGGCCATCTTGTTTCTATGTTAGTGAATGTTCCTCATTCAGAATGGTTGAAACGCAGATTATTAAACACCTAAAAGCCTTAATTAACCTCCTATTTTGCACATCAATGTGTGTTCAGACATCTCTGAGTGTTCAAGATTGTCTTGGTGAAGTTATAATCATTGCATAATGCGTATCCCTCTGCACTAACATTCTTACTTGACATTGGTTTTGCTTTTATTGTGATACTATTGTAAACCATTTAGTTATTCATTTCAAGTGACAAACTTGGGAACCTTTGGCCATCGCAGAAAATTCATCACCTGCAGATTCTCTCTTCTGGGTCCAGACATGATTACTGTCGGTGCCCACAGGGAAGTTCTGTTCCCACTGTGTGGTTCACTCAGACTGTCTGAAGTGCCTTCTGCATACACAGGAGAGGTTACATGCCTGGTGGGGTGGGAAGGTCCACAGTAAAAGCAAAAAACAGGAACTGATGTGTGCGTCTGCATCAAGTGGGCTAATTACAAATCTGGTAACATGAGGAAAGGATTGTAAAAACTGGCCCGCAGGAGATTGGGTACAAGCTTCGACAGGTTCCAGGTTATTTTTGTCACAGATTAACGCTCCTGTCCTTGTTAGACTTGACCCATTGCTCTTTCTGCTTATGCAGCACGAATCATCTATCCTACAGGTGTGCTCCATTTTCACATAGATTCAAGGAGCAGTTGGTGTCTTCTTGGTAATGCTGTGTTTCTTTATCTGGTAGGCATCAGGTAGCCTTGGTATCTTCCTGTAACAAGCTCTAGAAGAATTCTTTCCTAGTTGCAGGTATGAAACTTGATTCAGGGCTCTCTCCTGCGTTGCGTATACTGTTTAGCTCAGACTGTGTCAGAGGTGAAGTGATTGATGACAGCTAGAGAATCTCAGATCAATCTCTGCCAGATGGGAGTGACTAACTCCAAGTGAACACTCCCTGACAAGCTCCTGCCAAACAGAAAGACTTGTTGGTTATATCTGAGCTTTCCGGAGACGAAAGAAGGGAGAAAAATAGATGTTAGCCAGTAGAAGAGCTCTGGGGGGGTCGCAGAGAGGGGATAAGGAGAGATGCCACCAATCCTTCATTGGTGAGTCTATAAACTTCCTGCTTCCACTGTTGGTCTTCAGTGATTTTATTTCATAACCCTTATATATGAAAATAACAGCTAATTCCACCAATTTGTACTTTTCACAATGAAATATATTTAGTACATCGGTAGAAGAGTCTTTACTTATGTTTTAAACTGTGACAAGTCTGAAATTTTGGAGGAGTGGATGGGGGGCTTTCCCAGGTTCTAAACAAGCATGACAACTATGGGAAAGATTCTGCCCCCTACAGGGCAGATAAAAAATATTGTGCCCAAGCTGACTGAGAAGGGCAACATAGCACCCTTCTACCAGGGCATGGTGCCCAGGCTGGTTGCCCTGTTTGCCCGTCTCTTGTGATTTCCGTGAAACTCCACACAAACTAATTATATGCTGTAAGGTGCATAACAGCATTTTATTGTATATTCAGATTATATAGGATGAAGGATTTAATATACCACAGTTTCTAAAGTAGTTGATGCATGGTTGCTTTTCATTTTCTGAGCTTCTGCACAGTGCTGGTTCAGCTGTGTGGTTGACATTTTTTGATAAGGCAGTTTGGGTATCTTGCTAGGAGTGATTCAGTTCTTTGGTCTGGCTCTACGGTTATCCATTTTGTTACTGGGACTGTTTCAAAGTTATTCCACACTTAAAATACTGCTTATGAGAGAAAACTATCAAAGCGGTTTACAAATTTTATAAGGGAAAGGAACTGCAATAATACAGGAACGAAAAGGTTAACAGAGGAGATCTGGAAACCAACACTGCAGCATATTAGGTCATCCGTATCCAGTCTGACAGCAAAGGGCATCTAAGACCCAAATGCCTTACGAAAAAAATGTCTTAAATTGTACCATACACGATGGGGTACAGTTGTAATGGCTGGGCCATGATGTAATTCAACAGAGCCCAATGCAGATGGTGCCTGCCACTCTGTCTCTTTACGAGTCTTTGGCAGTATCCCTTCAGAATAGCTTTACTGGGTCAGCCCAATAGGCCGGAGCCCAGCCTCACAGTGGCCTATCAGGAAAACCCCCAAAAAGTAGCAACATTCCACCACAATTGTGTCTTTCTGCCCAACATGACCGTCTCTGGACAGCCTGTAGTTCGCTTCCTGCAAAGCTTGCTGTTGACAAAGCCTCGCGTCAAGTTTCCTATTGGGTCATGGGACCTCAGCTTGCTGATGAAAGCTTCTCTTGGGCTACTTAGAATCATAGAAACATGATGGCAGATAAAGGCCAAATGGCCCATCTAGTCTGCCCATCCGCAGTAACTATTATGCCTTTCTCTCTCCGAGAAATCCCACGTGCCTATCCCAGGCCCTCTTGAATTCAGACACAGTCTCTGTCTCCACCACCTCTTCTGGGAGACTGTTCCATGCATCTACCACACTTTCTGTAAAAAAATGTATTTCCTTATATTACTCTGGAGCCTATCACCTCTTAACTTCATCCTATGCCCTCTCTTTGCAGTTTCCTTTCAAATGAAAGAGACTTGACTCATGCGCATTTACATTACATAGGTATTTAAACATCTCTATCGTATCTCCCCTCTCCCTCCTTTCCTCCAAAGAATGAATCTTTAATGTAAACCACTTGCATCCCATGTACTGACTAAACGTATCTTTATTGTAAACTGCTTCGAACTTCATGGTATAGCGGTATATATTATTATTATTGTTATATTTCAGTCTGTCCCCATATGCCTTATGATGAAGACCACACACCATTTTAGTAGCCTCCCTCTGGACCGACTCCATCCTTTTTATATCTTTTTGAAGGTCTCCAGAATTGTACATAATATTCTAAATGAGATCTCACCAGAGTCTTATACAGAGGCATCTATACCTCCTTTTTCCTACTGGCCATACCTCTCCCTATGCAACCTAGGATCCTTCTAGCTTTCGCTGTCATCTTTTCAACCTGTTTGGCCACCTTAAGATCATCACAAACAATCCCACCCAAGTCCCGCTCTTCTGTCGTGCACATAAGTTCTTCACCCCCTAAACTGTACCGTTCCCTCGGGTTTTTGCAGCCCAAATGCATGACCTTGCATTTCTTAGCATTAAATTTTAGCTGCCAAATTTCAAACTATTCTGCAAGCTTCGCCAGGTCTTTCTTCATGTCATTCACCCCATTCAAGGTGCCTATTGCAGATTTTGGTATCATCTGCAAAGAGCAAATCTTACCTTTCAGCCCTTCAGCAATATCGCTTATAAAAATGTTAAAAAGGAACAGGCCTAGGAACAGAGCCTTGAGGCACACCACTGTCATTCCTGGAAGGTCTTATTTTTGGTGACGGTCACTTCAGATCTCAGTCAGGGAGCTTCAGGCCTTAGTAGTGGATTAATCTTACACAAAGTTTGATTATAACAGAGTAGTTTCCTAGGGTGGTGTCAGAGTTCTGTCTTAATAGTCAATTATTCTGCCAACATTCTTCCCCAAATCGCATGCCCACCTTGGACTGTAAGCAAGCGTTAACCATTTATATGGTGTGGACTAAGGCCCATAGACAGTCAACCCAGTTTTCAGTTTATTTTGATCCAAACAGGATGGGGGTAGCCGTCGTCAAGAACACTTTGTCCAATTGGGTGGCAGGAAAATACTTTTAAAACCAATAGGAGGAAATATTTTTTCACTCAGAGAATAGTTAAGCCGTGGAACACATTGCCAGAGGTTGTGGTAAAAGCGGATAGCGTAGCTGGTTTTAAGAAGGGTTTGGACAATTTCCTGGGGGAGAAGTCCATAGTCTGTTATTGAGAAAGACATGGGGGAAGCCACTGCTTGCCCTGGATCGGTAGCATGGAATGTTGCTACTCTTTGGGGATTCCGCATGGAATGTTGCTACTCCTTGGGGATTCCACATGGAATGTTGCTACTCCTTGGGGATTCCGCGTGGAATGTTGCTACTCTTTGGGGATTCCGCGTGGAATGTTGCTACTCCTTGGGGATTCCGCGTGGAATGTTGCTACTCCTTGGGGATTCCGCGTGGAATGTTGCTACTCCCTGGGGATTCCGCATGGAATGTTGCTACTCCTTGGGGATTCCGTGTGGAATGTTGCTACTCCTTGGGGATTCCGCGTGGAATGTTGCTACTCTTTGGGGATTCCGCGTGGAATGTTGCTACTCCTTGGGGATTCCGCGTGGAATGTTGCTACTCCCTGGGGATTCCGCGTGGAATGTTGCTACTCTTTGGGGATTCCGCGTGGAATGTTGCTACTCCCTGGGGATTCCGCATGGAATGTTGCTACTCCCTGGGGATTCCGCATGGAATGTTGCTACTCCTTGGGGATTCCGCATGGAATGTTGCTACTCCTTGGGGATTCCGCATGGAATATTGCTACTCCTTGGGGATTCCGCGTGAAATGTTGCTACTCCTTGGGGATTCCGCGTGGAATGTTGCTACTCCTTGGGGATTCCGCGTGGAATGTTGCCACTCCTTGGGGATTCCGCGTGGAATGTTGCTACTCTTTGGGGATTCCGCGTGGAATGTTGCTACTCCTTGGGGATTCCGCGTGGAATGTTGCTACTCCTTGGGGATTCCGCGTGGAATTTTGCTACTCCTTGGGGATTCCGCATGGAATGTTGCTACTCCTTGGGGATTCCGCGTGGAATGTTGCTACTCCTTGGGGATTCCGCGTGGAATGTTGCTACTCCTTGGGGATTCCGCGTGGAATGTTGCTACTCCTTGGGGTTTCCGCGTGGAATGTTGCTACTCCTTGGGGATTCTGTGTGGAATGTTGCTACTCCTTGGGGATTCCGCGTGGAATGTTGCTACTCCTTGGGGATTCTGCGTGGAATGTTGTTACTCCTTGGGGATTCCGCGTGGAATGTTGCTACTCTTTGGGGAACCCACGTGGAATGTTGCTACTCCTTGGGGATTCCGCGTGGAATGTTGCTACTCTTTGGGGAACCCGCGTGGAATGTTGCTACTCTTTGGGGAACCCGCGTGGAATGTTGCTACTCCTTGGGGATTCCGCGTAGAATGTTGCTACTCTTTGGGGAACCCGCTGGAATGTTGCTACTCTTTGGGGAACCCGCTGGAATGTTGCTACTCCTTGGGGATTCCGCGTGGAATGTTGCTACTCTTTGGGGATTCCGCGTGGAATGTTGCTACTCCTTGGGGATTCCGCGTGGAATGTTGCTACTCCTTGGGGATTCCGCGTGGAATATTGCTACTCTTTGGGGATTCCGCGTGGAATGTTGCTACTCCCTGGGGATTCCGCGTGGAATGTTGCTACTCTTTGGGGATTCCGCGTGGAATGTTGCTACTCCTTGGGGATTCCGCGTGGAATGTTGCTACTCCTTGGGGATTCCGCGTGGAATGTTGCTACTCCTTGGGGATTCCGCGTGGAATGTTGCTACTCCTTGGGGATTCCGCGTGGAATGTTGCTACTCCTTGGGGTTTCCGCGTGGAATGTTGCTACTCCTTGGGGTTTCCGCGTGGAATGTTGCTACTCCTTGGGGATTCCGCGTGGAATGTTGCTACTCCTTGGGGATTCCGCGTGGAATGTTGCTACTCTTTGGGGATTCCGCATGGAATGTTGCTACTCTTTGGGGATTCCGCATGGAATGTTGCTACTCTTTGGGTTTAGGCCAGGTACTAGTGACCTGGATTGGCCACCATGAGAATGGCGGGAGATTTCATGGCGACACCAGGAAGTATTTCTTCACCGAGAGAATGGTTGATCCTTGGAAGAGCTCCCGGTGCAGATAATCGAGTCCAACAGCGTGCTAGATTTTAAGAACAAATGGGATGCCCATGTGGGATCCCTGAGAGGGTTAAGTTAAGGAGATCGGTCATTAGGAGTGGGATCTCTAGCAAAGTAGACTTGGGGGTGGGTCAGTAGAGTGGGCAGACCTGATGGGCTATGGCCCTTATCTGCCGTCTTTTTCTATGTTTCACTACGAACCCTAGGAGATGGATTCTGAATGTATGGCTCCTAAATTTGCCAAAGTAATCTCGTTTGTTTATATGTGGGGGATGTGGCTCTAGCTTGGGAAGCATGAGCATATGAAGAGATGCTCTCCAGTGCCAAAAGGACGGTGGGGATTCCTTAAGCCAGTTCTGCCATATGCATTTCTGCCATATGCCATATGCCATATGCCATATGCATATGCCATATGCAACGAATCAGTCCCCTACTACGAACATAAGGATTGCCACTGCTGGGTCAGACCAGTGGTCCATCGTGCCCAGCAGTCCACTCCCGCAACAGCCCTTAGGTCAAAGACCGGTGCCCTAACTGAGTCTAGCCTTACCAGCAAACGTTCTGGTTCAGCAAGAACTTGTCTAACTTTGTCTTGAAATCCTTGGAGGATGTTTTCCCCTATAAGAGCCTCCCTTTCTTATAAATCCCCCCCCCCACACCATTGGGGAAAGGAAATTTTTAAGTTTGGTATTTGTCCATTCTCTGTTATGCCTGTTTGTAAGATGCGATTAGACAGGCAGTTGGTTTACTCAAAGCTGTGGGTCGATCTGGTTTAGTGGGTGTGACTACTTGTACATCATCAGCATAGATAGAGAATTTTGTGTCCATTGAGCAAAGTTCTATGCGGTTTACAATAGTTAAAAAAAACAATAAAAGAAGTTGAATAGAGCTAAAAAAGTTAAAAGCCAATAAGTAAAGACACTAAAATAATCAAAATAGTGCATAATATAATTTTTACGAATTAGCTTCCTAAATACTTCGAAAACAGATATGTTTTTCGATGTCTCCTAAATTCCCCATAAGTGTCAATAAGCAAAAGCAATTGTTCTAAATCCTTTCCCCATAACGCAACTTGATAAGAAAAAAGATTTTGATGATGTTTTTTAAGTTTACATCCTCTAAAAGCGGAAAAACAAAACTCCGATGTGAGTTTCTCTTATGTCTGTTGGTTGCAAGAGGAAAGCTCAATTATATCATTGCCTAGACCCGTGTCAGACTGTCTGTTCTATAAGTTTTATATACAGTATATGTTTCTCAATTCCATTTTCTCATCAGTCTCACATTGTCTTTCTATAATGTCTTCAACATCACGGTGACCCCAGAGTGTAGGAGGAATTGTTTGACTTTCTCTGGGGACAAGCACGTGCACCGAGATCCAGAATATCTGAACAGAAAGTTAATTGTGTGTGTTTCAGAGTCTGTATGGAAGACATTTGGATTAAGGATAAGGAGCAACACGTCTGCTGATGACAATGACACAGTCCCTTGCTCAAGGTATTTCTCCGACTTCTTTCATCCCTCTGCCTAGACGCCTTTCTCTGTATGGGTTTTATCTTGATCTTTGCCATTCTCTCTCTCCAATTCCTTTCTAATCAGGATTTCTTGATTGCACTTCCCTAGAATAGGTTCAAGGTGATTTACAAGATAAGAGACCCATCATGGGGAAAAGTTGCAACGAAAAAGAGAAGGAGAAAGTAGAACTTTCATAAAAGGGACAGAGTTACAAAAAACCATTGTGGAGGAGGATTACATTGTTGCGAGAGGGGAAACAGTTACGATACGTTGAGGAGGAGGGAAAAGTTACATCAAATGGAAGTGGGGAGAAGTCTGACTACTGTTTTGGGAGGCTACATTGTTACAAGATGGAAGGCAATTGCTGTTTCCTGGATCTTATATTAATTTTGGATCAAAAAAATGCATTAGGGCTTATTTTCGGGGGACGTCTTATTTTTTTTCATGTGCAACAATCATCTCTCCCTTCCTCTACTCCAATCTAATTCTTCCTCTTTCCTTTCTACCCCTCCAGAATCCCACCAACCCTCCCACGGTGAAACTGACATACCTCTGAGGTCTCCAAAAACAGCAGCGGTGGCAGCAGCGTTCTGAACAAGCTGCCTTGTGGCCTTCCCCGCCGGGGCCTTCCCTCTGCCACATGGCAATGACTGGGGTGGTTCTGCAGGCACTTTCAAGGCAGGACTGGGGTGCTTCTGTAGTGGATACCCTTGGGCTGGCCAAAAATAAACGGAAATTCAATACCAGTTGCTGGATATGACGCCAGTATTGAATTTCCAGTTCACTGCTGACCATGGCAGAGAGCCAGCTGTCTCTCACAGTCTGAATATTGGCCAAGCAGGCATAATTTTCTCACATGTGGGTGACGTCATCCACCGAGCTGCACATGTGTGAGCGCCTTCCCGCCTGGGTCGGTCTTGTCCTATCAGAACCCGTCTTCATCCATCTGCTTTTTCCTCTCCTTTTTCAGCCCCATCTCTCTCTTCTTTCTTTTCATCGTCTTCTTCCCATTTCATCCTATGTTTCACGTTCTTTTCTTCTCTCAGTTGAACTCTAATCCTTACTGTTCTTAATTTCTTCCTCTAGATTTTGACAGGATTGGTCCGCATGAGTGCCTAGCTGTGACCAGTGCCAAAGGGTTGCAGTTCTAATGGTCAGATCAAAAACATTGAGAATGTTTAACTCATCTAAATCCTGGACTATCCCACATGAAGTCACTAATGCAATAGAGGGAACATCCCTGAGGTTCAGAAGCCTGGAGGAAGCCAACTACTTCCCAGGGCTGGTGGCATCACACATAGCAAATTATGAAAGCAACACTGCCTCTAGCCGTCCTCTGCTAGATCCCTGGAATCGCCCAACCAATGGAAACTCAGTAAACAAAGGCGTCCATGAGAAGGTAAGAAGTTCTATGAAGAGCTGGGAAGAAGTCTTGAGAAACCTGGGTTACAAAGATTGTGACCACTGATTTCGACATGAATACTCAGTTGGAGATCTTCCTGTTATCTCCCATTACAAACTTAATTGCAGAATAGTTTGAGGTTTTTTCCACATTCAGTGGCTTGCTCCTTTATGAAAACTTTTCAAGCAGAAAACCAAAATTCCCTCACCGATGTTACGGGACTGACTATCCTTGCTGGGGAAAGAGAGACAGCACACTGAGGCTAAAGTGATTGATTATTTCAACATCTGTTAGCACCAAAAGTAGGCTTAGCAAAAAAAACAAGCTGACCTGGAAATGACACCCTTGACTTATTTATTCATATTGTATTAGTTTTAATATTATTATTATTTTGTTTTGTGTTTCAATTTGTAATGATTTCTTTAAAATTTCAATAAAATATTTTGGGGGAAAAAATTGTAAGCTTTTTGGTACAGAGATCTACCAACTGTACCTGAGTTTGTTGCATTCCCTCAATACCACCCTACCTTCTCCACCCCTTAAGTCCCACCCAAGCATCCTATATCAATTCACCTTTGTCCTGTATGTCTTCCATAAATTGTAAGCTCTTTTATTGTTCTTTTCTTAAACTTTAGGTGCCTCAGAAACGATGGAAACGTTTACCCGATTACGTAAGCTTCTCCAAGAACTCAGCTCACACATTTTCTCTCTCTTCCCTGGTATTAAGTGATGCAGATGCAGAGAAGAAGAAAGACAGCTCGGAGCAAGGAAACTGTATCTCCAGTGGAAAGGTGGAAACCCTTTCATTTGGTGTCACAGTCTAGCTAAAGGTGGCCCAGTTGCAGGGGTTATTAGTGCCTAAGTCGAGGGAGGAGGGGGAACATTTAGACATTAGAAAGGAAGTATCTGGTGCTGGCCCACTGATTCGGAGGATATTTTGTCTACAGGATTTTTTATTCATGTGTTTCTACATGTAATTTATTTTGAGTTTATATTTTGTCTCAAGGTTGACATGTTCTAGCCCGCTCTCCACTTGTGCTCTTTCTTTTGGACTTTGCATGGGGGTTTCTGTTCCCTTTCCTTTGTTCTACGCTTGATCTCCCCCTACATTGAGCAAACTCCTTGACTTGTGCCCAGAGAGTTCATTTCTGATGGTTTTTCACCCGCAGTAATTCTGAAAAGTTGGCTATTGCATATTGCATTGAAAATGGTCTCCCATACACTTCTGATTTCAGTATGTGTCCTTGATGTAAGGGCAAGATTGATCTCTTTACATTAATCTGCTACACTTACACTTTTTTGCAGTCAGATAAAGCAGAAAAATTGAAGAAGAAGCTTGCCTCCTATAGCATGTTTGGACTCCCACGGCTTTCCCGTGACCTGCGAATGTTCTGGGAGATTCGTGAGGGGAATGAGACCAGCATCCGGCTGGAGAGTTCCTGGAGGGACATTGTCCAGGGCCATGAGGTAAGGAACCATGGCACATACTCACAGATGGGTACAGTTGATGATGTGGGTGTTACCCCCTGCACCATCCCTCCCCAACCTAGCCTAACACCACTTTAGTCCCCCCAAGCTAAGGCCCCCCCAAACAGTTATGTATGTTATGTTATATGTGATATTTTATCCTGGCAAATCCTTGCGGAGCAGAGTTTCCAGGCAGATTACAGATAGCATACATACCAACATTACAAAGCCTTGCCCACAAAACAGCACAAACAGCCATTGTCCAAAGGTGCAACAGCCAGAAAGCTGTTATTTTTCTAGAGACCTGAGTCTGTTTCTTCACAGACTCGGGAAAGGCACAAACAATTGCTTAGTTTTCATAGCTTAAGTCATTTCCACAATGATTCTCCTTTTGGGTTTGGCTTACCCTGTTTCAGTAGAGACCAGTTACCCCTGGAGGTTCTTGCACATTTCCCAAATCTTTCCAAGGCTCCCTCAGCCTACAGCTAGGAAAGGGGAAGTTTCTCTCTCTCCCCGGGACTCCTTCCTTCCTCAGAGATTTTCTCTCCTGTGGGAACCTCTTTCAATGATTCTCCTCTGTGGCAGATAAACATCTCCTGGCAGAGTCCCACCCCCTGACTTAGCAGGGTTACCTGCTTAGTCAACAGTACTCGGAGGATGTCAGTGTCAGACATCTGAATCTTAGCTCTTTTTTTTATTTATTTATTTATCAAATTTTAAATTTTACAAATCAAGTATCCACTTGTACAGAAAGTTGAAGAAAAGCAAGCAAATAATACTCAAGAATTAAAATACATAATAATCAAATAAAATAAATATTTACCTTAGCTTCAGCTCAAGTCCTCCATTTAGATCCAAGACAAAGTAGGCGAACATATTAACAAATATTAACAAAATATTTGAATCAAATATAAAAGAAAACAAGATCCATTTAGCTAAGAGAGGATACCATTAAATTCACTTTTATTTCCCTTCGTCCAATCGAGCTCCTGCCAGAAAGGCTGTCAACTGGAAGGGCTCAAAGAAAACATATTTTTTCATACGATATTGTATTACACATTTACAAGGGTGCCGTAGAAAAAAAGTCCCTCCAAGAGATATAACCCCTGGCTTCATCATAAGACATTCTCCCCTTCTTTTTTGAGTATCCCGTGCCAAATCTGGGAACATTAAAATTTTATATCCAAGAAATTATTTCATTTTATTTTTAAAGAAAAGTCTAAGCAACCAGTTTTTATCTGGTGCAAGAGCTACAGGGTAAGAAGCATTGCTGAAACATTAAGTAGTTGATTATCTTCTTGTAATTTAAATGGTGGTTCAATACCTTTCATAGGCAGATAGTAAACTTGAGTAAGTGGTGGTAATGTATCCTCTGGAATTCCTAAAATCTCCAACATATAACGTTTCAACAGCAGCTATCCTGGGAAAATTAATCAGTCGAAGATTATTATTACGGGAAAAATTCTCCAGAGTTTCCACTTTTCTGCGTAAATTTGTATTATCTTTTACTAATGCTTCACTAAGCAGTTTTGATACTTTTAGTTCTTGTATATTCACAATAGAGTTCTTGGATTCATCAATTTCAACCTTCATATTCTTTATATCAGTTTCTTGAAGTATAATTTTACTTTCCAGCTGCAAAAGCTGGGGCTTTATAGACTTAGCCAGATCAGCAACAAGGTCCCAAATAGAATCCAGTGTTACTTCTCTGGGTTTTTCTATAGCATAGGAAACATTTATAGCTTGAATAGTCTCACCAGTTGTAAGTCCATCTCCTTGCTCCTCTCCATGTTCTTGAGGTGCATGCCTTCTGCCGGTAGCTCCTCCACTCACAGGGAGCTAGTAATCTGAGGAGGTGCCCTTGCGTCGGGGCTCAACGTTGTTTCTAGACCCAAGGAGATCGCCTCAGTCTCGCCCCTCTGAGGTGTCTCCAGTGGGAGTACCGACACTGCCGGGATATCCTGCATCCGACGAAGGAGTTCTTCAATGTTGCCGAGAAAGGACACCGCAGGATGCCACGAGGCTCCAGCAGCGCTGCGACCTCTCCTCTTCGGCATATTCGGGTAAATTACTTCCCCTAAGAAAAAGTTTAAACAATCTCCTCCGGCGTGTAGCTCAGCTTAGGAGACCGTCGGCCATCTTGGATCGCTTTTGGTCTGAATCTTAGCTCTTAATCATCGCACTGTAATGCAAGTGTTGAAAAAAGTTAGAAAATCTTAGCTGGCACACTTATCTGTGAAGGTTGTAGACTCTGTGGGTCCTGGTCAAAGGTTTCTATACCCTTAGTTCTTAATTTCGTGTTTGCAGTCTTTTCTGATAGTTATGAATGAGGCCCTTTATTTTCCCATGAGGTAAAACTGCCCGTTCTTCTTGGCAGAAAGCCTCCAGAGCTGTAAATTCTTTGCTTGTCTAGCACGTATTGCATGGTTGAGTTCTTCCCAAAGTGGCTCAACGATGGCCACTCTTCTGCTGCAGCCACTGAAGGGTTGACTTGGCCTTAAGTTTCGAATCATTGTCATGTTGGAAAGTTCAAGTGCGCCCCATGTGGCTGATAAATGCAAATTCACCTCTATTATTTTCTGATTAAGATACTGCATTCATCCTGCCATCAATTTTGACTAATTTCCCAGTGCCGCTACAGCTCACGTACCCCCAAAACAGCAGACATCTACCTTCATGCTTCTCTTCGTAGACCTTGTTGATCCTCCCCAAATATAGCATTTAAGGTTTAATTTTGGTCCAGAAGTTTTGAGGTCTCTCTAGCTATTGTAAGTGGCATTGATGCAGTAACAGCTTTCTTCTGGCAACTCAACCACGCAATCCACTTGTTGTTTAAATATGTCCTTATTGTGCCTACTGAAACAGCCACACCACTTTGTTTCACAGAAGCCTGTATTTCAGTAGCAGCTGCTTGTTTCTTGGCAGTTGTGTCTGAAATCTTTCTTAGTCTACCTGACCATGGCTTGGCGTTAACAGAACCCATCATTTTCCACTCATTGGCATTTTCACATCCTTGGATATCTTTTATATCCTCTCCTGATTTATAAAGTTGAATTACCTCTGCTTGCAGATTCTTTGACAGTTCTTTTGCTTTCCCCGTGCTTCAGTAACAGCGGGATCTAGATAATCCCTACTGCCGCCCATAAACACCCCCTCCCATTCTTCTGTCTCAAATAATAAAGAAACAATACACGTAATTTGGAATATAGCCGCAGCTCAATTTATTAAACAAGAACAGCAAATAAATTAATTTGCATATATTAACATCTTCAACACCTTAAACTTCAATAGAACAACATCTGCAAGCTCCTCCCAAGCTACCCGGTGTAAACATCAATAAATTGCCCCCGACCCTGCCATAAACAGCAAGAGTCTGAGGGGTGGCATGACCTCATGCCCCTTTAACTGGGTCACCAGACCCCAAGGCACAGCTCTCAGCCAGCCCATCGCTCATCGCCGGATGAGCCCCAGCACCCAGTAGCTCGGGAGACCCGCCTTCCCGAGCTACCAAGGCCACCACCTAATGGGCGGGTGGGTGGGAGAAAAGCCGAGTCCTCCTAGGTCCCGGCTTTATCACCTCCCCCATGCCGCCCTACCTTCAGCCTACCAATCCTAAGCCTGCCTTTTGGCACTAACACTTCCCCCCCCCAACTATATCCCTAGCTCTTTCCTAGACACTTCCCTCCCCTCTAACAGCCTGCCTCGCGGGCTACATACAGGCCTCCCAGCCCCGTGTTAGCCTTTGCCTGTCGAGACAGGCTCTCGGGCTACTCTTAACCATCAAAGTCAGTGCAGTGTTGGATGAAATGCACAAGGGTTTCTCAAGAGCTAAGAAACTCAAGACTATTCACAAGCACTAATTACAATCAAACAACTTACCTTTCACTGCTATCTAAACTTGTGTGTGTGTCAACTTCAGCCCAAACATTCAAGGGTATGTAATCATTTGATCAGAGAAATCTGTGATGATAGATAGCTTCACTGACCCATATGGGATCACTCATATTTTCCACAAATGGTACATGTCTTCCAAATTCTGCAAGGGGCATGTAACCATATGACCACAAATGTAACCTGCTTTCTCCTCCCTGCAGAGTTTGAACAGGAAGACGTCTCATCAACAAGAGGCAATGTGGGAACTGCTGTGCACAGAGTTGTCCTACATGAAAAAGCTCCGGATAATCACGGATGTGAGTGTGATTTATTGCTGTCTGGTACCAGCTAATTGTGTACTTTTCTGTCTTTGTTTAGAGCTCAATCCTCTGCAGAATTTTGTGCTTGCTAACATTTGTTTTTCTTGCTCCAGCTCTTCATCTGTGGACTCTTAAACCTGCACAGTTCAGGATTTCTAAATGAGGTATGTGTCTTGTCCACCACTGCTGAAGGGATTGTTCCACACCTTGAGGGCAGTGGCGTGGCCAGATCTAGTAACTCGGATAGTTAAGAGAACACAACTCAATAGTTAAGGAGAATGATTACAATCTTTCAAACCGACTCCAGGATTAAATATGGCGGCTCCTCAAACACAGCTTGACCGCCGTTTTCATCCTGAGGCAGCTTATGATTAGCGAAACGCTGGTCATCGTCGATGTGTTAGTTACAGAGTGTTTGGAAGTTTTTTTTACAAATTTACCAGTCTGTTCCTTTGAAGGGCCATAAACTTGGACATTTGACAATAAATGACATAAGAGGGTGGGGAGGAGGCTCTATGTATCATTCAGTGGAGTGAAGTTACATATTAAAAGTGTCTTTAAATTGGACCTGACAATATTAAAGATTTGTGGCTCAAAAGATAAATTCCAAAGCCTATTCCTCAACCTATGGGATTCCCCAAGGCTCTATTTTGTCTCCCCTTCTATTCAACATTTTCCTTTCCCCACTACTGAGCCTCTGTCAATCAATAGGCTTCACCTCATTTACTTACACGG
Organism: Geotrypetes seraphini; assembly: GCF_902459505.1. Lineage (NCBI taxonomy): Eukaryota > Metazoa > Chordata > Amphibia > Gymnophiona > Dermophiidae > Geotrypetes > Geotrypetes seraphini. The sequence goes on along the minus strand of NC_047099.1, from coordinate 710,668 downwards.
ACGATATTCAGCTTCTTCATCCTTTTGACCCAGAAAATGATAGAAAGATGACGGCAGAAAAGGGCCACAGCCACAAAATTAGCTCATGTCCAATAAACTAGCATTGAACATACAAAAAACAAAATCCATGCTTTTTACCTGGAAAAAGGACATAATCCTGAGGACCCCTTTTGTCCTTGATAACATCCCTTTAAAAATATTAGGTGTTATTGTGGATGACAAACTATTGTTTCATGACCAAATTAGTCATATAGTCAAATCATGTTTCTATAAATTACGTTTGATACGCTCTATTTCAAAATTTCTCAAGCCCAAAGCCATCAACATATTAATTCATTCTCTGGTAATAGCAAAAATGGATCCTAAACATCACCCAAAAGGAAAAAAGAAGACTCCAAATTATTCAAAATACAGCTATTAAACTTAGCCGTTAACGCCCCTAATGATTGATTCCCACTGGCTGCCAATTAGCCACTGCATCACCTTTAAGTTACTACTTTTAGTTTATAAAACGCTAACTTTTAACGAACCCCAATTCATATCCAGAATGCTCACTCCGCTTAATACTTCACGATCTTTGCGATCCACTTCTCAAAATCTCCTAACTATTCCATCCTTGAAAATTGTAGGCACTAGAAGACACGATATGTTTTCTGTAATGGCTCCTCAATTGTGGAACTCATTAGCTCAATATATTAGAGAAGAAAATGATCTTACATCTTTTAAAATATCCTTTAAAAACTATCTTTTTAAAGAAGCTTTTAACAGTTAAATTTTAGTTATACAACTAAACACTTTAACCCTTTAACTCTTTACCCTCCCTTTTGTTTTTCCCCTTTGTGTTTATTCCCTCTAAGTAAGAATTGTAACTTTTCCCTTCTCTCCTCCCTGACTCATGTTGGTTTAATCTGTAAGTCTCTTGTTATTTTATTGGATGTAATAACTATGTTTTTGTTAGAAAATTGTACATCGCTTAGCAAATTTAATAAGCGATTCATCAAATACCAATAAAAACTTGAAACTTGAAACTTGATTTGTGTCAGCCTAGAGGCCTCTGGGAGATTATATCAATCTGACTCTGGCATGGGAAGGCAGATAGACCCTTAGTGCAGGGAAACTGTGTTAAGTATCCCTGATATGTTTTAAGTTTCCCTGATTGAATCATGACTAGCTAAAAGGTGTTAATGTCTGATTAAGAGGGTGCTTAGGACAATGGTGCACAGATCAAGCCAGAGACTTAATCCCATCACCATGCTGTAGCTCCTAAATCCTCAAAGGAGATGACGAGTCAAGAAAGAGCCGGATCAGTGAAGGTCAATCTAAGCTGCCGGTGACCCTGCAGACTCTCATTTCTGACTGATAAGGACAAGGTGATGATTTTGAAACTAATCAGCATCGTAAACGGGAGCATGCAGGTTGAGTGAGGCTCGTGTGTACGTAATGTTATAAAAATCCCCGCCATGTCACAGCTTCTTGCCAAGTGGACTTTGTCAAATGACCAAGTTTATGGCCCTTCAAAGGAACAGACTGGTAAATTTGTAAAAAAAACTTCCAGACACTCTGGAAATGCCTGACTAACTCTTGACCCAGCTTTCTGTGCTTCCCTTCTGATCTGAAAGATGGGAGGGGAGATATTACTTAATGGTGATTTCATGAGTTGATGACGGTATGTGTTTCATTGAAGAGTTATGGTATAATATTTAAGGAATCTTTTTGCTCTGGTGTTTTGTGAAAGGTTTCATGAAAACTTTGTGAAAAACACAATATCAGGTACATTAGAAAGATTGTGAGCCCACCGAGACAGATGGGGAAAATGCTTGAAGTACCTGTGGGGTTGTACAACTACAAAAAGGCAGTATATAAATCCTAATCCCACTCATGGACGTAACTATAACAATTAGATGACTCTTAAGGGGAGTGCTCACGCAATTCATGTGAAAATATTACAGCGGTGACATTTATGTACCTGGCATGTTGATAGGTGGTTTCTCCTGTTGCTAATGTAACCTGGCATCTAAGTTCCTTTCACAGGAGGTTCCTACTTTGAGCCCTCCAGCTCCAAAATGCTCCCAGATTCTCTGCTCATCCCCTAAAGCTACATATTTTGTCATCCTCTCTGGGTGCCAACTGAATTTATTGGCTTGAAATCACATTATTTGATAGGTGCATCCTGAACAAATCTTTGGCAACATCCCAGAGATTATTCGGTCACATCGCAGTTTCTGGCAGGAAGTAATGTCACCAGCCCTGGAGCATGTTCGCAGGACGGGAGAGAAGTTCAACCCGCTGAGCTTCAAGGAGGGGTTTCAAGAGGTGAGTGGGAGATCTTGGACCCAACCCTTATATAGGAAATAAGAAAGGTGTAGATCGGGGGAGGTGGTGGTCAATTCCCCTAAATGCTCCAATCATTGGTGGTGTATTGATTCCGCTTTCCCCTTAAGCAAGGAAACTGTCTGGGGGTTCAGGACCGAGGCAAAGCCAGAAGGGGCAGAATCACAAAGGTAGGAGAGAGCTGGGTTGGAGTGGTTTTGCCACCTGGTGGATTTGAAAGGGGTCAAAGCTCTTCGCTCCATCGCTTGTCACTTTATCTCTGATTTCTTCTTCTCCACATCCAGTTTTCAACTCACTTTGATTCTTACGTCATCTACTGCCTGGAAGTGAAGAAGAAGATGGAGTTTGTGCGGCTTCTCTTTTGTGAGAATGAACTCTTTAAGGTCTTTGTGTCTGTAAGTGTCTGGTGAATCTCCTTGCTCCAGTTCCAGGATCTTGCTACACGACCAAACCTTTTCTAAATCACTGAGAGGTCAGAATGAGGGCAAGCTTTCCCTCAAAGATCAGTTTTCTGAGTGGGTGAGAGTCAAACGATGTCTGGACCCTTTGCTAATTTCATACGCTGGGGAAGGAGTGACGCAAGGGCAGAATCAGGACCGTCCCGAGCCAGAAATGTGCCTTGTGTGACATACTCCCTAGAGCTCCTATCCCGCCCACTGCGTAGCAGCCAAGCAGGGGAGGCAATGGATAGGACACAGTTTTGTCGGCCCTGCTTCCCTTGAGCCCTGTGCAGCCACGTTGCCCACACACAGGGCAGAATAACCCTAGCCTTACTGTCTCTCTTTCCACAGCATCTATTCCCTGGAAGACCAGGAGGGAAGATGGTGGGTGGAGTGTGTGACACAGTCTCACCTACTCAGATCCCTCATGAACGTCTTTCTTTGGGGGAGAGGCTTTGCAGAAGGCTGATTCGTGGACTCATTCCCTGTATTTTCTGACCGGAAGAGGCAGTCAAAAAATACCACGAATGACTGAGTCCGCGATTTGCAAACCGTGAATTCTCGGGGGAACATTGTCTATGTATATTTATTGGACTGAAATGGTGTGTTCCCTGGTTTAACAGACTACAGAATACAAACGTAAGGAAGTTCTTCTTCACCCAGAGAGTGGTAGAAAGCTGGAATGCTCTTCCGGAGGCCATTATAGGGGAAAACACTCTCCAGGGATTCAAGACAAAATTAGACGAGTTCCTGCTGAACAAGAACGTGCGCTGGTAGGGCTAGTCTCGGTTAGGGCGCTGGTCTTTGACCAGAGGGCCGCCGCTTGAGCGGACCGCTGGGCACGATGGACCACTGGTCTGATCCAGAAGTGGGAATTCTTATGTTCTTAGTGGCAAAGAAGAACTTTTGAGTAAAAAACAAATTTCCTCCTAAAGTATTTCCATGTCATTTCCTTGAGTGTTCTTGGTTTTTGTAAACCTCCGTCGTACCCCCCTCAGCTGAAGAGCCCTTTCCTCCCATGAAAAGAGTTTCATTCTGGTTGTTCTCCTTTGATACATGACTGCAGGAGTTTCTACCTTCTCAGGGTGGAACAAAAGAGACGACCTGTGATGCTCAATCTGTTTATTCACTGCTAAGACCCAACTCGTATGTGTTTCGGCCAGAAGCTCTGCCTCAGGGGGCTTCTTTCCAATGAAGTGCAACTGATCGCATATGTATCTTATCTAAAAAAAAACAACAACCAATCGATGGTAATTAAGACACTGTTAGAAGCCTGATGGCTATCCTGGCAACAATCTCGTGCAGCCACGTACGTTTCAGGTCTTAGCAGTGAATAAACAGATTGAGCATCTTTTGTTCTCCTTTTTTTAATTCTGTTATATCTTTTTTGAGATAGAGTGACCAGAACTGAACGCAATACGTTGCACCATGGAACAAGGCAAAGGCATTATAATCTTCTTGGCTTTGCAACCATCCTGTTGCTGCCTAATAATTTCTAGCTTCCTGAGGTAAAATTTGGGATTAAGGCCTGGCTCTAACCCAGTTATTAATATCTGTTCTTTCAGTGGACTGAAAAACACAAACAGTCGCATCGGCAGCTGCTCAATGATATGCTAATGAAACCTCACCAGCGAATCACCAAATACCCTCTTCTGCTGAAAGCTATCCTTCAGAGAACGGAAGACAGTCAGAGCCAGGATGCCCTGACCAGCATGGTAAGAGGCAGTGTGGGGTGATGCTCTCAACTCATGGTGTTGGCTTTTCCTATAACTCTTTTTTTCTTTGCCTGGTGTCACCTCTTCATAGATCAGCTCGGTGGAGAAGTTCTTGCAGTACATTAATGGTCAGATGCAGCACGGGGAAGATTATGAGAAGCTATTGTTCACTCTGGGACGAATTGGATCATATGAAGTTCTAGAATCAACATCGGAGGAGATTGAGAAAGTAATTACAGGCTGCTGTTCAGTATCACTTATGCAGCAAGAATTGGGGGACTTATTTCTGCCTTTATCCCTGGGGTTGGCTTACCATATCTCTGCCTCTGGTCTGGTGGGGTGGGGGGGGGGAAGAACTCTACCTCTGCTTTTGGCTTTGGGGTTACATTGCCTCTCGCCCGGAGATAAGGGAGTTACCTCTGCTTATAGATTTCAGTTCTTGAGGGGAATAAAATCTCACTTGTGCTGTGTCTGTCTGTTCTTCTCCCTGCAGAACTTGAAACCATTTTCCAGGCTGGATCTGACTGGACCCATGTCAGGGGCTGGGCCACAGTGTGTTCGCTGCTTACTGAAGGAGGGACCCCTGAAAATGAAGGAGGGCAAAGAAGGAAAGGTGATATCCTTTAGTTCCTGCTTGGATGTAGCACATTATTCCTGGCGATAGACATTCTGGGTTATGTTATATATTAAAGAGGGAATTGAATCAAACAAAATAAACATTGGGCACGACACAGATAGCAGTGTGGAATCCATATGGAGAGAAATTCCATGTGTGGAGGGAAGGAATATACGGGTAGGGTTATACGACCATCCCCCGGGAGAGAATGAGCAGACAGATGAAGAAATGATTTCAGACATTAAGAAAGCTGGCAAATTGGGCAACAGAATAATGGCTGATTTCAACTTTTGGGGGCTCGTAGCTTAGGAAGGGCGCTCCTGATGTGCCTAATAGGGCATGTATCTTTTGTTTGGTTATTCATGCTCTCTCCTTAATTTACTATCCGGGAGTGCTAGGGAGTTAAAATTCCTAGACGTCATAAACGACTGCCTCTTGGAGCAACTGGTCCAGGAACCGAAAAGAGGGGAGCTACTTTAGATTTGGTCCTTAGTGGAATGCAGGACATGGTACGGGAGGTATCTATGTTGGGTCCCCTGGGAAACAGTGATCATAATATGATCAAATTTGAGCTGATAACTGGAGTGACATTGCTAAAGAAATCTACTATAGCAACATTTAATTTTCACAAGGTCGAGTACAATAAAATGAGGAAAATGGTTAAAAAGAAGCTAAAACAATCTATGGCAAAGGTCAAAAGTGTTAACCAGGCCTGGATGTTGTTTAAAATTACCATCGTGGAAGCCCAGATCAGATGTATTCCACATGTTAAAAAAGGTGGAAAGAAGAGACAACGAGAGCTGGTATAGTTAAAAGGTGAAGTGAAAGAATCTATTAAAGGAAAAATCAAAAAACAAAACAAACATTCTTTAAAGAATGGAAAAAGGATCTAAATGAAGAAAATAAAAAGAGACATAAGCACTGGCAAGCTAGATTCAAAACATTGATAAAAGAAAGTTAAAAATAAATATGAAGAGAAACTTGTTAAAGAGGCAAAAACTCTTTTTTAGGTACATCAGAAGCAGAAAACCTGTGAGGGAGTCTGTGGGACCACTGAATGATCAAGGAGCAAAAATGGCGCTCAGGGAGGATAAGGACATAGCGGAAAGAACATAAGAACATAAGAACATAAGCAGTGCCTCTGCCAGGTCAGACCACAGGTCCATCCCGCCCAGCAGTCCGCTCCCGCGGCGGCCCAAACAGGTCACGACCTGTCTGTATCACCAGAAGGGGCTCCCTTGCCACCTTGGTTTCTCATTTAAGTCCTGTCTTCCTATCGAGGTCCTAACCCTCCGGTCTTGCACATGCACGACCTGGTTTGGTTTCTATACTCATTACCTGGTTAGTTTTCTATACTTGTGTTACATCCCAGCTCCTCCCTCAGTATCCCATGATCCCTTTATCCTTCAGGAATCCGTCCAATCCCTGTTTGAATCCCTGTACCGTATTCTGCCTGATCACTTCCTCCGGTAGCGCATTCCAAGTGTCCACGACCCTTTGGGTGAAAAAAAACTTCCTTGCGTTTGTTCTGAACCTATCTCCCTTCAGTTTCTCCGAATGCCCCCTCGTACCTGTTGTCCCCTTCAGTCTGAAGAATCTGTCCCTATCCACCCTCTCTATGCCCCTCATGATCTTGAAGGTCTCTATCATATCTCCCCTGAGCCTCCTCTTTTCCAGAGAGAAGAGCCCCAGCCTATCCAACCTCTCGGCGTATGGGCAGTGTTCCAGCCCTTTTACCATTTTCGTTGCTCTCCTTTGGACTCTCTCAAGTACCGCCATGTCCTTCTTGAGGTGCGGCGACCAATACTGAACGCAGTATTCCAGATGCGGACGCACCATCGCCCGATACAATGGCATGATGACTTCCCTTGTTCTGGTTGTTATGCCCTTCTTTATGATGCCAAGCATCCTGTTGAAGGGCATAACAACCAGAACAAGGGAAGTCATCATGCCATTGTATCGGGCGATGGTGCGTCCGCATCTGGAATACTGCGTTCAGTATTGGTCGCCGCACCTCAAGAAGGACATGGCGGTACTTGAGAGAGTCCAAAGGAGAGCAACGAAAATGGTAAAAGGGCTGGAACACTGCCCATACGCCGAGAGGTTGGATAGGCTGGGGCTCTTCTCTCTGGAAAAGAGGAGGCTCAGGGGAGATATGATAGAGACCTTCAAGATCATGAGGGGCATAGAGAGGGTGGATAGGGACAGATTCTTCAGACTGAAGGGGACAACAGGTACGAGGGGGCATTCGGAGAAACTGAAGGGAGATAGGTTCAGAACAAACGCAAGGAAGTTTTTTTTCACCCAAAGGGTCGTGGACACTTGGAATGCGCTACCGGAGGAAGTGATCAGGCAGAATACGGTACAGGGATTCAAACAGGGATTGGACGGATTCCTGAAGGATAAAGGGATCATGGGATACTGAGGGAGGAGCTGGGATGTAACACAAGTATAGAAAACTAACCAGGTAATGAGTATAGAAACCAAACCAGGTCGTGCATGTGCAAGACCGGAGGGTTAGGACCTCGATAGACTGAATGAATTATTTTTTTCTGTCTTTATGGAAAAAGATGTAAGAACTGGAAATGGTTTCCAAGGGTGATGATGTGGAGGAACTGAAAAAAATATCAGTGAACCTGGAAGACATACTAAGCCAAGTTAAAGAGTGATAAATCCCATGGACTGGATGGTATACATCCCAGGGTCTGAAAGACCTCAAACAAGAAATTGCTGATCTGCTCTTAGTGATCTGTAAACTGTTGCTAAAATCGTCTGTAGTATCTGAAGATTGGACGGTGGCCAATGTTAATGCAAATTTTTAAAAAGATCCGGGAAATTACAGACCAGTAAGCCTGACTTCAGTGCCGGGCAAAATGGTAGAAACAATTATAAAAAATAAAATTGTGGAACACGTAGACAAACATGATTTAATGAGACAGAGTCAGCATGGGTTCAGCCGAGGGAGATCTTGCCTCACAAATTTGCTTGACTTCTTTGAAGGTGTGAATAAACTTATGGCTAAAGGTGAACCAGCTGATATAATATATCTAGATTTTCAGAAAGCTTTTGACAAAGTTCCTCATGAGAAGCTCCTTAGAAAATTAAAGAGCCATGGGATAAGAGGCAAAGTTCAGTTGTGGATTAAGAACTGGTTTTTGGACATAAAAACAGAGTGGCCATTTTTCTCAATGGAGGAGAGTAAACAGTGGAGTGCCACAGGGATCTGTACTGGGACCAGTATTTAACTTATTTATAAACGATCTGGAAATTGGAATGATGAGTGAGGAGATTAAATTTACAGATACTAAACTGTTCAAAGTTCCTCTGGGGTTGTACTGCATGAAGAGTCTTGTATCTTAGGGTTGTTTGTATAAATTAGTACTTTTAGCTTTGGTCCCGTATTTGCATAGGGGTTATCTGTGTTCTGGTAGGATTGACTGTTGAGAAGCATACAGTGTGTGCTTTGTGTAGTTTAATTTTGTGGCTAACCATTATGTGTTGTTAATAAGATTATATTGTATGTGTGTATATATGAAAAATGAATGGAAAAAATGGTGTTACAATTAGTACTATTAAGGGGACGGGGTCTGGGGTCTGGCCCATGACTTAGCCCAGTGTTCTTTAATCACCGGTCCGCAGACCAGTGCCGGTCCACAGGTGTCAAAAGGTTAATTATTACTTTTCTCAATGTATTTACTAACTTACCTTTCTCTCCTCCCCCTCGTTTCATGTACGTCAGTCTGTTCATACTCCTGTTTACTTTATCTATTTTAACATTAGATAAATTTATTGTAAACCGTTTAGATACCTGACTGATAAACGGTATATCAAAAATAAAGAAACTTGAAAGGAGACAGTCCCTGCTCCAAAGAGCTTACAAACTGAACAAATAGGATGCCAGGGTGGGGATACAGTTAGGGTTGGTGGTTAATCTGCTGGCTAGGGCAGTGAGGAGTAGGGTTATGGATTGAAGGCTACATCAGAAAGGTGGGTTTTCAGTCTGCTTTTAAACAAAGTAAGGGAACGGGCTTGGTGGTTTATTCCAAGCATATGGGGCAGCTAGATGAAAGGAACGAAGTCTGGAATTGGCAGTGGAGGAGAAGGGTATAGCTAAGAGCAGCTGATCTGAGGAACGGAGTTCTCTGGGAGGTGTATAAGATGTGAGAAGAGAGGAGGGATATTGAGGAGCAGCAGAATGAACACACTTGTGGGTCAGCAATAGGAGTTTGAATTGTATGCGAAGGCGGATAGGGAGCCAATGAAGTGACTTAAGGAGAGGGGTGACATGAGTGTAGCGAGGTTACGAGAGTGTGAACAAGGGTCCAGGTAGTGTGCTCCAGCGGAAGGGGTGAATTTGGGTGATGTTGTAGAAATAGAAGCGACAGGCTTTAGCAGTCTGTTGGATGTACGTGGAAAATGAGAGGTCGGAATCGAAGACGACTCCAAGGTTGTGAGCAGAGTGACTGGAACGATGACAGTATTATTTACCGAGTATAATGTGAACTGCTGCAGAATCCATAGCTAGAATTGCCAATAGATCTGGCCAAGTAATTCCAGCGCTTTCTTTCCTTTCTAGCTGGATGTTCATTGTTTCTTATTCATTGATGTGTTGCTGATAACTAAGATGCAGAAGAAGTCTGAGCGCTGCAAAGTAATCCGCCCCCCACTTCTGACGGAGAGAATTGTCTGCCGTGGGCTGCGGGATCCCAGTGAGTATTGCCCTCTGTGATTGAAGGATGATTATATCTCTGCTGCCGTTCCCTCTTCCACGCCACTCCTGGCTGATCTAGCAATGAACATATTCCCTACTGTGTCTAAACAACATTGAGGGCAGCTTTGCTCCTACTAGGCCTTCAACGTTTTTCTGTCTGCACTTCCAACTTTGGCCGTCCACAGCCTCCTCTGGCACTGGGAATCCCTCTCTGTGCTGCTTCAGTCTCATTTGACCCTCCTCTGACTTTGGCTATTGTCCACGTATGAGCTCCCTGGTCTCTGCCTGCTGTCCCTGACAATTCCAGCCACCATTTGTTTGTCTCATGTTCTGTCGTCATTGTTTTTCTTTAAGATTCTTTCCTCCTCATTTACTTGAATGAGTTTTGCTGTGCATCGGCTGCTCTAAGCTTTCAGAGTTCCAGCCCTTCCAGCTGTAAGAACTGGATACAGAAAATCAGACATGCACAGGTGAGGACACTGATGGGAGAGTGCGATGCACTGTGACATCTCACGTTTCATGGTAACTTTTTATTTAGGAAAGATAGGCAGATAGGAATCAATTACAGCAATGGTACAAATGTTGTAGCCTAAGCCATTTTCATCTCTAGGTTCAGGTGTCCTAAAATTCTTCTTTCTCCAGTATTTTACTCACAAGCAATTTCAGTATTTCAATTTAAGTTTAGCTCTCAAAGGGCTGTTCTTCCAAAAATAGGCAACAGCCAAGAAGCATGAAGGCCACGTGCAAGCCAACACTTCACAGCATAAGAACATAAGAATTGCTGCTGCTGGGTCAGGCCAGTGGTCCATCATGTCCAGCAGTCTGCTCACGCGGTGATCCCCAGGTCAAAAACCAGTGCTCTAAATGAGTTCAGCCTCACCTGCATACGTTCCAGTTTAGCAGGAACTTGTCTAACCGTGTCTTGAATCCCTGGAGGGTGTTTTTCCCTATAACAGCCTCTGGAAGAGCGTTCCAGTATTCCACCACTCTGGGTGAAGAAGAACTTCCTTACATTTGAACGGAATCTATCCCCTTTCAACTTTAGAGAGTGCCCTCTCGTTCTCCCTACCTTAGAGAGGGTGAACAGTCTTGTCTTTATCTACTAAGTCTTTATCTTTATATCCTAATCCTAATACTTTCACTACTCATTTCCAACTGGCAAACCACAGGATATCACCTATCACCCATCCCAATTCTGACAACAACCTATAGACAACCACATCCGCCCAGAAAAATCCACACCACGAGAACCCTAACATCCTGCCCACTGACCAGCCAAGATCACATTCCTACCACCTGGGGAAAAAGACCTCCACCAAAGCACAAGACTACTACTCAAAAACAACTCACTCCACCAAAAAATATCCTCTACCTTAATTGCAATCCTAATTCCAACACAAAATATACCTCATTAACCTGTGCCTACATGAATATAAGATCAATTAGCCCAAAAGCAAACCTAATTAAAGACTGGCTGACTGAAGAACAACTAAGCTGTCTCTTCCTAGCCGAAACCTGGCTAACATCCAATTCGGACCCTTGCATAACCGAATTCTGCCCCAAAGGGTATAAATTAGAGCTGGTTTGTCGAGAAAACAAACGAGGGGGAGGACTAGCTATTCTAGTACAAAACAACCTCAACCTAAAAGTTCTACACAAACACTCAACCCCTCACTTAGACCTTCTTGCATGCCAACTCTCCGACACTACACTCACAGACACCTTGAACTGTCTATTATGCTACATCACTCCAGGAAAATGGAACACTTCAAAACTTGAACTCGAAGAATTCATATTCCAGAACTCCCTAACCTCCACATACAATTTGCTCCTAGGAGACATCAATCTCCACCTCGAGGACCACACATCCAAACAAGTAGACGATATACTTTCATACCTCGACGCCCTATCCTACCAGATCCTCAATCCTGAACCCACGCACGAAAAAGGCCACCAACTTGATATAGCAGCATTCACGTCTCATAACATCCACACCCCAAAAATTCATATCAACAATGGTACCTGGCATCCCTCTCTTTGGTCAGACCACTACAAATACACTTTCACCATCAACTGGCCTCAAAATAACACAAAACCCAAACCACAAAAAACAACCTTCAAATCCAGACAGAAAATTGAGCCTGCCACATTCTGGGATAAAGTGGACCCTATAATCGCCCCCATCGACCCAACTGACTTCGTAAATCACTGGCGCATCCTAAGTGAAACAACCTTGAACGAGCTAGCCCCTGAAAAAACCAAACATAGAACCTGCAGATCCTCAGACAAGTGGTTCGACTCCGAACTCCTCCTACAAAAAAGGCTTTGCAGACAACTTGAAAGATCTTGGAGAAAAAAGAAAAACGATCAAACCAAATCCGCTTGGAGAACCCAAATCAAACTATACAACATCAAACTTAAAGAAAAACGCAAAACATACTATTCTAAACTAATTGGCACAAACACCTCTGATACAAAAACACTCTTCAACTTAGTAAAAAAACTTACGGACACAAACCCATTCCTTGCCACCCAAGGCAATAAACCACCAACAGCTTCTCAACTAGCAGACCACTTCAAACACAAGATCACTACAACCAGAAATACCTTCAACAACTCAACCACCAAACTCTACGAGATAACAACCCCCACAACGGAAGAAGCCATACCTGCAGACAGAACATGGACCACATTCCCAACCCTACAATGGTCTGATTTGAACCGACTATACAAAAAATACAGCCACACCTCATGCGACATGAACTACTGCCCATCGTATTTGCTTACAAATGCCTCCCTTAAATTCAAAACCAACCTCATGCAATGGATTCAAAGCACTCTCACAGAAGGTCAATTCCCACAAGATCTTGGAGAGATCATAATCACACCCCTACTGAAAGATCAAAAAGGTCCTATAGACGCTCCCACCAACTACATACCTATCGCTTCGATCCCATTATATGTCAAACTGATTGAAGGACTAGTGACTCAATACCTCACCAACTACCTATTTGACCATAATATACTTCACTCCTCTCAATCAGGATTCAGATCCCACCACAGCACGGAAACACTACTAGCAACACTACTAGACATAGCCCGACAACACCTCAGTAAAGGACACAGGATTCTAATCATCCAACTAGATCTTTCCGCCGCCTTCGATCTAGTCGATCACACCATATTACTCCAGATACTTGATGCAATCGGGATCTCAGGGGTGGTTTACAATTGGTTCCAAGGATTCCTTAAAACAAGAACGTACAGAGTTAAGACAAACAACACGAAATCTAACCCATGGTCAAATCCATGCGGAGTCCCGCAGGGGTCACCACTGTCGCCCATTCTATTCAATCTCTTCATCTCCTCCCTCGGCACCACTTTAGACGACCTAGGTGTAACATCATTCAGCTACGCAGATGACATAACTATTCTCCTCCCCTTTGAAACCAAAGACCACACCTCAACAGGACACCTGGAAATAATTCTGGACGAAGTAGAAAAATGGATGACAAACCACAAACTGAAACTAAACTCGGACAAAACCAAATTCCTAATGCTTGAAACGGACAAAAACCCATCCATAACAGACCTAGAAATTAAAGCAACCAAATACCCAATCCAGACCTCACTCAGAATCTTGGGAGTGCTGATAGACAGATGCTGCACTATGCAGACCCAAATCAACAAAACTACCCAAAAAGCATTCTTCACAATGCGCAACTTAAGAAAAATAAGGAAATTCTTTGACAAAGAACACTACAGGATAATTGTACAATCCCTGGTACTAGGTCTCGTGGACTATTGCAATATCCTTTATCTACCATGCCCCACAAACATGATCAAAAAACTTCAAACTGTTCAGAACACAGCCCTTAGACTAATTTACTCACTCGGAAAATTTGACCACATCACCAATGCCTACCTAGACTCACACTGGCTACCGATTCGAGCCAGAATTCAATTCAAACTATACTGTCTACTCTTCAAAGTAATTAACGGTACTGCACCCACCTACCTAGATGACCGCTTAAACCGTAACCTTCCAACCAGAACAAGAAGAACACTGACATCATTCACATACCCACCACTCAAGGGTACACACCGCAAAAAGCTTTACGATAGCCTCCTGGCAACACATGCTGCAAAACTCGAACCCTCCATCACCAGATTGTTAACCACAACATCAGACCTCAAGACATTCCGTAAAGAAATCAAAACACTGCTGTTCAAAAAGCATATACAATCTACCTAACCTCCCTCACCCCATCCCCCAAGAAACCAAAACACTGCCGTCCAAAACATCTTCCGATGTTACTAAGTCTTTACTATCATTCTGTCATTAAGTCTCTATCCTCAAACTGTATTCTCTATTGTCATGTACCATCCTGGAAATGTCCAGTTCTCTTCTTATGTAATCCGCTTTGAACCGCAAGGTACAAGCGGAATAAAAATCACTAATGTAATGTAATGTAATGTAATGTACTAAGTCTATTCCCTTCAGTATTTTGAATGTTTTGATCATGTCCCCTCTCAACCTCCTCTTTTCAAGGAAGAAGAGGCCCAGTTTCTCTAATCTTTCGTTGTATGGCAGCTCCTCCAACCCCTTAACCATCTTAGTCACTCTTCTCTGGACCCTTCGAGTAGTACCATGTCCTTCTTCAAGTACAGCGACCAGTGCTGGACGCAGTATTCCAGGTGGGGGTCGCACCATGGCCCAGTACAGCGGCATGATAACCTTCTCCGATCTGTTCGTGATCCCCTTAAGAACATAAGAAGTTGCCTCCACTGGGTCAGACCGAGGTCCATCTCGCCCAGCGGTCCGCTCCCTCGGCGGCCTATCAGGTCCACGACCTGTGAAGTGTTTTCTGACCACTTCTATAACCTACCTCAAGTTCTATCTGTACCCCTCTATCCCCTTATCCTCCAGGAACTTATCCAAACCCTCCTTGAACCCCTGTACAGAGTTCTGGCCTATCACATCCTCTGGAAGCGCGTTCCATGTGTTCACCACCCTCTGGGTAAAAAAGAACTTCCTAGCATTTGTTCTAAACCTGTCCCCTTTCAATTTCTCCGAGTGACCCCTAGTGCTTGTGGCTCCCCACAGTTTGAAGAATCTGTCCTTATTTACTCTCTCTATGCCCTTAAGGATTTTGAAGGTTTCTATCATGTCCCCATTTAAATCTCCTCTTCTCCAGGGAGAACAGCCCCAGCATTTTTAACCTGTCAGCGTATGAAAAATTTTCCATACCTTTTAACAGTTTAGTCGCCCTCCTCTGCACTCCCTCGAGTATCGCCATGTCCTTCTTGAGGTACGGCGACCAGTATTGAACACAGTACTCCAGGTGCGGGCGCACCATTGCGCGATACAGCGGCATGATGACTTCCTTCGTCCTGGTTGTGATACCCTTTTTGATGATGCCCAGCATTCTGTTTGCTTTCTTTGAGGCTGTCGCACATTGCGCCGATGGTTTCAGTGATGTGTCGACCATCACCCCAGGTCCCTTTCAAGGTTACTCATTCTTTATCATTCCTAGCATTCTGTTCGCCCTTTTCGCCACTGCCGCATATTGCGTGGATGGCTTCATTGACTTGTCGATCAGAACTCCCAAGTCCCTTTCCTGGGAGGTCTCTCCAAGTACCGCCCCGGACATCCTGTATTCGTGCTGAGATTTTTGTTACCAACATGCATCACTTTACACTTATCCACGTTGAACCTCATCTGCCATGTCGATGCCCATTTCTTGAGCTTGATTATGTCACGTTGCAGATCTTCGCAATCCCCATGTGTGTTCACTACTTTGAATAACTTTGTATCGTCCGCAAATTTAATCACCTCACTCGTCGTAACAATGTCCAGATCGTATATAAAGATGTTGAAGAGCACGGATCCACGCACCGAGCCCTGCGGCACCCCATTGGTGACGCTCTTCCAGTCCGAGTATTGTCCATTTACTCTCTGTTTCCTATGCTCCAGCCAGTTTTTAATCCACGTCAGTATTTCACCCTCGATTTCATGGCTTGCAATTTTCTGAAGTAGTCGTTCATGTGGAACCTTGTCGACTGGATCGCCCTTGTCTATCTGCCTGTTTACTCCCTCGAAGAAGTGCAGCAAGTTCATTAAACAAGATCTGCCTTTGTTGAAACCATGCTGGCTGGTCCTCATCAGACCGGATGGTTACCCTAGGTCTGACTGCCTTGCAGGGCAGACTAGATGAACCCCTATAGATCTGTATCTGCTCTCATGTATTGAAGTCTTTTAGAAGAAGAAGGTAAAGTGAATTCCTGTAATCATGTATGAACTAATGTCCACATTTTAGAAATTTCCAGATAAGGGCAAACTTGAAGGATGCAGTAAAATTGAATGACCCAAAAGACAGAGACTGAACACCAGTAATCCACATTGTGTGCTGTATCTTTGCTCATATTGAACAGGACACCCTGAAAAACCTGAAAACTGAAGAGTCTCTAAAACATGCAAAGAAAACTCGAGCTCTCTACACAGCTATGAATCTCCAGAGTCATCCATCACCTTCTAGCTCTCCTGCCTTTTCGAATCGAAGCGATGACCTTGCACTGGACATGGGAAGGTGCGTGTCAGGGTTACATGGGTACATAATTCACAGGATGCAGCTGTATTTGTTAGGATTAGACAAGAGTGATGGGGCCAGGGGGTAGATAAAGGCCAAATGGCCCACCCAATCTGCCCATCTGCAGCATCCACTATCTCCTCTCCTTATAGGCTAAGGCTCTTTGCACCTGCATTGTGAGGTCATAGAGCTTTATGGTTATAGAAATATAGAAACATGGCGGCAGATAAAGGCCAAATGGCCCATCCACAGCATCCACCATCTCCTCCTCTGCCTACGAGATCCCACGTGCCTGTCCCATGCTTTCTTGAATTCAGACACAGTCTTTGTCTCCACAGGAGAACAAAAAAATCTAGCTGAATAACTCAACCATGGAATTTTTCTAATGTTATAATATTTCATTTGTGTTATGTTATCATAATCACCATTTAAGTGCACATACAGACATGTTACAAAGAACAGAAGAATCTAGTCCTTAAAAGACTAGGTTTTATGACTTGGCATTGATCATTTGCTCTTGCTTTTGAAGTTATGAATATTCTTAGAAAACTCTGGCCTCTTATACAGAGAGAGACAGTTTTTTGAAAACTTCCTCTATTTGGGTTTAAGTAGGGTTGCCAGATTTTCCAATCGGAAAATCCGGACCCCCTAGACTCACCTCCAGGCCCGCCTATCCCCGTCCTGTAACACCCCAACCCTGCCCCCCTGGGTTGTGGGTATAATCTTGGGAAGCCTTCTGAAGTAACTGCACTCTCTGAATCTGACTGCCTGTCTTCAAGGAAGGTCCTGTCGGTGGAAAGGGGTCTCTTGTAGTCTGACAGGAACACGCAGAGTTTGGGAGGACTTTCTGAATACATGGAGCTTAACACACAGTATAAAAATTAAGACTGCTTATACCGTTAAGCTCCATGCACTTACAGGATACGGTTGGTGTGTGGCAGGAGTACACAGAGGCTCTGATTGGCAAGAGGATGAGTGAGGCGACGAGGAAATGAGCAATGACCCTACGTCACGCTCCATTGAGAAACTCTTCTTTCTGTAACTTGGAAGGTTGTGGCAGAAGTATCTGGAGGCTCTTAAAACCGCTGAGGCAATTAGGAGAACGATCTGGCTGGCTAGATCAGGGTGCCTGAAAATTATCCTCTGCAAAGTGGCTGAGATTATGGGCATTCCTGGAGGTGGAGGGAGATGGGGCTAAATACATATATTTATTTTGAGATATTTATTTAAAATTATTTATAACCCGTTTATCCACAAATCTAAGCGAGGAACAAAATCACATACAATGATAAAGACAAATACAAAACAGGAAAGAAAAAACGAACTGTGGATGGGCCGACTAGATGGGCCATTTGGCCTTTATCTGCCATTATGTTTCTATGGCTCACACCAAAACAACGCTGAAAAAATTCCAGAGCATGTCAGAACTGGCGCAAAGACAAAGGTAAAGCCTTCCACAGCGCTGGGCCTTATAAAAAAAGGTTTTACCTTATTTCTTTTGTCCTTTGTTTTATTTCTATATATTTACAAACTACCTTTATACCACAAATACTAATAAAAAAACATGCACAAAAACAAGCAAACACCTAAGCTAATTCCACCTGGTGACGGGTGTCTGTGGGCCGTCCCAGCCGACTCTGCTAATAAATGAGTTTTTAAAAGGTTTTGTTCCAGATGTCAGGAATCCATTTCTGAAAAGACTCCACCTCTGTATTCTTGTGCAGATCTAGGGGTACATAAATACCTGAATCGTTTCTCTTTTCAAAGTGCCTGCTGTTGCAAGGTGTATAATGAAAATTGCCCCAGGAGTGATCCTGCAAAATAGCAATTATACCAAACACAGACAGATGGATTAAAGTTTGTTCATCAGAGAGTGAGCTATTAGGACGGGGGGGGGGGAGGGGGCTAAGAGAGGGAACACTTGCAATGTGGTCTTTGATAATCTGCTTTTCTTTCGTAGTCGCTCCGAGTTTTCTGCAGTGTTGCCACAACTGGTAATCACAGATGCCATCACAGCCCCAGACCACGAAGATGACATTGGTTTTAGAAGAACAGCCAAAAGCAGCAGCTTGGAGGATCTGTCCAAAGATGAGGGGCACAGGTATGGAACTGGGATCCACGAAAACCAGGTTCTTTTGTCATGGGTTGCTGATCTGGAGGACACCTCTCCAAGCCCAGAGCTTCAGCACCAGAGAAGGCATCAATTAAGATCAAATCAAGCACCCCGGATGGCCCAGTCTGCCTTAGACCTGAGGTCCTTGCATACCTCTGACTCTTCCAGTGAGCTGACAACAGACTCTTCTCATGATTCTCCACTCACTGGTCATCCATTCAGAAGCATGCCGGATATGGGGTCCTTTATGGAGCTTCGAGGGGCATCTCCTTTCTCTGATACTGAAGAAGAAAGCCTGGATTCTGGCTCCACAGATCACTTACCAATCTCCAGTTTTCCCAGATGCAGTTTGGTGGTGGAGACATTGCAGAGGGCAGAAATTATGGAAAGGGAGTGGAGAACGTTATCTGCTAAAGACTGTAGTGAATGCACCTCACATCTCTCTGATGTGGAAGGGTGGGTTTGCAGAACATCCGGCGCGGAAGACTTGGGCCAGGAGACCCTGGAAGAGCATCCTCTTTCTAATTTGCCATTGACCAATCATGGGAAGGAGGAAGAGTCGGTGCTACCCAACAAAGACATTCTGAAACTTAGAAATGGTTCTGGGATCCCTGTCCACATCAAGAATGTGTCTCTCTCCCAGAGGCTTGATAGAGACAGTCCTCCATCTTTTGAGAGTTTATGGACAAATCTAAGGCCAACTGAGAAACCCCCAACACATGCAGAGAAGTGTGAAGGGCCTCTCTCTCCGATGGAATCAGAGTGTAATGAGAGACACTTTCCAAGGACACTTAACGTGGAGAATATCTTGATAAAGGACAAAACAGGGGATGCTAGCACTCTCTCTAGCCCTTTCCGGGAGGGAACAGACTGTACCACAACTGTTGCTCCATTAACAAATCGTAAGCTGACACGAAAAGAGCTTCAAAGAATCAGAAGCGTTTACCTGAAATGCACTACCTCAGTTTCGTAAGTATTGCATTAATAACCTTCCTTAACAGATTTCTAGAGAGGTACGAGACACTTGAAGTACACACAGCACAAGAGGCCTCCTTTAAGACCATCAGGGCCCCTAGGTTACCCAGAATGGGAGAAGAGGGGTCTGTGGTCAGCTATTAAAGACAGATCTCCACCCAGTCTGAGAACATAAGGGGGGGGAGGATACAAGGAACAACTTAGGATCACTGAAGGGAAACAGATCAGGCGACTTGGAAACACGATGGCAGGAAAAGACCATATGGGCCATTTCCCTCGAGATCCTCTCTTCATGTGTTCTTGAATTGAGATCCAGTCCGCCTTTCCACCACCTCCGCTAGGAGGTTATTAAGTGCATTTACAACCCTTTTTGTAAAGAAATAGCTCCTGAGTCTACCCTCTTTCACCATTATCTTAGAACCCTCAATAGAAAACCTCCATTTTGCTTACAGAGACCTGACTCCTGTGTGTGTGTGTGTGTGTGTGTGTACCATGGAAATATTTAACATCTCTCTCCGTTCCTTCTGAGCAGTGGTTTTCAACCTTTTTCTGTTGGGACACAGTGAGCGCGACAATTCAGCCCTGAGCCAAAAATGTCCCAAACATTACACGGTTGACAATCAATGTAGTGTGAATTTGGCGACTATTCAATCCCATATGAAAAAATGATGTGCAATACATCAGTCCTAGATTTATCGCTTGCCATACAAAGCAATCTCGTATATTAAAATTCTGATGACAACTCAGTAATAGCAGCACAAAATCCATCCACTGCTAGAAACAGTGAAGCAACAGACAAGACCCTGTCTTTAAATTTAAGGTTTAATTTAGTCGGGAAGCAGAAATAAAGGTGAATCCAAGAACCTGATTCGCAGGATCCCTGAAAGCACACACTCGTTATGTACACCAAATGTTTGGTGACACATTGGTTGAGAACCCCCGTTTAGATCCCTTTAGGTTTTATGACAAAGGCTGTAATGGAGATTTATGGTGACCAATTTTTTTTTCTCTTTCTGTTTCAGTGAAGTCTAACAGCTCCAGGCGCCGAGGTCAATGGACCAGTATCGGCGGTTCTTGCACTGCAGTATCTGTGAACCAGAGCCAAGAGAGACCAGAGCAGTTCAAAGCTGATACAGGAAATTTGTGTTCTCCTGTGACTCTTACCTGTCTCTCTCACGAAATTCTCTGAGCCTGACAGTCTAGAGAGGGAAAGAATTTCAAAGTGCCTTTGGTTCTGGTGCTAGTCTTGTCTGGGTTCTCCTTTTTCCTCAGGATTAGACACCGTTTTTTTCCTGCTCGTTCTTTGATTTCCTCTCTCTGCTCTGCATTTTGCACAGGAAAGGAGGAAATGCATTTCGCAGTTCAATATTTGGCTGCACATTTCTGTATTTGGTGAGTCAGTCTATGTTCGGTCAAGTTTGACTGAGTTGCAGTATTCCAATTTCTGTGTAGGGATCATCCTAGTCTCACAGAAAGTGTCGGCGTGTTCTAAGGCTAGTGTAATATTTGTACTATTGCTTTGCCAGCCCTGGTTCATGTGGCTTGTTTTCTCCATAGGTGCTGTTGGTTTTCTTTTTTTGTTTTTTTAAGAGTTTATCAATGGCATAGCTAGGACTGAATGGTCCCCAGGCAGAAAAACCGAGATGGGGATCAGGGAAGGGGAGGGGAAAAACCTTTCAGAGCTCCTGTAAACAAACCTGCAAAAAGCAAACATATTCCAGACCTATATATAGAAAACCTGTCACAGTAATAGAAATTGAAATGCAAAATATCAGAGATGAACATGTTCCAAAGCTGTCATTACAATTAATACATTCAGAAACAAAATATACTTGTTTTAGGCCCAGTGTCTTCTGTTTCTTTTGTGTTTTTCTTAACTCTCTCCAGCGTCTCCTGTCTTTTTAGCATTTCTTCTCTCTCTCTCTGTCCATTGTCCATCTTTCCTCTACATCCTTACCCTTCCTGCCCATTGTCTTTCCTCTGTGTCCCTGTGGCTATCCTTATTCTACCCTCCCCCCATGTTCAGTATTAATTGTGTGTGTCCCCATCTTTCTTTGTCCAACATCCCCCCTCTGTGTTGTTATCCTTCCCCTTGTATCAAGCATCGCCCCCTGTGTCACTCTCTATGCTCGCCCCTAGTCTTTGTAATTTTTGATGGAGTGAAAAATCGATCCACTTCTACCCGTTCTGCTCCACCATATCTCCCTTCAGCCAAATCTTTTCCAAGCTGAAGAGCCCTCACCGTTTCAGTCTTTCCTGCCCCCCACCATGATCCCACATCCCCATTCAAGCATCTGATCTCTCTCTTCCTGCTCCACCCTGGGTCCAACATCTCTCCAGTTCTTCACCTGCCCACCAAGCTTGTCCAATGGTTACTTTGCCCCTGGGTTTTGTATTGCATTACAGAATGAGGGGCAGTTGTTGAAGTGATGACAGAATTTGAATATCCTTTTGTTACAGTGAGGAGTAAGAAGCATGCTTTATTGGGAGTTTTTAGGGCAGCTAGGCAGTGACCGCAGAACTGGAGGTTGTTTTAAAAATGATTAGCTAGTCTGGACTGCTGTGTTTAAAATCTGTCTCTCTTCGCTCTCCCTAGCCAGTGTGGCATAAACTGGGTGGCTCTGGGATTGGAGGAACCCAGGGGAGGTGAAGTGTATGCGTGATTTCGTAGCCAAATCAGCTCTCAAACTTAAACATGTCCGAAGGAAAGCCTCTTTTTGACATGCAAGTGCGAGGAATGGTTTTCAGAATTGTCTTCTCTCTTTTGCACTAAATTTGGCTGTTGAGTGTCGCAGGGAGCTACATTTTGCACAAAGAGTGTTTTGGGGGAGGAAGCTGGGATTCATTTTCTATATTTCTCACAATCTCCTTGTATGTTTTCTACCTGTAGATTTTGTTGCTCGAACCAGAGAGATGGGTTAGAGGGTTGTTGTTTTTTTTAGGTAAAAGAACCTCTCTAGACCATAGGTCTCATCTCTATGGGTGCTTGAGTCCTCCCCCCCCCCAATATTGACCAAATTCTTTTATTGTGACTGTAGACTACTATTTATCACTTGTATAGCGTTGAAAGACATACGCAGCGCTGTACATTTTGACATTTATAGATTGTCCCTGCTCTGAAGAGCTTCTAATCTAACTTGGACAGACAGACATGACATACAGGGTTGGGGATGCAGATCCCAAGGTGAGAGGAGTTAGGATTCAAAACACTGTAGAGCATTCACGTGGGTTGTTTCGTACCCCAAAAAATTTTGAAAAGTTGGCTTCTCTGCTCTAGATGTTAAAAATGTCAAGGCATCGCTCACGGATGTATCACTGCGTCCTGCCTCTCGTTCTGTCACCTTTTCTCTCTTTCATTACTTCCCCCAGTTTTTACACTCTCTAATCACTGTGAAGGGAGGATTTTATGTCTCTCATTAATTATCAGAACCTTTTTCTTTGCACTTTAGAGCTGTGAAATTTTCAAGGCTTCTGCTCTGACAATCGAACCAACAGAAAGGGCCCCATGAAGGGGTTAAAGCTATTTCACACACATCCTGCACTGTAGAGAAAAAGCTGGAATGTAAAATTTGCCATACCACGTCATATGAAAGATCTGTTGAGCCCGGCCTCCTGTCTGAGGGTCATCAGTCCACATCACAAGGACCCAGCACTGTCCAAGAAGCAGAACTCAAAGCTCTGCTTATGCCAAGGGATAAGCAAAGACTTTCTCAATGGAAACCTCAAAGGAACGCACAGAGGAATCCTGCTTCCATCTCCAGGGACGGGACGCTTTAGACTTTGGGTTTTATTGCACAAATTTGCTGCTGGATTTTATATGAAATTGCACTTGAACTTTTATCTTGATTAGAAATTGGGATGTTTAACGTTTGACAATGACTTAGGGTTACCATATGGCTCCCCCCCAAAAAAAATAATAATAATTTATTCTTATATACCGCCAGGCCACGAATGGTTCTAGGCGGTTCAAAAAGATACATCAATTTCTAGAATGTACACAATACATGTGATATTTAAAAAGCAATTAGGAAGCTTGGGTTACAAATTTGTCAGAGGATGGATTGAGACTTCTGGGTTTTACTTCCATTGCTTTCAATTTCTCAAGCCGTTCTTTTTCTGGAGCCATGGGGTAACCCAAAACAATCTTGATGTACTGGAATCAGGAATTTTATTTAAAAAGTCAACAAATGTGGTTTTCCAAATAATGGTTCTTTGTGGAGCCCGACACAGTCCGTGTTTCAAAGAAACACTCCTTCCTCAGGGATCCTAGCTGGAAATAGAAACCATAAAACATGAATACGTAAAGTGTGGCTCCCGTGGGAAACGTTGGTCAGTGTAAGGGAGCCACACTGTACGTATTTTTAAGAATGACATGTTTTATGGTTTCTATTTGGTTCTACTCACACCTAGTACACTTCTCCCTCCGTATTCGCGGTTTCAGCATTTGCGGTTTTTAGCTAGCTGGCTCCTCCCCCCAAATTACATCAGCTTGCATAGAGAAATCGCTGATTCCCAGCACTTTCTTCACCGTGTTTTGCCTCTCCTTCAGGAACAGGCCAGGTCTCCCACCATGTTATTTGCAGTTCCACTATATTCACGATAGTTTATAATAGAAAACAGCAAATAACATATGAAAAAGTTATTTGCGGTTCTGTTAATCCCCTATCACAGTGAATACGGAGTGAAAAGTGTATGATTCCCAGCTAGGACCCCTGAGGAAGGAGTGTTTCTTTGAAACACGAACCGTGTCGGGTCCCGGTTTGTTGACTTTTAATAAAGTTCCTGATTCTAGTACATCATCTCTGCACTCTGTTGGATTTTTTTCTTTGTTTTTAAGCCTAGAAGATGTTCCACAGCTCTTTGGAGATTTGAAAACTGTGTGTGAGCTTCATGTAATAAAGATTCTCAGGGGCACTTTGCTGTTCATTTTCTGATCTTTTGTAATGAAGCAGCTGCTTTAATCTACTTTCTCCAATACACTCTCTCTTTATTCCCTGGTGCTAGGAAACTTCTCATCCTCCACCACCCCAGTGCAATGATAGGGGGATGGGACATGTATACCACTTTTGGGGTGGTTTTAGTTTTGACTTGCCCGCCCCGGGTCACAGAGAGCAGCGCTGGGATCAGGGTGCTGTGACCTCCTTCACACGCTCCCTCCCCCTATGCCCCAGAACCCCGTTCTTTAACATACCTTGCTCAAATCCTGTTCCAGTGACCCTTTCGCTCCAAGCTCTTTAAAGGACATGAAAGTGCTTTTCTGCAGGTCTCTCACATTAGCAGACAGGGCACAAGAGAGCTAGAATCTGAAACACTCCTTTATTTCTCCAATAGAAGCTGCTTTAAGTGTATTTACAAGAAAAACTTTACAGTCATAACACTGAATCCTGTTTTATACAAATTAATGCCCAACTGAGTAGAAAGCCCTCTCCCTGAGGTTAGCTTTGGAAAATAGTTCATTTGAGGGTACTTGTGTTTATCTCGTTTCATTTTAAGAAATATTTTGGTTTGGGTATTCTCATTCAGTACACACGGTTTTTAAATGGGCTAAAGATATTCATACGGAATAATTGTACTTTGTCTTCTGGTCATTTTCAGGCCTATTTTCAGCCTACAAAATGTGTACTAAGGTCCCAAATGCAGAAATAAAAATTAGTAGATACTGTTGATGAAGGGGAAAAAAAAAAAATCAGACTTTTGCTTTGGAAAGCTTTAATAGCACCAAGAGGCATCTGAGTCAGTAACATAAAGCTTTCTCCTCCACCCAGGGCAGGCCCGACTCCTGTGCCTCATGTCTGATGCTCTACCCGCTGTCCCTCAGCGTAAGGTGCAGGGCCTGAAACAGGATCGGGCCTATCAACCTAGGTATTTCGTCCCATCACTGATGCTGAAGAAAGGACCTGGCTGGTCTCAGAAGCTCATCCACAATTCCAAGGAAAAGGAAGGGAATAGACCCAAGATGAATAGTTAAAGCTCTTGCTGCAGGGACTCCTGGATTTTTTCACTGCAGCCACTGAGATCCATTTCTCTCAGGACTCGACTAATTGTTTCCACTGTGGCCCCTGCTTGCTTTGTCTGCTCCCGCCAGGCCAGTAACATCCCATACTGGGCTTCCCGGTAACGACGGTCATTCTGCATCTCAATTCTCTCAATGTCATAGTCACTGAGGCCCAAACGACGCATGAACTCTTTCCACCGAGAGGGGGGCACGTTGTCCACCACAGCATACAGGACCCGAGGATCTAGCGAGAGAAAAGGAGAGAGCACTTAATCGCTTTGAAATTGCAATTTATGGTAAATAATGATAAAGAAAAACATGATAAACAATGAAACGTACAACTCCCATGAACTGAAAACAACCAACAGCAAAGTGGATAAATCATCATTAATGTATAGACCCTCCCACCCACCCCCACCCCCCCCCCACCCCCAATAAAAAACTTTCTGCTCCCACCCCCTCCTGTAGCGACTCAGGCATTGTTCTCAAAAAAAGAGCCAACCCAGTCTCCTCAGCGCCTTTGGTTCTCTTATGAGCCCCAGAATAAAGAAAGGAGATGCTCTACCCACTATTATCCTGGTGCCTGTCGCAAAAAATTAAATGAATTAAACTTAATGATGTTGTATTCCTTTGAATGTAACATGTTGCAGAGAGGCTACAAGCACACCCAGGTACAGACACCCACATTCAACCTACAAATGCACCCCCCACGCACGATCTCTGATGGAGAATGCAAGACCAGAATCTTCCTCAGCTACTTAAATTCTTACTTTCTGGCAGCTGTGCTATCACAACGTCATTGATACAGTCTGGTAACTTGGTGTTCTTTGCTAAAGTCAGTCGTTCTTCAGATTCAGATGGTTCCCTTCCACTTTTGTTATATTCCAGCTGAGAAAAACCAGGATAACCAGGGAGGTAGGTTGTCGAGGTCTGTGCTATTACCAGCTGCAGAGAGATCCATAGGGTTTAATCTATATTGAAACCGTGAAACCAAGGGATGCAGCAAGAAGAAGAAAAAGCTGGTGCACCAAAAACAGATCAGCGAGAGGGAGGAGAGCATGGGTGCCTCTCACCAGGAATACACCAGGAAGAGAGAGAGAGAGCAGGTGCACCGAAAACAGACCGGCGAGAGGGAGGGAGAGAGCAGGTGCACCGAAAACAGACCGGCGAGAGGGAGGGAGAGAGCAGGTGCACCGAAAACAGACCGGCGAGAGGGAGGGAGAGAGCAGGTGCACAGAGAACATCCAGGAAAGAGAAAAGAAGTGTTAAGAGAAACAGAGATATTTTCACTTACTTAGAAGCCTCTGGTATATGTTTCCTCTTACCTGCTCTGGAGAAGGATGATCAGTGCTCACAGTTGTCACTACTAGAAAAAGCAGAGAATCGGAGGTCAAGAATCCCTTTTCCTCCCCTTTCCCCAATACCATACCCTCTCCATTTGGTGCTCTTTTCTCTCCACCTCTTTCAGCACAATGCCTTCCAATTCTCATCTCCCCTCCCACTACAACCAACCTCCCCATCACCTCTGCCCGGTGCTACACCTTTTCTTCTCAGCAGTATACTCACAAGCCACCTCTCCTCCACTCCCCCCTCAGTAATGCATTTCCCACCCAGTTCTATGTCATTTCCCCCAGCACTGTACCCACAAAATGTCCTCACCTTAAAGCTACAGCTTTCAATTTGTTAAGAAGATAAGAATAGTGCTACTGGGCCAGATCAATAGTCCATCTAGCCCTGTACTCTGCTTCCCAGAGTAGGTCAGACGAGTATAAACGTTTCTCGCTACCAACCCCAGGGCAAGCAGTGGCTTTCCGCTTGTCTATCTTAATAGCAGATTATGGACTTTTCCTTTCCTCTACCTGCTCTAACCACATCCAGAGCTTAACTATAAATTATCTCTTCTTTGTTTTAAAGGTAACTTTATAGTGTGTCTCCTCATGTTTGTACTTTTTCAAGAACTAAACAATCACTTTGCCCCACTCTCCTCCACTCAGGATTTTATAGACCTCTCTCATATCCTCTCTTCTTGCTTCACCTGCCCTGATTTGTGTCTCACTCTTAGGCACAGAGAGGGGCAAAGCATCTCTTACCCTGGCGGTACCAAGGCTTTTTTCTCCAATACATCCACGCAAAGCCAAGCACCGTCAAGATAAATCCAGAAGGCAGTAGAGCCATCATCGAAAGCAATCCAGGGCTGTGACCTGAGGAGAGAGAACAGGCTGGGACTTGAGGCGAAAGGGAGAGTCAATTCATGAGTTATGATGATCTTATCATGGACTTTCTTTGTGTATTTATTTGGCTCTATTAACACCTTTTCATGAAGCAATACCTTGGCAAATCTCTTCTAAAAGTGGTTAATTAATCTAACCAAATGCAAGGGGCGGGGCCAGGACCCTCTCGAAAGCAATACAGAGACAAGTGTAAGTTAAGGAGCAGAGCAAAGGGAGCCCCAGGAGAGAAGATACTTACTCGTGGATGGGTCTGTGGATCCCAAAAGTCTGCCGCAATGTTTCTCGCAATCTGAGTCCTGACACCTGTGAAAGAGGAAGACATTGCAGAGGTGAAAGGCTGAAGGGGAGGGTTAGTGTAGAGTGAGCCTGGGGGGGCAAATATGCACGGTAGAACTAGTCTAGGACTAAAGGAGGATGGATTGAGACATCCGGGGTTTACTTTCCATTGTCTCAATCCGTCCTCCTTTTTTCTGGAGCCAGATGAGGGTAACCCTATAACTAAACAGCCTCATATATAGTATCTGGAGAGGGGAAGAATTACTGAGGCTGCGACATTAAGTTTCTTTATTTCTGATATACCGTTTATCATACAAGTATCTAAATGGTTAACAATAACATATAATTAAAAAGTAAAAATCATAGGAGGGAAGCATTTACGCACTGACGTACATCAAACGTAAGGGAAAGGGGGAGAGGGAGGCGATTACGTCCATCAAAATCAAAATGAAATTAAAAAAAGGGAAATACATTTAGCGAGGGGTCATTTCAAGAGAAGCCTTTTGATTTCCAAGGGTTAGAAACATAGAAACATAGAAAAAAGCGGCAGAAAAGGGCTATAGCCCACCAAGTCTGCCCATTCCAAGTATCCCTCCCCCCTGAGTTTACTCCCTTAACGATCCCACATGAGTATCCCATTTCCTCTTAAACTCCGTCACGTTGCTAGCCTCTATCACCTGGAGTGGGAGTCTGTTCCAATGATCCACCACTCTTTCGGTGAAGAAGTACTTCCTGGAGTCTCCATGAAACTTCCCTCCCCTGACTTTCAGTGGATGCCCTCTGGTGGTCGAGGGTCCCATGAGCCAGAAGATATCCTCTTCTGTCTCGATGCGTCCCGTGATGTACTACAAACTAGATGCATATCTCCTTGAGATAGGCATATAAAGATATGGTTGGCTATAAAATAAGCCAGGTGAATACCTAGCAGGGCCTCCGCGTGTGCGGATCGCCGGACTTGATGGACCGAAGGTCTGATCCGGAGATGGCGCTTCTTATGTTCTTATGTTCTTATGTTCTTACTTATACGTTTCAATCATATCACCCCGTTCTCTTCTTTCCTCAAGTGAGTACAGCCGCAATTTCTTTAGTCTTTCTTCATACGTGAGATCCCTGAGCCCTAAGACCATCCTGGTTACCGCTCGCTGCACCGACTCGATCCTCAGCACATCCTTTCGGTAATGTGGTCTCCAAAACTGGACACAGTACTCCAAGTGAGGCCTCACCATGGCTCTGTACAACGGCATCATAACTTCAGGTCTCCTGCTGACAAAACCTCTGCGGATGCATCCCATCATTTGTCTTGCCCTGGAGGTAGCCTTCTCCACTTGATTGGCAACCTTCATGTCCTCACTAATGATCACTCCTAGATCGCGTTCCGCCGTGGTCCTAACCAAGGTCTCACCATTTAGAACATAAGTTCTGCACGGGTTTCTCTTTCCCAGGTGCATTATCTTGCATTTTTTAGCATTGAATCCCAGCTGCCAAGTAGTCGACCATTGTTCCAGAAGCAGTAGGTCGTGTGTCATATCATCATCAGGTAACAAGCTTCTGCCTACTATGTTGCAAAGTTTGGCGTCGTCGGCGAACAGTGATACCCTTCCTCTAAGTCTCCGCGTCATATCTCTTATGAATAAGTTGAATAGAATCGGGCCCAGGACCGAGCCCTGCGGCACTCCACTGATCACTTCTGATGCTTTGGATGGGGTACCGTTCACCACCACTTTCTGAAGTCTACCGCTCAGCCAATCCCCAACCCATGTAGTTAGAGTGTCTCCTAATCCTATCGATTTCAGCTTGTTCAGTAATCTTCGATGAGGGACGCTATCAAATGCTTTACTGAAATCCAAGTATACCACGTCCAGTGACTCTCCTGCATCCAGTTGTCTAGTAACCCAGTCAAAAAAGTCAATCAGATTAGTTTGGCAGGATCTTCCCTGGGTGAACCCGTGTTGGTGTGGATCACGCAGTTTTTTTTCGTCTAGGATTGTGTCAATATTCTGTTTGATCAGTGTTTCCATGAGTTTACAGACTATAGACGTGAGACTCACTGGTCTGTAGTTTGCTGTCTCTGTCCTGCAGCCCTTCTTGTGGAGTGGGATTACATTAGCGGTTTTCCAGTCCAAGGGGACCCTTCCTGTGCTTAGGGAAAGATTGAAAAGAACAGATAATGGTTCAGCCAGGACTTCCCTTAACTCCCTGAGCATTCTGGGATGTAGGTTATCCGGTCCCATGGCTTTGTTTACTTTGAGTCTTGATATTTCTTCGTAGACGCTACTGGGCGTAAATTCGAAATCTTGAAATGGGTCTTTCTGATTATCTCCTTTCTGCAGCTGTGGACCAGCTCCCGGCATTTCGCGGGTGAACACTGAACAGAAGTATTGGTTTAGTAGTTCTGCCTTCTCAGAATCTGATTCCGCAAAGTTACCGTCCGATTTCTTCAGGCGTACTATCCCATCTTTATTTCTTTTCCTGTCGCTAATATAGCTGAAGAAAGATTTATCCCCTTTCTTAATTTTCCGTGCTAGCTCTTCCTCCATTCGGAGTTTGGCCTCTCTGAC
Source organism: Geotrypetes seraphini (assembly GCF_902459505.1). Classification (NCBI taxonomy): domain Eukaryota; kingdom Metazoa; phylum Chordata; class Amphibia; order Gymnophiona; family Dermophiidae; genus Geotrypetes; species Geotrypetes seraphini. Next base: position 680,117 of record NC_047099.1, on the reverse strand, counting down.
TGCTGTTTTGACAGCTTTAGATCTCTCTAGATAGTCCTCTTTTGCCCTCTCTCTGCCTAAGTGTTTGTAGGTGATAAATGCGTCTTTTTTCTGTTTAACTAGGTCTGAAATTTCTTTACTGAACCATTGGGGTCTTTTGTTTCTCTTGCGTTTATTTACTGTTTTTACGTATCGGTCTGTTGCTTCGTGTAGTATGGACTTCAGAGACATCCACATGTCCTCCACATTGTCAGATCTTGCTTGTTTATGTAGCTCCTGGTGGACAAAATCTCCCATGCGGTTGAAGTCTGTGCCTCTAAAGTTGAGAACCCTTGTTGCTGTGTTTGTTTTAGGAAAACCTTTCTTGAGGTTGAGCCATACCATATTATGGTCGCTGGAGGCTAGTGTGTCTCCTACTGAGACTTCCGTGACGCTATCTCCATTGGTGAGAACTAGGTCTAGTAGTGCCTGGTCCCTGGTGGGCTCCAATACCAATTGCTTGAGATTTGCTACCTTTATGGAGTTTAATATTCTTTTGCTGCTACCCGTAGTCGCGGAGAGTGTGTTCCAATCTGCATCTGGCATGTTGAAGTCTCCTAGCATTACTGAGTCCCCGCGCAGTGTGATGTTCTCTATGTCCTCGATTAATTCTATGTCTTTGTCCTCCTGTTGCCTGGGAGGTCTATATATCACACCAAGGTATAGGCATTTTTCCTTTCCTCTGGCCAGGTTCACCCAGATGGATTCCCCGGTGTATCTAACATCTGTGATTCTGGTGGTTTTGATGCTTTCCTTAGTGTATAGTGCTACTCCTCCCCCCAATTTTCCCACTCGGTCGCAAGAATGAAAAGAGTTGTCACAGAGGATGGGGTTAAAGGGTGTATGTGAGTTTTCTAGTCGGAGGTGGGTGGAAAGGGGTGCAGACGGGACTGAGGATACTCCGCTTGGGACATCTGCTTGGTTACTCACTCTTTGCAGGGGTGACAGGTTCTGTCCTCCATGGTGAAGTAAAAGCCATAGAAGCAGTTACAGATGGTGTCGTCGTAACCCCCACCTGCAAGAGATCAGCATGACATGACATTTCCTGTACTGGCTTGGCCGGGCCCTGCATCGGGAGTGAAAACAGCCTTTACTCACACTCAGTCAGGATTTTGCCATTTTGGCACTCTGAGCAGTTCTTGCACTGGAATGTGTTGCCAGCCGATACCTGGTACTGACCCTTTGGGCATCCACAGACGGTGCCCTGAGTGGAGGTGCACTCGGACTTCTCCACCTGTCCCAAATCTGTGACGGAGCAAATGGAGACACTGGTGAGGGGGGAAGGAAGCGTCAGAGACTAACGTATGCAACATATAACTACGGCACCCTCCAAATGTCAGTCAGCTCAAAGTTGGGGCCCAGGCCATGAAATCAGCCATCAAAGCTGATCATGTTCTAATTTGCATTGTGCAGACAAGATGTTGCTCTGGCCTATGCTATAAAGTTTTATTTCTGATGAAAAAATTATAGTGATTAATACCTTTTTGGCAATTATAACACTTCGAGCATTTTCCAATGTAATTCTCCACATCTGTGTAGGTCCTATTTCGACATGGTCTGCACTCAGTCATCAGCCCAGTTCCTTTACAATGTGAATACCTATAGAAACCTAAAAAAAATTAAATTGTCCATATCAATCAATATAGAACAGGAAAACCAGAGAAGGAAGTCATGCTTTCTGTTAAACATATTGCATTAAGAGTGTTCACTTCAGTATCAAAACATTGCAGTTGCAAGAATTTTACCAAAAGCAGAGAGAGGAAATGTCTCTCTGGTACCAGCAGGAGGCGCACTCCCTAGGCTGCAGCTGTCAATGATAATCCCTAGGACTACAGAGAGCAGAAGAAATGGAAGTATCTCTCTGGGACCAGAAGGATTGAGAAGAATCCCTGGGACTGGGAATATGGAGAATGGAAGTGATTCTCTGGACGCAGCAGGACAGGAGGCCTTCTCAATATTTTTTTTTAATTTTTGTTACCTCTCTGACATTTCTTGCAGCAGAATTGTCTACTAGGGTCTAAGTGCTCATCGGATTTGCAGTCAACATTCCTCCTCTTCCTCATAGAGTTTCTGGAGAAGTTCCCATGTCCCAGTGGTGCTCCCTGAATTAGGATTGCCTCTGGCAAGGAGATATCCCCAGGGATCTCAGCAGCCAGCAAGAGATGTATATTCATAAAGACCTGGGACAAAAAGAATCGTGATTAAATCACAGAAACATGCATAGACAAAGAATTTGATGAAAACATAACTGATGTGAAATCCTGAGGCAAAAGGAGTCGAGTGAGAGTAATGCAAAGGGTTGAAAGACAATTTGTTTTGTCCTTTAAGTATCCTGCAAGTATCTGACCTACTCGTGGCATTCCCTTCCAAATTTATTTTTAATTTAAGCCTCTTATTAGCAAAATTATAAATCCCAAAATAAAAAACCAAGATAGTATTGGCCTCAGGTACACTAAGGGGCCTCTTGCTTAGCACATCCTTACAAGGGTCATTGCCATGCACTAAGGCCATTTTTACCACAAGGGTAAAATGGCTGATATTTCTATTTTCAGCATTAATGGCCATATGCCTCCACTGTCCTCCATTTTGTAGGTGGTAAGGACTGACATGCTAATCAGTGAGAGGCAGTGTAGCTTCACTAACCAATCCCATGCAGAGCCGCTACCAAGGTTAACAGATACAGTTTATTTTTAGGGAACGGGTAGCATGCACCAATCCCAAAATTGCTGCTAAACACCTAAGCATCCCCCTTGGTGGCATTTTTTGCAGCAGTAAGTGCTTGCCTTAGCTTAGAAAAAGGCCCCTGGCAAAAGGAAACTACTGAAGTCAACTCATCTTCAGTTACTGAGAAACATCTGAGCTAAATCCTAATCTCAATTCCTTGTAACAGGTAAACACAAACTTTACATCTTGTAATATTCACACAACCCAATTAGGGAATGTCTCGATATATAGCAGATAATCTTCCTGAACACCAGAGGGCGCTTTCTGTCAACTAGCAAATATGCAGTTTCTCAGGGACAGGGGGAGGAGATTTGTTGTATATATTTCTTGAAACATTATAAAAATATTGAAGTAAAATAAATTTTGTATAACTACACACTACATCATTAAGTCATTATTAAGATGGACTTGGGGAAATTCACCACTTATTCCTAGGACGAGCATCATTAAATCTGTTTTACTACTTGGGACCTGGGTTGGCCACCGTTAGAAACAGGATCATGGACTTGATGGACCTTTACGGAAAGGGTGGTAGATACATGGAACAGTCTCCCGGAAGAGGTGGTGGAGACAGAGACTGTCTCTGAATTCAAGAGGGCCTGGGATAGGCACGTGGGATCTCTCAGAGAGAGAGAGAGATAATGCTTACTGTGGATGGGCAGTTCTATGACCTCACAATGCAGGTGCAAAGAGCCTTAGCCTATAGGAAGAGGAGATGCAAATGTTAAGAGCCTTAGCCAATAGGGAGAGGAGGAGACAGTGGATGCTACGGATGGGCCATTTGGCCTTTATCTGCCGTCATGTTTCTATGTTTTCACAGTGTCTTCTATTTTCCAAAAAAACGCCTCATCAAGGGGAACGCTTAGGTGTTTTGCAGCAATTTTGGGACTGGCCATTTCCAGTGACTGGAGTTTTTCCAAGCTGGCTAGCACCTGGCCAGTTAAGACAATATTCAGATTTAACCAGCTACAGCTTAGTGGGCAAAGTTTTACTTGGTCACCATCATGGAATCATTTTAATATGTATGTTTTAATTGTGATCCACTTTGGTTTAAAGCGGAATGAAAAATTTTAAAAATGAATAAATGGCCACAAAAAGCCTGGCCAACATCTCTAACCACCCCTACTCCTTTTTACAGGAGCTCAGAGGACTTAGTCAACTGGGGTTCATAACAGCTGCAACGGTGTTTCTAGAGGACTGCTGTTACCTGATTATTTTTATTGTTATAATTGTTTGTTAACTGTTTTCAACTTATTCTTGTTGTAGAAAAAATGTCAAACATGGAATAATAAAAATAAAGTTTAAAACCAAACAAAAAAATGGTGGAAGCTAAGAATTAGCCTATCTGCTTGCAGAGTTGAGGTATCTGCCTTGCTGTAGAAAAGATCTGGCAACAAGTTCAGACTGGAGCAGTTCATTCACCTTAATCTATGGCACAAAACAGGATGAACCACCCCAGTTCTCTCCAGACTGCTTGCTGTCTCTCATACACTCTCCAAGGAGCAGAGTCTCTTGCGATGGGAGAGAGGGCAGATAGCCAATCTGTTCTGGGCTGGCTCCTGGCTCTCCTGTCTCAGAAGGAGTTAAAATCATAGTAGCAACTCAGCCTTAGGGGAAGAGGAGGGAGTTTCCCATAAAGAGACTGGCAAAACGTCAAGCAGAATATTAGGCAAGACAAGAGAACAAACAGGAAGTGGGGGGTGAGTTCCTGACAACTCCCAGCTAATACGACTCAGAACCAAGTGGCGAAGGGAGGACCTAGGCAGAGACTAAACTCGAGCAGACAACACTAGATCTATTTCACTTCTGAGATTCTTTAAATATAGTCAAATAGTTCGTAAATACCTGAAAACTTGGTTATTTTCAAAAGTGTAAAATTTCTCTCTCCTCCTTTTTCCTTATTATTCATTCTACTGTAAAGGTTTAGTTTAGTTCATATTCATTATTTAATCGGACGCTCGCCTCCAGAAACTCCTTAAACACGCAATGAGTTGGGGAAGGGATAAATATTTTTGTGTATTCCAACAGGTTTGCCAAAACCGTTTACAGCTTATTAAATGATGGCTCTTAAATCCCAAAATTAAACATGGCACAGTAAAGTCCAAATCAGAGACTGAAGTCTGTAACTCTCTGCTTCATTTCCTCAAACAGGAAACACCAAGCTGAGCCCAGGAGAGGAAGCAGCTTCTGTTTAGAAAAGAAGGCAACCCCCGCTGCTGCTGCGACGGCCTCCCTTTCCAATGACTCTGTCTTTGGGAATGCGACAGAGGAGGAAGCCACCCAAAGCAGTGCCCTGCGCTCCATCCAAGATCAAGGGGATCTCGCCATTGGCAGATGAGAGAACGCAGCCCATACTATTCCGCCAAATCATCTGACCCCCGCCATATGCCAGAGCAGGGTCTGAAACTCTGTGGTGCACTAACTGATTAGCGTGGGTGTTAGTCTATGGACACATTCGCACGCGCTAATCGGTTCAAGTTTATTTCGTATTTGATAAAATTACTTTTTTCAAAGATTACAAAGCGATGAACAACAAATAATTTTCAAATAAGGGAGACATACAATATAGGGATGGACAGACATGTGCTTTGTAGTTTAGGATCATCAACAAAGTGGGTCATCATGATACGATATATTTTATTGCTATTTCAGTTTCTAATAATGTACTTTACAAGAGCAACTTATGGTTAACGTTTCCTGACCCTGATGAAGTACAGAAACATGGATTCATGTTGGGAGGAGAAATTCAGATACGTTAATCTAATCTAATCTAATCTAATCTAAACCTTAAGTTTATATACCGCATCATCTCCATGAGTATGGAGCTCGACACGGTTTACAAGAACTTAAAATAGTGGGTAGAGAAGAAGAAAAAGAATTACATGAACTTATGTGTAGAAGGGGGAGAGAAAGGGGGGAAGGATAGAGTTACAATTTGCTGAAAAGCGTAAGTTGCTCTTGTAAAGTACATTGTTAGGAACTGAAACAGCAATAAAATGAAGAAACTCGATGGGATCGATGCAGACCCTGGCCGGATCCTGCTATGAAATACAGCAGCGTCTGGGCCATCCCCAGCTCCACATTCCCTTTCCACTCTCCTCCACTAGGACTGTCGCTGTCTCCTCCGAAAGCCTCTTGCTCATTCAATACCTTTGCATAAGGCGGTGTGGTTGCTACTCCTCCCTAATGTTCTGTCCATTGCTATTCTCAATTGTGGTTCGTCCATTTGTTCCTGTACGTTGTACTATGTCATTCGTTTTATTCCCCAAATTTTTATTTTTATATTGTAATCTTGCTGAAGGGCTGTCGGGGATAAGATTTGTCTCTTTGCAGATGATACCAAAATCTGCAAAAGAGTAGACACGCCAGAACAACAGGAAGAAAAACCTGGCGAAGCTGGAAGAATGGTCTGAAATTTGGCAGCTAAAATTTAATGCTAAGAAATGCAAGGTCATGCATTTGGGTTGCAAAAAAGTTTACATATTATATATGGGTAATTGTTTTGTTCCCGGAGCACGTGGCTTGCTCAGGATCAAAAAGAATTCTTCACACCCAAGTAATTTAGGTGACTTAGCGTGAACAGTGGACATCACAGGAGCCAACTCTGTGGGTGCTTGACTAAATTCCTTGATCGTGTCCAGGGAGAGAGAATTTCCATCGGGCAAAGCTCCCCCAGTTGGCTGGATATTGTCACAAACCCGAGCCCAAGACCGGCCTTGTGCCAGGGAAGAATGATAAAAAACACCCCCTGAAACTAGTCCGGGCTAACCATGTTGTCCCTGTTAGGCAAGAACAAGAACCGGAAGCACAGGCTGTGTTCAGTCCTAATGCAGAACACAGCCTGATGAAAACTGGTAGGGCCCCTTTAAATCCTCCATTTTGTGGAAAGCTGGCTAAGCAGGGGAAAAGGCAACCACAGCTGAAGGAAGTTCAGCCCCGGAGTAGGGCTGGGCGTGGTACAGCAGCTTGGCAGCATTTAGAGAGCTGGCTGACCAAGAGGAAAGGAGACGGAGGAGAAGCTCTCAGGTGGAAGGAGCCTCCAGGTCCCCCTGAGACAAGGGACATTGAAATGTTGGACACAGAACCAGATGATACAACCCTAAAAATCCTGAAGGTGAAGCTATGGAATGCAACACTTTACCAGAGGTGGGATTATGTGAAGAAATGGAAATCAATTAGTTTGGAATTGTTTTTTTTTGTGCTGAGTTTTGTTGAATGTTTCCATTTCTGTTGAACATGAGGATTTTCTTGAAGGCTGCTAATTAATGGAATGGATGCTAGCCAAGGGTTTTGCTGGTATGAGAAGTTTTTTTTTCTCTTGCTTATCAAGAGCTGCTGTGAAAGAAACTTCAGCAAGTTCTTTCCAGCAGGTGTGAATATCCTGGAAGCTTGAGACAGGATTTACACAGTACCATGATGAATAGTTTGCAGGTTTCTTTTCCTTTGATAACAAGGAACCCTTTGACAAATCTACCAATCTTTTGTTACTGCATTTAATGAGGCAGCGCTGCACAGTGCAGTATACCATACATAGTTTGCCAATTTCCAATAAGACTCTGGAAGAGTCAAGGACTATCAAGAGACTTTGTTACACCTGGAACATTGATAAAGAACTTTGGAACAGATATCCAGACCAGGCTGGTTTCTAGCATATTATGTTGTATGTTTTTGCCAAAGAACTTTTGGAATACATTTTCTTTTGATGCATTTTTTTTGGACTTGCCAGTTGAACAATAAATTTGATTTTTGTTTCTTTACTTACCTGTGTGAGGCCATCCTGTTTGTACACATAGGTTAAGTTTATGCACAACAGGGACTTCCTCCATCTTGAGGAAGCACGCTGGGGAGAATATTGTAAGCGTGGGCCGGTTACCGTGAGCCTTGAGGGCCGGCCACGCTACAATATTCATTGATAATAAGCTTTTCCAATATCACTCATTAAATACTGTGAGCTTCATTCACTAACGGTTACTTATTACATATCTTATACAATGGCCCCTGGGATAAATAATGTGCAATGAGGATTTTAGCCTATGTTTACTGTTAGTAAATAATCTATTTTTGCATCTTTTCACTTTATATTCATAATATTGTACAGTTTAATAAAGTGCAAAGGTAGCAAAAATGCATTATGCAATATAGCACATGACCATCTCCAATTGCTTTTAGCAAAAGTGCGGTTATGGATTCATTTACCTGTACAGCGACGTGTTTGATAGCTTTTAAATGTTTATTTGTTTCATGTATGGGGTTTAGTGAACTGCCTAGGTTTTTAGGTGGTGTATAAATTATTTAAATAAGTAAATAAATACAGTTTTCCAGTTTTGTTGCTGTAACATCAACATAACAGTAAAGAGAAATGTTTTACAAATGTTCAGAACAATCCGGAACTAGGGAAGAGAAACTCTAAAAGAACATTACATTGATGACGTCCCATACCCGTAGTGCTTCACAATGACCCAGAGGATCTGCAGTTTTCTAGACATCACTATTATGATTAATATAAGAACATAAGAATGGCCTTACTGGGTCAGACCAATGGACCATCTGGTCCAATATCCCGTCTTCGCGGAGGCCAATTCAAGTCGCAAATACCTGGCAAAAACCCAAATAGGAGAAGCATTCCATGCTACCGTCCCATGCCTGTCTCAACAGCAGACTGTGGACTTTTCCTCCAGGAACTTGGCTAAACCTTTTTGAAAACCAGCTACATTAACTGCTCTGGCAATGCATTCCAGATTTTAACTATTCTCCTCCTATTGGTTTTAAAAGTGTTACTCTGTAATAGAGAATCACACGGTGACAAAATTCATCACCGTTCCCGTCCCCGCGGATAACCGCAGGAAATAATCCCATGTCATTTCCTTCAACACCAGCATTCTTCAAAGCAAAGCTTGCGGGTCAGTGGTTGTGGCCATTCATACTCTGATTCTTCTCTCTCTCCTTAAAGAATGACATGAAGATGGTTTCCCGTGGTTATCCGCGGGGACGGTGATGAATTGTCACTGTGTCATTCTCTACTCTGTAACTTCAAGAGTCCCCTAGTCTTGATGTAGTGAATAACAGTGCTGTCCATAGCACTAGTTAATGACAAATCTATGCCACTGAGCGGCTTTACTGTCACTGAAAATTCACATCCTTTTCCTCCTCTAATAAAGTGTTTGGTGACTGTGAACTTGAAACAAAACTGTGACATATAATTCAATGCGAGAGTGTATGTGCTGCCCCTGAAATACTTAATTGGGCCAAAAACAAATCCACGAATGTGTGTCAAACCCTTATCTGGGTTAAATCCCCCACGTTTCAAATTCTTCTTTAGGGATTCATTGCATCGTAGGTCTTAGGACCTCTTCTCTCGGTGTCCTGATCTCCTCCCATGGACTCCCAGATCTACCTCTCTACACCCCAAATTTCTCTGCCTGTTTGGCTGGCATTGCTGCCTGGATGTCCTGCCGTTATCTGAAACTATTTAATCATATAGTGAAGAACTCATACAACAGCGAGACCACTCAGGGCTCGAATACTCTCCTGGCCCTAGAGCTTAACATATCAAACCGTCACTGGCCCAAATGTTTCATTTTATTTTTTTTGTATACTTATTTTAAATTATTTTCTAGGTAACTTCTCCCCATATTAGAAATTTCTAAACTGTAAACATTTCACATAGGTCAAAAAATATATAAAACACTTAGTTTTATTGTTTTAAAACACTTGGTCAGGGGCGGTCATCCTTACATGTTTCGCCGTGTGCTGTATCAAGGATGCCCCAACTACCTTAAGCGTTGCCACCATTCATCCCAGACTAAACATGTCCACGATTGAGCTGCTCCTCTTTCCTTCTAAACCCTCTGCTCCTCGTTCCAGTCTCCTTTGCTTGCAACCTTGGCGTCATCTTTGATTCCGACCTCTCATTTTCTACGTACATCCAACAAACTGTTAAGGCCTATCGCTTCTATCTCTACAACATCACCCAAATTCACCCCTTCTGCTGGAGCTCACGACCTGGACCCTTGACCTCACGCTTTAGACTACTGCAATTTACTTCTAACATGTCAAGCTAGGATGTCTCTGCTTCAAGGTATTATCAGGCCTAGCCCCTAAATACATAATAGACCTCTTCTCATTCCCAACTAACAGACATGAGAGAAGAACACACCTGAAATTCGTTTCCCCACCGGCTGGAGGATGCAGATATAAGAGACATCATCAACAACTTCTATCGTACCAAGCAGCCGTATGGGGCAAAGACCTAGGAAAACTAATCACACACTCAAACAACTATAGCGAATTTAGGAAACACCTAAAAACATACCTGTTCGCAAAGTACATAGGTAACGAATAAGGACAATAGCCCCCTTCCTAATTCCACCCACATCTGATCTTGCAAACTGTTAACCTCTAATATCTAAACTATGAATGTTCCAATCAATTTATGAAACTTTTCTAACTCATCGTAAATAGCACGGAACTTCTTGGTCCGGCAGTATATAAACTGTTGTTATTATTAATGTTGTTAATTTCAGATGTTCACTGTTATACTCTGTAATTCGCTGTCTGTACAGTTTCTCCTCATTGTAAACCGCCTAGAAGTCGCAAGATTGTTGGCGGTATATAAGAATAAAGTTTATTATTATTATGTCTCTCTCTAAACCGTCTCTCTTCCCTGCAATCTGTGCAAACCTCTGCTGCACGACTCATCTTCTACCAACCTCGCTCCGCTCATGTCACCCCTCTCCTTAAGTCACTTCATTGGCTCCCTATCCGCCTTCGCATACAATTCAAACTCCTATTGCTGACCCACAAGTGTGTTCATTCTGCTGCTCCTCAATATCTCTCCTCTCTTCTCACTCCTTATACACCTCCCAGAGAACTCCGTTCCTCAGATCAGCTGCTCTTAGCTATACCCTTCTCCTCCACTGCCAATTCCAGACTTCGTTCCTTTCATCTAGCTGCCCCATATGCTTGGAATAAACCACCAAGCCCGTTCCCTTACTTTGTTTAAAAGCAGACTGAAAACCCACCTTTTTGATGTAGCCTTCAATCCATAACCCTACTCCTCACTGCCCTAGCTAGATTAACCACCAACCCTAACTGTATCCATGGCATCCTGTTTCTGTCTTGTCTGTTTAGATTGTAAGCTCTTTGTGACTCTGAACAGCGCTGCGTACGTCTGGTAGCACTATAGAAATAATTAATAGTAGTAACTTTCTTGTCATGAATTGCTGGTTAGGTTCATGGAGTTTTCGCTTGGGAATCCCTCATTTGTCGAGCTCCACTTCCGTGGAGATGATGCGGTATATAAACCTAAGGCTTACTTTAGTTTAATACGGTGAAACTTGCCATTCTCCCGAGTGCTCCGTTAAGCATCATCTTGATGTCATCGTTTGAAACAACTTTATTTAACTGACACTGAAGACAAAATTAAAACCGTTCCTTCTTTCACTCATTATGATACTACCTAACTTTATTCTATGCGTTATCATTTGAGGCAACTCTTAACTTACTCACAATGAAATAAAAATCAATCCATAATACATCTCTACTATTGTGTTATGTGTCGAATATTTGGAAGTCCACTTAATTTCTCCAAAACAACCTGACATGTAACTTAATTCTGGCAATTATGTTCCTGCTCTTGTCCAACATGTCCTTCTAATATCTATGCACTATTCGGTCACCATGTATGGCGTTCCAGTCCAATGTCTCATTGTCCCCATGGACCCACCGTTTCCAAATGGTTTACTGAAAGCTTCTATACTGCTACTAATGACTGGGAAATCAATTCAGAGCTTCTGTAAAGATGTTACAATACAGACATAATTAAACCCTAATCAATCTATTAGAATCGCGTATTGTGCTCTATGTTTGTCGTTAACATACTCATTTCCTGAAATCTAATTTCCTGGGCTTTCTGTGCTTTTGTCTATCATATCCTCTACAATTTTGGGTACCCTATCATGTTCCTAATGGGGGGCTAGCCAACTATCTCCTCTATGTTGTATTATTGACTAGAGTAGTCTGTGAAGAGGATGGTCTCTATCCCTTTCTTGAACTTTCCGGTGTCCTTTTCTCGTTTTAATTCCTTTGGGAGGGTGTTCCACCACCTCGGAGCCATCACGGAGAACATTTTGTATTTGATGTCTCTGAAGGAGGGAATTTCCAGCAGGTAATTTTGGCTCCAGCGTAGTGCGCGTGCTGATATGTGATGATGTAGTTTGACTGCTAGATATTCTGAGAGGTGAATGATTTTGGGTGTCATCAACAGGATCTTGAATTTCACCCTGCTTTCAGCTGGGAGTCGGTGTAGCTTTTTCAGTAGCGGCTGGTACTCGTCTGCCTCGGTTTTCCGCTGCTGCATTTTGTCCTGTTTGAATCTGCTTAATCATGTATTTTGGAATGCCCAGTAGGATCGCATTGCAGTATTACGTTGGCCGTTGCTTGATGGTGAGGTAGAGTTTAAGTGCTCTGACCCAGTAGGGTTTGTCACATGCATTTTTTATGATGCGTTGGATCATATGTAGGTTTCGGTTCAGCTATACTCCTAGGTTCCTCACCTCTTCCATGGATGATTTTATGGTTTTGCCATTCAGAGTTAGTTGGTATCTTGGGCTATTTCCTTCCCATTTGTTAGTTAGCCATAGTTCTGTTTTCTCCTTGTTGGCTACTAGACTTTTTATTTATTTTTTTTAATTCACTTTACATTTTATTGTAAACCGCTTAGATTTACCTGGGTTTTAAACTGAACTTGAACCATTTTCCTAAGCCTGCTTTGACCCTCTGCTTAGCTTTCACATTTTTTTCTTTAATGGGCTGATCAGTTGAATGTCGCCTGAGTAGATGTAGCGTTCCCATCCCCAGCGCATGTTGAAGTGCAAGGGTGACATAGCGGATCCTTGTGGTTCCCTGCATTGCCCGCCATTCTGCCCTCGTTAGGCTTTTTGTAAGAAAGGATTCTACCCATGCCATGATGTTTCCAAGAGAAAAATCCAATACTGTTCTGGAATGGTTAACCTCTGATGTCTGTCACCCCCAATAACATTGGGTGTGATACTTGATGCCAAATTGAGAATGAGGGCACAATGAGAACAGTGCTTACTGGGATTTTCGGGAAGTTTTGCAGAGTATGGTGATGTCAAAATTGGACTACCGTAATGCCTTGTACTTGGGTATGGCAGCTAGTAGGGTACGAGCTTTGCAAATTGTGCAAATCTCTGCTGCTTGTATGTTGAGGGGGGTCACATTCTGATCACATATCCCCCATATTAAAGACACTTCATTGGCTTCGGAGAAGGTTATCATGCTGCTGTACTGGGCCTCACCTGGAGTACTGCGTCCAGCACTGGTCGCCATACATGAAGAAGGACACGGTGCTACTCGAAAGGGTCCAGAGAAGAGCGGCTATAATGGGTAAGGGGCTGGAGGAGTTGTCGTACAGCGAGAGATTAGAGAAACTGGGCCTCTTCTCCCTTGAAAAGAGGAGACTGAGAGGAGACATGATTGAAACATTCAAAATACTGAAGGGAATAGACTTAGTAGATAAAGACAAGACTGTTCACCCTCTCTAAGGTAGGGAGAACGAGAGGGCACTCTCTAAAGTTGAAAGGGGATAGATTCCGTACAAACGTAAGGAAGTTCTTCTTCACCCAGAGAGTGGTAGAAAACTGGAATGCTCTTCCGGAGTCTGTTGTAGGGGAAAACACCCTCCAGGGTTTCAAGACTAAGCTGGACAAGTTCCTGCTAAACTGGGACATATGCAGGCAGGTGAGGCTGGACTCATTTAGAGCACTAGCCTTTGACCTGGGGGCCGCCGCGTGAGCAGACTGCTGGACAGGATGGACCACTGGTTTGACCCAGCAGCGGCAATTCTTATGTTCCAATACAATTTCATATACATTACAAATCTATGGTAAACTACCCAGATATTTCAATGATATTTTGCAAAGATCTAAGCCAGGGTGTACATTGAGATCTGAAAAATGCAAGTTACTGGATGTGGGAATAAGAGGCAGGTCCAGTTCCATGGAACAGTATGTGAGAATGTGTTAAGGTTTAGGAAGTTATTAAAATCCAATTTTTAAGTCATTGAAACAAAGACTTTCTATATTTAGGAAGATTTTTGTATTATGCTGCTCCTAAAGATGTTTTGTTTGTTTTTTTGTAAATGTTTGTTTAATGATTTTGGATGTTTTTACTTTGTCACCTAGATTTTAGGCAAAAAATATTTTAAATAAATAAATAAAATAATAGATTTTTTTACTTGTTCTGCCAATTCCAGACTTCCTTCCTTTCATCTAGCTGCCTCCTATGCCTGGAATAAATTACCCGAGTTTGTCTGTCAAGCCCCTTCCCTTGTTTAAAAACAGACTGAAAACCCACCTTTTTGATATAGCTTTCAATCCTTAATCCTCCAACCGTTCCCCTTAACTGTATCCATGACATCCTGTTTGTCTGTTTAGATTGTAAGCTCTTGGAAGCAGGGACTGTCTTCTTTGTGACTCTGTACAGCGCTGTGTGCGTCTGGTAGCGCTATAGAAGTAATTCATAATAGTGGTGTGAAGAGTTTCAGTCTTTGGGAGGCAGAGCTGAGATTGTGATGTCATCATGCCTCATTCCACCAATAAGAGCCAACCTCATCAGTGATGTCACAATGGCTTGATTGTCCTGTAGTCCCCTCTGCCCTCCAACCCAGCCAGCAGATTAACCCGTCTCCTTAACTGTATCCATCACATCCTGTTTGTCTGTTTAGATTGTAAGCTCTTGGGAGAAGGGACTGTCTTCTTTGTGACTCTGAACAGCGCTGCCATCTAATTTGATCAAACTCATGGTTGGCATTTCAAAAATGTTCAAGCAGAGGATGTGTCATAGTTTCAGTATTGAGCCTACTCCGATGTTCACTTAACCCAGTGGTCTCAAACTCGCAGCCTGGGGGCCACATGCGGCCCGCTAGGTACTATTTTGAGGCCCTCCATATGGTTATCATAATCACAAAAGTAAAATAAAACAATTTCTTGATCATTTGTCTCTTTAGCTATAAATGACAATATTATTATTAAGACTTAGCCAAAAGGAAAGATTTATAAACTATAAAGAGTTTTACCTCATTTCTTTAATAAGACATTAACTATGTTTTTTCTGAGGCCCGCCAAGTACCGACAAATCCAAAATGTGGCCCTGCGGAGGGTTTGAGTTGGAGACCACTGACTTAACCTAACCTTCGTGGAGATTTTAAATTGTATGTCCACCGAAAGATAGCCAAAGAAGGACTGAATGCCATATCGTTTGGATTCTTCCTCCCAATGGCCATCACTTTGCATTCGTCTACATTACGGGCTCCTTTTACTAAGGTGCGGTAGGGCTTTAACAGGTGGAATAGCCCCGCGTGCCAGACCTAGCGCACCTTAGGAAAAGGAGCGCTACATTTCGTGTCCTTGGGATGTCTTCTCATTTCCTAAGGTCGTTGTGTCCTTCACTTGTCATTTGTTATAGTGAGAATACAAGCAGAAATAAAAGGAAAATGATGTTTCTTTGGGACTAACTTAATCCACAGGCTCCAACCTTTTGGCTTTCAGTGTATTACATTAGTCCAGGAAGTGCTGAAAAGTTCTCAGCCCAACCCAGACGAAAATGAAGCCATGTCAAAAACATCGACTGTCGCTTAACTAAGCAAGAGAACGCTGGTTTAAGCTAGGCTGGCTCGGAATTTGGGCTGAGACCTTGTCATCCGGTCACCATCGGCATAGATCGTCCACCTTGAAAGACTAAACCCAGTCTAAACCCTGGACTAAGAGACTTCAGAGACTCAACCCTGGACTAAGAGACTTCAGAGACTCAGCCCTGGACTAAGAGCCGATGAAGCCGCTTCGCTCCGTCCCGGGCCTCCTAAGCTGGGCTAGTGGCAAGCACTTTAGGACGGACTCACCAGCCAAGCGATTGCAGAGCCCGGCATGTTGGGGACCCCGGTGGCTGCTCACTCTCCCGTCGCCCCGGGCCCACAAAGCATCTTCTGGCCCCCTCTTGCGAAAGCCGTCTCGGAGTTTGCAGCAGGAAGTGGGTCAAGAGCAGAAGGAGAGGTGGAGCCGGAGGTTGCCGCCTCCTCTTTAACCCATTCCCAGCGCTGCTCAAGGTGGGCACCTCTGGCACAGGCTGAGACTGAAGCCCGGCCCCTCCTCTCCGTCTAATCTTCCTGTGGACGGGGGAAATCTGTCCTCGAGCCGTACACTAGGTCCCATCCCCTCCTAGAAACACAGAGGCTCGGTGGGCTGGCGGGTGGGCACATGGGGAGGGCCATTGGAAGGTTTCCTTCTATCTCCAACATCACCCAAATTCGCCCCTTCCTCTCTGGACCCTTGAGCTCAGGCTTAAGACTACTGCAACAGGTCTCTCCTCAAATCACTTCACTGGTTGCACGGGGACAGAAATCCCACCTCCATCCCCGCCCGTCCCCCTAAAAAGCAGCAATTCCTTCTGACAGGATCATCAATTCCACAGTTCCTTTTGCTCTTTTCCTGGTGGAATCTCTTTGGTGGACCCTTTTTTTGTTTTCTGTTCAGGTAATTCACTTATAAACCCCCTCTTTTACTAAGGCTGACGTGTCCATTATATGGGTGTCAGGTCAAAGGCGCGTGCAATTGAGCTCAGTGCGGAGGTGCACGCCGCACAAAATTACTGTTTTTACGCCGCATTGCGGGGGGTTGGTTACGTTAGATAGATTGTGAGCCCACCGGGACAGATAGAGAAAATGTTTGAGTACCTGATTGTAAAACCGCTTAGATAACCTTGATAGGCGGTATATCTTTATTTTCTCTTCTTTATTAATTTCCAGGTACTTTAGTTAGATTGTGAGCCTTCGGGACAGTAAGGGAATTTTTTAAGTACCTTCTTACTTCTCATTTATAATCTTAATGTATATTTTCTTCAAACCGCTTAGAACCTAACGGATGTAGCGGTATATAAGAAATAAATTACATTACATTACATATATAAAATCCTAATAAAACTTAAACTTAAACTTGTAACCCCCCACATTTTACTGAAAACTTCACTTTTTCCCTGTTTTTAGGGAAAAAGTTAAGTTTACAGTAAAATGTGGAGGGTTACAACCCCCCAAACCCCCCACAACGCCGGCGCGATGTCCATTAAGTAAACTGGGGGGGCTCCCCAACAAAACCCCCCGTCGGAGCCCCTAAAAACTGTAATTTTCTTCAGCGTGCGCCTCCGTCTTGCGCTCAGTTGTCGGCGCGCGCCTTTGTCTTTCGCCGACTTGTCTATGAACCCATTATATGAAATGGACGAACCCTGCTTCCAAAGCCTTCCATCCCCGTGGGAGTCCCGTGGGTTAGGGGGGGATTCCCACGATCCCCATTCCCATGCAGACCTCTACTACAAATGTGTTAATTCTCCAGCCTCTCAGTATCTCTCCTTTCTTCACGACCCCCCTCCATTCCTCAGATCAGCTGCTCTTAGTGTTCCCCTTCTCCTCCACTGCCAATTCCAGACTTCCTTCCTTTCATCTAGCTGCCCCCTGTGCCCCCGAGTTTGTCCATCAAGCCCCTTCCCTTCCCTCGTTCAAAAGTGGGCCTTCAATCCAAAACCCTACTCCCCACTGCCCATCAAACCAGCCAGCAGATTAAGAAGAAGAAGAAGAATTTATTTTCTTGTATACCCCCCCCCCCCCCCCCTCCAGCAGTTCTAGGCGGTTCACAACAGAGAAACTGAGACATTTCAGTTAAGAAATACAATATCCCAAAACTCACAACTATTATAAGTTCAGCATGAATGAAATACATCAGTTAAAAAACACCATCTTAAATATGTCATCATTCTTGTTTATCAAATCAGTAAGTTTTCAGTAATTTCCTAAATGTAAGATAAGAACCTGCTTGGCCAATCAACGGTCTCGTCCAGGAATTCATCTTCCCCGCCTGATATTCCAGTGTCCTGTCCAAGAAAGTCCTTTGGGTAGGGAAGTTGAACATACCGGAATTTCTAGTGCATTTTGTTGAATTGGACCGTTTCAGATAGGAACCAAATAAAAAGAGCCTCTAACCCCTGACATCCTGTTGTTTTCTTGATTGTAAGCTCGCGCAAGCAGGGACTCTCTCCTTTTTACAGCGCTGCATATGTCTGCTAGAACTCTAGAAATAATTAACAGTAATAGTTGTAATGTAGTTGCAGAGCGTGCAAGGACGTGTTTGGAAATTAGAACCACAGGTATAATGGGGTAAAACCTGGACTGGACCTACCCTATGGAGTGAGTCTGCAGCCAGTTGGCAATCCTATTTTATTCATTTTTTTTTTTTTTAATTGCATTTTGTTTTGAAAAATTACATCATACAACAATTAAATTAATATTCATTAGGGAGAAAGTTCTGAAATAGGAACATTTCGGCAAGGGCATAGGATGAAGTTAAGGGGTGACAGGCTCCGGAGTAATCTAAGGAAATACTTTTTTTAAAGAAAGGGTGGTAGATGCATGGAACAGTCTCCCAGAAGAGGTGGTGGAGACAGAGATTGCGTCTGATTTCAAGAAAGCCTGGGATAGGCACCTGGGATCTGTTAGGGAGAGGAGGAAAGAAACATGACGGCAGATAAAGGCCAAATGCCCATCCGCAGCACCCACCATCTCCTCCTTTCCCTAAGAGGAGATACTGGATGTTGCAGACGGGCAGACTGGAGGGGCCATTTGGCCTTTATCTGCCATCAGGTTTCTATAACCATAAAGTTCTATGACCTCACAATGCAGATGTAAAGAGCCTTAGCCTATAGGAAGAGGAAATGCAAATGTTAAGAGCCTTAGCCAATAGGGAGAGGAGGAGCTAGTGGTTGCTGCGGATGGGCAGACTGGATGGGCCATGGGGCCTTTATCTGTCATCAGGTTTCTATAACCTCACAATGCAGTTGTAAAAAGCCTTAGCCTACAGGAAGAGGAAATGCAAATGTTAAGAGCCTTAGCCAATAGGGAGAGGAGGAGCTAGTGGATGCTGCGGATGGGCAGACTGGATGGGCCATGGGGCCTTTATCTGTCATCAGGTTTCTATAACCTCACAATGCAGTTGTAAAAAGCCTTAGCCTACAGGAAGAGGAAATGCAAATGTTAAGAGCCTTAGCCAATAGGGAGAGGAGGAGCTAGTGGATGCTGCGGATGGGCAGACTGGAGGGGCCATTTGGCCTTTATCTGCCATCAGGTTTCTATAACCATAAAGTTCTATGACCTCACAATGCAGATGTAAAGAGCCTTAGCCTATAGGAAGAGGAAATGCAAATGTTAAGAGCCTTAGCCAATAGGGAGAGGAGGAGCTAGTGGATGCTGCGGATGGGCAGACTGGATGGGCCATGGGGCCTTTATCTGTCATCAGGTTTCTATAACCTCACAATGCAGTTGTAAAAAGCCTTAGCCTACAGGAAGAGGAAATGCAAATGTTAAGAGCCTTAGCCAATAGGGAGAGGAGGAGCTAATAGATGTTTCTCTGTTTTCTATTAATTGGAGAGGACGAGGTGGTGTGTGGCCCAGAAGCACGGGACAGGAAGCAGTTGGTGTCATTCGCTGCTTAACAAGCATGAAGAAAGTCAGAGTGAAACTGCTGAGCACAGCATAGAACAAATGCAGGATTTGGATACTTTGTTATATATGAGCACAGTGTAATTGTTTTGTGTTGATTTTATGTACGTTCGTACTGTAATCTGTTTTGGAACTAAAGCAGAATATAATTGTTTCAAATAAATAAATAGATAAACTACAAGTTCCAAGATGCAGCAGGATAAACCCTCTTGGGCAAAGTTTCAGTAGGGCCAATGCTGGGTTTTAGTTTCCTGCCCCAGTATAGTCTGGTAGTTCTACCCTTGAGATAAATGCTGTAGGTTCCTACAAGGCATCTGGATGGGGTTCTCAGAAATCCAGGACTGGCCTAAAATGACTTCACTAGAACTGGGCAGCTATATTATGGTCTATATCAGGGTTGTCCAACATCGGGTTTTCAGGATTTCTCCAATAAATTTGCATGAGATTTATTAGATGCAAATAGATCTCATGCATATTCATTTGGGAATCCTGAAAACCCAATCTGGCGAGGGCCGAGGTTGGACCCCCATGCTCTACGTATAGCGGTGTTTCTCAGTCAGGTTTTCAGGATCTCCACAATGAATATGCATGAAAGAGATTTGCATAACATGGGAGGCAGTGTATGGAAATCAAGTTTATGCTTCTTCATTGTGGAGATCCTGAAAAGGGGATAATCCAGGACCGAGTTGAGAAACACGGGGGTGCTGAGAGGGTTGTCTCTTCTGGTGTATGACAAGTTCAGAGCCCCTGGGAGGAACGTGTAGTGCAGAGGGTGAATCTCTTCATGAAAAAGGTAGTTAATAAATCCCAGTAAATAGTAACATAGTAGATGACGGCAGATAAAGACCCGAATGGTCCATCCAGTCTGCCTGATTCAATTTAATTTTTTTCTTCTTAGCTATTTCTGGGCAAGAATCCAAAGCTCTCCCCAGCCCATCCTAGAGATTACCAGGTCCTGGAGAGATGTCTCTTACAGTTTAGTGAGGATTTGATTTTCCGCCTTTCAGAAACAAAATCAAAGCAGTTTACAAGGTTGCTTCAAGGTTCTTTATGGCTTAGCCCCTAAATATATAACAGACCTTTTCTCTTTCTCAACCAACAGACATAGGCGAAGCTCACACCCGAAATTTGTTTCTCCACCAGTCAGAGGCTGTAAATTTAAAAGTCATCACCAACATCTTTTCTCACATCAAGCAGCTCTTTGGGGTAAAGACCTAGAACAATTACTCGCGCCTACTTCAGAAAACACATCTGTTCCTGAAATACTTAATAATAATAATAATAATAACTTTATTCTTCTATACCGCCACAATCTTGCGACTTCTAGGCGGTTTACAATCAAGAGTGCTGGACATTCAGCGAAATACAACAAGTAGATATTCAGAGGAAATACAGAGATCAGAGACCTCAGGAGGCAATAGTATAGAAATACAATTTGCTGAGCGAAGATGTAATATGTACATTTTAGTAGGTAATGTCAGACAGGACCTGTTGGGGATAAATAGCAACGTAAAGTTACTTTAAGATGAAGATAACAGATTATATTTATAACAGTGCTGTAAGTTCAGGTGGAATAGGGAGGGGGGAGGGAGAGGGAGAGCGGGTCAATTGTTTAGGTATTTCTGGAAGAGGTATGTTTTTAGGCGTTTCCTGAATTCCCAGTAGGCGAAAGCAGTTGGTCTAGGTCTTTGCCCCATAGGACTGCTTGGAGAGAGAGAAGGTGTTCGTGGTGTTTTTTTCATTTTGCAGCCTCTAACTGGAGGGGAAATGAGTTTTGGGTGTGTGTTTCTCTTGAGTTTGCTATTAGAAAATGCGAAAAGGTCCGTTATGTACTTGGGGGTCAGGCCGTAAAGTACTTTGAAGCAGAGGAAGGCAAATTTAAACCTTACTCGGGCTTCCATTGGTAGCCAGTGCAGCTGCCGATAGTAGGGTGTCACGTGGTCGAATTTCTTCAGCCCGAAGATAAGTCTGACCGCAGCATTTTGCATTATTTGGAGACGTCTCATATTCTTTTGTGAGATTGCTAGATAGGCAATGTTGCAGTAGTCAAGCTGACTCAGTATGAGGGATTGCACTAGGATTCTGAATGTTGACGTATCGAAGTATGATTTAATGGTTCTGAGTTTCCAGAGAGTAAGGAAACCTTTTCTGAATAGGGAATCCACTTGTTCCTTCATTGTTAGGCATTGGTCTAGAATAACACCTAGTATTTTCATGGTGGGCTGAATAGGGTAGTTGAGTTTATTGATGCATAGTGGGGTTTTATTGTTAAGCGGGTGAGGGGAGGCAACGAAGAATTTTGTTTTTTCTGGGTTGAGCTTGAGTTTGAAATCTGTCATCCATTGTTCCATCTCATTTATGGCATCGGATGCCTTGGGAATGGTTTCCGAGATGGAGTTGGCGAATGGGATGATGATCGTAAAGTCATCTGCGTAGCTGAATAGTTTTATTCCTAGTTGGGTTAGTTTCACACCTAATGAGAACATGTAGATATTGAAAAGCAGTGGGGAAAGCGGTGACCCTTGTGGCACTCCGGATGAGTTGCTCCAGGTGTCGGAGTGTTCGTTGTTAAAGCGTACCTGGTAAGAACGGGATGTAAGGAAGCCACGAAACCAGTTTAGTACCTCAGCTCTGATACCAATGGCGTCTAAGCATTGCATCAATCCTAGCCCTCAACAAATGATCTCTAGAACTGTCAATCACCAAGTCTATACTTTGTTGATTCCACTCAATCTGTAACATCTTTAATCATTGTAAACCGCATAGAACTTCACCGTCCTACGGTATATAAAAAATTGTTGTTATTATTATTAATACAATCAAATAAGCCACATGTCTTAAGGAAAGGAAGTCGAAAATATGGAGAGAAAGGACAGAGAAAACAGGTGACCACATCTCGGCAAAGGCCTGGCTCAAAACCTGCACCAACTTATCCAAATAAAGCACTGAATAACATTGACCGTCCACCACTCTAATCATATTTATCAAACTAATCGGGGTAGGGGAAGTTCTCGTATAATGCTTCTTTCTACCTTACTGGCATAAAAACCTCCCCTTTAGTGGGTTTTTTAAGCATCTGAGGCTTCTCCTCAATTAGTTTTGAACATACTCATAATTAGCGTGGTGGGAGTCTATGCTTTACAGTGGCTTTATTTGCATAAGGTGGTGGTTTTAACCACTGTCTCTGTTGATATTAAAAGATGCAACGTCAGAAGGGCCTTAAATCGGGGATAAGATGCTCCGTTCGGAGGGAGATGGGGAATGAGTTCCGTATAACTGGGGCAAGGTAGAAAACAAACAAGAGCAGGGTAGATCTGAGATAGAAACAAGGAATAGAAGAAAAAGGGAGAAGAGGAATGCAAAGACTGGGCGGGAGTGTATGGCGAGATTAGGAAAGTTGTTAGTAATTTCGGCAGTCCCCAAGTCACAGACGCCCGACTTAAGTACGACTCGTACTTAAGATCGCGGCTGTGGCTTCATTTGATTTCACTGAGCAGCATTTCCAGTGGCCGCCGTAGAGGGAACAGTGGCAGGGACAGTTGGCCCTTTTGTCCCTAACCCTTTGGGAGCAGAGGTAAGCAGCAAGAATCCTAAAATCTACAGGTTCTGAGTTACATACAAATCCGACTTAATCGTTCTTAACCCGGGGACTGCCTGTATACAGGTTTCTTGGTCTTGGAGACACATCTTTTATGGTGTAATACTAGACATTTCTTGAGGTCAGTAATTCCCAAAAGCTGGATCGTGGCCCCCAAGTGGGGCCTTGTAATCCTAATTTGGGGTCATAACCACAGTGAGAAGATCCCCCCTAGAGTGGCATCATCAGCCACTCTAGGGGGGGTGGGTGGGTATATTTTAATCTACACAGGCTGACCAGATGATACAGTTAAGTCTAGGCAGCTTATCAGAAGGTGGGGGCCACATTCGAAGTGTCCGCTGAAGGAATGCACTCATTCAAGTAAAGCTCGACTGATTTTAGCTGAAATATGGGCCAGAAAATCACTTTTCTAGGATATAATACAGGTTAGTAGGCTCTGGGAGAAGATCTCGGTGGTGAATAATACTTTAATAAGACAAAAGAAATTCTTTAAGTTGGAATGTGAAGTCTGATTGTTGCTGGCTGTCATTCTGCCTCTTAGAGATGAGCAATTAAATTACACGGATCTTTACAAGTGCTTTTATTACCCACGGACTTTTCTCGAAGCTGAGGGTCAGCCTCAGTGGGCCTTGTCCAGTGATTTAGCATAGCTCAGGGACCCCACTTGAAATATGAATGACAGAAGCCAAGTGTCAGCTGTTATCTCACCCCAGCTCCTGGATAGAGGTTTGACTATACAAGCCTCTTCCTTCCCCCCCCCTCCAATAAAGAAATAAAGATGTCTTCTGGTGGGATTTGAGGTAGTCCATATTGCACTGCACCCTATGTGCCGATGCTGTGACGTTTACACTTCTGGAGTGCTCTTTCGCTGACCCGTCACTCCTCCTCCTCCTCCTCCTCCTCCTCCTCTTTTGCATCTGTGGCTGTCCTGAGACTGGAGCGGTGGGAACACCCACAGTCAGTATCACATTCTGGCATGGCGTGCAGTTCCAGGCTCTCATATGTCGGCGGTGGGGTGATGTCAGCCACCACCTGCAGCTGTTGAGAATGGACTTCTTCTTGCTGAAACTCAGGATTGACGTGTCCCATGCGGGGTAGCGATGGTGAGGGAGCACAACTGGCTTCTTCCACAGCATCACGTTTTTTTGCACGATAACGTCGCAGAAACAGTATAATCGTGATTACCAACACATCAAAGACAAGTTCCCCCAGTTCCACCACAGAGAGCACAGAGGAACCAAACCAGAGACTCCACTGACTGCCACAGTTAGAGAGAAGTGATACCATCTGTGGAGACACGAACAGTAGTAGATTAATCAGTAAGAATCACCCCAAAACATTCTCAATTAAATTCTCAGAGTCCTCTCTTCAAGCTCTGTCAGTGACCCCACCTCCCACTGGTAATAGAGAGACTCTGCGTCCTGGGACGCCACCGCTGCTTGCAATATAAGCAGACAGAGCTTCAGGACTTACATTGATAGCTGGTGATTCCACCATGCTGCTGTAACTCAGTTCCTCAAAGTATATATTTAACTTGGCCACGTCAATCCTGTTAGAAAAGCGTAAAAACAGTTCAGTGGAATACAAGCCATAGCCAAGAAAGATTTATTTATAGACTGATTGATTGATCCAAAACAGATCAGCATATGATCTAATTAACATATCAAACACTAAATGAAAACCATTCTTAATGAACCAAATGTGATTGTAGCAGAGGCAGCTTTACCCTGCAGAGGGATCTTTGCAGAAAAGGAGCGTTTTAGGGGTTCCTCCGTTTCAGGAGAGTGACGGTGACACTGCACTTCTCTCTCTCTCTCTCTCTCTCTTATGTCACACAGTCCACGTCAATTCTTCATTTTTTGAAATCATTTGTATAAACTGAACGTTAGGGTATAATCAGACATTTACTTACTCATTTGGGGGTCACCTTAATAAAAGGACCCCTTGATTTTTTAACCCATCCTCCCAAAGTAGCTTAGAACGGGTTACAAATCAGGTAGTTGAGCATTTTCCCTCCCCCTCCGTCTAATGGACCTGGGGCAATGGGGGATCAAATGACTGGTCCAGGGTCACAAGGAGCAGTGCAGGACTTGAACCCACAACCTTAGGGTGCTGAGGCTGAAGTTGTAGCCTCACTCTGGGATTAGTGTGGGGTCTGGAATGGAGGTAGAAATGTCAGGATCACCCCCACTTCCACCTCTGCTGAAGCTCTGCTATCCTGATGTGCTGCCTCAGTGAAACAGCTGTATTCCTAAGAGGTGGCAGTTCAGGGCCTTGATCAAAGGAGATGACAAAGATCAGCTTCAACACAAATCCCTCTGACACCTTACTCTGGTTTTTTTTTTTTTCCATTTTGTGTTCTGGTTATTGGTTTGCTGTGGTGGTTAAAAATTAATAATATAAACATGGAAAGAGAAAAATGAAGGCAAATAAAGACCATATGGCCCAGCCAGTCTGCCCATCCATGCTATCTACTAATAATCTGAGAATATTTCTTTGAGATTTGGTTACGCCGGACTCAGTGTCTGTGACACTATTTACTTTCCCATCCAGTTGTAAGTCTTCCCACCTGCCACAAGGTGTCATCATACTCCAGATTTCAGGTGAGGAAGAACTTGTGCCTCATCCTCTCTCAGGAGGGTTTGGACAGAAGGAATCCAAAGAAGGGAGCCGAAGGAGCCTGGTCTTCAAACGAACCAATATAAAACATAGAAAGTGTCATCTAAACGTTCATGGGACTCGACACGGGCCGTGTTTTGGCTAATGTGCCTGCTTCAGGAGTCCTAAAAGATACATAATGAAATAATGATCTTAATAGCAAATTTAAAAAATACAATGATTACGAAACCAAAGTGTTAGATGGTGCTATTGATGTAAGTCAATGCTCATAAAAGCTGTACCACACTTTACACTAAACTGGAAAGGAATAACATAGACTAATAATGAGAACAAAATTACACAAGATGGGCGAAAATAACCACCAAAACATATATGTAATATTAAGATGCTTATTTTCCACATCTTCTTTGCACCGTCTAACGCTTTGGTTTAGTAATCATTGTATTTTCCTTTTATTTTTTTAATTCGCTATGAAGATCATTATTTCATTATGTATCTTTTAGGACTCCCTAGAGAAGAGGAGACATGATAAAAACCTTCAAAATCCTGAAGGGCATAGAGAAGGTAGACATAGATTCTTCAGACTGTGGGGAACCACAAGTACTAGGGGTCACTCGGAGAAATTGAAAGGGGACAGGTTTAAAACAAATGCTAGGAAGTTCTTTTTTACCCAGAGGGTGGTGGACACATGGAACACGCTTCCAGAGGTTGTGATAGGCCAGAGCACAGTACAGGGGTTCAAGGAAGGTTTAGATAGGTTCCTAAAGGATAAGGGGATTGAGGGGTACAGATAGAAGCAGAGGTAGGTTATAGAAATGGTCAGGAGCCACTTCACAGGTCATAGACCTGATGGGCCACCGCGGGAGCAGACCGTTGGGCGCGATGGACCTCTGGTCTGACCCAGTGGAGGCAACTTCTTATGTTCTTATGACTCAGTGAGAGATTAGAGAAACTGGGCCTCTTCTCAATTGAAAAGAGGAGACTGAGACGGGACATGATCAAAACATTCAAGATAATGAAGGGAATAGACTTAGTAGATAAAGACAGGTTGTTCACCCTCTCCAAGGTAGGGAGAACGAGAGGGCACTCTCTAAAGTTAAAAGGGGATAGATTCCGTACAAACGTAAGGAAGTTCTTCTTCACCCAGAGAGTGGTGGGAAAACTGGAACGCTCTTCCGGAGGCTGTTATAGGGGAAAACACCCTCCAGGGATTCAAGACAATGTTAGACAAGTTCCTGCTGAACCGGAACGTACGCAGGTAGGGCTAGTCTCAGTGAGGGCTCTGGTCTTTGATCTAAGGGCCACCGCGGGAGCTGACTGCTGAGCATGATGGACCACTGGTCTGACCCAGCAGCGGCAATTCTTATGTTCTTATATTTCTGAAGCAGGCACATTCGTGACACACGGCCCTTGTATGTTTAGATGACACTGTGCATGTGTTACATTGGTTCGCTTGAAGACCAGGTTCACTCGGCTCCTTCGCTGGATTTGTTCAGGGTGGGCGTTCTCAGTTATTGGCTTAGTGGACTGAATGAGGCAGGTTTGTACCATCACATTCTGTGAAAACCATCTCACCTCTTCTGTACATAGAAAAATCACAGAGCCAAACAATACACAGCATTTCAAAGTTTAATGTGAAGAGAGCACAAGTGAAAGCACATTGCCCGCTCTGGCCCTGAATCTATAAAAGATGCCTACAGTTAAGCCCAACTTAAGTTTTTTAATTGGTTTAATCAACGCCAATAATTGAAAGCACCATTAGAAACCAGTTTTGTTAAAAACCAATTAGCCGGTAGGAGTCTACACCGAGGCGCCTACGGAAGGGCAGATTTGGAGCGGAGTTTGGGCATGGACTGACTTAGGCACACTCGTTTAGGTCAAGGGAACTCTGGTTTAAATGGCAGTGTGTCTAAGGCTTCATCACCCACCTGCGCCTCAGAATGCCTAAAGGATGTTTAACAACCGCACTGAACGATAACGAGAAGTTAGACGCTGTTTATACAATCAGGGCCTCTGTGTACGATCACTTGCTGTGGCCTTCGGAACTGTGCAGTTTTCTATGAGCAGAAGGGGGGGAGGGCGCTGTCATTATCTGGCCTCTTTTATTGGCTGCAAGATTCTGTGTTTTGATATTTTTTTTTTTTTACCTTTTGGAGGTTAGGTTGTACTTATTCTGTAGAGACAACATGTGGAAAACCCATGCCTGGAAAGAGAAAGCACACAAATCTCATTATGGGCAGTCGGCTAAATCAGAGATCCCCCTACTAGCTGTAGAGCCCAGACTAGGCCTGCAGAATTCATTTATTCAGCCTCACATGTCTTCCTTCCTGTGTCTGCACAGAGGAAGTTTTATATATATATTTTTTTCAATTGTGATGAGAGGAGAAAAGCTGATGAGGTTTCCCAAGTTCTGACAAAGGGAAAAGAGCTGACTAGACCTACCCTGTGTGGGTAGTACAGCCGCACAGGGTACAATGGACTCAGGGACTCCAAAACTGTGCCCTGTTCATTGCCTTTCCTGCTTGGCTGTGATGCAGTGGGTGGAATAGGAGCTCCAACGGGCACCCTACACCTACCCCCATGAAGACCGCAGCTTGCAGAGAGACCATGTTGTCCTATCTATGAAAGATTGAGAATGAAGAAAAAGTGTGTGACTCTTGGGACCTTGTTGTATTACGTCATGCTAACCACTGCTCCAGGCTCTTGACTTTTCTTCCTCATTCCACTCTCTTTACGTCCAGTGTAGCACATCCCCACTCCCACCACAGATTCAGGGGAATAATTTACCTTTTGTCTTTTAGTTCCACTCAGCTGCTACAATGCTCACTTGGTGAGAATGAAACACAGGAAGTGGAGGTATTTCCTCAGAGGAAGAAGGAGAGTGGAGGATAGAGGTGAGAGGTTGGGATGAAAGGAGAGAATGATGTAGAGGACAGCAAGAGAGGAGGATAAGGTATAGTGTTATTCCATACACCCGCTTTAGGAAAATCAGGCATCAGAGATTCCAGCAGTGTTGCCCACTTCTAAGAAATATAGCAAGACTAGTACTGGCATTTCTGGTATGCTCCGAGAACCTTGTCCCCTGACTCCACCTTTTCCTACTATTTTCCTTCCCTTAGCAAACACTAAGGAACCCCCCCCCTCCCTCCCTCCACTTACTCAGAGGCATCCCTTCACAGTTACAGCCATGTTAACAGATTTAGCACACACCAAATCCCATGCATCCCACAGGAATATAACAGGTCCGTGGCATTTAGTTCTTGCTAAATCCATTAACCCCTTAGAGATTTGAAGTGGGTTATACGGTCCTCAATCCAAAAGATTGTATTGTTTAGGTTTGTAATAATGCATTCAATTGCAGACATATCTGTATAATTTCATATGTGCACAAAACAGGACTTCCAGTAGAGGGACACACTTGAGATTTAGGTTTTAAATTGGCTCCTATGGCCCTTTGCCAAAGAGATGCCTAAATCCATTAAATCTAAGAACTCGGAATCAATAACAGAGTTTTGTGCAGGAAAAAATGAAAACCATGGAAAATGGAGCGGTAGGCCTGGCTTCCCCCACAGGACTCACCAATGGAGCAAACGTCAAATAGCTGATTAAAAGCAGGAGGTGGATTAATGAGACCAACTAAGCAAAGAGAACGGAGACTGTTTATGGGTATCGTTTTCTGTGGGCAATTCAATTATTTTAATAGCTGAAAAATTCCCATGTCACATGCATGGCAACTTTCACATGTAAAATTTCAGTCCCAACCACACTGTAGAAAATAATTCCTGCTTTTCTTGGGATACCCTGGAGTGGGATCTTTGCTCTGGAAGAAGAGGTTTCAGATTATGGCTGGAAGAGAACATGACATACCTTGCTGGTTTCTGAGGGCCATCGAGAATATCCAGCAGTGAGTTGGTATTGAGAAACCCTGCAAGGCAAAGTATAATCAGAGGAAAATGAGGATTATGTGGCCATTCCCTGGCGATTTGAAAAACGGAGCAGGGAAAAGAGAGCAGACAGATGATCAGGAAATGGAGAATCGGCCAGTCCAGAGCGGAAAACAGGACCAGAGCTCAGTTGAATTTGGCCTGACACAGCAGATGGTGCTAGGAGGTCATGGGAGGGGAGGGGGATGCACACTTTTGGCTGTACTAGTGCCTAAGTTTCAGAATTTGCTCTCTTTATTTATAACTTTGTTTTCCCCTGTCTGTCCCGGTGGGCTCACATTCTATCTAATGTACCTGGGGCAATGGGGGGATTAAGTGACTTGCCCAAGGTCACAAGGAGCAGCATGGGATTAGAAGCCATAACCTCAGGGTGCTGAGGCTGTAGCTTTAACCACTGCATCACATGCTCCTCAAGTGTGTGGGTACATTTGTCCCACACAGATTTTAAAATGTCGGCGTGTAAGAACCATTTCCTTGCCTCTTGGTATTGTAGAAGCTAGTACTGTATTTTCTTATAGCCAGGAAAAGCAAGACAATTCAAACCTATTTACCCATATCGATATATGTTATATATATGTTGTAAACCGCTTAGAAAATGATAAAGAAATATACATTTTACTGAAAAGTTCCCTTACCTACAGGGTTTCCGGCATTTGGTGAAACACGCAAGCTCATCCGAAGAGAATTCACTGTTCAGCTTATAGTAGCAATGTCCTACAAAGATGAGAAAAATAAGTAGAATTGAATAGTCACCAAAAGAGCAGGAAAGCGCCTTCAGTTAGCAGCTTTAACCCGCAAATACACATCTCAGAAAGCCAAGAGTGAAGCAGGCCCTGAAGCCCTTGAAATAATTTGGACCATTCCACTTCATTCTCTGAAGCACTCTAATCTAATCTAATCTAAATCTTGGGTTTATATACCGCATCATCTCCACAGGTGGAGCTCGACACGGTTTACATGGTTAGGGAAGGGAACGGAACTCCAGTGGATTTATAGAAGTAAGTAAGAGAGAGGTTAGGTGTGATAGTACTAGGGGGGGGGACGGGTTACATTTTGGAGAAGAGCCAAGTCTTCAGAAGCTTACGGAATGGTAGAAGGGGGCTCAAGTCGCGGAGAGGGGAGGGGAGACTATTCCAGAGCTAATACCAACCCTGTGATGTAACCAGCATTGGTCACAGTCTGTATTAGCTAATGACGATGCACAGGTGAAGAAAACGGAAATATTCAATGCAAGTACAAAAGAAATCATGCAAATGAAAAGTTTCTTTACTGTATGACACAGAGAGAGGGAACTGAGAGAACTGGGCAATGTACATGGCGGAGGAGTTCTGAGATAGTCTGCAAGTCCCCCTAAGAAAAACGTAGAAAGATAACTCTCCAGGAGATAAGCAGAGATGGAGGGGTACATTAACCAAACATAAATATAGAGGGTGATCAGAAATGACAAGGGGACAAATTTCACCCATCCCCACGACTTCTTTTCCTGTCCCTGCCCCATTCCTGCAAGCTCTGTCCTTATCTGTCATAAGTGTCCGAGGCTTGTGCGGTTAAGGTTGAGCTTACAAGAATGGGACAGGAACAGCAACAAAAGTCACGGGGATGGAACAGGGACAGGGAAATATCTGTCTCCCTGTCATTCTCTAATGCAGACTTACAGAAAGAGCAATTTCCAATAAGCAGAGCTGAGACGGTGGTCAAACGTAGGCCAAAGTGCATTCTAAGCCCCTCAAAGTCTACATGCTCACCCCATCCTCTGTGCCTGGTGCTGTCACAATATTCCTCTCCGGGGGGGAGGGGATAGAAATAATAAGCGCAGCCACACCTTTCCACCATAGCAGCCTGGAAACAGGAGCGAACACAGACCTGCAGAAGGACAAAGAAACATGAGCAAGAAGGAATAACAGCAGGATGGGGAGATGGAGGGAGAGGCAAGAATGGAAGGGTGAGGAAAAGGAGGAAGGAAAAACCAGGAAGAAGAAAAGACAAGAGTGTGATAGACAGAAGCAGATCTGAAAGAGAATGAGAGAGCAAGGACAGAAGTATGAAAAGAAAGCCAACAAAGGAAGAGAGAACAGAAGTTTCCAACTTTATTCAGTGTACATTAATTTTTTTTTAACATATACAGGAAAGAAGTTGCATCAATACAAATGATAATGTCTAAGGAAAGAAGGGTGAAATGAAGGCACGAAAGAGCAAGAGGGGAAGCCAGGAGGAAAGAGAATGAGAGACAAAGAAACATAGAGAACAGTACGAACACACTGTATAGTAAGAAGGAGAGAAGGAACAGAAAATTGAGGAGTGAGGAGGAGACAGGGAAAGAAAAAAAATCACCTTCCAGAATTGTGTAAGGAGGGCTGAGCAGTCATTACCTGCTGCGTGTACTTGGACAGAAAGAGATTTTGCACATTTATGTCACTTCCATCCTCTGTGCAGTCACTGTACACTCCACCCAGCCGTTCTATGGTCTCCTGTCATATTGATCATAATTTCAAAGTAGTTATTTAAACATAAGACCCTCTAGTCTGTCCATTCATACCAACAACTACTCTTGACTCTTCCTCCACTCCTACAGACGTCCTCTGTGCTTTTCCCATGTTTGCTTGAATTTGAATACAGTCCTTGCCTCCACCACCTCCACTTTTCGGTGAAGATTATTTCCTTAAGTTACTCCTGGGTCTCTCCCTTTTCATCTTCATTCTCTGCCCCTTCATTCCAGACCTTCTTTTCAATTTATGCCATGGTGGGGGTTAATTTTTTTTAAATCTCCCTTCTCCTGCCTTTCTTCCAAAGAGAAAGCACAGTTGTTGAGCATAAGGCACAATTTATATCAAGCCTTTCTGCAGACATGAGCAGCAATGATTCCCTTAATTAGGGTAGGTATCAAGTACCTGGTTGGTTTGTTTTTTTGCCTGGGAATTCAAGGGTAAAACATTCTAGGCCCACAGAGTTGACATCATTGCCATCATGGAGGCCAATCAAGGGTCACAAGTACCTGCAGAATCCCAAACAGTAGAAACATTCCATGCTACCGATCCAGGGCAAGCAATGGCTTCCCCATGTCTGTCTCAACAGCAGTTTATGGACTTTTCCTCCAGGAAATTATCCAAACCTTTCTTAAAACCAGCTACGCTATCCGCTCTTACCACAACCTCTGGCAATGCATTCCAGAGCAACTACTCTCTGAGTGAATAAAAATTTCCACCTATTGGTTTTAAAAGTATTTCCCTGTAACTTCATTGAGTGTCCTTTTTGAAAATGACCAATTTTATTTATTTTTTTTTGTAAGTTCTTGTTGTAATACATCTTGGATAATTCTTTTGTAATCCGCCTTGAACTGCAAGGTAATGGCGGAATAGAAATCCCTAATATAATGTAATGTAACTTAATGGTATTTGCTTTATACAAGTGAGTTTTGTCATGTTATGTTATTATTTTGTAGTTCTCCTCCCCCCCAGTCCTTTTTTCTTCCGTTTGTTTGCTTTTTTTTGTCTTTGTCCTAGCATTTGTTAAATATTTTAAATTTGTATTCCCTCTCTTCTCTTTTTTTTAATTGTAATGTATTTCACATCACCTAGAATGTTGATAGACGATTAATCAAATTTTTAATAAACCTTGAGCTCAGGGGCCAGGAATTCTGACATCCTGTATCTCCGGTGCCCTGAGCCAAAGCCTCACCTGGTCCAGTGGTTGAGCCAACCCTTTCACCCCATGTTATGAGGCCCCTCTACAAATCCTCTTACCTTACCTTAATGCCAAGAAATGCAAGTTTATGCATTTGGCTGCAAAAACCCAAGAGAACGGTACAATTTAGGGGGTGAAGAACTTATGTGCATGACGGAAGAGTGGGACTTGGGTGGGATTGTATATGATGATCTTAAGGTGGCCAAACAGGTTGAAAAGGTGATGGCGAAAGCTAGAAGGATGCTAGGCTGCATAGGGAGAGGTATGGCTAGTAGGAAAAAGGAGGTATTGATGTCCCTCATTTAGAATATTGTGTACAATGCTGGAGGCCCGCACCTTCAAAAAGATATAAAAAGGATGGAGTGGGTCCAGAGGAAGGCTACTAAAATGGTGGGTTGTCTTCGTCATAAGGCGTATGGGGACAGACTTAAAGGTCTCAATCTGTATTCTTTGGAGGAAAGGCGGGAGAGGGGAGATATTTAATTTATTTCTAAAATCTCTTAACTGCCTATAACTACAGTGTACAACATTCACAACGATTCAAAGAATAACATATAACGATACTTTCCGTCCACACATTTAACCCACTAAAAAATAGCAGGGAACCATAGTAGGATTAC
This sequence comes from Geotrypetes seraphini, assembly GCF_902459505.1. NCBI lineage: Eukaryota > Metazoa > Chordata > Amphibia > Gymnophiona > Dermophiidae > Geotrypetes > Geotrypetes seraphini. The sequence goes on along the minus strand of NC_047099.1, from coordinate 646,355 downwards.
ATCTCATCAATCGTTAATGAGTCAAGAGCATTGTTCATAGTTCAGATTCCTCTTTAAACATCTCCCTTCCACATGGCATCTACATACAATTGAGTTTTTAGCATTCGCTTAAATAGTAATGAATCCGAAGAGGTCCTCAGGATGCCAGGGAGGAGAGTCTATTGTTTTACTCCTGTCTTGTTTTTTCATACCGGACAGTATTCTCCTTCCTCAAAATTAATCTTGTTGTGCCTTAAGCATCTCCTCGGTTGGTATTCCTCCCATAGAGTTTGAAAATTCAGAGGAAACCCACCAAACAAACTCTGACGCACCACTGATAGAACCTTGAAGCAGATCCTTTGTGCTACTGGGAGCCAGTGCAACTGTAAATGCGCATGAGTCGAGTCTCTTTCATTTGAAAGGAAGCTCTGGAATGAGAGGCATAGGATGACATTAAGAGGTGATAGGCTCAGGAGTACTTCTTTTACAAAAAGGGTGGTGGTGACAGAGACTGTATCTGAATGCACGTGGGATATCGTAAAGAAAGAGATAATGGTTACTGCAATTGGGCAGACTGGATTGGCCGTTTGGTCTTTATCTGCTATCATATTTCTATCTGCTCCTTTTAGGAAAGCAGTCGTATTTTCCTCCATTGCTTTTCCACCCTCCCCACTTTTCCTCATTTTTCTTGGTGAATCTGCCTGTCTTTTTCACCTTTTTTTTTTTTTTTTTGAAAGCTAACCTCCCTAATCATACACACACTAGCTATGATTCTGAACACTTCTTTTCCTGCTACTATGTTAAAATTATAAATGTTATTTCACCTTTTTCATAGCAATGGAGGTCTCCACACCAGGTTGTATATTAAATCCTCCATCATCCATAAATGCTGGCTCATTGTGTCCATGAACCATCACACGAGCACCAGCCACCGTGGACAATAATGGGATGTAGTCCTGCTGTTCTGTGCGAAGCATTAACGTCAGTCCTGGCAAAGTGACAGATGGGAGAGTTTTCAAAACCCCAGAAACAGACTTCCAGGTCCAATCACATGGAAGACATAAGATATGGGCAGATAATCTGGCCCTGCATGGCTTCCACATAGACGACAGATGATGTCATCAGTCATGGCCACTGTGTCAGAGATGTGACATCCTCAGTTCTCCATGTTATTGGCTGGCACCGTGTATTAGAAGCTCCTGAGTCATGAAGACGGTATCTTAGAGAGACAGCTTGTTGGGGTTTTGAGATATTTTTAAACCAGATTAATGGGATATAATTAAATGTTGGTGTTCATATCTTATAATGTGATGATGGACATGATATCTTGTTTTGCCTAGAGCCCGAGAGATACTCCTGCCTTACAGGAGAACTAAAGTTCCACCCCATTATTAATTGGAGGCAGGCAGCAGTTCTCAGTTGCCCTCCCCCACTAATAGTACAGACCCCTCTCCCCCATTTCAGATTTCAGGCATGGAGGACTTCCCAGAGCTTCTTACCATTATTGATTCCAGGCATGGAGGAACTCCAGATAATGCTGTTGGAGGTGAGGTTCTCGTTAAACGTGTAGCAGTTCCCATAGATAGGATCATGAAACGTGGAGTAGTTGCTACAGGAAAGGAAAAAGGCAGAGTGCTGGGAAAGTGCATAGATAGATTCTCCATAAACACATTTATAACCATTTTGATGTCAGTAAATTCCAATGAACAGAACCAGAAGAGAAGAAATTGAAAGAACTTTTGAGACTCTTGGCAAAGAAAGTTTCTGTATGCAGAATAGAAGAGTCTGTCATATTTTCCATTCCCAGTTTGCTACCCTACAACCAATACACTGGTGCAGGACATAACCATCCCCTCCACGTTCCCCTATGGACCACTCCCTCCCTCCTGCTCCCCCTCACCTGTTGGTGCAGGATTCCCCATTGAATCTGCAGGCAAAGATAAAATCTTTAAATTGTCCGTCATCTAGGAGAGTTTCTTCAGGTATTCGAGCCAGGATATCAATGTAATTAAAGCGGTACCACTCCCGAATCGCATCCACACCTGAGGAATATCTCTGGAAAAAGCAATCCTTACCATTCTTGTCACACTGAAAGAATAACAGGAGATGTTACTGACAACTATTGTACTGGAAGGAGAGTTCCGAGCTCCTGGGACCATTATGATGGACTGTAACATTATATTAAGAAAGGATCAGAAAGCATCAAAGACATGCTTAGAATAGCGTCCCCCCTCTCCAACAATGAAGTGACTTCCAGTTTTAAATAAATGCCTCCAAGCAGGGCAGGATTAATTCGTCGAGGGCCCCTAGGCACACAAGTACACTGGACCCCCTGCCCCACCCCACCGGAAACAGGAAGCTACATCAGAGGGAAGCTTTGGGCAAGCAGCACCGCTTGCACAATTACAGTTCCCGTTGCCTTTCTTACTCACGTTGCTTGCTTGTCTTACTTTCTGTTGATGGGGGTGGGGCCCGTGTTGCCGATTGATGCTGGAGGAGACCATCGCTGTTTGGAAAAAACAATGTTGATGCCCTCCTTCATCGGGCCCCCCTGACCATTTTGGACCCTAGGCACTTGCCTACTTGGCCTATTGGTTAATCCTGCCCTGCCTCCAAGTATGGTCCCACTGCCCCTCTACTGTTGTTCTGTAGATCTTTTTCCCAGATTGATTTTGATTCTTACCAGTTTGAACCCAATGCTCCAGTCCTCCTTATCGACTGGCGGACTATTGTCCATCACATTGGATCTTGGCCTACGAGATCTCTGTTGGGGCTTAGCTCCTAGACTCCCTTTTTCAGGTGGAATCCTCTCTAGATGCACTTGTATTGGTGACACACTGCGCCGCGTTCTCCTAGTGAAGGGGTCCCGGTTCTGCAAGTTGGAAGAGTTGTACTGATAAATCTGAAACAGCTTCTGTTGTGCTATTTGGTCCAGTTCACGGAGTTCATCCAGAACAGCTTTATACCTAGGGTCAGAGGGGAGCAGGTCAGATACTGTCAAAATCTTTCATCCTCAGCTGTAGACACACAATGGCCATGTATAAATCTTTACTTCCTTTTTCATTTAATGGGTCACCAACTGAAATTCTTCTCTGTAAGAATAGTTAGTCTAAGAACTGTCCAGTTTTACTTCTAATGTTACTCTTTAAGAATGAAAAGTTAATCCTACAGAAATAGCCAAAGGGAAGGGGCTTTTGGATGAGAGGAACCCAGCAGTAACTAATACGTATACCTCTGTAGAGCGCAAGGTTCAAGGATTAAAGAAAACAGATATGTTGGAATCCCTTTATAGTAGGGCTTGATTTACCATAATCAAAATTTTACATTTCATGAAAGCCATGAAAGGAAGCCAGTGCTGTTCTCGAAGCCAAGTGTACCACAGTTAATTGTTTGATATTTTAAAGTAGCCAAATGGTGGTATTTGGGTGGGGGGGGGGAGTTCAATTGCATACACAATTCCACAAGAAATTAGAGGAAAATGACAATCACAACAAGGTAAGAGCAATTCAAGTCATCCCTCACGCCTTCATTAAGAGAGAAGTTGATACATCACAAATAAAGGGGGAAACGTAATAAGGCTAAGAATTTATCTTCATTACCTTTAAGAAACTTCTAATTGGGGCGGATCCCAAAATATATCATTCTTGTTATCACTGGCTTTTACAAAGCTGTGGGCCAGCCAGATCATTTCTCCGGTGCTCACAGAATTCGAAATAGCATCAGAACGTTTAGCACGCTGGGCCACGGTAGAAACTTCTACCGTGGCTTAGTAAAAAGGGGGGAGGTTAAGACAAATTACCAAGAGAGTCTGTTCCTCCCTGTGCCCGCAAGGCTCTTGTTCCATTTCTTCCAGACTTTCATCTACTTACATCCACTTCAGTGGCGTCATAAAGTACATATCACATACTGCACACAACACCCCTAACTAGTCAGCATTGTAACAACTGGTCCCACAGCAGCTAAGCATAGTGAGGTTAAGTAACATCCAGCAGCCCAGTTTACAATTATGTTGATTTTAAGTGATCGTAATATCAAGAGCTGAAAATCCAAGTTTAACTTTTCAATAGATACAGCCGACTTGAGCATTCAGCTCTGGGTAATTCTGTGTTTTTTGCACATGGCCCATAAATTCTACCTTTCAGCAACTCAAGAGCCAGAATATGTGTGTGTGTTGACTGTGGGCTGCTGGATGCATAAACCCAGTTCTGTGCATTGATACAAGTTCTTGCAATTCAGCTTCTGACCTGTAGGGGTTCAGGGTGCATATGGTGACAGCGGGGAAGGTCAGTCTATCTGAGTTCACATTCAGACCGAGGCTGACCGGGTAGCTGAAGTACTGGCTGAAAAGAAGTCCAAACTGCCAGTACATGAGCCCAAAAGAGGCAAAAAACAGAAACACCCAAAACGCCGTTTTCATCTTATTGTCCAGGGAGCAGACAAGCCGGATGGCTCCATGGATTGTGGTGTTGTTGCAGAAGAATTCATAGAGCTCACGGTACGAGCTGTAGAACTCAATCAGCCCCTCCTTTTCTTTCTTCTCCTCCTCTGGCATTTTGGATACCTATGTAGAGGAAATCGAGTCAGCGTTCACAGAGAAAGAGAGAGAGAACAATAACCTGAATGTATGGGTTTCCTGTGGGCTGCTGGAGGCATAAAGACTTTAGTATTAACTTCGAGAGAGAAAAAAAACAAAGAGAAAAATCATATATACATACATACATATATATATATAGAGAGAGAGAGTATGTAAAGGAGGAAGGCAAAGAAGAGATGGAGAGAGAGAAATGATAAAGAGAAAGAAGAGACAGAGAGAGATAGAATGAGAAGAAATGGAAAGAGAATAAAAGAACAAATTACAGGAAAAGAGAGAAAAAATCATTAGACAGAAATAGAGAAAGTAAGGGAGAGAAGCAATGGAGAGAGAGAGAGAAAGACAGACAGACAGAAAGACAACAAAAGATGTCTAGAACTGAAACTAAGTCAATTGGGGTCAATTGAAAGCAGGCAGGAGAAGCTCCCAATCAGTGGATCACCCTGGATACGTATTTAGGGGCACCTGACCATTCCATGCCAGCTAATATCACCTCTGACCACTGCTGCATCGTACGCCTTATGCTGGGCCATAGAGAGCTCCTAACTTAGCCCAGACTTTCAGCTGACCCCTAGGTTTAAGGTCTAGCTCACAGCTGACCTGAATATTCAAAGCGCATGCCCATGCTTTGAATATCCAGGTTAGATTCACCCCATGGAGGTCGGCAGCTTTAAAACCATTGACCGCCGTGGGCTGACTACCCGGAGGGTCACAATTCAAAAGCTTCTATGGGATATTATTTATTTGATTCCTTATGCTTGAAGGGAATAGCAGAACATAACCCCATCAGAGGCTTCCTGCAAATCACTGGCTCTACAGCTAGAACTAGAAGCAAATGATTGTTTTCAGTTCCAAACTCCAACCCACCTTCTAAGCACCAATATCCATCTCCTCATTCCCTCTGTAATTCCCCCCACTGTGTATCGATGCAGCTTCTTAACTAGATTGTAAGCTCTTTTGAGAAAGTAGAACTGTCATAAAAGGGAGAGTTACAAAAAAACAAACAAAAAAAACATTGTGGAGAAGGGAAACAGTTACAATACATTGAGGAAAATCATAAAGCCATGAGGGAATTACGAGAGGAGGAAATGTGGTTGGGAAAAAAGAGGGTTTTCTAGGCTAGACTTGGCACTTCTTGTCAAATGGAGAAGGGACGATGTCAGCCTAGCTATCACTACCATTCAGCATTTTCAGTTGGGATTACTTATGTCAGCGAAGGCCTATGGGAAATTATATCAATCTGACTCTGGCATGGGAATGCAGATAGACCCTGAGGGCAGGAAGACTGTTTTAAGTATCCCTGATATGTTTCAAGTAACCCTGATTGAATCATGACTAGCTAAAAGGTGTTAATGTCTGATTAAGAGGGTGCTTAGGACAATGGGTCCAGGTGCACAGATCAAGAAGATAGGCAGCTTGAATGGGACAAAGAAGCCAGAGACTAATCCCATCTCCATGCCTGCAAGTATCACACCCTCCTTTATCCATTAAATTAACCATTGTTTCAAACAGTTTACAAATTCTAAACAGAAAGATACTGGGACATACAATAATTTCTATATTCAGAATAAGATTCCAAGGTATAAAGGCCTCCTCTCTGCTTTATCAATCTATCTATCTATCTCTGGGCTCTCTTTCTCTCTCTCTCTGGCTCTCCCTAGAACTTCAGTCTCTCTGTCTCTTTGTCTCTGAACTATGTAAGGCAGGGGAACTGCTTTGCTCTCTCATTAATTGTAATGCTTAATTATTGTAATGCTTCAGAATATTGCTTTTCTGTAAGACTATTTCTATAATATATTCTTTATGCAATCACCTCTGGCTGTGCCTCTTTGATTCTACTTCCTGGTGAGTCTTCAGTGAGGGAACTGATCTTGGGACCGGTGTTTGTCAGTACGCCTCGCACTTAACCCCTACCACCTAATATTGGGGGAGCCACGAACAAACCTGACAGACATTAACAAGAATTATGAAGCTAAGGCCTGGCAGAAAATGTTTCACAAATGATTAGAAGTCTTAATAGGAAGTACAAGATGCTATACAAACGGTATTATATGCTGATGAAGTTAATGTGTGAGACTTACCCTGATTTATATTAACATAGTAAATGATGACAGATAAACACCCGAGTGGTCCATCCAGTCTGCCCAACCATAAATGAATTTAGTTTAAATGGTCCTTTGTCGTAGATATTTCTGGGCCAGAAATCCAGAGGCCTGCTCGGAAGTGTGCTAAGGTTCCATCTACTGGAGTCTCCAGCCATCAAAACCCTCCCCAGCCTGTCCTCAACTGAATGTCCATATACGGGACACAGGCCATGCAAGCCTGCCCAGTACTGGCCTTGGTTCCTTCAATGTATATCCATTATTTTCTGATTCGAGATCCTCTGTGTTCGTCCCATGCTTGTTTAAACTCTGTGATCGTCTTCTTCTCCATCAACTCCCTCGGGAGCTCATTCCATGCATGAACCACCCTCTCCGTAAAGAAGGATTTCCTAACATTACTCTTGAATCTACCACCCCTGGCGGAGATGTGAAGTACACCTTCCATTATATATCATGAACCTGTTTGAAAGTGCAGCTGTTTTGGGATGATTATGGGGATATCATCGCAAGAGAATCAAGCATGTTGATGTTAAATATGAGACAACCAAGAATGAGGTCTAATTTGTAAAAGCCCAGCTAAGAGGGAGTTAATCACAAAACCAGATTATTTAGACTTGCTACTACATTAATTGCTTTGCAGTGTGACCATATGGCCTGCGTTTATAAAACTCTGGGACGATGACCCCTATTTATTATGTACAATGCTTAGAAATTTTTTATAAGCGTTTGTATCAAATTTTAAATAAACTTGAAACATGGTAAGCCTGTAAGTTCAGGTACATTTCTACCCCTGGATACTACTCCTTTATTTGGCCCCATCCCTCAGCGTTTTTCCCTTATTTTGTTCTTTTTCTTTAAAGAAATTGTACTTCTGTCCTTTTCCCCCTAATCTCTAGTTAGTGATGTCCATTGTCCGTCTACCCATTTTATAATGTACATCGCTTTGAAATTTTTATTTCAACGTTTTATTAAATTTTAAATAAAACTTGGAAACTTTGGGGGGAGTTTCAATAGATATGTTTGTATATTGTAAGAGGCTATGAACAGAAAAATGTTAACATGGCTGATAAGACTGCCTGAATGCATTGTTTACATTTTGAAAAATTGATTAAATATAGATCAGGAGGTGGTCTGGAAGTTAATGCCACCCTGCTTCTGCCCCCCTCCCTTCAAAAGACAGTACAAATGGTCTCAGATGCTAAGCTTTTTTCCTTCAGAGATACAGACTTGGACAAAAGCCTTATTAAGCGAACGCCTGGTCAGCCTTTAGGGAAGGGGAAAGGGGAGAGATTATAGATGTAGTTCTTGCCTTTCTTCATCTGTAGCTCAATTGGGGGAAGGGACTTTATGGCAAGTGATGGGGCTCCGTAGCCGGGGGGATGTTACTGGCAACTAGTTTGTCAACATGAAAAGCTGACAGCTCTGTCCTTCTGCCTGATTTTACCTCTGCAGTCACCTGAACAAGGCGTGATCTGTCCATGGCAGAAAGGGACACGAATCATGACTGCTCCAGGCTGGTTCCATTAATAATTGTCCTGTTTATTCAGACATTTAATAGTTGTAATGTCGTCAATGGTTGGAACTACCGCTCCATACTACTGGCTGCCACACAGCTGTACTCGCAAATAAACTGCTGACATGGCCCCATATGGATTTTCCGTAATTCTCGCTCTCTTGCACTACCAAGGGTATCTCTTACCCTGTGTCTAGAGTTGGGGGTCAGAGGCATTAAGGCAATCTTGCATCCTGTATCAAGGATGCTGCAGGTCGCAAGGCATTCACCCATTCTTTGTCTAGGGGTCCTGTATCTCTTCCTCTCTCATGGACTACTAAAGGGTTCTCCCATCTCACACCCAATCATGCACATACACAGTGATTTCTTAGAGCATAGTTGGCAGAGCGAGGGCAGTGAACCAGGCGTACTGGGCTCAAATCCCAGTGTTTTCTCTGCTTGGGCAAGAAAAGTATCTCCTTAGATAGCAGGGAGTCATTGCTCCTTAAAAAGTCTGTCTTGGACTAAACTTAGAGCAGTGGACAGGACTATAAATGTAGCATAGTAAATGACAGCCGATAAAAAGACCTAACGGTCCATCCAGTCCACCCACCGGTCATACCCATCAATAATTCATGATTAAATTAACTTGTCTCTTCCTCGATACGCCTGGAAAACAGACTGCAAAGTCCACCCGGCATTGTCCTAGGCTCCAAATGCTGAAGTTGCCTATCCAACCATTCCACCCGCAGGATATCTTCCACAAGACTAGCCAGCAACACTCCCATGTTCCAAGTTCCCTTTGATGCCCTCCCCAGCCCATCCCACACCAAATCACCACACATGGGGCACAGACCGTGCAAGTCTGTCCAGCACTGGCCCTAGTTCCTTAATTTACATCCTTCATTTTCTAATTAGAGATCCTCAAAGTTTATCCCATGCTTTTTTGAATTCCATCATGGTTTTCCTCTCCACCACCTCCCTCGGGAGGACATTCCAGGCATCTACCACCCTCTCCGTGAAAAAGAATTTCCTAACATTGCTCCTGAGTCTTCCTCTCCGCAACCTCAGATTATGTCCAATAGAGATTTCTACTAAAGACTCCAGATCCACAAAGGAGAGAGAGAGAGACCATACTTCAGGATCTGCTTCTTAATGCCCACCTGTCCTCAGTATCCATCTCTCCACTTTATAGAAATGTTTCATAGAAATCACTTTGCGCACACAGAGACAGAAATTCACATCTCCATAATTCTCCTAGGCCAGTGCCAGAACAGTTGCTCTCGCAAGCAAATTCATCCTATATATTAGAAGGTAACGTAAATGAGTTTCACTCCCAAAGTCTGCTTTAATCCTCTTTTTCTCACCCCCTGTTATATAATGGCACAAAAGTGTGTTAACAGGTATTTATATAAAGCATAGATCACTCTGATCTTAATCATTTGTGAACTGAGTCGAGCTCCTTCAGGTATATAGACTGAAGATTAGATTAGATTGCTTTTCCCCTTTTTTTCTTTTAAAACAAACACACACACACAGAGTGAAGAGACCGAGACAGTCACAACACACTCACATACTGTAGAAAGATGCCTCCAAGAGAATCACAATTTTTGATTGCTAGCAACTAGACTTTGTTGTTTTTAAAGAGCAGGATACGCACCTGTGAGTCTCTCTCTGCCTCTAGCTGTAATGTTCAGCTTCTCAGTACACGGCTGAATCCGTCCAACCAAACCTGGCTAGATTCACTCCAGACTGGTTTCATGCCAGATCAATCTGGAAGCCCCATCATCACCTTCCCTCTCCCTCCCACTCCAGACTTTCTGCCCTCCCCTGCCCCCGCCTTCACCTGGCAGAGCAATTTTCAGTTGCAAAGACACAGACAAAACAACACAGTCAAGATTTTAAAAGCCGGAAGATAGGATGACAGTGAAAGAGGAGAGAAAATTGTGGAGAACCGGAGAGCAGAAGAAACTCCAATGGGTGCAGGGCTGAACTGGCAGGACCCCAGCACCCCTTAGATTCTGGGGTCACCGAGCAAGACACAAACTCCCTCTGCAGAAAACACACCCAGCAGAAGTGGAGGAAACCTGCCTAGACCACGGCAGCAAAAGGTCTGATCAGGTACCTCTGTCCTCGTGGTCTGTCAAGCTTTGCAGAGCTCAGAAAATGTCCAGCAGAAAAAGCATAAAAGCAACGTGCAAGTGGTACCAAAGAAGCGAAAGCCAGGAATGGGACAACATTTGCAGATATTTGCTTTACCAGTTCTCAAACAATGTGCTGCATGCTTTTCACTTTTTTGAGTGCTTCATCTCCCTAACTTTTGCACATCCTTTTAATGTGATTGAGAGCCTTCACCCCGCCTTCTATTAATACATCCTCAGCCAGCCTGTTCTCGCTTGTAAATTGCTTTTTACCTGTGTAAATGGTTTGAAAATAGCACTCCTTCAGGGTCGGGAGCCTAAATCTCAAATAGAAAATGACACGGGGACAAATTTTTCTCCGTCCCGACCCCATTCCTGTAAGCTCTGCATTAACTGCACAAGCCTCAAACACTTATGATTTTAAACAAGGGCAGGGACAAAATAAAAGCTCTCTGGGACGGGGAAAAATTTGTCCCTGTGTCATTCTCTAATCTCAAAGGAATGTAAAGTAGCTGTCTAAAAATCACCCACCCTGTTGGATAAAGCATCTGCAGAAAAAGCCGTTTCTCTCCTGGGCACAACATATGAAACACACACAGACACACGGGTATTTTGGAAATTGCAGACTATATAATTGATTCGTTTTCCATCATATATAATAAAATGCTAGAGCGCGCATGCGCTCTCGAAAATTCGTGCGGTGTGGCGCCGTGAGGTGTGCTTCTGTGGCAACATTCTAACCTCACGGCGCATGCGGGGGCTGAAGGTGTGCGACTGTGCTCTCTCCCTGTCCTCGGCGCGTCACCGCCCGCCCTCACTCACCGCTGCCTCTCACTTGCTGCCTGCCCGCGTCCTCGCCGTGTCACCTCACTCGCTGCTGCCGCCGCCACTGATCCTCTTCAGAGCAGCCTGCGATCATGGCCGGCTTTAAAGAACCTCGCAGGCCGCTCTCCAACCTCAGTAGCGCACTCCCTCTGACGCACGGGATCGCGTCAGAGGGAACGTGCTACCGAGTTGAAGAGCAGCCTGCGAGGTTCGCTAAAGCCAGCCACCACGATCGCAGGCTGCTTTGAAGAGGAGCAGGCCAGAAGACGCCGGGATGGAGGGGAGGGTAAGAAGGGGATCAATACTGGGAGCCAGGGGGAGAGGGAAAGGGGGCTGCTTTGGGGGAGGGGTGTGCTGGGGGGAGACAGAAGGGGCCATGGATAGGGAGAGGGAAAGGGGGCTGCTTTGGGGGGGAGGTGTGCTGGGGACAGCTTTGCTCTGGGAGGAGACAGAAGGGACCATGGAGAGATAGGGAGAGGGTAAGGGGGCTGCTTTGGGGGGGGAGGTGTGCTGGGGACAGCTTTGCTCTGGGAGGAGACAGAAGGGGCCATGGAGAGACAGGGAGAGGGAAAGGGGGCTGCTTTGGGGGGAAGGGTGTGCTGGGGGGAGACAGAAGGGGCCATGGAGAGATAGGGGGGAGGTGTGCTGGGGACAGACAGCTTTGCTCGGGGGGGGGGGAAGTCAGAAGGGGCCATGGAGAGACAGTTAGGGAGAGGGAAAGGGGGCTGCTTTGGGGGGGAGGTGTGTCCTGGGGGCAGACAGCTTTGCTCGGGGGGGAGGGGGGGAGACAGAAGGATACAGACAGCGGCCAAGGAGAGAGAGATAAAGAAACACAGACAGACAGACACATCTATTCTAGCACCCGTTAATGTAACGGGCTTAAAGACTAGTCAAATATAATACAGTGGCTAAGAAAAACGGGAAAAGACTGTAAAGTCTCCCTCCCCCTCCCTCTCAAAGAGGACAAAATGCCTCTAACTGGTCCACCTTAACTCTTTTCTCTCTCTGTTCATGACCTCCAACTTTTCTACTCTACTCTAATCTGGCATTTATGAGTCCCACCATGCCTAAATAGGGTCGAGGTGACTTACAGTAAATTTAAAGAGATACAATTTAGTACAGTACCTCCCTGAACGTTGTGTTCAATTTGAGTTTGTTGGTTATTGCCCATGATTGTATCTTGCCGATGTTGTCATCAATTTTTTCTAAGTTTGTAATGGGAATGAGGAAGAGAATGGCATCTGTGTATGATAACAGGCATTCATTGTTGACGAATGTAATGTTACTGAGAGAGCTCATGAATAGGTTGAACAGTACTGGGAAGACGGGAAAACCCTGGGATACTCCACAGAAGGCTTTCCAGCTGTTGGAGAAGACTCCATCTTTCCAGACAAGGTATTATCTCTTTTCTAGGAAGTCATTAAACTAGCTAAGTATAGCGTCCGTGATTCCAATTTCAGTAAGTTTCGTTAGAAGGTGGTGGTTTACAGAATCGAAGGCTCCAGAGATGTTGACTTGAAGAAGGGCTGCTTGTTGGCCTGTGCTTAGTACCCGTTTGATTTCTGTAGTAAGGGTTAGTAGAAATTCATTGATGTGCTGCAGTCGGAATCAGCGAGGGTGAGAAGCGACCGAGGCAGTGGTGTCCCTCCCCGCCATCTGTTCCTTCCCTGCCCCTTCCCTACCACGGTTCCAGGAAGTGACTTCAGAGAAAGAGCCGACACTGGCACGAGCAGCAGGCTGGGGTTGCTGCTCGTGCCTCGAACATTCAAGAGATATGTGGGAAGGGAAGGGACGTGCACATGCAGTAGTGAGGGGCGGGGAAGGAGTAGGAGAGGCGGAGAGCAGGATTGGTGTCGGCGCTGTTAACAAGATGGTGCCTGGGGTGGATGGGCCCCCCGCACTATGTCACTGGTTGAAATCCAAATTGAGAGATGTAGGCTGGAGTACTGTTCCAAGTAGGATGTGAGTTTCTAGGGGATTCCTGCTCTGGGTCTGTAGTTTGAGGCAATGGTTGGGTCAGCATTTAGGTATGGGTGTGAGGGCTATGTTGCACCTTTCGGCCTGGAGTTGGCCTTGATTCAGAAGATTGTTTAGGAATTTGATGATCCAGGTGATGATTGCTTCAGGCGTGGTAGCTAAGTATGAGGAGATAGTTTCGTTAGAAGACTCGCTGTTTCCCATGTTGTTACTGGAGTGAGGGTCTTCCATATCTGGTCAGGTGTGCAGGAGTCATTGGAGTTTTGGGGAAAGATATGTGTAGGTTCTGAGGTGGGGGATGTTTTTTTCAACTTCTGTTTGCACTGGTCTGATTTTAAGGAGGAAGAAGTCTGCGAAATCTTGGGTTGTCAGCTGGGACTTGTGTTCATCAATGCCCTTTCTTTTCTCAGTGTTTTGTGAACCATGGGGAGGGTTTAGTGTATTTTACGCTGCTCAGGAACTCATCACATTGTCCACTGCCATGATCTGTACAGCTTGTCACTTCTCCTTGACCTCCAACCTGTCTTACTAGGAAGAGCACCAGGCTGAGAAAGTTAGGATTCAAGCCCTTCTTCTCCTACTTGGGCAGGTCACTTTATTCTCTGTTATCTCTGGTGCTGTTTAGACTGTAAACCCATCTGAGCGGAGAAATAATCTGCAGTACCTGAACTGTACTTGAATGTAAAATCCAATTGAGCACATCTCATGTTCTATTTTAGAAACATGACAGCAGATAAAGGCCAAATGGCCCATCCAATCTGCCCATCCACAGCAGCCACTATCTCTTCCTCTCTCCAAGAGATCCCATGTGCCTATCCTAGGCTTTCTTGAAATCAAACACAGTCTCTGTCTCCACCACCTCTTCTTGGAGATTGTTCCACCCATCTACCACCCTTTCTGTAAAAATGTATTTCCTTAGATTACTCCTGAGCCTATCACCTCTTAACTTCATCCTGTGCGCTCTCATTCCAGAGCTTCCTTTCAAATGAAAGAGACTCGACCCATGCACATTTACACCACATAGAAACATAGCATATGACGGCAGAAAAAGGTCCTTCAGCCCAAGTCTGCCCACTCAAAAAACCCTCCCCCTAAGTTATTCTTTGAAGTGAACCCACATGTTGATCCCATTTGTTCTTCAAGTCAGTCACGTTATTGGCCTCAACTACCTCTCTATCATATCTCCCCTCTCCCGCCTTTCCTCCAAAGTATACAGATTGAGATCTTTAAGTCTGTCCCCATACGCCTTATGATGAAGACCACACACCATTTTAGTAGCCTCCCTCTGGACCGACTCCATCCTTTTTATATCTTTTTGAAGGTCTCCAGAATTGTACACAATATTCTAAATGAGGTCTCACCAGAGTCTTATACAGAGGCATCTATACCTCCTTTTTCCTACTGGCCAAACTTCTTCCTATGCACCCTAGCATCCTTCTAGCTTTTGCCGTCACCTTTTCAACCTGTTGGCCACCTTAAGATCATCACATACAATCACACCCAAGTCCCACTCTTCTGTCGTGCTCATAAGTTCTTCACCACCTAGAAGTTATGTGCACGACCGAAGTCTGTATCATATCTCCCTGTGCCTATGTCATGTCTTCCAGCTTCATCCCATTGATAAAACCAGATTCCCGAAATGAGTCAGAAAGAGGACAGGAATAACAGTTCCGTCTAGGGTAGATATGACAATCACAACACATACTGGAGGTTTCTCAGAAGGCAAGGTAGAGATGCAAGAACAACAAGGGAGGGAATAGTCGCCACAGGGATGGTCTTATCTTGAAAACAGTGAAACGCTTTCAGGCTTAGTGACTCTTGGAACATTCTGTTCCTGCCCAGCCCTAAATTACAAACTAGTGCTACAATGATAATCCAGAAATAGCAGCTGTAATGCTTTTTGTACCTCCCAGGACTGGCAGGCAAATTATAATCAGCGCAGAGATTGATGCTGGCACAGTGGCACCAAATACATCCCAATCCAGCAGCCAATAGAGGAGCTGGGGAGACCTGAGCTGACCTGACAGTGTGTGGGGCCAGAAAGAAGAAAAGAAAATAAGAGAGAGGTGGTGGGAGGTGGAGGGGGGGGGGGGTTGGTAAAGAGTAAGGGTGGTGGAACTTAACAAATTTCTGGGGCCAATGAGGGAAATGAGCTGTTTGTGCTCTTGGACAGTCTAATGTTTTCTTGGCATACTATTTGGCTATTGTGTTTTTCTTTTTCTGGACGCCTTTGATTGTTTGCGCATTTCATCCGTGTAATATGCTTGTTTCTCTCATGGGCCACAATGGGTTCTTAAATATGACAGAGGGGCCGGGCGACAGGTGAACAGATCGTCTCCGCTGCGCCCAAGGGGGGGGTCTTCAAAGAAAATGAAAATGACAAAAAACAACCTGGCCGCCTCTGACCCCTAGTTAAAAAAAAAATGAGGATCCAAGTTACAAAATTGCACCCTTAGTTTGGGGACATGTACCTGAATGTAACTCATTTTGAGGTAAACCCTATTATTTAAGTAAATTGTCAGGATATCCTGCAAAAGTGATCGACTTGTGATGCAAAACATCATTGGACCAAGCAAGACTGGGTGGGCACCAGACCTCGAGCATCCCTAGCGCGAGCCTTGACTGGTCCGCACGCGCGTTAAAAGAGCTCCGCCTCCCGCCCTGCGCCTGCGCAGAGCTGCCGCTCGCGCTCCCGGGCCTTTGGCGCCAAAGCCGTCGGGGGCTCCTTGGGGAAAGGTGGTGGCAGCGCGAGCAGCTGCTTCACAAACCCCAAAAGCAGACCAGGAAAGAGTTTGTGAAAGACTTTGAGCAGCAAATGCGTGATTCAAAAGCGGGTTTCAAACAATCTCCCTCGGTTGGGATTTGCAAGAGCCGAGTTGCTTTCAGGGGGCAGAGCAGGAAAACTCACCTGGCCATTTTCTCTGAAACATCTTCCCTATAAAGACAGAGCTGGGCAGGAAAATGATTAAGATTCTAGGTTTCTAGTTAGTAAATAAGATAAACAGAAATACTTTTTGTTCTGAGAAAACTCAAATTCGGGTGCAATTTTGAATCCTAAAACAACTTGATTAATGGAAGGTTGCACATGTGAGCTGTACAAAACACTTAAGCAAGAAATCCCAAACAATACAGAAAAACAGCTCACCTTATTTATTTATTTAAAAAGTTTATAGCCCACCCATAAACTAAGCTTTGTTTTATAATTGACTTCTGTAATTCTTGCATGCTGAACTGGAAAGAGATGAATGAGTTAGAAATCTCACAGTTATTACAGCTCTTCGCTATAATGCTGATGTCATTATTTGAAGCCCAATGTACCAAGGTCAACACCTTGCATTTGATGCACTAAGCCACTGGTAACAAGAGGAGAAAATACAAGGTCACAGATTTTATCATGAGGGCTATAGGGAGGGGGACAGGAGGGCTGGCAAAGTGAAGGAGAGAAGAAGCTTGAGGGAGGGTGGAGAAAAGCATGTGAAACCAGACTGCAAACAAAGGGTCCTTTTATACATAATAGATAATATTATTTGAATATTTTTTCTGCTGATGTCTGTTGCCAGGTCCAGTTTGTCCACTTTGGGCGAATTTCTTCAAAAGCATCATGCCTATCACTAACTTCTTGTAAGCCCCCCCCCCCCACCCCAACTGACTCTGGCTGTTTCATCCACAGTCTGTGCCTCAGTTAAAGTAACCCTGTTCTCAATGTCTTTCTCTTTGATGAAACTGGAAGCTCCATAGGGAAGGGACTGTCTGTAAAGTGCTGCACCCCAATAAAACCATTAAACCATACTACTATTAATGATAACGCTACCAGACACACGCAGTGCTGTACAGAGTCCCTGCTCCAAAGAGCTTACAATCTAAACAGGATGTTATAGATACAGTTAAGGGGAATGGTTAATCTGCGGGCTGGGTTGGAGGGCAGAGGGGAGTACAGGACAATCAAGCCATTGTGACATCACTGATGAGGTTGGCTCTTACGCATTGGTGGAATGAGACATTATGACATCACAATCTCAGCTCTGCTTCCCAAAGACAGAAACTCTTCACACTACTACTGCTACTCCTATGAATTATTTCTATAGTGCTACCAGATGTACAGTCACAAAGAAGACAGTCCCTGCTCCAAAGAGCTTACAAACAGGATGCCAGGGTGGAGGATAGTTAGGGGGCACCCCTGATATTGAGCAAGCTCTTTTCTTGAGTCCAGAGAGAGGTCATTTGTATTGTATATGGCAACCTCCAATCATTTTGAAATGTTGACACTGAAGCCTGAAACTCCATTTTTGCAAACACACACTCTGAATCCACAGAAACTCCTCCAACAATGAATACCCTTCACTTTAGTATACACCAAAAAATGCAAGCTACACAAACTCCCTCCACCGCTATGCATTTTAGGCTTGCCAGCATTCGCCCAGCAACAAACTCAGGTAGGAAAAAGGCAACCCTGCAAATATTACACTGACTTCATTGAATAAGATATTCAAAGCGTGATTTGAAATAAGTTTTCTCTACATATGAAACCCAGAGTGAAGCATTTTTATGGCCGAATGTAAGTTTTGAAATGAACCCTAACCTAAAATCATCTTCTTCATTCTCTGCTTTGAAAGTGAGGTTCATTGCTATCGAGATCTGCACAAAATGAACCCATTTCGAGATACATTTCCCCTCTTATTGGGAAAAGAGCGAAAGCAGGCTGTAACATATCCTAACACACAACTACCCATTGGTCACCCATGCAGAACACGAACAGGCCTTCTCCAAGTACATAATAAGGGAACACAAATTAGAAATAGACATGTGCAGACAAAAACTGAGCTGGAAATCCCCAGAAGCCAGAACAAGGAGCAGAAATGCATTTCCTCCTGTCCTGACACATTTGCCAAGGAGCAGAAAAAGCAAACCAAAGTGCTGTCACAAAAGAACGAGCAGGGAAAACTGTGTCCAATGGCGTAGCGAGAGTGAGAGGCCCCCGGGGGGGAGGGGGCAGTGGTGCTCCTCCCCCACACCTTCCACGATCTCTCCTGCCAAATGTGCACCCCCTTCCCCATATCTCTAGTTCACTGCCAGGAGCAACAAGAACTTTATGCTCCTCGCGACCCCGTCAGCTCTCCCTCTGACGTCACATCCTATGCACGGCACCCAGAAGTACCGTAGTTGACTGAAATTCAACAGAAGAGAATCTATTCAGCAAATAAGACATAAACCATTTCATAATTTTCTGTTTCTCAGTCCAGTTGCACAGAACTACTACTACTATTTATCATTTCCACAGATGTACAGAGCACTATACATTAAATCATTCAAGAGACCAGTCCCTGCTCAGTAGAGCTTACAATCAGGATAAGTAGGGGGTTAGGGAGTTTCTCAGGCAGATTATGTTCTACTAACTCAAAAATCGAAGTGGATCTATTATGATCAAATTTAAGCTTTTAATATGATTATTTAAGGCCAATTTTGAGACACGTGGATGTTCCTTTCTGTAATAGCAGCATGAACAGATGAGAAGGGGAGATTGGGAGAACCATCAGCATGAGTTTATGATTTTTGCAATTGCTTTATTTTATGTTTGGTTTGATTTAGTTTGGTTTATTTATTTATATTCCGCCCTTACCCAGAATGGGTTGCAAAATTACATACAAAATCGACAATAAATACACACACAATACAAGGCGCTATTAACAACACAAAGCAGAAATACAAACAATAAAATACCTAGGCGACCAGTCTCATACCCTGTATTTCATCTGGCAAAAAAGATGCCGTTTAAGCAGTCTTTTAAAATTCTGTATGTTCTGCTGACGACGGGGAGACTGTTCCATTCCCTAGGCCCTACACAACAGAACATACCATCCCTCGACTCTCTTACGGATGGAATTTGCAGCTCTAATTGTCCTGCAGATCGAAGTGGACGAGACATAACACATGGCAGAACGCTCTCAGCAAGATGTTTTGGATCCAGGTTGTGCAAGCACACGTAGAAAGCGAATCCTATCCATCAACTTCAACCAATACAAACTCACATGACATTCTGTCAGGTGTTCTCGTCTCCCCAACCTACACAGAGTTTTGATCACTGAATTTTTGGCTACCTGAAGTGCACACAGCGCCGACCCCGGTACACCCAGTAGTACCATGTTAGATTGTACATGATGTGAACTTATCTGAACAAATTAATATTTGTAAGTAACTACAAATTAAATATTTGTAGTTAAGTAAATAAATGATAAATGGCATTTTTCATGAACCTTGACCTGGAGATAAGAGGAAAAGGAGAGAACAGAGTCATCTGAAAGGGCTGGTGAAATGGGCAGATGCCCAGGGTGCCACATCAGAGTGATACAGGTTCAGTATGCTGGGGAGGGTGGTTCAGGACATAATAGCACCATCACGGTTTAAATTCCAGAATGGCTGCTTCTGGCCTTCAGAACTAGACAGGCCAACAACTGCATGAGAGATCGGGCAGAGAGGAAGTGGAGAGTAAGGGATAGAGGAGGAGACTAAGGGGAGGTGGGGAAGGGGCAGTCCGCCCTGAGTGTTCCCAGAGTCGGCATCATGGGCCAGGAACATCACGGCTCTGCTGGGTTCTGCCTTTGCGGAAGCAGGAGAAAGGCCTGACGCAGGTCGAGCAGTGAGTTAAGGCTGCCGACAACAAGAGAACACTGAGTAGGTTTCTCATGGCCCACCGGGGCCTTCCCTCTGCCACATCACTCATGATGCTATATCAGTTGAAAAACTGTACTACATAAGAACATAAGAACTGCTGCTGCTGGGTCAGACCAGTGGTCCATCATGCCCAACAGTCCACTCCCGCGGCAGCCCTTAGGTCAAAGACCAGTGCCCTAACTGAGTCTAGCCTTACCTGCGTACGTTCTGGTTCAGCAGGAACTTGTCTAACTTTGTCTTGAATCCCTGGAGGGTGTTTTCCCCTATGACAGCCTCCGGAAGAGCATTCCAGTTTTCCACCTCTCTGGGTGAAGAAGAACTTCCTTACGTTTGTACGGAATTTATCCCCTTGTAACATTAGAGAGTGCCCTCTCGTTCTCCCTGCCTTGGAGAGGTACACTTTTCTTGCCATTGTGTTTTCAAGTTTATTGTTGTGAATTGTTCAAACGCAAGACTTTAGATGGAAGAGTAAAAAAAGAGACAAGAAATAATATCAGTGTGCATGATTAATATTTATGTTATGTGGAGGTTTTTACAGACCTGTGATGAAACGGGTTATAAAAGACGTTTTTGCGTCCTTGGACCAAGATATTAAGGTCTGTTTTTCTCTACCACATTTATTATAATTTATCAAGTCTCAGTTATGTTGGTGAGAATGGCCCCAACCATACTTAAGACAGTATGTTTTTTTTCAACTTATATAGTGACTTATTACATCTGTGTCCACATTGTTCTAGTATATTGATCACTGATGATGCGACAGAGAGAAGCCCCGGTGGAGCAGGCTGCAAAAAATCTCACAGTGGGGGTCAGTCGGGCCTGGAGTTGCTGCACAGGGGGATGGGAGGGAGGGATGGAAAACTGCTGCACAGGAGGTAGAGAGGAAGAATTGTTGGACATGAGGTGGAGAAGAGGAAGGGAGATGCACCAAAGAGGTAAAAAGGAGGGAGAAGGAGAAATCCTGCATATGGTGGAGGGGAGGGAGACATGCATGGAGAAGAGAGAGGGAGAAATGTTGGACATAGGATGGAGAGCAGGGAGAGATAGTGTATGGGGAGAGAGAGAGAAATATTTCACATGATAATGGAGGGGAGGAAGGGAGAGATGCTGCATAGAGGGGAATAGAGAGGTTTGACCCAGGGTGCACACGGCAGGGAGAGAGAGTGAAAGATGGTACACAGTGGGAAAGAAACAGAAATGGATATGGCAGTAGAAGGGAAGGTGAGCACTGAGAAAGAAGCAAACATCAAAATGGGCAGGAGATCCTGGCAGCCAGTGAAGAGACGACCAGAGCCTGGGACCAACATGATTTGAATAATGAGCAGACAACAAAAGGCAGAAAAACAATTTTATTTTCTATTTTGTGATTACAATAGGTCAGATTTGAAATGAGCATCCCGCTAGAGCTGATGCTATATATTTATTTATTCATTTTTCTATACTGTTCTCTCATGGGAGCTCAGAACGGTTTACATGAATTTATTCAGGTACTCAAGCATTTTTCCTTGTCTGTCCCTGTGGGCTCACAATCTACCTAATGTACCTAGGGAAGTCTGACAAACATGGCAAAATAGTTAACAGTAAAACCTTGGATTGCAAGTAACTTGGTTTGCAAGACAAGCAAAACATTTCATTACATTTTAATTGGATATACAAGCAATGTTTTGCAATACGAGTTCATACAGTATACATCACCACAACTGAGCCGATGGTTCTTCTCTCTCTGACGCTGCGGGAGTGTAGTGACTGTTCTAAATGAGCGAGGTCTTGCAATATGAGTACGTATACTATTTTGTATTAAAGTTTTTGGGTTGTGGAACAAATTGACTGCGTTTCCATTATTTCCTTTGGGAAAATTTGCTTTGATATACAAGTGCTTTGAATTACAAGCATGCTTCTGGAACGAATTATGCTCGCAAACCAAGGTTTGACTGTTCTACAAATATTTTTTATTTGGAGGGGGGTGTTAAAAATTGATCGGCCCCGGGTGTCACATACCCTAGGTCCACCTCTGGACCTAATTCTACCTAGAGGTGGTATTCAAAATAGCACTTTATGTGAACCTTACCTGAACAGGACAGCAGGCCACAGACCTTTCTCAGCTGTGACTCAAAAGAAGAGGAGAGAGGTGGAGAAAAAGGAGGGACAGAAGGTAATAACCAGAGTGTCAGTACAGAGAGATGGAAAGGGACAGGAATTGAGTGGAGAAAGGTGGGGGGAAGACAGATCTTTTGCATGTGAGAGGCTCCTGGAGATTTCTTAGGGTGGGAAAGACATCAACCTGCTTTAATGCTACGAGGCAAAGGGATACGGTTCAGATAAAGGTAACAAGAACTAGCCAGATACAAAAAGCGCTGGATGGAAACCACAATATAAAGAAAAGTGGAAAAAAAACCCACCAAAACACTGATATTGAAGACACGCCCCAAAACAGTGATGCATGTCAGAACACTCTGTCCCCAGCAGAACTCAAGTAGGTGCCAAGATTTCTTCTCAAGATTCTTGTGAGTGATGCAAATATCAGACGACTCGCTGTACTAGTGCCAGGATTCACACTCTTAGTCATAAGAACATAAGAGCTGTCATACTGGGACATAGCAAACGTCCATCAAGCCCAGTATCCTGTTTCCAACAGTGGCCATCCCAGGTCACAAGAACCTGGCACGATTCTAAGGAATAAAACAGATTTTATGCTGCTATGATTAAGCAGTGGATTTCCCCATGTGCATCTTATGAACTTTTGTTTTAAAAAATTATCTAAATCTTTTTTAAACCCTGGTAAGCTAACTGCTTTCACTGGCAATGAATTCCAGAGCTTAATTACATGTTGAGTGAAGAAATATTTTCTCTGGTTTGCTTTAAATCTACTACTTAGTAGCTTCATCGCATGTCCCCTAATCCTAGTATTTTTGGAAAAAGTAAACAAGTGATTCACATTTACCCATTCCACTCTACTCAGTATTTTATAGACCGCTGTCATATCTTCACTGAGCCATCCCTTCTCCAAGCTGAAGAGCCCTTGATTCTTTAGCCTTTCATCAAAGAAGTTCCATCATTAGCTGTGGTGCGACTTACGAGGAACCGCAAGTCGATGCTCTCTGTCCAGGGCTCGATGCATTGGAACGCCCTTCCTTTATCGTTGTTCTAAACTAACTTTGCTGTTTGAGTGCTTTTTTGGTTCGAGCTTTGAGACTGCTTGATTTCCTTTGTTTTATTTGGTTTTAGCCTATATGTTATTTTGTTCCTCGCCTAGATTTGTGGATAGGCGGATTATAAATAATTTTAAATAAATAAATAATCATAGGGATGTCGTCCCATCCCTTTGATCGTCTTCGTCATCCTTCTCTGTACTTTTTCTAATCCTGCTATATCTTTTTTTGAGATGTCGTGACCAGAATTGCACACAGTACGTGAGGAATAGCTACACCATGGAGCGATACAAGGGCATTATAACATTCTCACCTTTATTTTCCATTCCTTTCCTGATCATTTCTAATATTCTGTTGACTTTCTTAGTCACCGCTGCATACTGAGCTGAGGGTTTCAATGTATCCTGAACGATGGTAGTAACTTTTAATGTGGAACCCTGCATCACATAGCTATAATTCAGGTTCTTCTTTGCACTTGCTTACTTTAAATGTTATCTTCTATTTTGATGCCTTGTCTCACAAAGTCCTCTTGCAATTTTATATTATGTCATCAGCAAATTGAATTATCTCACTAGTTATTCCCATCTCTAGATCACTGATAAATATGTTAAAAAGCAGCGGTCCCAGCACAGACCCCCGAGGAACCCCACTATTTACCCTTCTCCATTGAAAATATTGACCATTTAAATCTAGTCTCTATGTTATATATTTTCACCAGTTTTTAATCCATAACAAGACATTATCTCTTATTCCATGATTCTCTAATTTCCTTAAAAGTCTTTCATGACGCACTTTGTGAAATGCCTTTTGAACATTCAAACACATAATATTGACTAAATCAGCTTTATCCACATGTTTATTCACTCCTTCAAAGAAATGTAGAAGATTGATAAAACGAGATTTCCCTTGACTAAATCCATGTGGGCTTTGTCTCATTAATCCATACTTATGCATGTTCTCTATCATTTTGTTCTTTATAATTTTGCCTGGCATCAACGTCGGACTCATCGGTCTATAATTTCCGGGATCACCTCTGGAACCCTGTGAGCAGAGCAGGAATCAGGCATCTCATTATACTAGTGCCAAGAGTCACACTTCCAGTCCATGTGAGCAAAGCAGGATTTAGACACCTGTCTGTACCAATTCAAGGATTGCCACTCCCAGCCCCTGTGAGCAGAGCAGGATGTGTACCCCTCTGCTGCAATGTCAGCATTTAGGGAGAAATCCACACCCAGCAAATAAGTGTCAGGACTCCTATGTGAACGCAGCAAGGATCCACACACCCCAGTGCACGGCTGCGGTAGCGGGTATGAAGGGACACGTATCAGAACTTTAGTAAGTGTCCTTAGGCATATGTTGTTTAAAGATGCAAAGGTAGGCCCTGTTTATCTTTCCCTTCTTTGAAGACAGGTAATGTTTAAACAGAGATAATGTGAAGTGAATTCAATTGTTTTGTTAAGCCGTATTTACAGACAGCTTTAGTTAAGAAGCTCTGCTGGTCAAGGCTTTTTCTTACCTTTTGGACTTCAATCTCTAGCTAGGAAAAATGCTGATGTGTTTAAAGTTTCATGTGACCTTACGTCACATGCCATCACATGCTGGCAAACCTGATTCGTATAAATATGTGAAACTCATAATAAAAGACGGACATATTTGAAAGATGGTTTCTGGTCTTTAAGATGTGTCCCCAGGTACCTGACTTACATATGACAGAGACAGAGAAAGTATGGGGCAGGAATTGGGACCTGTATCCTTTTCAGTTGGGGGCACGTCCGCGATGGGCAGATGATATCACCGGTATTTTGTGAGTATTTCTGAATTTTTTCTGTTCTTTAATACTCACTGGGTAGTGGTGACCTGTACCCAACCCTTTATTTTAAGTTCAAGCTTTGGGTTCTATTATGGAGTTTTTTTGGGGAAAAATCTCGGGGTACTTTTGGTAAGCACCCCTCATATATATACGCAGCTGCCATTCTTTCGGAAAGAATGAAATTATTTATAGAACCCCCCTGCCCACTCTGTCATTTGTAAGGTTTTTTATAGAGTATAAGATTTTATTGTCTCTTATTACTGTACCTCGCTTATAAGGTAAGATAAGCGAATATTTTTGCATTGTTATATTGGCTTTGTAATGAGTCATAAGGCACTTAGGTTACTCCTAGACAAATGAGACTTGTACGGCTGTGTGTATGTATGACATTTTTCCTTCAGCTCACATCTTTCTGTGTCACCAATGTTTACTACTGAGGTAGGACATGCTGTTATGTGGAATGAATTGAAAGCGCTGTTTGAATCAGTCTAAGATCTTTCCCTTGTAGTTTGTACACAAGCATTATTTCTTGTCTTCCTTTTGATCCTGCCTAATTTTGTGCGTTTCTTCTACCGGCTGCTTTCTTTGTGTTCTGTGCTGGATCATAAAAAAAAAAAAAAAAAGAAACAAGAAAAAGAAAAATTCCGTTTTAAAGGTTTTCTTTCTTGTGCAGAGCAAAGCTAATCTGTTCTTTGCTTTCATTATCAGGGTCTGTGCATGAATGTTTTTGTCCCTTCCCCCAGACTTCTCTGTTTGGGCTTCCACTGACCCCCTATAGTGCTTCTTTGAAGTTACTCATTCTTGGTTTTATAAAGCAGTAAGGTGAGATTCCACTGCTCGTCTCTTGACTTTTCTCCGGCATTATCAAAACCACCATCTCTTCTTATAATACGCCCATCGCTCTTGTTGCCAAAGCTGATGGCATTCCCTGTTTCGTCCTAGATTTAGGGCTGTTAGTGTTTTGGTAATTCTCATTGCACTTATGTTTCTTCCACCATTCCACCGGCAGCCAATGATTTTTTTTTCTGTCATTTTCCTAAAGAATGTTTTATTTTTAATCCCTTTGGTGAGGCTGCCTTCACCTTTAAGCAACAGTATACCTAATGTGGAATGTCCTTCGGGCTATTCTACAAGTCATGCACTGCCCCTCATGGTCCTATTCTTATTTTGTACAACTTTTGTGTTCCATAATTCTAGAGACCTGTCAGGCTGATAGTTTGTACCTTTTATAATGATTGTCTGTGTGTGGTCACAAGGTGTCATGAAATAAACTGCACTGGTGTACATCTGAAGTGAAATACCTGGGTTTTGTCCTGTCTCATGGTCAGAGGAAAATCTGCACTTTCTGCATTGCTGCTATTCTGGATCTGCCCCTCCCAGTTACCAAGAAAGACATGCTTACTTTTCTTGCTATGATTGGTCACTGCCGCCAATGGATCTCTGCTTGTTCCTTCTATGACCAGATTTTGAGACAGACCCTGGTTTCTGAAATGACTGCTCTTATCAGATGGACTTATGAAATGTTGGACATTTAAGATGTGCTTTGGTTTCTAGCTCAAGTTTGGGTTTCCCTGCTTATGCCCACATGTTTTATCTCTTTGTTTGGGACTATTGTAACACCATGAAGGGAGAACATGGCGGTAAATTACGCTCTGTTGCCTTTTTTTATAGTCACTCCTGTTCAAGAAAGCCCTGGCTGCTTGTGCTATTGTGGTAGAGATGGTTACTTCTCTGATCCTAGGTCACCCCATTACCCTTCATACTTTTCACGATGTTCAAGCCCTTCTTTTAAATAGGCTTTTGGGTCTCACGGGTGAACAGGATTCTCTTCCTCTCTTTTTTCACAGCTCCCTCTGAATTTGATGCCTGGTATTTGGCAGGTGCCCAAAGCCGCCCTTCTGGACGGACTTTGGTGCAAAGAGGGGAAACCCTGGATACCAGCTGCTAGCTCTCCCTTATTCATTGCCCAATATCATGGTATTGGTTATCGTAGTGCTCGCTCGACATTTTAACTTCTTGCTAGTGATATTTTCATTCTTGACCTTTTGCTCCTTGATACAGAGATATATAGCTCGATAATTACAGCTGGCACGGTTGTGAATTGAAAATAAATTGGAAAATACAATTCCTTTCTATTGTTTTAGCTGAAATTAGGATGTTGCTAATTTAAAATGGTTTTTTCCGGATTTATACATAGCCATCCCAGATCCATTTTGGCACAGATATTTCTAATGTTTTCCAAGGGTCCTCTTTATCACTGCAGAGATAGAGACGCTCCAAAGAGACATTAGCTTTATGCCTTTTTTCAAATATGAGATGGTTATGATATACATTATTTGTTGTTTTGGTTCTTTTATATCAATGTGTTTATTTGCAGAGTTAAATTCAGCCCTGCACACTTGACAGATGGAGTAATAGCTCCACGCTTAAAAACTTTATGTTTTGTCTGTGTCATGTCTACTTGTTTTAGTTTAGTGGGTACCCCAGGATACATAATATTGGCCACTTCTAGAGCTCTTTTTCCACTTCTTACTAGCCTAACTGCGCAATGTTCTTTTACTTATAGCTTTTATATTCTGAATGAAGTTTGGTTAAGGGTTATATGTTTAAGAAAAAAGCTTTACTTTATACAGCGTTTATTTCGTGGTGTTCCTTACATATGATCCATTCAGTATACATTTCTGAATACATTCAGTACATCAGTATGGTCTCTCTGAGGTGCATAATAGTTATATGCAGCACGATAAAAACATATCCTTTTGGATTGTTCAATTAAGAACCTTAAGTAACTGAGTATTGTCTCTCTTTTGCAATAGCTATGCTAAGTGAATGAATTGGTATTGTTGCATGTTGCCACGTTCAGTGCAGGCAACATGGTTTCTCTTGTTTTCTATCTCTTATTTGGATCACATTGGAGTACAGCTGCTGAATGATATTTGGAATGCTTTTCAAGCATTTCTTTTCAAGTATCTCTTTCTGTATGCACAGACATCTGGCTGCTCTCCCTTTGAGGTTCTCACGGGATGACCTTTCCCCGCCCCATGGGTAGATTTTCCCTTGATACAGGAGGAATACGTCCAAAAGCTAATTGAAATATTAGGGCTTGTTCAAAGAAACGTGTCTTGCACTTCTCCTTTCTCTCCACAGATTCCATTTTTTCCAGCCTGGTGATTATCCAGCAGCTTTCCAAGGATCGGAAGCAGACGGATTTCCCCTTTGGCCTTCCCACTACTGTGATCGCTGTGACCAGGCCCGCTGCACTCACTGAGGAGTTTCCTGTTTGGATCCACGCAAGTCGCTTGAAGAGGGTTAACCTAAAACCCCAGAAGCAAGTCTTCCCTGCGCAGATTTCACCTCCTCCAGTGGAACAACATGATGATCTCATTGCAGCATTCTACCAACTTTATCATTCTCTTACTGGCACCGCTGCTGCTAGTTTTTCTCCCTGTATGAATCCTTTTCACTGGGTCTACAGGGATGATGTGTTCTGGGTTCACGACACTTTCTGCCCATACCCATCTGTAAATGACACTCCTGCTGTAAACAGCACCCCCGACACCTCTTTGCGAACACGACGTCAAGCTGGACTACTCCCTCGCAAAGGCTGTCCTTCAATTGGAATCCAGAAAAGACCGATAGTATGCTACCCTTTGGTATAATTCCAGCAGTGTGCAAGTTGCCACCTTCTCCTTTGAGTATTGTGACATTGTGGACTGTTCATCAATTGATATCCCAAGGCTGTGCCATTGGTCCTCAGAAATTCCTAAAACTAAGGACATATATGTATGTTACTGACTTACGTTGGGGGGATAAGTGTGCATTCTGGGGAGTGGTAGGGTGGAATATTAATACTGACTGGGCTTATAAACTAGAAAATACCCTGAAAAACAGTGGACCAAAATGGTAAATCACTGCTTACTTGTATGACCCTTCATAAGGTTGGACACTGTTATAGGAAAAGTGTTCCTGCACAAATTATTAAGCTTTCTCTTACTATTGACAACCCTAGACCTACTGATGAAGGTATGTACATTATGGACATGTGGTTTAAGGGTGGGTCTAGCTATCATCAGTTTTCTTATGGGATCTATCTACCTCCACTCATCTTCTCCCGCCATTTTGTGGGGGCCCCAAAAAATGCTAACCCACTGGCCCCTACATTCAATAAACTTACTGACATGATGGCTATTGCCAATCCCACTTTTGAAGATATTGTGGCTGTTGAGGTAGGGTTTTCAGAACGTAACCTTTGGTTAGAATGGATGAAATTCACTGCTGATCAACATAATAAGAGTAATTGTTACATATGTGCTCAAGCTAGACCCCATCTAGGAACCGTACATCTGGACCTCCCTCCTGGTATCCAACCATGCCTTTTTGGGTTATTTACCTATCCCCTTTGTGCACTGTAGTGTTCTAAATACCCTTTGTTGCCAGGACAGCAAAAGCTTGATATTGCCGTTATCATCTATAAGGGCAATTACACATGTCATGTTTCTAATCTGACACAGAGTAGTTTTGTAGGTAATTTACCCCCAGGTTATTGTTCTGTCTTGGCTCATAGGTATGCCCCATTGTTGCTGCATCAGATTTGATATTTACTGGCTTTATGGAGACTTTTGGCTCCCTGTTAAGCTACCCAGCCAGTGGATAGGCCAGTGCACTTTAGTTAAGGTTACTATGCTCCTGCATATTGTTTCTGAAAGGCATCCTTCCTATTCACATGGTTTTTCCTTTTATTTGTCTTGATATAAATCTGATCACATGTATACATAGATGCTATAGGGGTCCCAAGAGGGGTCCCAGATGAATTTAAGGCCCGAGCTCAGGTTAAGGCTGGGTTTGAGTTCCTTATTCCCTTTATTACTATTAATAAGAATGTTGATTGGATTAGTTAAAATTATTATAATCAGCAACGCTTTGTGAACTATTCTAGGGACGCCTTGCAAAGTATTACTGATTAATTAGGCTCCACTTCTCAGATGGTTCTCAAAATCATATGGCCCTAGATATGATTCTAGCTGAGAATTCTGAAAAATTCTCCTCAGTACTTTATGCTGTTGTACTTTTCTTTCTGACAATATAGGTCCTACTATGGACATTCAGAAATTAGCAGACCTCTTTGCTGAGTTCAAATGTAACTCTGATTTATCTAATTCTTGGGATCAGCACTTTAGTTGAATGCATAATCTCTTATTATTTGCACTCTTGTCTTGACTGCTCATGTACTGTGTTATTCGTATTACAGCTCCTAAAAGACCCCTCCTTGAGAGACATACCTAAGGTATCACTCCCTTCCAGCTCATGCTGTGTATTTGTGACGTCATTTACATGTCGTAAGAGGGGATTTGAAGGGACACGTATCAGAACTTTAGTAAGTGTCCTTAGGCATATGTTGTTTAAAGATGCAAAGGTAGGCCCTGTTTATCTTTCCCTTCTTTGAAGACAGGTAATGTTTAAACAGAGATAATGTGAAGTGAATTCAATTGTTTTGTTAAGCCGTATTTACAGACAGCTTTAGTTAAGAAGCTCTGCTGGTCAAGGCTTTTTCTTACCTTTTGGACTTCAATCTCTAGCTAGGAAAAATGCTGATGTGTTTAAAGTTTCATGTGACCTTACGTCACATGCCATCACATGCTGGCAAACCTGATTCGTATAAATATGTGAAACTCATAATAAAAGACGGACATATTTGAAAGATGGTTTCTGGTCTTTAAGATGTGTCCCCAGGTACCTGACTTACATATGACAGAGACAGAGAAAGTATGGGGCAGGAATTGGGACCTGTATCCTTTTCAGGGTAGACCCCTGACAAAACTTCAGTGAAACATGTCGGGTCTTACCGTTCAGTCCTTATGAAAAACAAGATTTCACCATTACTAAGTTAAGTAATAACACACTAAGAACTGCATGGTATTTAAACTTTGAAGAGACCGGTGAGGATTTCACTGCTTGTACTCCCCGTATATACACCTTGGTGGGACGGAGGAGTGGTGGTTCTGACAAAAAAAAGTGTTTTCTAAACATTATGAACAATCAGTCAAATTAGAAACTGGATTTGAAAGATACATAGTTAAACCCCTTAGAAACAATTCTAGTTTAATTGGTCATATTCCATGTTCTAAGCACGATGGGAGCCATAGTCTTCCCAAGGATTCGTACCCCTAATCCCTTGTCCAAAATGGTATCCACACCCCCCAATGGATTACAGGATGTACAATTGATGGGAATCTCATTGGCAGCCCCTGAATGGAGAAGGAGGAAGAAAAAAGATCCTGAGAAGTTCATGTTGATCTTTCTCTGATATCAAATCTTTTTTTTTTTGAGTTCTGAGATGAGCAGTTGCTAAATGGTGTATTTTTAGAATAAACCAACTCCTCGACATCATTTCAAAGGCAAATTGCCTCGTCTTTCCTGTTTGTATTTTAGACTGTTATTCATGCCACAAGAAACCCTGCAGAGTACAGCTTATTAAACATAATATTCATACCACACGGTAGGCTGTAATTTAAGCATAATTGTTATTATTTCAGGTCAACCTCCAAACCTGAAGCACAACTTTGTATAATGTATCTTTATCAATAAAGAGTTCTAAAACAAACAATCCAAAACCTGCTTTATACGATAGTCAGGACTTATAAACGTGGATAGTAAGGATGCCTGTACGTATATAGTTTAACTTTAATAATAAAAATTTAGTCAATTATTTCATTTGTCAATATGTATCATGCTTTATCCACAAAATTTTTTTTTATAAAGCACACTTGGGGAATTTCAGAACGCCACCCTGTCTAACATAGTGCAGTGTGGCAGCCATCTTCACTGGCTCACCCAATCGTGTTTTTTCTTTTTTTTTTATAAGAACATAAGAACATAAGCAGTGCCTCTGTCGGGTCAGACCACAGGTCCATCCTGCCCAGCAGTCCGCTCCTGCGGTGGCCCAAAAACAGGTCAAGACCTGTCTGAATCATCAGAAGGGGCTCCCCTGCCACCTTGGTTTCCCATTTAAGTCCTGCCTTCCTATCGAAGTCCTAGCCCTCCGGTCTACACATGCACGACCAGGTTGGTTTACTCATTTCCTGGTTAACTTCCTACACCCGTGTTACATCCCAGCTCCTCCCTCAGTATCCCACGATCCCTCTATCCCTCAGGAATCCATCCAATCCCTGCTTGAATCCCTGTACCGTACTCTGCCTGATCACTTCCTCCGGTAGCGCATTCCAAGTGTCCACGACTCTTTGGGTGAAAAAAAACTTCCTTGCATTTGTTTTGAACCTGTCTCCCTTCAGTTTCTCCGAATGCCCCCTCGTATTTGCTGTCCCCTTCAGTCTGAAGAATCTGTCCCTATCCACCCTCTCTATGCCCCTCATGATCTTGAAGGTCTCTATCATATCTCCCCTGAGTCTCCTTTTCTCCAGAGAGAAGAGCCCCAGCCTATCCAGCCTCTCGGCGTATGAGCAGTGTTCCAGCCCTTTTACCATTTTCGTTGCTCTCCTTTGGACTCTCTCAAGTACCGCCATGTCCTTCTTGAGGTGCGGCGACCAATACTGAATGCAGTATTCCAGATGTGGACGCACCATCGCTCGATACAATGGCATGATGACTTCCCGCGTCCTGGTTGTTATGCCCCTCTTTATGATGCCCAGCATCCTGTTGGCTTTTTTCGAGGCTGCTGCGCACTGTGCAGATGGCTTCAGTGATGCATCCACCAGCACACCCAAGTCTCTCTCGAGTCTGCTGTCTCCCAACAATACCCCCCCTTATGTTTCCACTTTTCAATCATTTCATTTTTGCTGGCAATTTCTTATACTTTCTTAAAGTTATTCTTCAGAATTCATGGTTCATATTTAAGAATCCAGCGTACTCATCCTCTTCCTCCAGCCGGGGCATTTCTTCAATGAATCTGGCATCTTTTGGAGGGAAGTGGATGGTAAATGGAGAGCAGGAAAAAAATCTGACCGTTGGGAATGGGTGGAAACTGTAACCTGGGGAATGAGGGGCGTAAGGGGGGGGGGGGGGGGTCCCAGCAACCAGCAAGCTCAGAGAGAGAGAGAGAAAAAAAATTATCTCTGAGCTATTGAAGAGCTTATCTGGCCAACTGGAGCTGTCGGGGACATTACCCCATTTGTGGCTGACTTATCCTGCTATCTACAGAGAACCTACGTTACAGGTAAGTAACGACATTAAAAGGCTCCCCCCCCAGCAGTTCATCTCTTGGCCCCAAATTCTACCTACCTAGTTCCACTTGTAGTCGCTTCACCTGCGGCTCTGTAGTGTAGACTAGAGGAACAATGTAGAAAAGGCACAGAAGTGGCTTTTTTTTGCCACCAGGGGCAGGAAAAGGTTCTGTGAGGATGCTTCACCTGAATACGGAAACCAGAGGTTTACTCAGAGACCCAGTGCTGCAAGAGAAGAAATCTGCAAAGGGTTCTTGCTCTTCCTTCTCAGGGGTGTAAAGAAGCAGAGGCAGCCGCAATGGCTAGACCTGCCAGTAATCTCGTCCTGCTCACACTTTTCAGCGCTGCTGCTCTGGAGCCGAGACAGGTAAGAAGCAAATATTCTGAAAGCAATTTGTATTCCTTTCACTGGGAAACACATAAGTCTGCAAATCAAAGAAAGGGCAAAGAAACACCCTGGCACAGCCTTGTTAAGAGGTTGGGCACCGCTGCAGCAAAACATCCTCTCAGTGTCCCACTTACAGGGACACACTTGGACAGACACATGCACACAACAAGCCCTTCCCCCCCAACAGCACCATCCAGCTTGGGAAGATGTCCCAGTGCCACCCTTAATGATCCCTGTGCCTAGGCTCTGTTCCCTCCCAATTCCCCCCATAACTCAGGTGGAGGAAGGGAAGAGCAAATATTACCAGAAGGAGAACACCAAACCGCTTATTTCCATCCTGCTCAGGTCTGATATAGTGACAGGAAATCCTCCTCAGGAGTAAAATGCTGGCCGAACTGAGGCAGTGTGTAGATGTGTTTCCATACATACGTGAGTGCAAACACATGTGGGAGTTAATGTTTCTGGGTGCATGAAAACATCTGGCTGTAATGTGAATGCATGGTTTGGATGTGTGTATGCAAACCAAAAAACAAAACCAAACCAACAGGATTTGCAGTGGAAAGAACAGCAAAAGCAATACTGCAAGAAAATGTACAGGGTACAGGAATTTATTAAAATCACAAACACAAAAATTTTAAAACAAAGTGCATCAAAAATATATCCAAAATGACTGGTGCCAATATTCCTTTATGCAGATGTGTGTTTGTATATGTCTACATGTGAGTTAATGTCTATATGTGTGTGAATGCCTATGTGTAGTGTACATGTAATCCTGTGTACGTACAAGTATTTATGTGAGTCCATGTATGTGTGCAGTTTGTGCATGCGTGTGGGTGCAGTATACATGCAATCATATGTGCATGTGTATGTTTATCTGTGAATTTTCATGTGATTGCATGTGGGTTCCGTGTAAACGGAGTCTTATATGCATGCGTGTTTTTATGTGATTGCAGGTGTGTGTGTGTTTATTCTGGGAAAATGCTGACTTCTCTCCTCACTGCCGATACCGCTCTCACTGTGACTCACTTTCTTCCTGCTGTCGTGTCTTTGCCCTTTCTTGCAGTTTTGTTATTCTCATTTCTCGCTGCCACATCCGTTGACATGGCCTGATCAGAACAGACAGTGGATTACTCAGAAATGTGTGTGAAGCAGTCCGCCTTTCTTCTTGCCACTGTCCCAGACCCTGCTCCACTGAGTCTGATGCCTTGCAGACATATCCTATAACTTCAGAAGAGGTAGAAAATGGGCTATAGCAGATGTATAGAACACACACCAGATTACAGTAGGGACAGAATGTGGAATGAGCGTACACAACCATTACATCACATTTCTAGACCACAAAACCTCTCGGATCGATGCGGTTTATAAGAAACAAGAGATTGGACAACCCTAGTGGTCTACAGAGCAATCATAAACACATTTAATTTCTAAGAAACCTCACAAACGGAGTCGATTTTAATAGTTTCTAAAGTGGGTATATGAACACGAACGTGCAAACAGAGTTC
The DNA here is from genome assembly GCF_902459505.1 of Geotrypetes seraphini. Lineage (NCBI taxonomy): Eukaryota > Metazoa > Chordata > Amphibia > Gymnophiona > Dermophiidae > Geotrypetes > Geotrypetes seraphini. The sequence continues at coordinate 611,550 of NC_047099.1, read as the reverse complement.
CCAACTTGCAGCCTGATAAGCAGGCAAGCACTCCAAAACCTTTTTATAAATACAACCTCCGACAGGAGGAAAAAGATGTCAAACGCAATGGGGGATCCACTCTAAAAAAAAAAAGTGAATAAATCCAATAAATACTCAGGTGCCTGCCCATATACAGCTTTATAACAGAGGGTCCCAAATTTGAATAATACCCGGGCCTCAAATGGAAGCCAGTGGAGTTCTCTGTAATATGGTGTAACATGATCAGACTTCCACAAATCAAAAATCAAGCAAACTGAGTGTGTCACAGTGGTTAAAAATATACAGCCTCAGCACCCTGAGGTTGTGGGTTCAAACCCACGCGGCCCCTTGTGACCCTGGGCAAGTCACTTAGGGTTCCTTTTATCAAGCCGCACAATAGCGTGCATTAAACCGCCGGCCTCTTGAGCAGGCGGTACTTTTTGGCCAGCGCATGATGAAACGTCACGCGCATTAACCCCGCTAGCGTGCCTTTGTAAAAGGAGCCCTTAATTCCAGGTACATGAGATGCTGTAGATTGTGAGCCCACCAGGACAGGCAGGAAAAATGCTTGAGTACCTGAATACATTCATGTAAAGTGTAAACCATTCTGAGCTCCCCTGGGAGAAATTGAATAAATAAATAAAAAAAATATAATCTAACTCAATTTGTACATTGCCCAGCAAGGTGTACTGAATTACAATAATCCAGGGTGCTAAGAATAAAGGATCGAACCAAAATTCGACATGAGCTAAGGTCAAAAAAGATTGAATTGTAATCATTTTTATTAAATGAATAATGCAATCATGAAACAATCATAATATATGACAATTTTAAAATTAATAAATGTGTTATCATATTTATCATATATTAATATCTGTGCAAAATAAAAAGATTTAATAGTGCGTAATTTCCACAAGATGAAAAAACATTTTTTGACCAACACAGAAGTAAATGCCTTAGAGATAAGTTTCTGTCTAAATGCACACCTAATATTCTAATTTCCGGCCCAATGTTAAGCCACTTACCACTGTTCAATTTGAAGGAGAGGAAAAAAAGAACTTGGTTTTGTCCAGATTGAGTTTTAATTTATAGTCTCTCATCCAATTATTCACAATGCACTTAATCTCTTGAATGATATTAAGCGAAGAACTAAGATTTGAAGTAATAGGGATTGCAATCATAATATCATCTGCATAACTAAAGATCTTTAAGTTGAAAGCAGCTAGTTTCTTGCCCAAAGATGCCAAATGGATGTAAACAAAGCAGCAGGGACAACAGGGAGCCCTGAGGCACACCACATGGATTATTCCAGGTATCAGAAAAGACCCCTTTGAAATACACCCAAACCATCGCAGTACCCTTCCCGAGATGCCCAAGTCAAAGGCACTACTCAGGTCAAATTGCAAAAGCAGTGAAATGAATGTTTCAGTACTGTGGGAAGAACGAAACCCCAATTGCGATGGGTGCAAAAAAGGAAATCGATCCAAATAGTCCAGCAATTGTTGGTAAACAATTCCTTCCAATAACTTTACAAATGCTGGTCTAAATTATTGACCTCATCAACAGAATTTTTGGGATTTTTAATAAGAGGTGTGATAATTATATGTGCTTGCCCACTCACACATTACCCACTGAAGAGGGAGAGAATTTGCAATGATAATGCAGTGGAGGAGTCAGGGGAATGGGATTCAGTTCCCCTTGGGACTCTGGGCAGTTCTCCTTTGACTCTAACCACAGAGAGATGGCATTTCCCTATCCCTTGTATTCACACATACCACATCCTGTGGCTTCTCACACACCTCTGGAATGAGGGGGCATAGGACAGACTAAAAAGGGTAGTGAATGCGTGGAATGGCCTTCAAGTGGAGATGGTAGAGTCAAAAAATGTATCTGAATTCAAGGAAGCTTGGAATAAGTGCGAGTATGTTGGATCTCTAAGGAAGAGGAGAGGATAGTAGATGACATGTGGTCTTTATCTCTTCACACCCGTATGCACACACACCTCTCTCCTCTCTCAAATGTACACCATCCTACAACAGAAAATGATTTCCAATATGATCTTCTGACCTTCACCTCTCTGCAGTTTCCAGCTCCTTATCGTCCTCTTGGTGGAACGTGTAACACCAGCGCTCACGAGTATGTGCACGAGGGAAAGAGATGCTGTACCAAGTGTCCCCCAGGTAACTGCCTCCAAGATAAACAGGTAAAACTTCAGATAGCTCCAAGACCAAATAAATGTTTATCTAATGTTCTTTTTATCCATTAGGAGAATATGCGGCAGATCGATGCACCGAAACCAGGAACACCATCTGCAGGGCCTGTCCTATAAATTCTTTCAACCCCATGTGGCACACACACTTTGCGTGCATTCCCTGCACTCCTAAGTGCAAAGGTAAAGAGAAACACTCTTTTCTACACTCGGATTCTTCTAAGTGTCCCAGAGTCCCATGTGTTTGTCTCGGTCTATTTATCCTGTCTTGTATATCAGGTGATCTGGTAGAGAAGCAACCCTGTGGCCCTAAGTCTCCACGAATCTGTCAGTGTAAGCCTGGTTACAGATGTCAGAACCCAACCACATACCCCAAGACCTGCCAACAGTGTCTGTGGATTAACAGTAGCACAAAGGATCAAAATAGTAAGATTATAGCTTCAACACACACACGTACATTATATGAAGATCCGAGAGGAACTGGATACCCACTCGTAGAGCTTAATAACATCTGTTCTCTCTTTCAGCATTGACCTTCCAGCCCACCTCCAGCCCACCTCTGACATCTTGTGCAGAACTGAGGGTCTTCAATTCTACATCTGGGGAATGTATAACTACCAAACAGTAAGTGGAGAGGAAAATTGATTGCATGGGAAGAGAAGAGAGTGGAAATGTCTCTCTGATACCAGCAGGCTGGGATTGTCACTCACAGTGTAGGGGGAGTTTGGGGAATGGGCATGTGTCAGTCCTACTGATTTCATCTTTTTCCATTTTTTAGTTGTTTGCACCCTGGGACAACGATTGTGGATAAAGCCTGTGAACAGCAGAAGTCATGGAATTTGTTGGGTACTGGTTTTGTTTTGATCAGTTAATCTCTCTCCAATGGTTCTGCAGTCTTCAACTGTTGCTAAGTTATGTACCAGAGAGAGCAGAGGGTGGAAATAACACAGAGCAAAGTTACAGTAATTGAGAGATGGGGAGGTGAGGGGCACCGTATGGAAATTAATAAGTTAGTGAAAGATGGAGACCCGGGGATGCAGAATGATGTGTTTTTTTTATCTTCAGTTCCTCAGGCTATGCTGGTCCTCCTCCTCCTCTCTGTACTGACCCTCCTGGTGGCTGCTGTGTTTTTTCACAGAGGGAAAGTGAAGGTTCCCTGCCTGAAGAAAGGTGAATAGTGTCCGATACAGCTTAGGAGACAGTCATGGCTGCAGAGCAAAGCAGGAGTCACTCTGTGGCCAGTGTTCTGAGTGGGAGTCCTGCCACCGGGGGGTGCTGTTTCTCAGTCATGGTTTCAATAGTGAGGGACAGGCGAGCTCTGCAGGACTCCACAGACCCTGCCTGTCCCTAGTGATTGAAAACATAATATTGAAGCACCTTCCCCATTGACAGCGATGCAGTTGGAGGACTCCCGCTCAGCTTAGAGGGGACAGTGCCTGTGACATGCAGTGGGGCCACATTTAGTCCAAGAATTACAAATGTGATGTTGCCTTACCTATGGTTCCTAGACATCTTGATTTTCCCCAGACATGGCCCCTTTTTCGAGGACATGTCTGGGGGTCCAGACGGCTTTTCAAAACCCAGCACTTTGTCCAGGTTTTTAAATGCTTCCTGTCAAATTGCGTCAGGAGGGGATGCCGTCGGGGGGGGGGGGGGGGGGGGGGGGGGGGGGGGTTGGACAGGGCTTGAGGCAGGCGGAACTGGGCAGGCCTATGGACCCCATACCTGCCTCAGCTGATAATTTATCCTTGGGCCCTTCCCTGCAATTACCTTTCATGTCCCATGAGATGTTGAAATTACACTACAAATTCAGGCCTCCCAAAAGTGTCCTCTAAAAATGCATAACAGTTAAAATGTCAAAGTGGCCCCCTGCTATCACGCAAAATGAGAGCAATTTCAAAAAGCCATTGTCTGGGTAAAGGGCTATTTGCAAACTGCCCACCCCCCCGTATGTACAAGAATGCCTTGATGGATCTTGGATTTAGTGGGGCTGTCAGGGTTTGTTATGACTATAGCTGATCTTTGCCCCCCCCCTCCAAACCCCCCTCCCCCCAAAAAAAAACCCCCCTATTGATCTAGGTGTCTAACAAATAAGCCAGCCCTACAGCCACGGGCATTCAGAATGACACAAGGACAAATTTGCCCCCCTCCCTGCGAGTTCTGTCCCTGTGCCTGCCCCATCTCTGCAAGTGCTGTCCTCATCTCGAACATTTTGAAACCATAAGTGTTTGAGGCTTGTGCAGATGAGGACAGAGCTTGCAGGGATGGGGCGGGGACAGGATTCAGATGGAGATAGGGGGCATAGCCGCAAATGGGTCTGTGAGGGCTTGGGCCATCTACTTTCACCGCTTGCCAGAGTGGTATATCGTTCGCATAGCTGGTGGACAGTTAAAGACATCAGCCTACCAAACCCCCAGCAAAAGAGTGCTCTGAGTTGTCGGTTCATGCATTTCCAGGGTGCTGCCATTGATGTCTTCAGCTGGCGGGGCTGGGGGAGGGGAAGGAAGGAATGGTGTCCACCCATTAGCCCGCTCTAAAGCTGAATCTCTCTCAGGTCTTGCATGGTGTGTGATCTCATGGCATTTTTCTTTCCTTCTCAGTCTTCCAATCCTGCAGTCATTTCTCAGAGGTGAGTTTTGAATTGTTTTATTTTTAGGTCCTGTAGTTGGTTCTTTTCTTTCCGGCTGGTCCTAGCCAAAGCCACTATTGCTACTAACACTATAACACTACTAGCATTTTTAACCCATGTCCTGTACACAGCTTTTATGGAACAGTTTATTTCCGACTGGCATTTTTATCCATGTATCTTTACCATAGGACTTCATAGGGACCCCTGAGGAAGACATTCTGTCGAAACACGGACAGTGTTGGGTCCAGGGTCCAAAGCTTCTCAGCGGACTGTGTCCTAGAGGTTTTTATGTGGCTTGCCAAGTTTTAATATTAAAAAAGTCCATCTCAGAAACATCATTTCTCCACATTGTTTATTGTTTCTTCTTGGAATAGTCTTCCTAAACCATAAAGCAGGGACCCTTCCCAGACCCTGTAACATAACATAACAATCAGCTTACTGTCTATATCGCGGTTAACAAGAATAAATTTAAATGACCAGATGATGAAAGAACGAAACTAACGCTAACAAATTACTAAATTATGGACATAGAAATCAGTTCAGTTACCCAAATATTTAGAGGACAAAAATGTCTTCAGGTATCTCCTAGATACCACATAGGAATTGGAAGACATAATCAAATATTCCAAAACTTTGCCCCATAATGCCACCTGTTAAGACAAGAGGTGCTGATGGTATTTTTGAAGTTTGCAACCTTTAACAGGTGGAAAACGAAATTCAAATGCGAGCTTCTCCTGTGTTTATTTGTCGTAAAGATGAAAAGATCAACTAAATATTTGGGGGTAAGACCAAACAAAACCTTAAAACAGAAACAACCAAGTTTAAACTTCACACGTGCTTCCATTGGCAACCAATGCAGCTTCCGATAATATGGTGTTGTGTGCTCATCTGTGTCACTGCAATTTTCAATCCTGGAATCAGTTTTCAAACTGAAAGTTCATGCTTGCTTTCAGTAAGTTTTGCACAAAGTTTTAGAAATACATAGAAAGAACTGCCAAGCTATCCAGTTCCAGGAGGGAGACGTTTCTTCCAGTCCTAGTTTTTTAAATGCAGTGTGTTTGTAGTGCCCCATAATGCAACAGGACAGGTATGTTGGAAATTCAGAACTGGCCCCAAATCTTCCTCCTGGGAGCTCCACTGCTGAATGAGGGTTAAGGTATGGATGCAAAGACTTTTCTGCAGTCAAATTAGCTATATTTCTACATGCAGCCACCAGATGTCTTCCTTAGAAACGATCGACCTCCCGGACCTCAACCACAAGCCCTTAAAAATCTGCTTCCTTCAGTTTTCGACAGTTGTGGTTTCTTTATTTCAGGGCCGCGTTTTACCTCCTGTTGCCGTTTCTGACCTCACGGATCTGTGCTGATAGTCTTAATAATAATTATTTTGAGGAAACACTTCAGTTAAGGGAGTTCTGCCTTTTACCCCAATGCCGGGGCAGGAAAACTTATTTTTATAGGTTCAAGCTGGTCTTGAACCCCGATCCCAAGTTTCTCTCAGGCAGCTCCACTAACCTCTAAGCTACTTCCTTAGCTTATGAACTTGTAAAGTTTTGGCACTTCTGCTGCTTGTGAGGATCAGCCAAAGAAAATCCCTAAAGCAAACAGCAGCCCACTCATTTCAAATGGTTTTACCTATTCTAAAGAAAAGTGCAGGTTGCAGGATCTCAACTGCACTTCCTTAAACATTTGCTTCCCTTGGTTTTGACAGCTGCTGTTTCTCTTACCCTTGGATGTTGTGATAAACTAACAGGACCTCAATGCTCCCCCCCTGTAAATATCCTCTTATTTTTGACAGCTATGGTTTCTGATTTCAATTTAAGTCTGATGCCTCGGTGGCCCCTCTCTGCAAACCCCATGGATTTACTTTGATAGATCTCAAAGTGCCCCCCCCCCCAATCCACCAACAGGTATTATCTGGACTGGAAACCACTTTCCCAGGTTATCTTTTGGCTGCACCAATCACAAGCAGCAGAAGAGAGGCTGAACAAATTGCGGCTCTACTCTTTCGAGGTACGTAGGGAGAGGGGAGACATGATTGAGACATTTAAATACATCACCGGACGTATCGAGGTGGAAGAAGATATTTTCCTTCTCCAAAGACCCTCAGCCACAAGAGGGCATCCGCTTAAACTCAGGGGCAGGAAATTTCATGGTGACACCAGAAAGTATTTCTTCACCGAAAGAGTGGTTGATCATTGGAACAAGCTTCCGATACAGGTAATCGAGGCCAACAGCGTGCCAGATTTTAAGTGTAAATGGGATGCCCATATGGGATCCCTAAGAGGGTGGAGTTAAGGATGGGTCATTAGGAGCGGGATCTCCAGGAGAGCAGACTTAGGGGGGTGGGTCTGTGGAGTGGGCAGACTTGATGGGCTATGGCCCTTATCTGCCGTCATTTTTCTATGTTTCTAAACTTCACGAGCTAAGGAAATAGCTTAGAGGTTAGGGTAGCTGCCTGGGGTTCTGGGTTCAAGACCAGGTTGAACCAACAAAAATAAACTTTCCTGACCCAACACTGTAGACCTTATCTTTGGTTAAGTTATACATCACGGATCCTCCCATTTATGCCCATCAGAAGTGAAGCATTCTGGACCTCTGCTGAGAATAAATGCCAAAAACTTGAAGCTTGATTGGTCAGAAACGGCAAGAACGGTGGAAAGAGGGGGGAAAATGTGGACATGAAATCAGGAACTGCAGATTTCTAAGGACGTGCCGTCATTTTTCTATGTTTCTAAACTTCACGAGCTAAGGAAATAGCTTAGAGGTTAGGGTAGCTGCCTGGGGTTCTGGGTTCAAGACCAGGTTGAACCAACAAAAATAAACTTTCCTGACCCAACACTGTAGACCTTATCTTTGGTTAAGTTATACATCACGGATCCTCCCATTTATGCCCATCAGAAGTGAAGCATTCTGGACCTCTGCTGAGAATAAATGCCAAAAACTTGAAGCTTGATTGGTCAGAAACGGCAAGAACGGTGGAAAGAGGGGGGAAAATGTGGACATGAAATCAGGAACTGCAGATTTCTAAGGACGTGCCGTCATTTTTCTATGTTTCTAAACTTCACGAGCTAAGGAAATAGCTTAGAGGTTAGGGTAGCTGCCTGGGGTTCTGGGTTCAAGACCAGGTTGAACCAACAAAAATAAACTTTCCTGACCCAACACTGTAGACCTTATCTTTGGTTAAGTTATACATCACGGATCCTCCCATTTATGCCCATCAGAAGTGAAGCATTCTGGACCTCTGCTGAGAATAAATGCCAAAAACTTGAAGCTTGATTGGTCAGAAACGGCAAGAACGGTGGAAAGAGGGGGGGAAATGTGGACATGAAATCAGGAACTGCAGATTTCTAAGGACGTGCAGTTGAGATTCGTGAGGTCCACGTTTTACACCTTCCCTCAATTTTATCTCCATAGTGGCTGTCAACGAGGCTTTTACAGTATTCCTATTTCCAGATGGCTAGGGGGGCTGACCCTGAACCACCAGACTGACCCTTTCTATTAAGTATAAGAATAAAGTTAATTTTTGAGCCTAAGTTCTATGTACATTCTTTTAAACTATTTGTTCCAATCTGTAGCAGCAAAAACAACCTGCAGGCTTTGACTTGTATTGTGCACCGTTTCTATGCCACTGTGGGCTGACTGTTCAAGTTTGTGAAGGCCTGTTTTGTAAATCTCCCAACGTTACAAAGTAGAACTGTCAAAGCGCAGCGCCATGTACTCAAAAACATAGAAACATGACTCTGAAGTACTTGGATTGGCCTCCGTGAAGACGGGATACTGGGCTAGATGGACCATTGGCTATTCTTACGTCCAAAGGGCCCATCTGCAGCATCCACTATCTCCTCCTTTACGCCTACATTGTGAGGTCATAGAGCTTTAGGATTATAGAAACATGATGGCAGATAAAGGCCACAATAGCTTCCCAACGCTGAACAGTAATAGCATGCAAATTAGCAGTGAGCATTGAGAAAGGGGAAGAACATGCCTAGTGCATGCGCACAAGAGCTCCAGGCAAACCTGAAGGTGAGGCACACATTAGTTCCTGTCTTCTGGAAGGTTTATATTCAAGCCGGACTTAGGAGCACACATTTGGCTCACTGCCACTGTCAACCTTTAGGGGCTTCCTTCTGCTTCTGAATGAAATAAAAACGGGAAGATTTTAAAACGAGAATCATGGGAAATCCTCTTTTCAAACACCCTAATGCTTGCTCTGAGCTGGCGTTAGGTTTTTGGGGACTAGGAAATGACCTCATTAATATGTGTTTGACTCCATTTGCATGCTATTTGCCCTCTGAGCTTTCTGCACTCACTAATGCTGGCGCTGTTCCAGTATTAGGTTGTGAACATCTCCCTGTATTACAAACTAGAACAAAGCAAATGATAATTCACCTCTAAGCTCTCGGTTCCAAAATGGAATGCTCTGAGCTCAGGAACAATAGCCCGGCTGTTGAGTGACAGTCAGAGCACACTGACAATGCACCTCCAACTATCTAAGTACAGTCAAACCTTGCTTTGCAAGCATAATTCGTTCCAGAAGCTTGCTTGTAATCCAAAGCACTCGTATATCAAAGCAAATTTTCCTATAGGAAATACTGGAAACTCAGGCGATTCGTTCCACAACTCAAAAACTTTAATACAAAAGACTGTACATACTTGTATTGCAAGACCTCGCTCATTTAGAACAGTCACTACACTCCCGCAGCGTCAGAGAGAGAAGAACCATCAGCTCAGTTGTGTTGTGTGTATACTGTATGTACTTGAATTGCAAGATCTCGCTCGTATATCAAGTTCAAATTTAATAAAATGTTTTGTTTGTCTTGCAAAACCCTTGCAAACCAAGTTACTTGCAATCCAAGGTTTATAATGGAGCATTTATGGTTGATATTGAATGTAACACTGCAAAAATAAAACACTCCTCATCCCCATTCCTTTTCCTGCAACACTTGATGCTCATTCATGATCCAGCATCTTTATATTTAATCCCTCTCTCTCTCTCTCTCTTTGCTATTCTCCTCCCCTCCTATCTTTCCCACAGGGAAATGAGAATCACCTAAAAGATGCCTTTGCACTCCATCATCCTCTGTGTGACTGGACAGGCAGTGACGCCTCCGATCCATTGCCCTTAACCCCAGAAGAGCTGCTCCAGAGCCCTGCAGAATCGAATCGAAGCACAGAAAATGCACAGCAGGTTAACATGACAGCAAAGAGCGATGGAGTCCTGGGTGCGTATGGTGTCTGAGTACAAAGCCCATTTCCACATTAGAGACGAAAATGAAGAGTTAGATTCTTCTGGCTGTGTACCTGTTTCAGTGAATTTCTTCAAAAAGTATCACCATCGCCTTCTGTCCTACCAGGCAGCGTCCTGGGACAAAGATTTAAACACCTTAATTATGATGTCAACTATTTACTTGGATTTTAGGAGGCATCTGAAAACTTATTTCTTTACCAGATATTTAGGTAATTTAAGTTAATTCATCTCATTGTCCAACTTGCAATGTAATGTAAATAAATCATAAGAATTAACAACATTCAACACCATTTATCAACACAATGAAATGGCGTCCCTATGAGGAATCTCACACTGCTCACAGGGACCCTGGGGTTGTGTGGCAGATTGTAGAGGACGTTTTTTAAGAGATGCAGTAATGAGAGTTAATCCCTGTATTTTAATTGCCTTAGGTTCTCTTCATATCTATAACCCATCAACTGTATTCATTGGATACATCACCACATCAGCAAACTCTGGTCCTTTGCTTGAAGAGGACAACTCTGAGGATGGACTAAAATACCCCAAGCAGGAGGAAAATCTGTCTGTTAAGGAAGAATCTTCTACACCACAGCAGGAAATGCAGCAAAAATCTCTCTTTCCTATTCAGGAAGAGAGTCAACAAAGTCAAGAGCATTGACAGATTCCTCCACAACCCCGAGGAATGGTTCCTAGATCAAAGTTTATTTAAAATTTGATAAATCGCCTGTACGTTGTTTCAAGGCAGGTTACATTTAAAATTAGAATGTAGCCTGACATAAATCCATCCTCATTTTGAACAATGACAGATCCCCTCTATAACCCCAAGGAATGCTTACTTCATCCATCCTTATTCTAGACAAGGACAGATCCCTCTACAACCACATGGAATGACCCTAGATCAAGCCATCCCTCTACAAATAACGGGATAATGCTTTTTCTTTTGTGCCAACACTGTTTTACTATATATATATATATATATATATATATATACATACAGTATATATATCCTGGATCAATTAATCTAGCTTCTTTATTCTGTATATAATCTGCTATGAACCAATTGCTGGCACTAGCGGAATATAAATGGTCTAATGTAACTTTCGCATGGAATGGTTTCTAGGTCATTCTTGATTATGGTAATGACAGATCCCTCTACCACCTGTCCTATAGGAAATGCCTCATAGGAAGTTCGGCCTGTGACGTGACTCCCATACAAAGGGCTCACTGTGTCGAAACCACTCATTCTACAACCCCATGGAACCAAGTACTCTGCTTACTCTGGATAATGACTGTAACAGACTCTACCTACCTCATGACTTGCCTCTTCTATCCACACTAGCTCTCTTGCTGCACATGTTCCTCCCCAAATGTTCATTTAACTTCCCTTCGCAACCCCTTAGAGTTGTATAAAATTCCCCTTCAGTTCGCCCAATATGTCTTCTCTATCTCTTCAACTCCCAAT